>NC_081356.1:99684991-100324366 GCF_030684315.1 Stegostoma tigrinum
CTGCATTGATATTTCCTCAAAAAGCATAATGCTGTTTCTTGGCTGACTTACTAGGAAGTTTACTTGCACATTTTGGGAGGGGATCCCCTACCTACTTAGTTTTAGGCTCTAGTGTATTGACTCAGTTTAATTTAAAAATAATTCCCTCCATTGTAAATGTCAGCAAAAGCTGGATTATGTTTTTAAAGAGAAAGGGTTATATTATTACTTCTCAAGGGAACAACTTAAAGCTGTATCTCCTTATGTCTGGCTAAAATTACTACAACTGCATGTGAGAAGTGCTTCCATGTATGCATCTTAATTACACCTGCAAAGATCATTTGTACAGTCTTCTACTTTTGTCAAAATTGAAAATCTTCTTGCTATTCCCTTAGAAAAATGTAGATTTAATATGTGCATAATAACATGCAATGATTCAGCATTTTGATAAAACAAAAATACTACTTCCCATGAAAAATATTAAAATAATGCAATTGTTTTACTTCATCCAATCATTCACTTTACAAGTATAAACACATGAATTTAAGCGATGCTTCAGCAAATCTTCTCTTAAATAAAGAATTCCAGTACTGCTCTACCATTAATGGCTGTTTCGAGTACCACCTTTTCGCTGTGCGTAGTTATTGAGAGCTGCTTCTGTCAGTGTTTCACCAAGAGGGGGATTTTTTAACACCAAGACTCAGAGTGATGGTTTGTGCTTAGTAATTGGCAGCAATATCACTGGTATAGAGAAAAACAGCTGAGACATAAACAGTGAATGTGATCAGGGCAGATTTGTATTTGTATAATGATTGTTTTGAATTTGTAATTATTCTCACTCTTTCGGCTCATAAAATCTCACTCCTGGCAATGGGACAATTACAGAAAACGGTTAAAAATTTGACACAAAAATAGGCAGTTTTACCAGAAAAGGCTAAGACTTGGCAGGCCTGCCGAGTTTAGAAATCAAATCAGTGACAGTTGCTTCCTTTGCAATCTAAGGGGAAGCAGAGTGAACTGTTGCTGTATGTGTGAATCCTGATGATTCTCGCAAATTTACAAATAGCACCTATTTTCTAATCCAAAATCATTGCTATTTATCGATACCTCAGGCAAGACCGCACAAACAGAAACTGATCAGGCAAATTTTAAAGGATATTTCAAGTAATCTGGAGCATGCCACTGAAAATTCAGTTAATACTAAAGTCTGTTTATTCTTTTTACCATATTTCTGGAATAGTTGCCATTCTAATTTTTTTTATAATGACATATTGATGTTTATTAAATGCGCTAACTTACTCAAAATGTGCCAACTGGATTTTTTAAGTCTTAATTAGGCATTATTGTATCTTTGGACAGTTTTACAATCTCTAATCTTGCAAATTCCTACTGTGTGTAAATATATAACAAAATGATTTTGTAAAAATAGTTTTCAAGCTGAAGGTAACCTTTAGGCATCTTATGGAACAGGATGATTTCATCATCATACATTGTTATATGTGATTAACAGGGTCTATAGATTTGGACTATATTCAACTGATGCTCAACTTCTCAGGACCGATAATTAGGTGAACATTTACCGCCTTTCTTAATTGTTTTTATAGGAATTTAAAATAAATTACAAAATGGAATTTCAAAATTTGTATTTTACAGCTATTAATGTCACTTATATGTCATGATGAAATGTATGATAAATATTTTCAATTCCTATTTTTAATATACAGCTTGATGCCCATTCAGGTGCCATGCACATTAAACCCCTTTGGAACATCAGCCAAATGATCTGCTATTGTACCTTTGCCTGTGCCACTTTGGCCCCTAAGGATGTTAGAGTAACCTGGAACGATAGGTTCATTTTCCCTTTCTTCCCACAGGGAAGCTGCAGCTGTGGCTGGGGGGCGCGGGGTGTGGTGTGGAGTTCAATCAATGCCACAGACAAAGTCAGGAACTGACTACAGGAAAAATTATGAAGTATGAAATAGAAAATCAAGGTGAATGTTCACAAAGATCACACAAGGGCTCTTAAGACATTTTCATTCAGCATGAAAATGTTATAAAAATGGAGGGGAACCACAGGCTAAAGCAAAAATGTAAAAAGAGTAAAATGCATAAACTTCAACGTGTGCTACTGGCATAATGGCAAAGACATGAGGGAGGAGCTGGCCAGAGATGATTGGAATGGGAGCGTGGCAGGGAAGTTGGCGGAGCAACAATGGCAGGAGCTTCTTGGGGAATTTGAGAGGCACAGTAGAAATTCATCTCAAGGAAAAAGAAACATACTAAGGGGAGGATGTGGTAACCACGGCTGACAAGGGAAGTCAGGGACAACACAAAAGAAAAAGAAAAGGATGCAATTTGGTGAAGATTAATGGGAAACCAAAGGACTAGTGAGCCTTTGAAAACTCGCAGGGAATAACTAAAAAAGCAATAAGGGTGGGGTAGAAGATGAAATATGAGGCTAAGCTAGCAAGTATTATAAAAGAGGATTGTAATTTTTTTAGATATATAGAAGATAAAAAAGAGGCAAGAGTGGACATGGGACCGATGGAACATGAGGCTGGAGAAGTAGTAATGGGTAACAAAGAAATGGAGAAGGAACTTAATAGGTACTTTTCATCAGTCTTCTCAAAGCCAATTGCATAGGACTTCGAGGAGATCCGGGTTAGAGGTGAGTAGTCATCGCCAGAGAGAAGGTGCTGGGGAAGCAGAAAGGTCTGAAGGTGGATAAATCATCTGGAATGAATGGAAAAAAACCCAGGGTTCTGAAGGAGTTGGCTGAGGAAATTGTGGAGGCATTAGTGGTGATATTTAAGGAATCACTGAAGCCAGGGAGGATCCCAGAGGCCTGGAAAATGGCATATATAACACACCTGTTTAAGAAGGAAGTGAGGCAGAACATGAGAAACTATAAACCAGCTAGCCTGATATTGGTCATTGGTAAGATTTTAGAGCCTGTTATTAACTATTGGAAGTACATGATAAAATAGGGCGGAGTCAGCATGGCTTCGTCAAGGGGAGGTCATGCCTGACAAATCTTTGAGGAGGTAGAGAGCAAGTTAGTATAAGGAGAGTCAGTGAATATAATCGATTTGGATTTCCAGAAGACCTTTGACAAGGTGCTGCACAGGAGGCTGCTAATAAGATAAGAGCCCGTAATGTTAGGGAATTCGCTGACAGGCAGAAGGCAAAGAGTCAGGATGGCAGCTGGTGACTAGTGGTGTTCTGCAAGGGTCAGTGTTTGGGCCACAACTATTACATTATAAGTTAACAATCCAGGTGAAGGAACTGGGGCGTTGTTGCTAAGTTTGCAGATGATACAACGATGGGTGGAGACACGGGGACTGTTGACACAGAGAGGCTGCAGAAGGACTTGGACAGGCTAGGAGAGTAGGCAAAGAAGCAGCAGATGGAATACAATATGGGGAAGTGCGCTGTTATGCACTTTGGTAGGAAAAATAGAAGCATAGACTTTTTTTTTAAATAGGGAAAGGTTTCAGAAATCTGAAGCACAAAGGGACTTAGGATTCCTTGTTCAGGGTTTTCTTAAGGTTAACATAGAGTTTCAGTTAAGAAGGCACATGCAATGACAGCATTCATTTCAAGGGGATTAGAATATAAGAGCAGAGATATACTGCTGAGGCTGTATAAGGCTTTGGTCAGACTGCATGTGGAATATTTTGAAATAGTTTTGGGCCCCATTTCTAAGGAAGAATCTGCTGAGGGTCCAGTGGAAGTTTCCGTGGATAATCCCAGGAATGAAGGGATTGTCATATGAAAAATAATTTTGGATTCTAGGTCTGTACTCGATGGAATTTAGGTGGATAAGGGAAGATTTCATTGATACTTGCAAAATATTGAGAGGCCTCGTTAGAGGGGTGAGTAGGAAAGGTTTCCACAAGTAACAGAGACTAGGGCCCAAGAGCACAACTTTAGAGTAGAGGGACAACTCTTTAGAACTGAGGAGATTGGGACTTTTTTCAGCCAGAGGGCGATAAATACTGCCATAGAGTCACAGAGCACAGAAACAGACCATTCGGTCCATCTAGTCCATGCCAGCCATAATTCCAAATTAAACCAATCCCACCTGTCTGTGCTTGGCCCATATCTCTCCAAACATTTCTTATTCACGCACTTATCTAAATCCCTTTTAAACATTGTGACTGTCTCCACATCCACCACTTCCTCTGGAAGTTCATTCCATACACAAACCAGTCTCTCTGTGTAAAGAAAAATCTTTTTAAAAACTTGTTCGTCTCACCTTAAAAATATGCTCCTAAGTTTTGAATTCCCCACCCTTGGGAAAAGACACCTGCCGTTCACTTTATCTATACCCTTCACGATTTATAAACTTCGATATGGTAGCCTCTCAACCTCCTGCATTCCAGTGAAAAAAAAGTCCCAGCCTATCAAGTCTCTCCTTACAAGCCTAATCCTCTATTCCCAGCACCATCTTCTAAACCCTCTCCAGCTTAACAATATCCTTCCCATAAGTGGGCGACCAGAACTGACCATCATTGCCACAGAGGGCGGTGGAAGCCAAGTCATTGACTAATTTAAGACAGAGAAAAATGTGTTCTTGATTGCCAAGAGGATAAAAATTTATGGGGAGGGTAGTGGTTGGAACCAGGGCCATTCGGATCTCATTAACTATGGGATCCTTGATTGAGGTTGTTAACCTGGGCCGATCAGGGAGCTGTGGCTGACAAATGTAAACAGGAGATTCGGAAGGCCTCCTCAGTCTGGGGACTGGCTTGGAGCTGGCTGGTCAGAGCCAATTTACTGTGCACATGTAAACAAGGGGTGACTTGGTAACTGGATATTAGCCTCAGTGCAGTTATTTCAGCAGTGACAAGAGAAAATGGTACGTGCCTGAAGAAGATTCGCTCTGGACTCCAACCCTTAGCTTTGCAGAAAACCATGGCCAAACTGAGAACGTACACCAGGGAACTGTTATCGATTAAGGGTATGACTTTAGTTCTGGTCTCCAATAAGAAGCAGTTGGTGCAGTTCCCACTGATTGTAGTAAAAGGTTCAGGCCCAATCCTATTGGGGTGGAATTGGTTCAGAAAGACTCCACCATATTGGCTCAACATTTTTCGATTAGAAAATAGCCGCCTCAGTAAAGTACTAGTGAAATACTCAGAATTTTTTTTTCAGGAAAGGCTAGGAACTATCAAAGGAGCTGAAGCCACTTTTCACGTTGACCAGGGAGTAATTCAGTGATTTTTGCAAGGCCCACCCAGTGGCCTTTGCCTTACGGGTAAAAGTAGAGGCAGAAATTGCCATTTGTTCTCCAAAAATATTAAGAATTTTGTTTTTAAAAAGGGCAAAGTAAAAACCAGCAAATAGACAAAAGCAACAAATAAAATTCTAAATAAAAGTGTTATATACATTATAAACAGTATCCAGGAGATCCATGTAAGAAACAACAGGGGGACATTTTATTATTAGACTGTCTGACACAGATGAGCAACTTTAAAATGGCTTTTATTCGTTTGCTATTTTGGATTAGTGATCTGCTCCCCTTCTCCTTTATTAAGCTCATGTATCTAATGTAAGGTACAAATGTGGAGACTGATCTTTGCATTTGCTAAAATCACCTCTCTTAATCTAATATCACATTCAGAGACTAAATGACACCAAATCATTACTATCCAAGAGAAACTGCTGACTATCTGAAGATGAAGCTTTATTCGCACCACTTTATTTACATCAATAAATGGTGTTACTGGAAAATGCCTTATGGTTAATTGATAAGGATAATTGGAGGGGGTGAGGGAGGTGTGGGGTGTGGGGTGTCAGTTTTGTTGGCTAGAAGGCTATCATTTGGTTCAGAATGACACCAACGGCATTGACCTCATTATGCATTCCAGCTGAGGTAAACTTGGGGCCTATATCCCGGCCTTGCTCCATTGGAAAACTGTGGCGAAGCCACGATTCAGTGATATGCAATTAATCAAAAAATGCTACCAGATACAGATAAAGTTAATACAAACCAGAATAGTTCTCATTTGTACTTAATTACCAAACACATACCACCTTTTGGTACTAAAGCACTAGAGACTTTCTCTTTGATCTAAGCTTGTCATTCTGGCATATATTTGTCTTAGGTAGTGAAATTTCTAGGTTTTTGTCCAGCAGCTGTGAGGTGATATCATCAGAGTAATTGCTGAGAATTTCGAATCACACAGGTGAGTGATATGTCAGACATTCCCCATACACTCTCCCACCATATCATGCACCATGTGGTTTGCAGTTTGAATGTCTGTATGGATCATACCACAAAGACAGTGCCTGTTATCCATACTGATTTATGAACAAGAAATGAAATTGGTCACATCTGGATTCTGACCTAGCCAGATGAAGACAGTGGCTCATGTACAATGGCCTGCAAGTTCTGTAGAGCACAACTATTGATTGGAATCACAGGCATCTTGCAAAATTGCACCCTGTAGCTTTAATTAATTTGATTTGTTATTTCTGAAGCAATAACGATGAAAATACAAAGTAGGATTGTCTAACTGAAATAATTTTATATCAATTTAGCAAGTGTGAAATTAATTCAGTGCTTTCGGCCTTCTAAATGAGGCGAAGGTTTCTGCAAAAAGTTAATGCAAAACAATACATTTGCATTGAGAAACAGCCTGCAATTTAATTTTCTTCTTGTTCTGAAAATTTAAACTGAGATTCATAAATTCTAAATGTTTCTCTTGATTTTCGATGTTTAAAACCTGACTTTCCTGCTTGCCAAGAGACAGCTAAATTAGATGCAAATTTTCACAAGACTTTAAGTACAGAATATATTAGATCAGCCATGATCATATTAAATGGCAGAACAGGCTTTAGGGGCTGAAAGAAATACTACTGCTCCTAGCTTGTCTGTGAAGAACAGCTCAACTGTGTAGGTACAACCTCCCAAGATATATGCTTTCACATACAAGGTGGTGCATGACCTGGAGTGGAACTTGCTGATGCTGGCATTCCCACATATCTGCTGTCATTATCCTTCCAGGCAGTAGTGGTCTCAGATTTCGAAGGTGTTGTCGAAGGAACTTTGCTAAGTTACTGCAATCAGTCTTGTAGATGGTACCACTGCTGTCACCCATGCATCATTAGTGAAAGGAGTGAATGTTTAAGGTGGTGATGTTCGCAATAAACAACTGCACCTCCCAGTCGCGAACCATTTCAACTCCCCCTTGCATTCCTTAGACGACATGCCCATCCTGGGTCTCCTGCAGTGCCACAACGATGCCACCCGAAGGTTGCAGGACAAGCAACTCATATTCCGCTTGGGAATTCTGCAGCCCAATGGTAGCAATGTGAATTTCACAAACTTCAAAATCCCCACTCCCCCTACTGCATCCCAAAACCAGCCCAGCTCATCCCCTAATCTGTTCTTCCTCTCACCTATCCCCTCCTCTCACCTCAAGCCGCACCCCCATTTCCTACCCATTAACCTCATCCCGCCCCCTTGTCCTGCCTGTCCTCCCCAGACTGACCTATTCCCTCCCAACGTCCCCACCTACACTCACCTCAACAGGCTCCATCCCCATCCCGTTAACTTGTCCGTCTCCTCTCCACCTATCTTCTCCTCTTTCCGTATTTATTTCAGAACCCTCTCCCTGTCCCCGTTTTCTGACAAAGGGTCGAGGCCCGAAACGTCAGCATTTGTGCTCCTAAGATGCTGCTTGGCCTGCTGTGTTCATCCAGCTCCACACTTTGTTATCAATGAATCAAATGGACTGCTTTGTCTTGAACAGTTTCAAATCTCTCATTGCCATTGGAGCTGCACTCATCCAGGCAAGTTGGCCGTACTTCATCACAAGATAATAAAATGTGAGGCTGGATGAACACAGCAGGCCCAGCAGCATCTCAGGAGCACAAAAGCTGACGTTTTGGGCCTAGACCCTTCATCAGAATCCTGACTTAGGCCTTGGAGACAGTGGACAGGATAAAAGGTTTCTAACTATTTTTAATAAGGTAGGAGCCTGTGGGTATGATTGGAAAGTATGTATCACTCAAAGCAATTTAGAAATTCACAAAAATAAATTATCTGTTCTTTTTAAAACATGTTCAATGTTGATTACATAGCAATGCTCATTACTATTTACAATTTAAATTAGTTAAGATATGTGCCTCTAAGAAAGGGCATCAAACAATGCAAAACATTCTATTTAAAGACAGAAATTTGTTTCACATATAGTATAAAGATTTTTAATGTGTTGCAAATCATGACTCTATCGCAATGGTTTAGTATGATATGAAGCAGTCATGCATACTTTTCATGAACTATTAGTGGAACATTTAGTGGGCTGAATGGCCTACTCCTGTTCCTATGTTTCTCTGTATGCAACACAAAGTAATACTCCAACAAATTGCCATAAATAAGAAGTAACTGGAAACAAAATCATGACCTTTCAAGTGTTTCAGAAGATCAATCTGTATCTGAGCTTTGAAGCTATAACATAACTAAAACACACAATCAAAAGACAATAACATTGGTGCTATCTGCATTGTCAATGATGCAATGCATCACTTAAGAACTTAACTTAGACTTAAAAATATTGACTGGAATTTTGGGAAGTTCTACTTTCAGTATTATTTCTGCCAGTCAAATATGCAAAATGTAATGAATTAGCAGGAAACCTATGATGTTGTACGTATATTCATAGACTGAGGCTTTGCTGTGGCACACTGGAGCGCAAAGGCACAGTGAGAAAAGCAAGTAGGATTGATGCCCCAATTCACAGAGCTTCCAATCTTCATCATGGTTCTGTGAATACATTCTGAAAAAAAAACCCTGGTGGATTTCTCCATAAAAGGGATAAGGATTTTTTTTCACCAGCCCTTCAGAAGTACTAAGCTAAGGCAGCTGGGAGTGAGCTAATGATTGGCACTGGTAAATGCTTGTGAGGATATAAATTTCCCTAAATGTCAGATGTGTTTGGCCCAGTGAAACTAAAACACAGGAATACATACCATTATGAGACAAATTTTACACTTGTCACATTATTAACAGATAGGTTTAAAAAGCAAAAAGAAAGAGCTTATATAGCCTCTTTCAACACCTCAGGATAAACCAAAGCATTTTACAGCCAACCAAGTACTTTTGAAATATCATCACTGTTGTGATGTAGGAAATCTTTAACATGAATTTATAGAGGCAAAACAAAGAAATTTAACCTTAAAATTTGAAAACTACCTTGAAGCATAAAACCCATATTTGCATTTGCAGGCTAATTTGAAGATCAGGCACATGCAGTAAACAGAGATGCACACAGGGCAGGAACTTATAGCCCAGCTACCTCGGCTTTTCTGTCCATTCACTTGCCTGCTTTAAAAACAAAATCAACTGATAATTTTCTGGAGTAGTCATGTTAGCTTTATACATTATACACCGTGGAGTGGCACAGTGGTTAGCCCTGCTGCCTCCATGCCACGCACCTGGTTTCGATTTCATTTCTGTATGGAGTTTCTACATTCTCCCTGTCTTTATGTGGGTTACCTCCGGATACTTTGGTTTCTTCCCACAGTCCGAAGATGTGCAGGTTAGGCAGATTGGCCAGGCAGAATTGGCCATGGTGACCAGGTTTGTGCAGGCTAGCCACGGGGAATGCAGAGTTTTGGGAATAGGGTACTGGGGGTTGATCTGGGTGGGATGCTCTTCAGAGGGTCAGTGTGGACTCAGTAGGCCAAATGGCCTGCTTCCAAACTGTAGGGATTCTCCGATTACACAACAAATTGTGTTACTTTCTCCATCTTAAGCATTAATAATTGAGCTCATGTTAAGGTAACCTTCACAGATTCTGAGTCTTGTGAGAAATTGCTGGAGTAAGATAATTTTTTGAAGGAGGCTTTTGAAGATGAAGTGTAGTGGAGGGACAAAGGCATTTAGGGGTGGACGCTAAGGGAGAAGGTTTTGTTATCCGAGATTAGGCAAAGTAAGGATCATGGTGCAAAGAAGGTTGTAAGGTCACAGGAAATTCCGAGGTACAGTAGGGTCACAACTTGAAGATATTCAAGAACAAAGACTTTTAACTCAATTCACCAGGAGCTATTAACAGTCAGCAAATATCATCAGTGAGGATGGGGTGATGGTCAAGTGGAAGAACGGTATGTAGCAGTGCTTAGGGAAATTTGGTGGTTATGCATAGTGGATGACGGGAGGCTTCTGAAATGGATATTGAAGAAAATAAATCTCTTGGTAAAGAAAATCTCTTGACAAGGGAGTGAGTAATATTGTAGAGGAGTTTTGTTTGTTCTGGAGATATAGGAATACTGACAAGATTGCATTTATTACTCATTATTTTGTTGTCTTGGGAAGGTAGTTTAGGACTTCCCTGTGAATTCTGACAATTGTTCTGCTGACTGTGTTTTCACATTAGTGTAAGAAATTCCAGAACTTCTGGGAACACCAGAACATGAAGACTAGAAAAACACATCCACAGCTTTGATAGAAAATGGGGTTTGAAACGTAGCTCTGTCAAACAAAAGGTTGAATTTTTCACAGCCCAATTCAATTTGTGATTCATTGGATACAGAATAGGCATTGGAAAAAATGAAACATTTATAAAGATTTTTAAAACAATGCTTTTATTCTTCCAATGTTTTGTTGATTTATCAATCAGTTTAATGTCTAGAAGACAATCTGACAGGGTAATGTTATTGTCAGATGAAATGATTGAAATGTATTACTTATACACAGACAGAAGCAAGTCCCATGCCTGTGAATAGAATTACTGAAAAGTGTCATGTAAATACATGAAAAGTGGAGGCTAAGGATGGATCCTTGGGGACTTCAGAGAAAACTATATTGTGGCAAGAAGAGAAGCCATTTCTGAAGACTTGCTAGCCTGATTAAGACAGAAAGAAGTGAAAACATGCAAGAGCAGTACTATGGAATTGAACACGAAAGGAAATGTGGTAGAGGAGGATGGAATGGCGTACCACATCAAGCACCACTGCAAGTTTGAGAACAAGGAAGGAAAATGCATCAAGGCCACAGTCACTGAGATGCCATTGGTAACTTTGACCAGAATGTCACATTACTGTGAGCAGGCCAAAAGCCAGGCTGAAAGTGTTTGGACTGGAGACTTGTGGAGCTCAAAAGAAATGACAGAGTTGAGAACCCAGGAAGGAAAGAAAGCTAGAATTGAAACAGAGATGGATTTGGAGTTTTATTTCATGGGCATTTCAGACAATAATTTGGAAATTACTACTAGTGCTGTCTTTCTTGGAGGCTCCCTTCTCAGCACCTTCCAAACCCGCAACTTGTTCTACCTAGAAGGACCAGAGCAGAATATGCTTAGGACCATCACACATCCATGCTAGCAGGTTCTCCTCAAAGCCACACACCGTCCTGATTTTAAAATATATCACTGTTCCTTCACAGTCACTGGTTCAAAATACTAATATGGCCTCCCTAATAGCACTGTGAGTATACCTATTTGCCATGGTTTACAATTTTAAAAGCATTTAGGGATAGTTAGGAAATATTGGCAAAGACAGCAACATACACACCCAAGAATGAAAATGAATAAAATTAACTAATTAGATATTAAAAAGGTATCAACTTTTTAAAATATAATCATGCATGAGATGTGGCCGCTGATAGCTAGGCCAACATTTTCTTATCATTGCTAATTGCCCTGGAAAAGGTAGTGGTGAACTATTTTCTTGAACTGTCTCAATCCTTTGGTGCAGGTATACCCAGAGTGCTTTTTGGAAGGGAATTCTGGGATTTTGACTCAGCGACAATGAAGGATTGGCGATATATTTTCAAATCAGGATGGTATGTGGCTTCGAAGGGAACTTGCAGCAATATATCTGCTCTCTATGTCCTTCAAGGTGGTAGGTGTCATTGGTTTGGAAGATGCAGTTAAAGGAGGCTTCATGATAACCTGCAGTGCATATTGTCGATGATTAAAACCACTGCCATTTACATCAGTGACGATTGGGGTATTAATCAAACAATCAACTTTGTCCTGCTGTCAACATTCATGAGTGTTGTTAGAGATGTACACATTCAGACCAGTGAAGTTTTCTATCATTCTTCTGAAGGTATAGACAGGGTGGATAGCGAGAAGCTTTTTCCCAGAGTGGGGGCCTCAATTACTAGGGGTCACAATTGATTGGCTTAAGGGAGATATGCGTGGAAAGTTCTTTTTGCAGAGGGTGGTGGGTGCCTGGAATGCGTTGCCAGCGGAGGTGGTAGAGGAGGGCACAATAGCATCATTTAAGATGTATCTAGAAAGCTATATGAATGGGCAGGGACCAGGGGGATACAGATCCTTGGAAAATAGGCGACAGGTTTAGAAAGAGGATCTGGGTCGGCGCAGGCTTGGAGGGCCGAAGGGCCTGTTCCTGTGTTGTAATTTTCTTTTTCTTTGACTTTTGTTTTGTAGATAGTGAATAAACTTTAGTCAGGGAATGAATTATTCTCAGTAAAATTCCCAGCCTTTGATCTGCCCCTTTGGTCACAGAATTTTTATGGCTGCTCCACTTAGGTTCCTGATCAATGGTTACCAATGTTTAACAAGAGGGCAGTGGAACATCAAAGGGAGATGGTTATATTCTCTCTTATTGGCGATGGTCATTGTCTGGCACTAATGTCGTGCACATGTTACTAGTATGGATCCAAACTCGGCTGTCTGTGGGGTTTTGCTGCATATCACATGGATCACATACCAAATGGTGCTGATCAGTGTGCAAACATCAGCGAACATTACCATTTCTGACCTATACTGGAAGAAACAATGGAGGCTGTTAAAGCTCATTGGTCCAAAAACACTACATTGATGAACTCCTGCAGGTATGTCCTCGGACTAAGATGATTGACTTCCCATAACTACAACTACTTTTCTTTCTGCTAAGTATGGCTCTATTTGATCAACTGAACTTTTTGAGAGGAATATTGCCAGCCAGGAATATATAATATGTCTTGTCTGCAAGCTCAGACAACCATAACTCTCATGTAACACCTGAATCCCCTCTTGTTTGGTAACTTTGGCTGTCTGATCTCAATTTCACAATGTTTACTTACACAAGGCTAAATGTTTCAAATCATTTGTTACTTCAGTGATTGATGTTTGGCATTTTACTGTCCAGTAAAAAGAACAAGTTTTATTTTACATATTGGAAACTTATCAATGAATGTCTTTTTTGTTCACACATTTAACTTTTACTGTAGGTTTCATTGCCTCTATACGTGTATAGTGGGCGCATGGGCACAGAAATGTCATACCTTGGCATGAGGTGAGTTGGGAGGGAAGACATAACATGCAATGGGGGAGGGTGCTTAAGAGGTAATGGTGGTTGGGAGGAAGGTCATGCTTTGGCATTGAGGGCATAAGAGGTCAAGGGGTTTGTTTGAGAGAGCATATCTTGGGCTTGGGTTATGAGGATGACTTTTCAACTTACCTTTCAAATAGACTATTGTTCATGGCATCTTCATTCTACCATGACCCTTTGAAAACCATGCCTGACTTTATGAAAAGTGCAGGGGAGTAGGTCCATGCCTGTCTCTGCAATGGACCCAACTTGAACTAGTTCACCCCTTAAGAGGAACTTCATAAAATTGGAAAGTTCAGGAATTGGTTTGGGAATCCTCGAATCAGGACCTGCTTGTAATTTTTAAAGGGCTCCTGAGATGTCCTGACTTGGTAAAATTCAAAGCCTAGATTGCAATATGAGGACAATTTAACCATATGGAAGCAAAATAATACAGAAACTGCAAATCCAAAATAAAAACTAATAATGCTGTGAGTACTCAGCAGACCTGTGGTAAGACAAGCAAAGTTAACATTTCAGGTCTTTGACTTTTCATTAAATTTAACAACATCATATGTTTTGAGCAAGTGAAAGGAGGCAGAGTGGGATAAAAGGACAAAAGGAAAGACCTGAGATAAGTCAGGGGGCAGGAAAAATAATTTAAAGATGCTTGCTTGTAGCCTAAAAGAACAGATTGCCAACACAACCATGAGACTTTTAACGTAAGCTAATGGCTGTGAGAAAGCCACAACATCCTGTGTTCATTCTGTCGACTTTAATAAGCACTGTTGCACCCACAAACTGTGTTGAATATGTTGCTAGTGAGTAAGGGGAGATAATACTGAGTGAATTGGACTTGCAGAGAAATTGTGCTGATGAGTAGGAAGCACATTAAACAAAGAGGGCCATCAAAGTTCCTTCTCTAGTTCCAATGTCTGTAGATTCTGACCAAACTTAGAAAAGAATTTTGCTTTCTATTCTGCATTATTTCTAAGCCACATTGGAACCTTTGTTAGATAACCACAAGACTTAAGGAGCAGCATGAGTAATTTCATGATTTGGATCAGTACAATTTCAGATAAACAGTTGCCTGCCCTGTGTTTTATCATTGAGCAGATTTAGATATTTGGGAATCTACGTTCAGAACTATGTCACCTGAGTACTGCAACAGAGGCCAGTTAGTAATTAAGGTTCCTTAACAACTGAATTTTCCAAGTATTTACTGTGTAGCATGAGGTTTCTTTTAACAGATATTACAGTTGGAATTAAATCTTCAAAATTCTAGCGTGATTCAAATCAAAAAGAATCTCCTATACCTCTTCAATATTCTGGAATTGAGGGGAACAGGACTGAGAAGTGAAGGATTGAGACATTCCATAAGACCATAAGACATAGGAGTGGAAGTAAGGCCATTTGGCCCATCAAATCCACTCTGCCGTTTAAATCATGGCTGATGGGCATTTCAACTCCACTTCCCTGCACTCTCCCCGTAGCTCTTGATTCCTTGTGAAATCAAGAATTTGTCGATCTCTGCCTTGAAGACATCTAAGGTGCCGGCCTCCACTGCACCCCGTGGCAATGAATTCCACAAGCCCACCACTCTCTGGCTGAAAAAATGTCATCTCATTTCCATTTTAAATTTACCCCCTCTAATTCTAAGGCTGTATCCACGGGTCCTAGTCTCCCCACCTAAAGGAAACAACTTCCCAGTGTCCACCCTTTCTTAGCCATATATTATCTTGTAAGTTTTTATTAGAGCTCCCCTCAATCTTCTAAACTCTAATGAATACAATCCCAGGATCCTTAGCCATTCATCATATGTTAAACCTACCATTACAGGGATCGTCCGTGTGATTTCACAAAGGTAGATACCACTATGAGGTTTTCTTTCATGTAAATTATTAAGTAGTCAGAGGAGTGTATACCAAGGCTAGAAAGGCAATGATGAAGCTGATGTTTGTCAAAGTAATATCAGGCCTCTTCCAGGATCTTGTAATAAAATGCATCTTCAATATAGGAAAGTGCTGTAAGGCATTTCACACAGCTATAATGAGATAACAACTATCAAAGATAGGGTTGGAAATGTAATGCTGTTCCTTCACTGTTTCTTGGTCAAAATCTGGGACATCACTGCCTCACAACATTGTGGGTAAAGATGTACCAAATAAACTTCTGTGGTTCAAGAATGATGCTCAACACCACTGAGGGATAAGCAATAAATGCTAACTCAGCCAATGAAACCTACATCCCCTGAATGAATAATACCAAACAAAAGAAAGTCGTCAGCAAAATGTTATCAAAATGTTAGGTTTAAAGGATGGTCATGGCAGGGGAGGGGAGGGTGGCGGAAAGCAAATTGCAAAAGGGCACAGAATGGAGAAAGTTGAGGCATGGCTAAGCGTGGCAGTTTTAAAGAAGGATCAGATGCACATGGAGCAATTCCAACACATTGGAATCAGCACAGTTGTCAGAAAAAAGGCACAGAGGATGTTTAGTAGACAGTTGTGTTATATGAAAACACTTCTAGCACCTCAGATTTTCCAAATATTTGAAGTGTGAGAGAAACAGGAGGGAACTCCGGAGCCTGGAGGCCTTGGCAGCTTAAAGCGCTGTCACAGTGGAAAAGGATTTAAAATCAGGGATCTGCGAGAGGCAGAATTGCATCAGGTCAAACATAGACGGGAAAGCCTTGTGCTTACCAGATTTTGCATCTGTGCCCACTCCAGACCACTCAGCTGAAAAATCAGTATTTCTCCATGTTGAATATCAAAGGGAAGAAATACCTAAGGTGGCAAGGGAACAGAGAATCTGTACTAGTTAGTAAGTATCAATGTCCATCACCGAGACTGTCCCAGTAGCATCACAGCTGAGTGCATTGGCTGAGTCTTGGCAAACATAGCTTAACTGAACATGTGACCCATGGTGGGGGAACCAACAAGAGGGAAACAATTACTTGACCTAAACCTCACCAATTTACCTGTCACGGATGCATCTGTCCGGGACAGTGTTGGTAGAGGGAAGTATGAAGACAAAATGCTGGTTTCACATTTATGGCATATGAACTTATAAATATAAGAATTAGGAACAGGAGTAATCCATTTGGCCCCTTAGGTCTGCTTCACCGTTCAGTAAGATCATGCCACATTCCAGCCTAGCTTCCTTTCACTCCCTGCATCTATCTCTGCCTTAAAAATATTCAAAAAAAAACTGCTTTCACCACCTTTTGAGGAAGACAGTTTGAAACACCTATGACCCTCTGTGAGAAAACAAAATCTCCTCACCTTTGAGTTCACTAGCCACCCCTTACCTTTAAGTTGTTACCTCTGGTTCTAGGCTCACCCACAAGTGGAAACATCCTTTTCACATCCACTCTGTCACAAGATTTTATATGCTTCTGAAGTTGTCTCTTACTCTTCTAAGCACCAGCAGATAAAGCCTGTCCTATCTAATCTTTCATCATAAGACAATCCACCCATTCCAGGTAATAGTTGAGTAAACTTTCTCTGAACTGCTCCTAATGCATTTACATTATTCCTTAAATAAGGTAACCAAAACTGTACACAGTACTCCAGTCTCACCAATGTCCTATATAACAGAAGCATAACCTCTCTACTTTTGCATTCAACTCCACTTGCTTTAAACAAGAACACTTTATGAGCTTTCCAAATTACTTGTTATACGTCCATACAAACCTTTTGTGGTTCATGCACTAGGACATCCAGATCGCTCTGCATGTCAGACCTCTGCAAACTCTCACTATTTAGCTAATATGTTTCTTTTCTTTTATTCTTCCTGCGAAGATGGAAAATTTCACATTATCTCATTTTAGATTCTATTTGTCAGATCTTTGCTCACTGATTCAATCTATGTTCCTTTGTGGCCTCCTTATATCTTCTCCACCACGTATTTTCCTCTCTCTCTTTGTGTCATCAGCAACTTCAGTGGTGATACCTTTCATCCCGTTATCCAAATCATTTATATAAAATATAAACATTTGAGACAAGAACTCAGATCTATCTAGCACATCACTTGTTACATCCTGCTAACCAGAAAAGAAAGACTCCTTTACGAACACACCCCATATACTGGTAACAAACAAATTTTCTTTTCTATGCTAAAATGTTACCCTTTCACCATGAGCTTTAATTTTCTGCAATAACTTCCTCATCAAGTGCCTTCTGGGCCTGTTTATTGCCAGCACATGTTACTTCTTTAAGTAACTCCAATAAATTAGGCAAACATGATTCTCCTTTCACAAAATTTTGTGGACTTTGTACGATTACATTGAACTTTTCTCAGTGCCCCGCTATAACATCTTTAATAATCGCTTCTACTGTTTTCCCCATGATAGATGTTAAGTTAACTGGCCTGCACATTTTGCTTCTTTGTCTCCTTCCTTTTTTGAATAAAGGACCTTCATTTGCTATTTTCTCATCTAATGGAACCTTTCCCAAATGTAGGGAATTTTGAAATGTTGGAACCAATGAAATAAACTACCTTACTAGCCACTTCTTTTAAGAACCTGGAATGAAGTCCAACAGGCCTGTTAGTCTAGAGCACCAATATTTGACTATTTCCCTGATTGTAATTTTGTGAGTGCTTCCCTCCCTTCCGTTTCCTGAGTTACAGCTATTTCTGGAATGTTTTACATCTCATTTACAGCAAAGATTGATGCAGTATACCTGTTCAATGCATCTGCCATTCTTTTAATTTACAACATAAGAATGTTCAATACAGGAGCAGGAGTAGGCCATTCAGCTTGAGTCTGCTCTGCCATTCAGTGAGATCACAGCTAATCTGATCTACATCTCATCTGCACTTTCCTGCCTTTTCCCTACAATACTTGACTCTTTTTCTAATGAGAATCTATCTCAGCCTTGAATATACTTAATGACACAGCCAAGACAGCACTCTGCAGGAAAGTATTCCACTGGTTCATAACCCTCTGAGACAAGAAGGTCCTCCTTTTCTCTGTCTTAAATGTGTGATCCCCTTATTCTAAGATTGTGCCCTCTAGTCCTAGACTTCCCATAAGGGCAGTAAATGCGAGTAAATGGGACTAGATCAGTTTGGGATATCCCTGTCGGTGTGTACGAGTTGGATTGCAGGGTCTGTTTTTGTGCTGTGTAACTCTATTTACCGAATGTGCTCACATTTTTACAAGCAATGATCTGGGTGCCATAACACATGAAAAGTGCTCCAGCAATGTCTTGGTGGATATACTGCAGGATGAATTATTGGATAGATACTATGCTGCTGGCCAACATTGCATCATTTACTCCCACAGCAATATTTAGGCCAATAACTCAAACATGGGAACTACATTTAAAGTTAGTAACTAGTTAAAGGTGCCATTGTTTGAATACATTTTCATAGTATAAATCAAATATGAAGCAGTGGATAGTCTGTGTACGATTGCCTGATGCTGCACAATGATGGGAAAGGTCAGTGAAATCATTCAGAATGGGCCTGATCGAGGAGCAGAATAATACTAGTAGGATGGTGGGAAAATCAGCAGCTGAGTTACTTTGCCCCTTCTATCGTGTATCTCCCAACAGAAATTTTCTCATCACTGGGATGGGCAAAGATTTCCTGCTCCCTTCTCGTGAAAAATGTTAAGGTTGGGTGGTGGTAACAGGCTTAAAAAAAACTGTTAACAAGTCGAGGGCCCTTTTAAAGATTGTGATCAGAGTCATTCTTGTTTTTATTTAAATAAATCCGACGATCATAATTTATGCAATTTGCTTCTTGCAATCAGAAACTTCCTTGTCCATATATTTCGCAAACTTGCTCGCTCTTTAATAAAAAAAATACTCGCACGATTTTAAAATTATCTTTCGGAAGGGGAAGGAAGCGAATGGAACACTGGCTGGCTTCATTCTTTTTAATTACGGCGAAATATAAATGCTCATTACACTTAATAATACTTCACATTACATGTATAAGAAACGCGGATGCATCAGATCTTTAAATGTGCCTCTAGCTTCCAACTTTGTTGTGGCAAGCCACTGCTGTCAGACAGTGTGGGAGGAAGAAGCATTAACTTCAACAGCTGTTTCTTGACCCCGGCTGTCAGTCTTCCCAAGAATAAATTTTTGGAGTGTCCCATTACAACCCTGTGGGGGATTATATAATATCGAAATGCCTGCTTGCTCGCAGAAGAGCGCCTGCAAAGCCGCCCTGACGGACAGCCAGGTAAAAATCATGGCAGGAGGCTGCGTTTGCAAAGGACAGAGCCAGGCTAGAGCAGCTCTGCACGCAGCATGGCTCGATGTTTACAAAGTGCGTTTCCCCTGTTGGGTGAATGCAGTTCGAGGGAGTCCTGCACAGACTACAGTAATTCCCCTGCAAGGGCGACTTGAAACCGGCTGCGCTGAATAGCATTTACTCTTCCCGTTGCCTCCCACCGCTGCAGCGATACATACCCCGGAAGTTTAGCCCTTCACTGCTCGTGAAACTTTCTCCACACTGCCTGTTTTTTAATATATCTTTGGGTATGTGCTGCATCTTCTGTATGTCACTCCATCACCTACTCTTTATATATATATAAAGCAACATTGATTTTGTGCATTTTTAGAGGAGGGGTGGGGAAATCATATCGAGCGAACAATGAGATGCGAACTGATGTTACAAAATGTTCCCATGCCCCATTTTTTAAAAAAATAAAATCATCGTGAGTTAGAAGCTGTAATCATTCCACATTATCAATATTAGGGGACACAGACAATCGTGTTGGAGATGCTTCCAGTTAGACAAAGGGAGGGGCATGTATTCAGTGTAGTTGTAAATAATTAGCCTACCAGAGATTCTTACTGCTGGGTGGTTCCATCTGAAAGCCGCCTAAATCAAGTATATATTGCAGGGCATGTACTTGGATTATTTAGATTATTTCAGGTTAATTACTGTAGGTTACCGTTACAATGCCTTTCATGGCTGAAAGTCATGAACGAAATGACTTGGCTTTGCCCCATCTCTCCTCTCTGTCTCCTTGTTTTAGAGTGAACACTAGGTATTTATCACTAAGGATTATAGTGCCCTGTATCTTTTCTGGAATGTAATATGGCTTAACTATTCTTGATAAACAGTGCTTTTGTACAGAATTTAGACTTAAGATCAACTTCCTAAGTTTTAATTTAACAATTAATTTTCAAGAGGTGATCTCCTGTAAAATAATTATACTCCCATCCCTGTTCCACCCCCACCCCCGAAAAAATGCTTCCTTGTGTTGTCATTTCGTACATCTTCACTTATCTTTTTATCTTCCAATATGTATGTAGGTAGCTAAACAAATGCATTTTTCATGCTTTTTTGGGAGAAGAGGCATTTATTGCTGGAAAATGATGAGAAATGCTAATTTTGATGCAGATATTTGACATATAAACATTAGTGTTCTTTGAAGGACCATGTCGTCTGTTTTCCAGATACCTGTAGTGTAAGCTGTGTGAAAGTTAGAAGAATTGTTGGGGTAACTGTTTTACAAAAACTTAAGATACTTTTTAAAAATGGAGTTACTTGCTCAGACTAATCAGAAGGTTAGAAATAAATGCATATAGATTGTAAGTGTAGAGATGGAAAGTATTGTTTGCTCATTATGTATGTTTCTGCTCATCCTGAGAAAGTGCAAGGCTCCTGTCGTGAGATTGGGAGGTTGTCCTGATCATAGACTTTTCATAACAGTTCTTATTTTTTGTGCTTGTTTAACAAGACATGTGCTTGCATCTGAAGTGGTGAACAAATGAGCCATGGCAGGGCTTTTCTTCACAATTGATTATGGAAGTTCCAAATGCAGAAGTGTACATCCTATGATCCCATTATGATTGGTCCATTTTCAGGTTGACCCGGTCTTATAATGTAAGCGTATTGCAGTGCCACTTGGGGAAACTAAATATTGAGTGTGAATCAAATGTTTTCTTTTTTCTCTGCTTCACAAAGTAGTTTGCTTCTGATAAGATTTAAAGGAGTAAACTAGTTGTTTAGGAGTTATTCGCTCATGCATTGTTCAGGTGGGCCTCAGAGATTTGATCACTGAGCATGAATATCTTGCTTAGATTTTCCCAACCTCCAAACTACATTGAATATTACAGATTGAGAAAGAGACAAGTAATGGGAAATTGCCTGGAGAAAAAAATTCCAGTACCTCTAAATCATATGGACTCAACAGTCAAGAACCATAGGGCAGCATGGTGGCTCATTGGTTAGTCCTGCTGTCTCACAACACCAGGGACGCAGCTTCAATTCTTACCCTTAGGTAACTGTCTGTGTGGAGTTTGCACATTCTCCCTGTGTCTGTGTGGGCTTCCTCCAGGTGCTCTGGTTTCCTCCCACGTCCAAAAATGTGCAGACTAGGTGGATTGGCCATGCTAAATTGCCCACAGTGTTCAGCAATGTGTAGATTAAGTGGATTTATAGAGGGATGGGTCTGGGGGCAATGCTCTTTGGGTCAGTGTGGACTTGTTGGGCTGAAGAGCCTATTTCCACACTGTAGGGATTTTATGATAAAAATAAATTGTATTTGCCATCCATTGGAGAAAAATTTTGAGAATGTAATTTATAATCTGCTGGGTGAATTTATTTGTTCTGCTCAAACTGCAAAGCCTTATGATTGGTGGGAGATCATTAATTTGAGTGCCATTGATGTTTTATTCCACACAGGCCTATTGTGGCCGCCAGTGTTTAAGGTCAAATTTGGTAATCGTGTACTTTGTTGAAGCTTTCTGGTGGAGGTGAATTTTATGGTGTATGTTAAAACTTCTGAATTTCAGGTTTGCAACCATTTTAGTCAATGTTTTTGCTATATATAGTTTTGTTCTCTTTGTAGGAATACGTTTCTATTTGGGAATATTGTTGTGTGGGCACTTGCAACATTGGGCATTTATTGAAGCAGCTGTCTGCCTGTGTGAGGTGAGTTGGTCAATTGTAGTAATATGCCTTTCATATCCTTAGAATATTGCAAATTACCTCATAACCAATGATTTGCTCTTTTGAAATACAGTCGCTGTTCATGTAGGCAAATGCAGCCAGCAATAAAGCCCCACAAATGGCAATGGGTGTAACCGGTTTTGATTGGCTGAGGAATGAAATTGCCTAAGATACTGGGAGAATTCCTGAGTCTTATTTAAATATTAATAAGGGAACTTTTGCAGCTAACTGAATGAGTGGAAGTACAATAATTAAAAGTCTTAACCAAATTCTGGTCTTTTTTAAAAGAAATTTAACACTTTGCTTGATATCCTAGAACAGAGTTTGAACCTGTGAATTTCTGACATGTGATATCAATAGAGTGAAGCTGAGACTCATACATCAATTTAAAACAAAGTACTGTGGGTGCTGGAAATCTGAAATGTAAACAAAAAGTGCTGGAGAAACTCAGAAGATTTGGCAGTATGTGTGGAGAGAGAGAAACAAGCTAACACTTCGAGTCCATTATGACCCGTCTTCCACAGCAGCGCTCTGTATGAGCCATTTCCCTGTCAATCCTTATCTTGTTGATAGAACATGCCTCTTAAAAAGAAAATATGTGCAGCTGCTGTAGTGTCACCAATGCATTCCTGAGTTTTAAGCAAGACAATCTACCTATGTCTAGAATTAAAGTGTAAGCAAGTGGTACTGGCAATTGCAATAGCTGTTTAGCTGTATCAGTGATTGTACAGAGATGGTAGAGGAATCTCTCCTCTGGAGAGTTTGGTCGCTTAGCACCATAGTAATCACATTGGTAAAGTGGGTGGTGTGATTCTCATGAGAGACAGTGCTGTGACATAGCTGATATATATAACGTCTCTTATTTGCTTAAGAGCTAAATTTCTACAAATGTGTGCCTGTAACTTGTGAAATCTAAAATAAGGGCTTCAGAGTTCAGCTGTAAGCTGCAATTGTCAAAGAGGTCAATTTCTGTATCCAGCTGTATGATTTAGGTGTCTGTTTAGTTTCGTGTAAAATGAAACCAAGGATATTTGTAAGATCTCTGACAGTATTGTGTCAATTAGCATGATGTTTTTCCAGTTTTGGTTGTATAAACTTTTTTTTTAACCATTGGAGGCTATTCAAACAGAAAATACTGCCCTGCATGGAACAAGCAATATATTTGCAGCTTTGCAAGTGTGAATTCCTCAATCTTTTGCTTGAAAACTGAATTGAGAAGAAATAAACTGTCATGTTTATAAAATTATATGGTTCTTTATGAAAGGTTCACTATCTCCGTTTTAATACAGATTCACATCCAAGTCAAAGGAGTGAAGGTTTTTCCCCAATTTTCCTGTTTCTTAAATGTTATCTTGTGCTGCCTGCAGTCTTCACTACCTTTGGCAGATTGATTTGTCTTTTCCATGTTCTCAGTTTTTTTTTGAAGAAATTTTGTTGATTTATTAATTGTTTTCCCAGTGTAGGCTTTAATTTATTTCCTATTTTGGATCATACTCATTTCTGTGAGCAGACCTTCCTCAACCATCACTTCTTGACTTTTTTATACAGTTGAAATCTGGTCCTGCAGCAACAGCACGGATGCAATCATGTTGTGTCTGCATTTTTACCAAACTGCATTGCTATCAAAGCAAAGCAAAAATTTCCATTTGCTATTGGCAATCAGAAAAACAATGCCATTTCTAGATTTTGCAAAATATCAGGTTGTTTATCCTTGAACATCCAATTTTTAGTTTCACATCTGTCTTACTGCTGCTGGTTTTTGTCCTGCTTCAGATTTCTACTGTGCCTAGTTTCCTGTCTGAGATGCAGTTTTTTTTTTAAACAAGGTCTACAAATCTCCAGTGAGCAACAATATAATTGATTTATGTGGCTTGGTCTCTTACTGTGATTGGTCATCAGTAAGCTTGTCTCAAATGGCCTGGTCAAGAAGCCAAGGTCCTGCAAGTATCAAACAAAAAGTGTATATTATAATAATATAAATGTTTTGAATTTTTTCTCATAACTATGAAACATGTTCAACAATTTGGGTACAGTATCAACCAGGCTGGGATGTGGAAAGAGAGGTCTTGTTGTATCAGCCCTATGATTGAAGGGGTGTATCAGGGTATGCAGGATGGGAGGCATATTATTTGGAAAGGGGAATGAACAGAGAGTTTACACTTTTTTCATGTTTTTGAAAATGCATTTATTACATTTTTTTTGAAAGAAAATAAATAGTTGAGTGGTAGGCAAACACTTGGTTATATAGATATTTAATCTGGGAAATCTGTGAATGCTGAGATTGTGATAGATTCATAAGGGCGATTGATAAACTGCTTCATTGATGTCTAATTAAACGCTAACTAATAATACTGTGGTGCCCACTGGTCATGGAAGTACCTGAGTCTATCAGTCAATGCATGTTTTGTGTTGATGGCCAGCTTGGTACAAGCAAGCCAATGATGAAATAGGCAGCCACTGGCAATCGTTTTGAGCACGTGAGAGAATTTAGCTGTGTAGTAAATACTGGCTTTTAGAATTTGGAGCCAGGGTCTCTTCAGCTTTCTTTCCCACCACCCCCCACCACTGTTCTGCCCTCACACTCTACTCCGTTATTGCTCTGTCTTCTCCCCTTCCTGCCCTCGCCCATATCTGCAACATTGTCTCACTTGATCTCTCTCTTTCTCAACTGTCCCCCTCCCTTTTCCACTGTTTCTCTGCTTTCATTTTCACTTTCCCTTTCTCTCCCTGTGAGCAGTAGAAAATTGCAGATAATCACTTGAAGATGTGAAGCATTTTTAAAGTTGATTGATAAGTATTTGGGATTTGTAGGATCTAATTTCTTTTCCTACAACACCTTGACAGTTCAGTCATACTTTTGAAAGTTAAGGTGACAACTTCTAAGCCACAGAGAAAATTGGGATTACGTACTTTGTTATTTCACATTTGATTTACATATGATGTAGAACATTATGCTGATCTTGTAGGAGAGACTGGTTTGGTCTCATATGAGTGTTGTATTCTGTTCTGGGTGCCATATTTGAAGAAGGATATGGAGGCACTAAAGAAGGTGCAGATTTGTAGTATTGTTATTGTACAGAAGGAGAACATTCAGCCCATTGTGTCTGCACTGGCAAAAAAAAAGTCATCAGAATTGTTCCAGGGATGAGGAGATTCAGTTAGAGGGTCTGGAGCTGTTTTCCTTTGAAAAGGCCAAGAGGAGATTTAATGGGGCTGTTCAAAAACAGAGTCTGGACAAAATACATAGGGGGAAATTGTTCCCATTTATGAAAAGTTGAGAACAAAAGGGCACAGATTTAAAGTAATTGGCAAAACAAAAGAGCAATGGTGAAATGAAGAAAATCTTCACACACAGAGTGTCTGGGATCTGGAATGCATTGGCAGAGATTGAGATACAGCCAGGTTAAGTCAAAGCAATCTAAAAGGAATTGGACCTTCTCTCTAATACCTTAACTTCCTTTTTAAAATCTGACATCTAGGACAGGATACAGCACTCCAATTGAGACCAAACCAGTCTGTTATTCAAGTTCAACATAATGCACTTAATCCTAGTTTTCTATGTGGTTTAGATGTTGTTGCTTTAATTTCAAAAGGAAAAGAACCGAAGGAGGCAAGGCTGGGATGATACTAAATGAATTGCTTATTCAGCAATCCAGTGCAGGTACAATGGGCTGAATGGCCTCCTTCTATTCTGTAACTCCTTTGGTTTTTTTTAATCAGGTGCTTGGGTGACCACCTTGTTGCTCATTTTCACCAGTGGAGTTGTTGATAAGGGCACTGTTGCTTTGTAGAATCATAGAATGATACAACAAAGAAGTAGGACATTTGACCCATCGTGCTGCGCGGACTTGTTTATTCAAGGTACTCAATCAATTCCACTCCCTTTGGTCTTTGTCCAGAGCCCTGTAAATTGTTTCTCCTCAGGTAGTTGTCTAACGCTGTTTTGAATGTTCTGACTGAATTCCTTCCACCATCCTGTAAGGCACTGGAGATTATTACAATCCTGTGTTTAAAGCAAAAAGTTGCTTCTTGTTCTTCTGCCAATCACCTCAAGTCTGTGATGTGGTTTTTCACAGTGAAACGACTCCGCTGAATGCCACAGGTGACCTGGAAGATTTTTCACAGGCTTTTGAAGGTGGCTTTGTTTATCAAATATTAAACTTCTCCAGAATCCAATGGTCGCACTCCCAAATTATCAACAATTCAGTTTTGAATATTACCTTCTGGCTTAATTGCTTCAGGCTTCTACTTTTTCCCCTTTGTGGAACCCTTAACTGTAAAAGTAGCAAACCATTCCTCTAGATTCTCTGATGAACAGGATGAGCTGATGTAGAAACTATGTGAGAGTGCCCAAATTGTCTGATCATCAGTTCCAAAAGATATTTGGCCCATAAGTTGGGGGAGTTATTCATTGCTGCCAAGCTATCAGGATGCCTTTTACTGTTTAAGGAATTTGCATGCATTTATGTGGGACGAAGGCAATACTTGATACTGGCTATTAGAGAATCTTTTTATTTCTATTTTTGTTATTACCTATAAGCAATGATACATGCTAACCTCCATTCCATTTTTGTAGGAATTACTTGCAGAACAAAGTTTTACAGTAGGCATTTGGGAAATGAACTGATGGATTTCTGAATGCATTTTGAGTAAAGGTGTTGGTGTGTTTCAATAACTGATTCGCTGCTGAAAGCTGTACAATAAGTGAATATCATGTTGTGTTAGTTCCCTTAGACCTTACATTAGTTGCAGTTGCCATGAATGATCACAGACCTGATATACTGTTTTCTCTCTCCATGAATGCTTCCAAACTAATATTTCCAGCATTTTCTGCATTTGTCGAGCACCTTTAAAATCTTAAAGTGTTCCATGGGTCACAGGAGCATTTTTAATAAAAACATTTCTGGAGAAGGTGGCCAAAAACTTGATCAAACAGGTAAGCCCTAAGGAGCATCTTAAAGGAAGAAAAAGAGATGGAGACATTTAGAGGAGGAACTCCAAGAGTTTAGGGTTTAGGCAGCTGAAGGCAGTGGAGGAGTGATTAAAATCAGTGATGCTCATGAGACAGTGATTCGATAAATACAGATACTTCTGGGGTTGTAGGAAGTTACAGAAATAAGCAGAGACAAGGCCATGATTTGAGACTTTTAAAACAGAGATATTTCTGAGCCAGGAACCAGTATAGGTCAGTGAACACAGGTTTGAAGGGTAAACAGCAATTGACTGCAGTTTTGGGTGACCTCAAGTTTACAGAGGGTAGAATGTGGGATGCTGGCCAGTCGTGCATTGCAGACGGTTTGATTCAGCCTCAGACAGTTGCCAGGGAGTGCAATGGAGTCTGTAGTTAGGGAAAGGAATTTATAGTTGGACAATGGCTTCGGTCTTCTTAATATTTAATTATAGAGAATTTTTGCTTATCCAGTACTGGATGTCTGACAAGTACATGGTAAATGTTGACACTGCACTATATATTTATTCAAATCTTATGTTTAAATGTTATAGAGCTTGATGTGTATTTTCATTATAGTATCCATGTACAGCATAAGGAGATTCATTTTTGTGATTGTGAATCAATGACTTATTTTAAATCTCTTTGATTTTTATTTCTATTGATATGTCTGAGGATATGCTGCCAAATTGCTGCTCCCACTTTTGTATAGCTCAAGTTATCTGATGTTCGGTGTGTTGAAAAGTATTGCCAGGAATGAATCCCCTCCATCATTCCTTCACCCACTTTCACTATTCATAAAATGCTTCGAGCTGCAACGGTTTTCTAATTCAGAAATTTCTTCTTGAAAGCTTCATGAAGAATGCAACTTCCCATATTTGAGGAATGCATTGGCTTTCGCTGTTTCAGGAGTATACTTTAATACCTAACTGAAATAGGTGCTTGATCTCACAAAGTTTCTGTAACTTTAACACCATTTGATTTCTATATCTTTCTGATGCAAAATCCCGCCCCATTGACCTGTCAGTCCTCCCCGGACTGACTTATCCCCTCCCTACCTCCCCACCTACACTCACCTCTACTGGCTCCATCCCCAACTCTTTAGCTTGCGTGTCTCCTCTCCACCTATCTTCTCCTCTATCCATCTTTGATCCGCCTCCCCCCTCTCTCCATATTTATTTTAGAACCCTCTCCCCCTCCCCCTTTTCTGATGAAGGGTCTAGGCCTGAAACGTCTGCTTTTGTGCTCCTGAGATGCTGCTTGGCCTGCTGCGTTCATCCAGCTCTACACTTTGATACCCACATTTGGTGCTTATTTTAGCATTTTAATTTTAAAATTCTCATCCTTGGTTTCAAATCACCCCATAGCTGTGCCTTTCCCTGTCTCTAATCTCTTCTGATCCTCCATGATTTTTAAGTTCCTCTAATTCCAGCCTTTGACTTCTAATTGCTCCATTCTTGATGGTTGTGCCTTTGATTGTCTGGGCCCTAAAATTTGGAAATACCCTCACAACACTTCTGCTTTTTTACTTCACTTTCTCCATTTAAGACACTTACCAAAATTCTAACCTTGCATTTAATTATCTGAGCCAATATCTCTTTATGTGGCTTAATAGCATAGTTCATTTTATAAAGTTCTATTCAGTGCCTTGGGATATTTTATTATGTTAAGGGTACAATATAAATAGAAGTTGCTGCTACGTAACCTTGCAAAAACTTTCATGTTCTGCTGCAGGGTTGGCTAGTATATAACCACAGAGTGTATTAATTGCCTCTGTTTAATAGTACTGGTATATTCATTTTGAATTTTTAAAGTTAGCTTGTCACATCGAAGGTCGTTCCTAATCCAAACTTGAGTGTAGCGCAATAAAGATGGGTTTTGTTGACGCTTATCAGGGCATTCACAAGGATACTATTGTAAAGGGGAACAACATTTTTATGCTGTCTGACTACAACACGCTAACTCATTAGAAAATAGGCTCTGATTGGTGAAGATGTTCCCATGGAAAATGCATTAATTGAATTATGACTGGCAGGTCACTGTCAAGCATTGTTTAAATTTAATCCAGGCAAATTTACCCTGAATGGGGTGCCAGTGGCACAGAGTTGGTATACATGCCACTGACTCAGAAGACTCAGGTTCACGTTCCAGCTATACTGGAAATGTCTCAACATATGGCATAGCTAGTCAGGGCTAGTAAAGCAACTACTGAAAAGCAGTTCGAGAATGGTGTGTCCACAGAGTCAGTTTGGGCTGAGGTCCAGAACATGAAAGGAGCAGTCACTTTGTTGGGGTTTTTTTTACAGACCCCCGAACAGTTGCAGGGAAGTAGACGAGTGGATTGGGAGGCAGATACTGGAAAGGTGCAGAAGTCACAGGGTTGTAGTCATGGGTGACTTCAATCTTTCAAATATTGACTGGAAACATTTTAGTTGTAATAGTTTAGATGGAGCGGATTTTGTCCAGTGCATTCAGGAAGGATTCCTGACACAGTATGTATATAAACCAACACGAGGAGAGGCCACTTTGGATTTGGTGCTTGGCGACAAACCGGGCCAAGTGTTAGACCTGTTGGCAGGAAAGCATTTTGACAGCAGTGATCATAACTTTGATACCTTTACATTAGCCATGGAAACGGATAGGTACATACAGCAAGGTAAAGTTTACAATTGGGAAAAGGGTAATTATAATTCTGTTAGGCAAGAACTGGGTAACGTAAATTGGGAACAGATGCTGTCAGTGGGAAGAGCACTATTGAAATGTGGAGATTGTTTAAGGAATGCATACTGCATGTGCTCGATATGCTTGTCACTAGCAGGGAGTGAGGGAGCCTTGGTTCTCAAGAGAGGTGGAACGCCTGGAAAAGGCTCTCGAGGGATACATTTTAGCCAGAAAAGAGCTGAAGAAAGGGCGTAGGAGAGCTATAAGGGGGCATGAGAAAATCCTGGCAGATGGGATCAAGGAAAACTCTAAGGCTTTTCACACATACATGAGGAATAAGAGAATGACCAGAGAAAGGGTAGAGCCGATCAAGGATTGGAAAGGGAATTTATGCATGGAGCCTAAAGAGATAGGAGAGGTCCTTAATGAATACTTTTCTTTGGTATTCATAACTGAGAGGGGCCTTGTTGTAGAGGAGGACAGTGTGAAACAGGCTGGTTGGCTAGAGGAGGTCGATGTTAGTAGGGAAGATGCGCTGGGAATGTTGAGGAAGTTGAACATAGATAAGTCCTCTGGGCCTGATGGGATTTATCCAAGGATTCGATGGGAAGTGAGGGAAGAGATCGCAAGGCCTTTGGTGATGTTCTTTTCACCCTCACTGTCCATGGGTATAGTTCCAGAAGATTAGAGAGAGGCAAATGTTATTCCCTTGTTCAAAAAAGGGAACAGGGATAACCCTGGAAATTACAGGCCAGTTAGTCTTACATCAGCGGTGGTCAAATTATTGGAAAGGGCTCTGAGAGATAGGATTTATGATCACTTGGAATGGCATAGTTTGATTCATGATAGTCAGCATGGATTTGTGAGGGGTAGATTATGCCTCACAAACCTTTTTGAATTCTTTGTAGAGGTGACCAAACACATGGATGAAGGTAGAGCAGTGGATGTGGTATACATGGATTTAAGTAAGGCATTTGATAAGGTTCCCCATGGTAGGCTCATATGGAAAGTAAGGAGGCATGGGATAGGAGGAAATGTGGCAGATTGGATTCAGAATTCACTGACCCTGAGACGACAAAGGGTGGTAGTCGATGGAAGATATTCCATGTGGTGCTCAGTTACGAGTGGTGTACCACAAGGATCTGTCATGGGTCCTCTTCTATTTGTGATTTTTTAAAATGATTTGGATGAAGCAGTGGAAGGGTAGATTGGCAAGTTCTCGGATGATACGAAGGTGGGTCGCGTTGTGGACAGTGCGGAAGGCTTTCTAGGTTACAAAGGGACATTGATAGGATGTAGACCTGGGCTGAGAAGTGGCAGATGGAGTTTAACCCTGAAAAGTGTGAGGTGATTCATTTTGGAAGGACAAACTTGAAAGCAGAATACAGGGTTAATGGAAAGATTCTTGGCAGTGTGGAGGAGCAGAGTGGCGTTCATGTTCACAGTTCCCTGAAAGCTGCCACCCAGGTGGATAGAGTTGTTAAGAAGGTGTATGGTGTGTTAGCTTTCATTAATAGAGGGATTAAGTTTAAGAGCCATGAAATTATGCTCCAGCTACACAAAACCCTGGTTCGGCCACATCTGGAGTATTGTGTCCGGTTCTGGTCACCACTTTCCAGGAAAGATGGAGATGCATTGTAAAAGGTGCAGAGGAGATTTACCAGGATGTTGCCTGGAACGGAGGGAAGGTCTTACGAGGAAATGTTGAGAAGGCTAGGGCTTTTCTGTTTAGAACGATGAAGGATGAGCGGTGACTTGATGGAGGTGTACAAAATTATCAGAGGTATAGATAGAGTACACAGCCAAAGACCTTTTTCTAGGGTGGAGGTAGCTATTAATAGGGGACATAGTTTTAAAATGAGTGGAGGTAGATACAGGGGAGACGTCAGAGGTAGGTTCTTTACTCGGAGAGTGGTTGGGGCATGGAATGCATTTCCGGAGAGGGTAGTGGATTCGGCCTCATTAGGGAAATTAAGCGGCTATTAGATAGGCATATGGATGATAGTATAAGATAAGGGTGGTGGTTAGATAGACCTTAGGATTAGGGTAAAAGTTCAGCACAACATCGTGGGCCTATGGGCCTGTACTGAGCTGTACTGTTCTATGTTCTATATACAAATGGGTTGATTCAGAATACTTGTGCTGCGTGGTCAAGGCTTTGCCCAGTTTAAAAACTGGAGAATGGCTGTTGCCCACTTCGTTTGGTTGAAACAAGGCACAGTGAATGTACAAGTTCTTTGTTTCTGCAAAGTACCGAACCTATTGTATTAATGTACATTCCTTCACGTACATGCAAGTGCACCACACTGAAAACCTGACTGATGATCTTAATTGTAATTCCTACTATTTAGGATTATTGAGCAAATGTTGTTCCATCATAGAACCACCATGGTTAGATTTTTGTAAACATGGATTGTTTGGGTTTCATGATAATGGAATAGTGTATGTTAGATGGGCTTCAGATTGGTTTCACAGGTCAGTGCAACATCAAGGGCCGAAGGGCCTGTACTGCACTGTTATGTTCTGTGTTTGACCCCAGTTACATGAGAAGTCTTGTGAGCTTGGAAGTATTTATTATAAATTCAACTGGAAAGTTAAACAAACTCTATGAGACTGCTTACTGACTCATGACAAAATTCGGATAACATTCTTGATGATCTTGGTACATTGAACCAAAATATTTAATTTGAAAAATAAAAATTCCCTACTGCTTAGTACAACAATGGGAAATTAATGCTAAATATGAATAGGGACAACTTGCATCTACACAGAGTTCAAAGTAAAACTGAACTTGAAATAACTGATCTCATCTTCTCTGGACATCTTCCTTCCATGCCTCCAAACTTGTATTTCCCAACCTACCTACCCATTTATACTTCTCTTCCAGAACTAATGATAGGGCAACCTTGGTGGACCCATCATTTTAACTGGTTTTTGCCACATTGTTTTATTGTTTGTTTTCTTGTCCAACTACTGTGCTGGCTCGTTCACAAATCGAGTAGTTTCCTAGAACTAACAATGTACTTTTCATTGTGGATCTCTATGTTTCCATTCTCCCAGCAAGATGATCTTGCTATTTCCGTAGCACAGAATGTGTTACTACTTTAAACACAGGCCCAAACAGTTCCCATCCTCCATCATTCAAGTGTCAGGTTAAAGACTCAAATTGATCCTGCTCCCATTATAACCTCCATCCTCTTGGTCTCTTTTGGACTAGAAATACAAGCACATGAACTAGGACATGTTAACAGAAAAGGAAAGGAGTGATTGCAATATCAGGAAATTATCAATAAAAACAAGAAGGAGAACACCAAAAGTCATTGCAAAAGGCTTATTTACAAAGCGAAAAACATGAAGAGAACAGGAGAAATGTAAATACAGGATTGATAGGAGCAGTCTTTTTGGTGTTTCATAGCTCTCGATGTCTGACTTGGAACTTACCATGCCATTTTTAAGCACCTAAGGTACTTCTGAAGCTATACTTTGAGGAATGGTGAGAAAGAAATAAAACATTAACAGTCCCTTTGCAGCTGATTACATGTATTGCTGGAAAGTTGACCCAAGTTGACGAATCACAATTTTGCTTTTACCAGTATGACTCACATATGTTTCTAAGCATGTTCTAAATTACAGTCATGAAGATAAAAAAAAACAACTTCTGGACTCTTGCCTTACAAAAATGAATTTTTTTTAATGATAGAGATATGCTGCTGACTATGATTAGAGTTGTCACATTCATCTGAGATAGCAGCCTGCAATGTCAAACCAATGGAGCTCTTCCCTTAATATTGAAATACTACCTGTACAAAACTTGCCCTGATAATTTTGGATTTTGCCCATCTTAAATCCATAAATTTCATCCTCTGCTCATTTGTTCAAAGACTATCAAACAAAGAATTGTAAGTAACTTTCTTTAGAAATGAAAAAAAAATCGGTGTTAATTGGAGTTACTATGTTTGAAAATCACATTTTCTATCAGTAATAGATCAAAATAATACGACCACTGCATAAGGATTTGAGCGCAGGAGTAGTGTATTCTTGTTTCAGTAATATAAGAGTTTGGTTAGACTTCACGTGTGCAGTTTTAGTCTCCTTACCTAAAGTAAAATATTATTTCCGTCGCGGGAGTATAATAAAGGTTCTTCGGACTCATTATGGAACTACTCTATGAATAGAGATTGGGTAAACTGGGATAAAAACAGAGTGTGCCAAAAAATTACTGCGGGTTTGGCAACATCTGTACTGAGAAAACTGAATTTACATTTCAAGTGCAGTGACCCTATATCAGAACTACTGAACTTGACGCGTTGACTCTATTTTCTGTATATAGGTCTACCAGGCCTGCTTTGTTGGTCCAGCACTGTCAGTTTTTGCTTCAAATTTCCAGAATCCACAGTTCTTTGTGTTTATTTGGAGAAGCTGGGCCTGCATCATCTAGAATTTAAAAGAATGAGAGGTGATCTTATTGAAACTTACAAAACACTTAAGGGGATAGACAGGGTAAATGCAGCTAAGTTGTTCCCCTGGTTGAGGAGTCTAAAACCAGGGAACACAACTTACAAATAAAGGGGATGCCACTTAGGTCTAAGATGGAGAGAAATGATTCTACTCAGAGAGTTGTGATCCTCTCGAACTTTCTGCCACAAAGGACTGTGGAAGTTAACTCTGAGTGCGTTTAAGGTAGAGATTTGTAGATTTCTGATTACCAGTGGCATAGAGGGTAATGGGAATGAGGTGAGTAAAAGGCTTTGAAGTGTTTGATTAACCTTGATCGTTTTGACTGGCAGGGAAAACCCGATGGGCTGAATGGCATATTCCCTTTCCTGTCTTAACTAATACAACCTGTGGGATGTCTAAACTGTTACTTACCAAAATATGGTGGTTACTGCTATAAAAAGGAAGGATGGCTTTCACGAAGGGTGAAACTGCCTCCGAGGAATCCTGTGCTAAATGTCTTTGGAAGGAGTATGTGTGAGAAGTTTGGCCAGAAAATTCAGGGAAGTGATTTTGTAATGTTCTGTCTGATAACAACCAGAAATGAGTGGTGGATTTTTCAGTAAACATTCTGCTTGAGTCCCAGATCCCATCGCCACCCCAGTCCTAAGCCAACTCACCACCTTCCAGTGATAATGGGAAGTGCAGATGCTGGAGAATCCAAGATAATAAAATGTGAGGCTGGATGAACACAGCAGGCCCAGCAGCATCTCAGGAGCACAAAAGCTGACCTCTCTGATGAAGGGTCTAGGCCCGAAACGTCAGCTTTTGTGCTCCTGAGATGCTGCTGGGCCTGCTGTGTTCATCCAGCCTCACATTTTATTATCGCCACCTTCTGGGTCGGGAGCCAACTAACCAAGAGATGCCAGCCTACCAAAATAAATTGCCACTTAGACCGTCAACAAGTCAAAGTCGCGACTCATGCCCCTCAGTAATGGAAGTCCTGCCTTGGAAAACTGCTGTCAATCTTCTTGACATCTTGACTTCTTGGCATCACTTACAGTCCAGCAGCACTAGGTCTTACGACTGGACATTGTTACGACTTCTACAGGCCCATAAAAAAATTGCAGCAGTAAGTTTGTTTTCAAAATTTATTCATTGGATGCTAGGCCAGCATTTATTGTCCATCCCTAATTGCCTAGTGGGCAGTTAACTACACTTCTCTGGGCCTGGAGTCACATGTAGGCCAGACCAGTAAGGATGGCGATTTACTTCCCTAAAAGATATTTGCAAATATGGTATTAGGTGGAAACCAATTGATCTTTGAGAAGTAGGTGGGGTCTGGGGAGGGGGCTGCGTTTTGCAGTGCAAGTGGGGAGAAAAAATTGGGGCGATTGCTAACTACCTCGATGGCAGGGAAAGGTGTGCTCCTGATGCACTCCCCCTGAAACTATAATCCATTTCCTTCCAGCACTCTCAGGCAATTTGTTTTAAATGAACCAGATTCTGATGCCATCTCAGGTCATTCGCACCAGCCTTCCATGTCTGAATTACGGAGTTGAATTGAGGTCAGTCGAGCTTTTAACCTTTGAAGTTGATGTGTATTCTTCCAGTTTTACTTTTTGGAATAGCCTCATGTTTCAGGATAATGGATGAGAGGAATCATTGGGCACCTGATGGTACCAACAGATGTCCTGGGTGGCGGCAGTAACATGTTTTTGCTCGGAGACCAAGCTTAGTTTGATTGATCAGAAGATCTCAAATTTTTCTGAAAAGTATTCATTACAGACATATCATCAGCACATGGTTAAGTTGGTGACTAGTTCCACAATTTAAGGCTTGGTTTGTATTGTACAGTTGCTGTAGAAAAACAACATAAATTTTGACAAATTCATTAAATTTATCAACATAGAAAGAGATAAGCTACATGGCCCTGGGTGGCACTTGCCGTACACACATGTAAGCAGTTCAAATTCATCCACTTGTGCTGCTCTTTCCCTGCATTTGTCTATCAAATCTGATCTTGAATGGTAGCATAATTTCTGCCATTGAAATTACTTCCATGACCTAACAACTCCCTATGTTGAGATATTTATTCTGTTCTCTGTTCCAGAATGCCAACGAGATCTTGTGGTGCCTTGCAGACATTGTCCTTTCTCTCCTGATTGAAATGAATGGTTCACAACCTGAATTATGACTCTGTTTCTCACCACAGATGCTGCTTGACCTGCTGTCTATTTCCAGCACAATTTGTTTTCACTGAAGCTGTCTTGCTCTGCCTGAATCCAGAGGATCCTGTCTTACTTGACCACATGAAGTTTGGCAACTTCTTCTCTCTGCTTAGTGAGGGAGAACAGAGGAGATTGGATTTACTTGCCTGTGGATGAATTATTGGAATGATACTGACTTCCCTATCAAATTTAATTAGCAGTGGGAAAGGAGCTATTGAAACTAAACTTGATTTGACTCAGACATCTCAAGATTAGATTTCCATCTGCATCTAAATATTCAGCACCCTTTGCCATGCACATTAGAAGGGAACCTTATTCATTGTATTTTTAAAAATTTATTCTCATGATGTGGCTTTTACTAGCATGATTGACTTAAACCTTGTGCCTGGATTTCCAGAGGAGATTCAGAGTCATTCCCTGAGAGTGGTTTCTCAGTTACAAATAAGAAAACTATGGGATTGTAGTTTCCCCCTCCTGAAGGACATTAAATGACTAGCTAGGTTTTCACCACAAAATAGCAACTACCTTAATTATTTTCTGATGTTGGTGTTGTAAAATATCAGATTTCTTAAATTCAGTTTTGCAATTTTCTAAGGTGGGGTTTGAACTTGATTTCTCAGTTTCAACCGCCACTATTTTAACAGCAGAACAGATGATGGGTAAAGTGACCATACCTTCACTTAACAAATGGCAGGAGCCATTCAGGGTGATGTGAACACGGCCATGGAATGTCTTAGGTGGTAGATGTTGCTGGTTGGACAGGGCTGTCCAAGGAAACAAGGAAGCTGTGCACGATTCACTGCATCCTATGGATGATGCGCATAGCTGCCAGTGTGTGTTAGTGCTGGCTGCAATGAATATTTAATCTTGTGGATAGAGTACCAACCAAGGGACTGTTTTGCCCGGGCAAGGGGAGAGGTTTCCATCACTCTCCTGACTTATGTCTTATACATTTGGACATAAACTGTTTGAGTACCTGAAGAATTGCAAATGGTGCAGAACATTGTGTAATCATCAAAAAACACCCTACCTCTGAAGTTAGGAATGTCATTATTGACACAGTTGAAGATGGTTGGGTGTAGGACATCACCCCGAGGAACTCCTGCAGCGATGTCCTGGGGCTGACTGACCTCCACAAAGCACAACCATCAACCTTTGTGCTAGGCATGATTCTGACCAGTGGAGAGCTTTCCCTCTGATTCCCATTGACTCCAGATTACCAGGGCTCCTTGCTGCTAAGTTGTTATTGATGAAATATGGTCTTCATGTCAAGGTCAGTTACTATCACTCGCCACTGTAGCCCAGTTTTTAGTTAATTTTGGACTAAGGCTGTATTGAAGCCAGGAGTTGAGTTGCCCCGCAGAAACCTACGCTGAGCAGGATGGTAGGTGGTAATTGGCTGGGTTGGATTTGTCATTTTTTTATGTGGACTGGACATTCCTGGGCAATTTTTCACGTTGCTGGTTAGATGCCAATGTTGTAGCTGTACTGGAATAGTTTGTTTAAGTGTCTGGCAATTTATCAGGAGTACAAATCGTCAGTACTGTTCCCAGAATTTTTTTCAGGACCCAGAGCCCTTACAGTACCCAGTGCCTTCAGCCATGTATTGATATCACATTGAGTGAATCAAATTGGCCAAAGACTAGCATCTGCTTCTCCAGTAGGCACAAGATTGTTGTAAATGATGAAAATGCACAGGTACTCTGTATCAGTGCAAGGTAATTCAATCATTCAGGGCACAGTCTTGTTTTAAGAATACAATCCTGAGGCACTTTTGATGTGTTGATGCACATTTTTAAAATTCTTGAACATTTGAAATATTTTGAAGAGAAGTTCTTGACCATACTTAGCCCTAACCGGTCATTGGTAAAAATCAAAACTGTTGATTTGCATGCAAGCAAAATTTAATTTGCAAGTGTGAATCTCAGTTGCTTTGTGTGAAAACTGTGGAACCATAGTATTTGATGTGCTGTTAGCTTCAATGTGATTCATGTGAATGAATCAGGGTCAGTGGCTCAGGTGCTTGATGATGGATGAGGCAGAAGGAAAATTGCTCAAAAATGTCCTTGACTTTTGTCAGAATAACCTCTCCCCATCCATTATAACAAGGTGTAGAGCTGGATGAACACAGCAGGCCAAGCAGCATCAGAGGAGCAGGAAGCCTGACGTTTCGGGCCTCAACCCTTCTTCAGAAAAGGAATTTCTCAGATTCTCAGGTTCTCCAGCATCTGCAGTTCCTACTATCTCCCCATCCATTGTTTAGCTTCCTAACCCTTGTTATCTGTCATTCCCCACCCTTCCGCTCACCTGCCCTTATCGTCAAATTAGTCTCCCGCCCCCAAGAAAAATCTCGGATATATTTGTTTTTTCTAAAATCAGTTATTGCTTCTAATTCAGAAACTTGTTTTGTTTGAAGGATTTTGATACTAAAAATGAATTGAAAAACAAAGTGTAATAAATAGTCGAATGTAAATTTGGAGAAAGTCTGCAACAGTTACTATTTTTGAACATGACTAAATATGAAATAAGCCAGCAGGCACTAGCAGAACGGCATGGTATAGTTAAACAATTACCGTGAATTATTTATGTAATTTTTTTGTATAGCTAGTTCAAAAATATTGCATGAATTAAGTTTTCATGAGCACAATGTATTCTCGCTATTTTAACAGTAGAAAAACACATTGCATATGGACTATGTGCTGCAGTCAGTTAACCATTCACTTTGGCCGTCAATAGTTTAAGATAGCACAGTGCCATCTATAAAAACTATTTTGAAGTGCAAATATTTGTAAAAATCTGACTAAGATATGCAACAGTGAAAGCAAAGCTTTTAATTTTGCAGCCCATGATGGTTTATTGCGATAATTGTGTGTAGTAATAGATGGATATTTCACTCCTGGATACAGTTTAGAGCTAATGAATATTTTTCCGAAATAAGTATCCAATAATTATCTTTGATTTGATGTGACCAGGTGAGGAGGGCTTTCAGCTGCCCTCATCGTCTTCTCTCAGTCCGTCATTGCAAATATATTTTCATTTATTTATTTTTATCACATAGCTATTATCCTCCTGATACACAGGAGTGGGAAAGATTGTAGATAGACTTGATTTCTCCAATCGCTCACAGTTGTTCCAAATGCAGCCTGACCAGAACCTTATATAGCGTCAGTAGTACATCCCTGTCTTATATTCTAGCCGTCTCGAATTGAAAGCAAACATTGCATTTGTAATTCGTGTTGTTTTGTCTTTTTGCTCAAAGAAAGGTACAAAAATATGGAGATAATGGGAACTGCAGATGCTGGAGAATCCAAGATAATAAAATGTGAGGCTGGATGAACACAGCAGGCCAAGTAGCATCTCAGGAGCACAAAAGCTGATGTTTCAGGCCTCGACCCTTCCATCAGAGAGCTCTCTGATGGAAGGGTCTAGGCCCGAAACATCAGCTTTTGAGCTCCTGAGATGCTGGTTGGCCTGCTGTGTTCATCCAGCTTCACACTTTGTTATCTACAAAAATATGGGTTTGTTTGTATATTTCCAAGTCAAGCCCCGGTGTCTTTTTCAAACTGTGTGCTGTGCAGGTGACTTTTCATCCCTAGTATGTAAATTATTATACAAGTATACAATAAACAGTAGATGTAAATTTCTTAATACCACAGAGTTTATGTGTTTTTTGATTAAAAATGGTAATGGCAGCTGGGTTTCTAGATCATGTGAGTTGTCTGGACTTGGCAGGTGATCACAGCAAACATTTTAGGATTGCCCTTTCTATTTTTTTTTATCTCCATGAACACCTGGGTATTGAAGTCAAACAATGAAAGCAGAATATTGATCATCCATTTTCACTATGACTGTAACAAACTGCACAGATTTAATATCACTTCAAGTCATGATAATGAAGTAGACATGTGCTTAAGGTTCTACTTAATGATTGTTGAAATACCTACATTGAATTTAGGTATTAAAGCTGGAGAGCTGCAGGGTAGAGGCATTTTAACATAGTGACATTTTTAAAGGTGGAATTGCCCAAGTTTTAATGTGTTTTACTTTTGGAAAGGTAGTTTATGGATATTTAGTTATAGTCTTGGATAGTGAATTGACATGACAACTTGTAAAAGGAAAGCTACTTCTTATCTTCTAGAGCTTTTTGTAACCTTTTCACATTAGACTGCGTAATGATTGTAATGAGGTCAGCCAGCTGGACATCACAGAATATGAATTCCCTGACTGAGGCAGGTACTCTGGTCCAATCAGGGACCTCTGGCTGACAGTGATTCTGGCACTCTGGGAGCTGGTTCTAAGGGGATGTATTATCTTCACATGTAAATAAAGGGTGACTTGGTAATGGGATACTGGCCTCTATATATTTGTTATGTGACAGCAGTCAATTGGCAATTAATGATTAGTTTGTTTCATCTGAAGGCTGAGTAAACTCCACCACACCAATCTGTTGCTTGAGTTTACCTTAGCTAGAAAGCAGCAGATTCTGCAAGGGCTCATGTAAATGGCTGGTTCAAGTGTCCTTCTGTTTTCTGCAAGGTCCAACATTGAATCATCTGCTGAGAAAAACACCAAATACAAATACACCAAACACCAAATCGTGACAAACGACAACACCTCCCAGTTGCAAACCACTTCAACTCCCCCTCCCACTCCCTGGACAACATGTCCATCTTGGGCCTCCTCTGGTGTCACAACGATGTCACCCGAAAACTGGAGGAACAACACCTCGTATTCCACCTTGGAACCCTACAACCCAATGTTCTCAATGTGGACTTTACGAGCTTCAAAATCCCCCCACCCCTGACCTCATCCCAAGACCAGTCCCCTGTCTCGTCCCCACCTCCTTGACCTGTCTGTCTTCTCTCCCACCTATCTGCTCCTCCTACCTCACTGACCAAGCCCACCCCCATTTCCTACCTACACTCACCTTTACTGAATTGATCCCCACCTCCTTGACCTGTCCGTCTTCTCTCCACCTATTTGATCTACTGTCCAACTTCTATCACCGCCTCCCCCCTCTCTAATAATTTCAGAGCCTCCTTCCCCTCCCACATTTGTGAAGAAAGGCCCAGACCCGAAACGTCAGCTTTCCTGCTCCTCTGATGCTGCCTGGCCTGCTGTGTTCATCCAGCTCCACACCTTGCGATACCAAACGCAAATAGTTGCAAGCGGAAATCCAATATGACATTGATATTTAGACCATTCCCAGTCGAATTGGAATCAAAACGACAAGTATGAAGAACAGTCATCCACTCTTGATAATTGTGTATTTAGATTTTCAAACTTTGTTAGGCCAGCTAAAGGGAATAGTAAACCTCGAACTGAAGGAGATAAAAGATTTCATGTGTTCTTTTTATTGGATTAATTATTCTGATTCTGTTTGTTTCCCTGACTCTATGATATTCTTTGAAATGCAAAATGAATGATATTTCTATTGGACCAAATTTAAATGTCCCACAGTTCTCTAAGTTAATAATGACACAGTATAGCTACTGATGAACTTATTGTCTCTGCTGCTTATGGAGTGACTAATGGGTTTACTTGCTTTTTTTACTGTCTGCAGATGTCACATAGCTTTAATCGAAATGAACATGTTTGCCTGGGTGAAGAGCAGTTTCAAAAGTTCTGTAAATTGTTTGTTAAGCATTCGGATGAAATCGACAATGGCTGGGAGTGGAGGCAGAAGGTATGTTGGAGCTTAGTATCTATCAGTTACATGAAATGTCAATGAAGTTTGCTCATGTCAAGAACCTGTCAGTTGGGTCTTTTTGCCTGGGGAGGCTGTTGTGCTGCAGCTACCAAAAGGCTCTGGCTGACCCGGAAACTTGTACTAGTTGCCATAGGCAGATTGGAGGAATCTGCAGATTGATGATTGATCTGTTTTGAGTATGCTATGATGCACGTTCTGTAGCTATCAAGTCATGAACTGGGGCTTGAATCTCGAGTCTCTGCTCTTCAGGTTGCAACACAACCACTGGGCCATATAGAGAGATAACAAAGTGTGGAGCTCGATGAACACAGCAGGCCAAGCAGCATCTCAGGAGCACAAAAGCTGATGTTTCGGGCCTAGACCCTTCTTCAGAAAAAGGGTCTAGGTCCGAAACATCAGCTTTTCTGCTCCTAAGATGCTGCTTGGCCTGCTGTGTTCACCCAACCCCACACTTTGTTAACTCGGATTCTCCAACATCTGCAGTTCCCACTATCACTGGGCCATATAGACTTGCTTTAGGAATAGCTGTCAAATCTGCACCCCCCCCACCCAGTATCATTTTCACTTTGCAAAATAATGTCTCCTTTAGTTTAAGAAAACAGTTTAGAGAATTAATTTCAACTTGGTACTCAATAACATTTGAATATATTCTGCCTACGCTGCACTATTCCTATAATGTAGCTTCAGTCTTAGAGATGATCCCCGTGGTGAGCTATTCCCAGCCATCTTCTATTTATAGAAGCATTCATCCTAGATGAAGCTTCTGCTGAAGGCTTACCTACCTAACATGTAGGGGTCATCATGTGATAATGTCCTTAGCATATTTCATATTTTGAATTACGTCATGAGGAAGTCTTACTCCGTCTTTAGTAGTTTGAGGGATGTGATGAGAGTGACAAAGGGGAGGCAAGACCAGTTGGCGCTTTGATCAATAATAGCTGGTAGATTGAAACAGGAGAGCCTTGGGGGTGCGAGGTCAAAGGCATCCTTGTGACACTGGGGCAAAGGACTCCTGCTCTTCCTGACACATATCAAAGCTTGAAAACAGGGAAACTCTTCGAACCAATCATTGCATAAAGTCCTATGATAAGTATTAATATTAAAGATTCCATCCCTTTACCCTCAACAACAGCCTTACTCAAACCCCAGTGAATGCCTATCCTACTGCACTTTAAAGTTCAGTTGACGCAGCTGTAATTGGCTTCTTTTCAGCAAATGTTTACATTCTGTCAATGTTATTTTATTGGTTAATGGCTCTTCCTGGGACCCTAAAACAAACTGCTAACACAGCTTATTTATTTCTTAACACGGGTTCTCTAAACATCTTTCCGAGAACCTATTTCTGGATATTTTCTCTAACTGATATTTAGCTCGTCAGGATTTCGTTTCTTCTGCCCTGCTGTTTTGAAGACCGCTAAACTGCCCTGCTGCTATGATTCATCTTGTTGAATGACCTGCTAATCTCTGAAAGAAACTGGACAATCTGATTTGGTGTTCTGCCTTTCTGTTTCCCTGTATCATTGGCCATCTTATTGCTGAGCAACAGCAGTTACTTTTGCTCTTCTGCTTGTGTTTCGAATCTACTGAATTGTTTGCCTGAAGCTCTACTCCGAGGATTGAAATTATTATTAAAAATGCGTGCATCACCGCTTTTAGCATAAAAGGTGGCAGCAGAATAAGAAGCTGCAGTGGGAGCTCCTCTGTTCGCCAGTTCCTTTTCCGTTCTTTTTTCCCTTTTTGCCGCAGTTTTTCTTCCCATGTTCTAACTAATAAAATAACATTGAGAGAATGCAGATGTTTGTTGAAAACAAGTTCATTAGTGGTGTGCCAACTGAACTTTAAAGTGCAGCTGGCTAGCCATTCAGTTTGAGTAAGGCTGTGTTTGAGGGTAAATGGATAGAATATTTAATATTAATATTTATCATAAGACTTTTTCAATCGTTACACAAGTATGCAAATAAGGATCTGGAATAGGCCACAGTGCCCTTGATCCTCCTGCAAAATTTAATAAAATCAAGGGTGATATGATTTTAACCTCAGTGCCACATTTCAGCATATCTCCCAAACCTTTCACCTCTTTTGCTCTTCAAACAATGATCTGCCTCTATGTCTTAAAAATATTAAAAGATTCAGCCAGCACAACCAACTTTCTGCAAGTAGAGAAACTTCCCTCTTATCTGTCACAAGAAGACAGCAACTTATTTTAAACAAAAACTCCTTGTTGTATACTAACCCACCAGAAAAAACATCCTGTTAAGACCACTGAAGTAATTAATTAATCCAATTTTTTTTTGTCAGTACCAGATTTCGTATAGTTTGCTGACTTGCTGATGTCAGACCATGCCGTTCTAAGAAACTATCCCAAGGCATTCTATGACTTCCACGTCTAGACTATCCTTACCCATCTGATTTTTCTATTCTGTATGTAGATTGACGTCTCCCATTACTAATCACCATACCCCTCTAACAAATCCCCATTAATTATTCGTTGGTAATGTGATGTGGTTACTATTAGGTGACTAGACGGTTAACCACTTCCACCAGTGACTTCTTGCCTTTTATTGTTCCTTAACTCTACCCATAGCATTTTTATACCTTGGTTTCCTGAATTTAGGTCATACTTCTTTATTGTGCCAATATTATTTTTAAACAACAAAGCTACCCCTCCAATTTTTCCGCATTCCTTTTTAAAATTTTGAACCTTCTCCATTTTTCTAGCTTCCTAGTTACATAGTTGACAAAAGCACAGGCTCCAGCAATGTTTGAGTGTAGACCGTATCAAACAGTATAGCCCCCATGTTCTCCAATTTTGGTGCCAGTGCTCCATGAATGAGATTCCAATCATCCCACACTAGTCTTTAAACTACACATTCATGTCTCTAATCTGAGTTTCCTTATGCCTATTTCCACGTGGCTCAGGCAATAATCCAGAGAGTATTGCATTTCCTCTTATTGACTAAGCAGAACCTCTTCCCTTGTCCTCGTTATGTTGCTGCAGTTAGAAACAGGGGGCATGGCTGAGGTGTTAAATGAGTGTTTCGCATCTGTCTTTATCAAGAAGGCAGATACTACTCGGGCCATGTTGACAGAGGAGGAAGCACTGTCACTAGAGAGTTTCAAAATTCATGAAGCGATATATTGGATAAATTGTTGTTACTTGAAGTTGTCATGATTAGTGGGGGCCAGTTGAGATGCATCTAGGGATATTGAAGAAGTGAGAAGTGGAACTGTGAAAGCACAAGCCATAATCATTCAGTCTGCCCTGTGCTCGCGCCAGAGGAATGGAGATTTGCAAGCACTGCACCCTTGTTCAAAAAGCGAAGATAAGCCGAGCAACTGCAAAGCAGCCAGTTTAACTTCCAAGGGTGGAGAAGCATCTAAAAGCAGTTTTTTGGGATAAAGTTATTAGTCGCAAGAGAAAAAACAACGTTGATTAGGAAGAATCAGCATGGAAAATCCTTTTTAACTAACTTGCTGGAGTTTTTTTTTAAGAGATAACAAACAGTTGTTGAGACCAAAGCTGTTGATGAAGTATATGTGGATTTCCAAAAGGTATTCAACATAGTACAAACATGTAAGCAAAGTCAATAGGTTATGGAATAAAAGGAACACCAGCAACACAGATAGAAAATTGACTGAGTGATGGGAAATAAGGCAATGATTTAATGGGTATTTCTCAGGCTGGAGTAAGATTTCTACCTGGGGTTTCCCAGGGGTTGTGTTAGGATTCTTCCTTATCCTGGTTTTTATATACAGCAATCTAGATCTTGGTATGCTGGAAACAATTTTAAAGTTTTTGTCCGATACAAAACTTGGAAGCCCAGTTAACTCTGAGGGGGACGTTTTGTGGAATTTCAGAAGGACAAAGGTAGAGTGGACAGAGAGGTGGCAGATGAGGTTGGCAGGTGTACTAAATATTGAGTAATTCATTTTCTTAGGAAGAACATGATGAGACAATACAATATAAGGTGTCCAATTTTAAATGGCGTGCAGCAGAAGATTGACGTGTGTATATAGGTCATTAGTGGCAGACAGGTGAAGCAAGCAGTTAATAAAACATACAATCCAATATAAGAATAAAAGAACAACGAGATTCTGCTGAACTTTCGTAACTCATTAATCAGAGCTCACTTGGAGTGTTGTTTACCATTCTGGGCTGTGTTCTGTAAACATTGAGAGAATGCAAAAGAGGTTTATAAGAGTTATTTTGGTGATGAGGAATTTCATTTATGAATTTTGGACTGTTTTCCTGGGAAAGGAGAATGCCATAAGGAGATTTGATAGAGGTTTTTCAAATGGGAAAGAAGCTGGAGTGGGTAGTTAGGGAGAAACTGTTCCTACTCATAAAAGGACAGAGAATGAGAGGGCGCAGATTTGAAGTGATTAGCAAAAGAAACAAATGGGAATTGAAAACAATCTTATTTCACTAAGTTGTGATCAGATATAATGGGAACTGCAGATGCTGGAGAATCCGAGATAACAAAGTGTGGAGCTGATGAACACAGCAGGCCAAGCAGCATTTGTTATTTCACACAGTGATTGGTTTGGGCCTGGAATGCACACCCTGAAAGTATACATTGAATTCAATCAAAGCATTCAAGAGGGCATCATGTGATTATCTGAATATGAACAATTTGTAGAGGTAACAGGGAAAAAGCAGGAGATTGGTACAGAGTCATAATACTTGTGCAGAGAGCTGGTGCAAACATGTTGTTCAAATCCCTTTCTGCACCATAACAATTATGAGATTTTGGCACTCATATGGACCATGACAACTGGAACCTCCCCCTTCTCAGCCACAAGTTCCTCTCCCACCTTCAGCAGGTGTCTGAACCATGGCACCAGGCAGGCAACACAACCTTCTGGACCCTCTGTTCAAAATCCTGTGTTTCCTGCAGAGGACAAGCCCTTCTTTAGACCGCCCTCTCCTACCACCAAATTCCTATTTGCTTACCCTGCTTTAATGGCTGCCTCTATCACAATGTCATGGCCTGTCCGCTCAATAACTTGGCTGACCTTGTTTTTGTCCAGACAGGTTGAGAACACCCCAAATCTGTTGGTCATTTGCAAAGTCTGAAGCTCCTCCAGTACTTACTGTGTGATCCCTTTACATACTTCACTCAAGGTCACGTTGTCCTGTCTCTCACTACTGATGAAAATAGATGAGTCTATTATAAGAGATGTGACTGTCAAGGAGCAAAGTATTTCTTTCTTTCTCTTAGAGAAACATACAAAATAGGACCAAGAATGGGTGATTGGGCTTGTCGAAGCTGTTGCAGCACTCAACATGATCAACTTAACCTTTTGTCTCAATGCCGTGCTTCTGTGCTGTCTCTATACCCCTCGATGCCGTTAATGTCTAGAAATCTCTCTATTTCTTTCTGAAAGAGAGTCAGACTTTGACTCCACTGTCTTGTGTGACAGACAGTTGCACAAGGTTACCCCGTGTAGGTGAAGCAGTTTCTCACTCTCATTGCTAAATATCCAGACACTATATAAAAACCAAAAGAACTGTGCATGTTGTAAAGGCATGCCTACAAGGGATGTGGCAGTGAGGAACGGCCACTGGACCCGAAATGTTAACTTTGATCTTTTCTTCACAGATGCTGCCAGACCTGCTGAGCTTTTCCAGCAACTTTTTGATCCGGAGATATGATATTTTGTTCCCTGATATTTCTGGGAAGTTTTCTGTGTATTCTTCTGTGAAGTCAAAACTAAAATAGTTGCTTAATTGTGCTGGCTATTTTTTCTCCATTATTAACTTGCCTGTTTTGGACTGTAAGGGACCTAGATTTGTCTTCACAATCCTTTCTTATCATGCATTTATAGAAGACCTTCCAGTCTGCTTTTATTCTCTGTACAAGTTTATTCTCATATTCTGTTCTTCCCCTGCTTAATCTGCTTTTACTGAATTCGGAACTGCTCCCAATCCTCAGGCTTGCTTCTTTTTAAAGCAACTTTCTATGACTTTTCTTTGGATCTAATGATACCTTTGTTTTCTTTTGTTTTCCATGGTTGGGGCACAATTGCCGTTGTATTTTTTTTTGCTTGAAAGCAATGTGTAACTGTTACAAAGTGTGCATTCATTTATTAAATATTATCATTTTCCTGTCTGCCATCATGCTTCTAAATTAAGTTACTCAGTCATTTACAGCCAGTCCACATCTTGTACATTCTCATCTTTTGGTTAGATTTAAACCTTTTGAATTGACCCTCGTTCTGACGTTTTATGGTAGCTCTTTTCCAAAGGACATTGTACAGGAAAATTATTAATTAACTCTTTTTCTTACTGGACAATACCGAATCTAGCCATGCCTGTTTCCTTGCTGACTTCCCTATGTCTAAAGGAACAATTTGTACACACTCCCAAGAATTCATCCACCACCATGCTATTGCACATGTTTTTGCCCAGTCTGTATTATACACTATATTACTGTAGCATCCTTTTACAAGCATCTCTAACTTCCCATCGAATGCCATCCTTTACTTTATCACTACTATGTGGAGGACAGTGGACAGCACTCACTAATGGTTTCTGCCCCTTGTTGCTTCTTAGCTCGACCCAGGTGATTTATTGCGCAGTGTGCGCAGTTCAGCTACCTGATCAATAATCATTATTTGGAATTTCTTTAGCTGCTTACTCTTTCTGCAGTCATGTTTGTCTTAGTTCGCCTTGGCATCTGAAAGCTCCCGCATTCCACTGTTGCACCAGAAAACCTGTTCTGCCACCACTACTCACGTTGTTTCGTTAATCGACTTTAATTATTTACTTAATTAATTTAGAATAATTCCTATGTATTGTAGAATGCACTATGCTAATGAAACCTCAAGGGAGATGGTGACACTCTGGTAACGTCACTGGGCAAAGAAACCAGAAGCCATGCCAGCCATTGAAAATTCAGATCAAATAAATCTGGAATTAAAAGTTAATCATAAAGGTGGTGATGTAACGTTGATTGTTGCAAAAACCCATGTTATTTAGAGGAGGAAATCTGCCATCCCTACCTGGTTTGACCTAGATGTGACTCCAGATCTACAGCAGTGTGGTTAACTCTCTTATCTGTCCCCTGCAAAGCTGAGCAGACCACTTAGTTCAAGGGCAAATGGGTTAACTCATTGTGCTGGAGTGTGTTTGGTGCTGATCACCAACAGAGAAGGTTCTACTGACCTTAGTATAAGAACATTATAACAGGAATCAGCCATTGAACCCCTCTGCTATTCAATGAGATCATGGCTGATCTTCATATACCTGCCTTTGGCCCATACGTATATAATCTTGCATTTTGTTGAATTAAAGGTGGAGAGTGGAGGTGCGGATTGGTGTATGATTCATGAAGTATAAACTAAAGCCTAGCAAATGTGATCCAGTTTATAAAACTGAGAAGGACAAATGGAATTGATTAAGATGACCATAATGCATTGTAGTGAACTGTACTATATATCTGGATCATATTACTCATTGCTTACTGTAAGCTCACATTAGATGATACTCTTGAAGTTATCAGTAGTTTATTTTTTTCTTTAGTCAGTAATCAATGTTTCCTCATTTTCAGTTTTTTGTACATTTGCACTTAAGAAGTCAAAATTTACAAAAAACCTATTTTATTGCCTTTTAATTTCCTTGTACAACACACTATGCAGTATAACGTTGATAATAAATGGGAGGTTTCTGTGGTTGAAAAGTTGATTTCGTTTTTCATAGGAAATTATAAGATTAAATTGGATTTAGGAGTTATCTGTTGGATTTTTATTTGGTAAATTAAATCTGTCTTTTGTTTTAAGGTGTATTAATTGAAATTTTGATTCAATTTTTAATCACAGAATTCCCATTTTACTGCACTATTGGTATTGTTTAATTGAAATTGTACAATTGAAATATTTAGTGTAACTATCATTGGACTTTTTCAGAAGATTGAGCTTTGAAATTCCCTTAAGAAATTTGCTGTGCCCTAGGTAAAATGGCCAGTGATTTACTGTGGGTCTGTAATGCAGTAAAGAGCATTCTTTGGCTGCAGAAGAATGAATTGAGTCTCATTCTCCATTCTGTTTATCTTTACAGGAGCTCAATGAGGGATACATGGTTAAAGTGCACTTGAGATCTAAAAAATCCATAAACAGCTTAGTTGTGGGGAATCATTGCTTTCAAGATCTTCAGGGTCACGAAGTAGATGATAAGGAAGAGGTGAGAATGATGGAGAAACTAAATTTGTGATTAGAATAAATAGTTTTAAATTTCGATTACAGTTGTGCTGTTTATACCTAAATGCATTCCTTATGTTATCAAATTTAGAAATTCATATATTGTGTTCTTGGAACAAAGAAAGTACAAACGGTGGCCTTATAATGAGTTTTGTTTTTTTACGAAAGTTAAGTTATGCACTGTATTAATGATGTTTTATTGCTATGAAGCATTGCTGCACCAGCATGTGGGGGGAGGGGTTGGGGAGTGGAGCAGCAGTGGGGGTTGCTGTAACCTTGTGCCATGTAATTAAAATAATTAAGTTATTTCCTCCCTAAGGCCTAGAAAAGATGCCAGCATGCAAATTTGAATGTTCCATAAATATGATTAAATTCTTGATACTTTAAGAACTATGTTGAAAATAAATTTTCCTATTTGACTGGAAATTTTAAAAGAGTGATCCAGATTTTGCAGTTAATATTAAAGTGATAATCCTTGCCCTTGACATCAAAGAGACCTGCCTACAAAGATTTAACAATCTGTTTGCCATGGATTTGCTCTTTGCAAGCAATAGTTTGAATCTGGTGCCAAGTCAAAGGAATCACCAGATATGGCAGCAGGCATGTTATCAAATTGGTAAGCAGGCAACCACATTGAAGAATTGTCACGGACAGAGAGCCTGGAAGTAAAATGCATTGATGCTTTGCTTTTAAATTACATTTCACAGCTTGTGAAATAAATGATTTTGACATACAAGTGACATTAAGTTAGTAGGTAAAATGATGTCATCGTTCAGATAGGTTTGCAATGTTGTACACTGGTGTGTACTCAAAATCACACATATTAATACATAGAGGTACAAAGTATGGAGCTGGAGGAATGTTGCAGGCCAGGCTGCATCAGAGGAGATGAAAGCTGATGTTTTGGGGCTGGACCCTTCTTCAGGAATACATAGGACCCTATTCTTTGCAGATAGAAGGAACGCGTACTTGCCAAAATAGGCAAGCGTTGTTTGCTGGATCATTTCCCACGGCATTGGGCTGACAAATCAGAGGCAGCCTGCCTGGTCTAAAATTTAACAAAGCCTGGCAGTTAACTGTCATTCAGCATTAATACTTGTAGTATTGATGACAACCTTGTCTTTTGAGATTTGAAAAGTGGCATTAGCTATTTACTCATTATCAGTTGTGTGTGCGTGAGTGTATGTGTGAACATGTTCTAGAGGATTGTTATGTATGTGCACAGAGGCTGTGCATGAGACCTCCTTGTCTGCCATAATTCAGATGCCATCTATTTGTGTTATTCAAAAGAAAAGTAGTATAAACAGAAGTAACAATATTAAAGAAAAAGCCTAGAAAGAAGATACCAGAACCACATTGTTTCCAGGATCTCGGATTATGGTCTTCTCTTAAGCAAGCGGAGCAATTAACCTTGCAGTGAACTCATCCAATGTTTGTTTATTTATTGGACTTTGTAATGTGTAAAACACAGAAGTACTCTGCTGACCACACATTGGTGCCTTCGCTAAGACACCCATTTCCTTTTCTTTAACATCATGTAACCTCACCCCAACTCAGTTCATCTGCTCCTGAAATCTCATCAACACACAAAAGCTTGAGCTGATCCAAAACTAGGCAGACTGTACCTAGCTCATAACTTGTCTCGTTCAGTCATCAGCATCAGTCGCTGACCGACAATGGTTCCTGATTTGGAAACACCTCAATTTATAAAACTGTTAGTTTTGGATGCTTTCATGGCCTTGCTGTTCCCTATCTCTGCCCTGTTCTCAAATTGTGCAGCTCATTGAGATCCATGCACTGCTTTAATCCAAGCCAGTTGCACATTCTTAATGTTAGTCGTTTCTCAATATCGATGGCTGTCCTATCTGCTGCCTAGGCCCTAAATTCAGAATTCTTCCCTGAATCCTTCTGTCTTTCTCTGTTCATTAGGATGCTCATTTAAAACCTGCCTCTTTCATCATCAATCCGAATATCCCCTTCCTGGGTTGGAATCAACTTCAGTTTGAGGATTTTCTTGCAATGCACCTTGGGACATTTTACTATTTTAAAAGTGCTAAATAAATGCATGTTAATGTTATTACAGAATATTTGAACTGCAAGATAACATAATATGTCTTACATTGCTCAAGTTTCTGTCTTCAGGTAGTGCATATCACAGTTCAGTCAGCAGTGCCATTGAAGAATAATGTTAAATTTCACGTTTTCACAACTGTATATCCAGTACGCATTACTCGCTTTTTTAAAAATAGAGAACAAAAGCTGAGGTGTGGTATAAAGCTTTCAGAGTACTTAAAAACTGACTTTGTTCAGACTTACTTTACATGGTTCAGATGTCACAACCTTAAGGGACACCACTTTACACAAGCAACGGGATAATAGAATCTTCATTTCATCTAACTTACTGTCAGCAACGTCAGATCTGCCAGTTTTATCCAATAGTTGTTGAATTTGTACGCATGCATTATTTCACTTTGTACCTCCTTTCTTACACTTGCCTTTTAAAAAAAGTCTTGCAGCAAATTGGCTCATATACAAATCTCTTCCAACGTCTTTTAAAATGTTTAATAAAGGCAATCAGTTGGACTGTACAGAGAGACTCCTCCAGCAACAAAAAATAACTTCTTTATTGATGCAGGAGTCGGAATGTCTGCCTGTGTAAGTTAAAGCTTAACCTTAGCAACCACACATTTTTAAACAAAAAAACACAAGCAGTTCACTGTAGGTTTTGACTTGTTGCTTAAAGAGAGATTAAACTGGAACATTGAGTTTAGGAGCAGAAGTAGTCTATTTGGCCTTTCGAGCCTAATCCATCATTCAGTAACTCCACTTTCCTGTCAGTAATCGATGAACCTTCACTTACGTGCCTATTGATAATGTATCAAACTCTGCCTTGAATAATTTTAAAGACCCAGCTTTCTCTACCTCGTGGGAAAGAGAGCTCCACATGCTAATAACCCTCTGAGAGAAAAGATTGTTCCTGATCTATATCATTAAAAGGAGACCTCTTATTCTTAAATGGTATACCTCAATTTTAGTCTCCAGAAACATTCTCCAATACCCACCCGATCAAGTCCCCTCAGGATCGTTTATGTTTCAATAACATCACCTCTTATTCTTCTCAACTCCAGTGGGTAAAGCCTAACCTGTTTAATCTCACCCGATATGATAAACCTTTCATTCCAGGAATGAATCAAATGAATCATCTCCAAACTGCTTTTGTTGTTTTTATTCTTTCATGGGATGTGGGAATGTATTAGGAATGTCTTCATCCCTAAAGGCTTTGAATAGCTAGTGTTTAAGAAGGCTGTTCACCACCAACTGTGACCCATGTGGTATATGTGTTGCTGAATTTCTGGGTTGATGCATTTAATGCTGACTTTCAGGATTTTGATCCAGAGAAAGTGAAGGAATAGCAATTAAAGTTCCAAGTGGAGGTAACTTACACATAGTGGTATTCTCATGCATTTGCTGTCCTGTCCTTTGAGATGGTAATCGTCCTGAATTTGGAAGGTGTTCACAGAATCTTGGTGAGTAACTGCAAGACATTTTGTAAATGCTGCCATTGTGCTTTAATTGAAGAAGTACATGATAAATGTTGAGAACGTGGTGCCAAAATGGGATGCTTTGTTCTGCATAATGTTGAACATCTTGAGTGTTGTTGGAGTTGCACTCATCTGACTTAGTATTCAACCAGGTTCCAGACTTGTATCTGAGATATTGGGAACTGCAGATGCTGGAGAATCCGAGATAACAAAGTGCGAAGATGGATGAACACAGCAGGCCAAGCAGCATCTCAGGAGCACAAAAGTTGACGTTTCGGGCCTAGACCCTTCATCAGAGAGGGGGATGGGGAGAGGGAACCGGAATAAATAGGGAGAGAGGGGGAGGCGGACCGAAGATGGATAGAGGAGAAGATAAGACTTGAATCTTGCAGGTGATGGACAGGCTTTGTGGAGACAGGAACTGAGTTACTCGCTGCAGGATTTCTGACCTCTGACCTGTTGTTGTAGCCACTGTATTTGTATGGCCAGCCCAGTTTAATTTCTGGATAATGGTTACCTCTGGAATGTTTATAGTGGGGTATTCAGTGATGGTAGTGCCATTGACTGTCAATGAGAGATTAGGTTCTTTACTTTTGGAGGTAGCACTTGTGTGACACAAATGTCACTTGCCATTTATCAGCCCTGGCATAATTGTTGTCCAGAACTTGGACACAAACTGCTTCAGTATTTGAGAGTCTGGATAGGGATGGCAGCCAGAAAATGTTTTCTTATCTGATGAAAACTAAAACTAGGGGACACAGTTTAAGAATAAGAGGTCTCCCTTTTAAGGCAGACATGAAGACAAATATTTTCTCTCAAAGAGTCTTTGGGATATGGGCTTGTCTTTCCCAGAAAATATTGGAGATTGTATCTTCAAATTTGTTCAAGGCTGAGTTAGATAGATTTTTGAGAGAAAAGGAAGACAAGGGTTTTGTTGAGCAAACAAGAATGTAGAGCTTCAACCTAACTATTCACAATATATGTGAACATGATTTAGATGAGGGAACTGAATGTAATATGTCCAAAATTGCACATTACACAAGGCTGGCTGGGAGGTTCAGGCGGATGTAGAGAAGAGTCAGTGGGTAAATGCATGGCATATGAAGTACAATGTGGATAAATGCAAGGTTATCCACTTCAGTAGCAAAAATTGGAAGGCAGATTATTATCTGAATGGTGATAGATTGGAGAAGGAGGCGATGCAATGACAACTGTGTGCCCTTGTACACCAGTTTCTGAATGTAGGCATGCACGTGCAGCAGGTGACGAAGAAAGCAAATGGTTTGTTGAAATTTATAGCAAGTGGATTCAAAGTGATAAAGAAAACGACAGAGTGGTAGAAGTTACCTATTTGGACTTCAGCAAGGCATTTGACAAGGCTCTGTATGGTAGACTGGCTACTAAGGTTAGATTAATTGGAATCTGGGGGGTGAACTAACTAATACATCGCCGAGGCCAAACGCCAACTCTCCGACACCACCACCTACCGCCCCCTCAATCATGACCCCACCCCCAAGCACCAAACCATCATCTCCAACACCATCCATGACCTCATCACCTCAGGTGACCTCCCACCCACAGCCTCCAACCTCATTGTTCCCCAACCCCACACGGCCCGTTTCTATCTCCTTCCCAAAATCCACAAACCTGCCTGCCCTGGCTGACCTATTGTCTCCGCCTGCTCCTGCCCCACCGAACTCATCTCCACCTATCTCGACTCCATTTTCTCCCCCTTGGTCCAGGAACTCACCACGTACGTCTGTGACACCACCCACACCCTCTACCTCCTCCAGAATTTCCAATTCCGTGGCCCCCAACACCTCATTTTCACCATGGACGTCCAGTCCCTATACAGCTGCATTCCTCATACAGATGGCCTTAAGGCTGTCCGCTTCTTCCTGTCCCACAGGCCCGACCAGTTCCCCTCCACCGACACCCTCATCCGCCTAGCCAAATTCGTCCTCACCCTCAACAACATCTCCTTCGAATCCTCCCACTTCCTACAGTCAACGGCGGTGGCCATGGGTACCCACATGAGCCCAAGCTATGCCTGCCTCTTTGCAGGTTACGTGGAACAGTCCCTCTTCTGCACCTACACTGGCCCCAAACCACACCTCTTCCTCTGTCACATTGATGACAGTATCGGCGCCGCCTCTTGCTCCCCAGAGGAGCTCGAACAGCTCATCCATTTTACCAACACCTTCCATCCCAGCCTCAAGTTCACCTGGGCCATCTCCAACACATCCCTCACCTTCCTGGACCTCTCAGTCTCCATCTCAGGCAACCAGCTAGAAACTGATATCCACTTCAAGCCTACCGACTCCCACAGCTACTTAGAATACACATCCTCCCACCCACCCCCCTGCAAAAATTCCATCCCCTATTCCCAATTCCTTCGCCTCTGCCGCATCTGCTCCCAGGATGAGGCATTCCACTCCTGCACATCCCAGATGTCCACGTTCTTCAAGGACCACAACTTGCCCCCCGCAGTGGTCGAGAATGCCCTTGACCGTGACTCCCACATTTCCTGTAACTCATCCCTCACACCCCGCCCCCGCAATAACCGCCCTAAGAGAATCCCCCTCGTCCTCACATACCACCCCACGAACCTCCGGATACAGCACATCATCCTCCGACACTTCCGCCATCTACAATCCGACCCCACCACCCAAGACATTTTTCCATCCCCACCCTTGTCTGCCTTCCGGAGAGACCACTCTCTCCGCGACTCCCTTGTTTGCTCCACACTCCCCTCCAACCCCACCACACCCGGCACCTTCCCCTGCGATCGCAGGAAGTGCTACACTTGCCCCAACACCTCCTCTCTCACCCCCATCCCAGGCCCCAAGGTGACTTTCCACATTAAGCAGATGTTCACCTGCACATCTGCCAATGTAGTATACTGTATCCACTGTACCTGGTGTGGCTTCCTCTACAGTGGGGAAACCAAGCGGAGGCTTGGGGACCCTTTGCAGAACACCTCCGCTCGGTTCGCAATAAACAACTGCACCTCCCAGTCGTGAACCATTTTAACTCCCCCTCCCATTCCTCAGACGACATGTCCATCATGAGCCTCCTGCAGTGCCACAATGATGCCACCCAAAGGTTGCAGGAACAGCAACTCATATTCCGCTTGGGAACCCTGCAGCCCAATGGTATCAATGTGGACCTCACCAGCTTCAAAATCTCCCCCTCCCCCACTGCATCCCAAAACCAGCCCAGCTCATCTTCGCCTCTCTAACCTGTTCTTCCTCTCACCTATCCCCTCCTCCCACCTCTAGCCGCACCTCCATTTCCCACCTACCAACCTCATCCCGCCTCCTTGACCTGTCCATCCTCCCTGGACTGACCTATCCCCTCCCCACCCATACTCTCCTCTCCACCTATCTTCTCCTCTATCCATCTTCGGTCCGCCTCCCCCTCTCTCCCTATTTATTTCAGTTCCCTCTCCCCGTCCCCCTCTTTGATGAAGGGTCTAGCCCCGAAACGTCAGCTTTTGTGCTCCTGAGATGCTGCTTGGCCTGCTGTGTCATCCAGCTTCACACTTTGTTATCTTTAATTGGATACAAAATTGGCTTGAAGGTAGGAGACAGAGGGTGGTGGTAGAGACTTGTTTTTCAGACTGGAATCCTTTGACCAGTGATGTGCCACAAGAATTGGTGCTGGGACCACTGCTTTTTAATCATTTATAGAAATGGCTTCATGAATATAGGAGATATGGGTGGTAAGTTTGCAGATGACAATAAAATATTGGTGTAATGGGTAGTGATGATAGTTATCTTAGAGTACAAAAGGGCCTTATTCAGATGGACCAATGAGCTGAGGAGTGGCAGATGAAGTTTAATTTAGATGAATGTGATGTGTTCCATTTGGTAAGGCAAAGCAGGGTAGGACTTATACATTTAACGGTAGGGCCCTGGGTAGTGTTATTGAAAAAAAGCCTGAGGGTTGCAGGTGCATAATCCCTTGAAAGTGGTGCCGCAGTTAGACAGGTTGGTGAAGAAGGCGTTTAGCATGCTTGGCTTCATTGGTCAGTGCAATGAACACAGGATTTAGGAGGCCATGTTGCAGCAGTACAGGACATTAGTTTGGCCACTTTTGGAATATGATGTTCAATTCCGGTGTCCCTGATATAGGAAAGATTTTATTCAACTCGAAAGGGTTCAATAAAGCTTCACAAGGATGCTTCTGGGGTTGGAGAGTTTGAGCTGTGGGGAGAAGCTGAATAGGCTAGGGCTGTTTTCCCCTGGACCATCAGAGGCTGAGGGATGACCTTATAGTGGTTTATAAAATCATGAGGGTGAATCGGTAAGGTATTTTCTCCAGGGTAGGTGAGAAGGGAAAAATTTAAAAGGGACCTGAGGAGCGACATTTTCACACAGAAGGCGTATGTGTGTAGAATGAGCTGCTAGAGGAGGTGGTGGAGGTAGGTATAATCACAACATTTAAAAGGCATTTGGATGGGTACATGGATAGGAAGAGTTTAGAGGGATATGGGCCAAATGCTGGCAAATGGGACTCGATCGGTTTGGAATATCTGGTCAGCGCAGATGAGTTAAATGATCAACCATGATCATATTTAGTAGTGGAGCAGGCTTGAGAGGCCAAATGACCCTCTCCTGCTCCTGTTTTCTGTTTCTATTGTGCAATGTGGCATATTTTCCAAGGACGTATCAGTATTTGTGAGTATGGCGAGAATAGTTAAGCTCTTCAACAGTAAGATTGAAGAATCCTAAGCTGGGAAGAGAAACATAATATATTTAATCAATTATAGAAACATGCAGAGAAAGTGAAATTAAAAGGGTAAGAAGGATGAACATCAAAAAGAGCCTGATGAAAGACAAAAACATTCATTATACTCATTTGAGAGGAATTAGACTCCACACTTTTTCAGTAAGACGGCACTGAAACAAAGCTAACAGGAGAAAAGGTTGCTCCTGCTCCTGCCCCACCGAACTCATCTCCACCTATCTGGACTCCATTTTCTCCCCTTTGGTCCAGGAACTCCCCACCTACGTCCGTGACACCACCCACGCCCTCCACCTCCTCCAGGACTTCCAATTCCCTGGCCCCCAACACCTCATATTCACCATGGACGTCCAATCCCTATACACCTGCATTCCGCATGGAGATGGCCTCAAGGCCGTCCGCTTCTTCCTGTCCCGCAAGCCCGACCAGTCCCCCTCCACTGACACTCTCATCCGCCTAGCTGAACTCGTCCTCACACTCAACAACTTCTCTTTTGACTCCTCCCACTTCCTACAGACTAAAGGGGTGGCCATGGGCACCCGCATGGGCCCCAACTAGGCCTGCCTCTTTGTAGGTTACTGTGGAACAGTCCCTCTTCCGCACCTACACAGGCCCCAAACCCCACCTCTTCCTCCGGTACATTGATGACTGTATCGGCGCCGCTTCTTGCTCCCCAGAGGAGCTCGAACAGTTCATCCACTTCACAAACACCTTCCACCCCAACCTTCAGTTCACCTGGGCCATCTCCAGCACATCCGTCACCTTCCTGGACCTCTCAGTCTCCATCTCAGGCAACCAGCTTGTAACTGATGTCCATTTCAAGCCCACCGACTCCCACAGCTACCTAGAATACACCTCCTCCCACCCACCCTCCTGCAAAAATTCCATCCCCTATTCCCAATTCCTCCGCCTCCGCCGCATCTGCTCCCACGATAAGACATTCCACTCTCGCACATCCCAGATGTCCCAGTTCTTTAAGGACCGCAACTTTCCCCCCACAGTGATCGAGAACGCCCTTGACCGCGTCTCCCGTATTTCCCGCAACATATCCCTCACACCCCGCCCCCGCCACAACCGCCCTAAGAGGATCCCCCTCGTTCTCACACACCACCCTACCAACCTCCGGATACAACGCATCATCCTCCGACACTTCCGCCATTTACAATCCGACCCCACCACCCAAGACATTTTTCCATCCCCACCCCTGTCTGCTTTCCGGAGAGACCACTCTCTCCGTGACTCCCTTGTTCGCTCCACACTGCCCTCCAACCCCACCACACCCGGCACCTTCCCCTGCAACCGCAGGAAATGCTACACTTGTCCCCACACCTCCTCCCTCACCCCTATCCCAGGCCCCAAGATGACATTCCACATTAAGCAGAGGTTCACCTGCACATCTGCCAATGTGGTATACTGCATCCACTGTACCCGGTGCGGCTTCCTGTACATTGGGGAAACCAAGCGGAGGCTTGGGGACCGCTTTGCAGAACACCTCCGCTCAGTTCGCAACAAACAACTGCACCTCCCAGTCGCAAACCATTTCCACTCCCCCTCCCATTCTCTTGATGACATGTCCATCATGGGCCTCCTGCACTGCCACAATGATGCCACCCGAAGGTTGCAGGAACAGCAACTCATATTCCGCCTGGGAACCCTGCAGCCATATGGTATCAATGTGGACTTCACCAGTTTCAAAATCTCCCCTTCCCCTACTGCATCCCTAAACCAGCCCCGTTCGTCCCCTCCCCCCACTGCACCACACAACCAGCCCAGCTCTTCCTCCCCACCCACTGCATCCCAAAACCAGTCCAACCTGTCTCTGCCTCCCTAACCGGTTCTTCCTCTCTCCCATCCCTTCCTCCCACCCCAAGCCGCACCCCCATCTACCTACTAACCTCATCCCACCTCCTTGACCTGTCCGTCTTCCCTGGACTGACCTATCCCCTCCCTACCTCCCCACCTATACTCTCTCCACCTATCATCTTTACTCTCCATCTTCGGTCCGCCTCCCCCTCTCTCCCTATTTATTCCAGTTCCCTTTCCCATCCCCCTCTCTGATGAAGGGTCTAGGCCCGAAACGTCAGCTTTTGTGCTCCTGAGATGCTGCTTGGCCTGCTGTGTTCATCCAGCCTCACATTTTATTATCATAGGAGAAAAGGTTAACAGGCTGAGGAAAAAAGTTGAGTTGCAATATCCAGATTTCTGTTTGACTGTGCATGTGTGCACTCCAGGGATTGTAGCTTGAGTTACTCCATAATTATTGAGAACTCTGCTGCTGTGATCAAATATTCCATTTAAGAAATTGATTCAAATGTCATTGAATTAGTAATTTTACTTCATTTCTAAAAGGAAAGCTTCCTGCAGTGCCTCCATAATCCCAGCTCCTCCTTCCCACAATAACAATAATTCTATGTTTAAATACTGCCTAGATCATTTAAATGCGTATAAAAGTATGTTAGCAGTTATGTCCACTCCATAGTTACACAGTGCTAATGGGGAAAATAAGACCTGCTGCTTGTGAGCACCCTTCTGAGGCTAACAAGAACGTGAATGTACTTAGCACTTAGATGCCAATTTATATTTATCATTCCCTTCATTTATATTGTGTTTCATAACACCCTGTTAGATAAACAAAGATTTTTCCTGAGGCGTGCTCTTATTAACCGTTAATAGACTGAGAATTTCACTTGTTACTATTGATTTAGACAGCTTGGCTTCATTGATTGTGAATCTTTTAATGTTTTTCAACACACATCAGTCTTCACATAGAAGCAACATTGTCTAGCATGTTCGAAGAAAGGTGTGAGGCGCCCCTTTCTTCAAGAAGTCAGAACCATTGTGCAACTTAAGACTAGTTAACTATATATTGGATCTTGCTTACGTCATAGTTTACTTATGCCCACTGTTGCCTGAAGCAGAGAATTATTACAATTGCGAATCATTTCAGAGATTTATGTAATCAAGTGTCTATAATTCCTTTGTATAGAATACAATCATATGATATAAACTCATCTGCCTTCAGGCAATTTTGGAAATGATTTTAAACCTGTGTCCTCTAGTTACTGACCCACTTGCTGATGAGAACAGGTCTTAATTGCTATTTTGACTAACAATATTAAGGCTGGATTTCTTTTCCAATTGGTAGGAATAGCTGCTTTACTTTTGGGTTGCTTCACTTTGTTAGACATTGTTCCTTATCATTTGACAAGACGTGGCTTGCTTCAGTGTTAGGTCTGGTTTGTACAGAATTGTCTTCTTGCCAACTCTGATATTTTGACTTGTGTAATTGTCACCAATATTGTAGTAAGTGCTGCTAGTATTTGTTCTTGTATTGAAGAAGCTGTTTGAGCAAACAATTTCACCTTTGAAAGCCAGAACAAAGCTAAGTTGGAATGAAATGCTTTGCATTTAAATACAATTCAGTAGACTTTGTTTCTCTTGAAAAAAATATATTTATAAAAAAATGAAATCCTTCCATGCCAAGAATACATGTGGGTTGTAGAGGATCCATTAACGCATCAGGTGTAATCCCTACATCAGACAGGCAACAGCAAACTCTTATTGTGACAATGCAGTGTCTTGGAAAGATTTAAAACGTATGAAGTGGAGGACTGTTCTTCTAATTTGAGACATTTCCTTGATTTTTTTTCACAAGGGATACACATTTCAATCAATTAGGTTATGACTGTTTCAATACACCTTTTCTTCTGTAACTATTTCTTTGAGGACTTAAGGCGACTGTACTTAAGGAAGAAAACCTGGCATTTTAAATTGCCCACAGTGTCCAGGGATGCACAGGATAGCTGGATTAGCCATGGGAAATGCAGGGTTACAGGAATAGGGTAGGGTGTGTGGGTCACAGTGGGATTCTGAGGATCAGGTGTGGACTCGATGGGCCAAATGGCCTGCTTCCACACCATAGGGATTTTATGATTTCTGTTGTATTGGGATTTATTTATTTTTGCTTCAGAAATACAGTAAGAAATAATACTTATGCATATGTGTATATATACACGGAGGACAGTGGCATTGAATGTACTCTGGCTAGGGCACTTTATCTTCACTGACAGTGTCTTGATACCAGTGCCACTAACTGAGTTGGCCAAATCTTAAAGGACATAGCTGCTACAGTAGGTCTTTGGCAGATGGTGTGGGGGAAAAAAAACAAGAGGGAAAAGATCTAAGATAACAAGGTGTGGAGCTGGATGAACACAGCAGGCCAAGCAGCATTAGAGGAGCAGGGAGGCCAATGCTTCAGGCCTAGACCCTTCTTCAGAAAAGGTTGACTTGATCTCATTCTCACCAACCCATCTCTCTCATAAGCATCATTCATGACAGGATTAGTAAAAGTGATCGTCACATTAAGAATACTCTTCATCGGGTTGTCTGGCACCACAAAACACCTTAAATCAAATAGACTTTGAACAAATGTAATAACTCAAAGCTGGGCTTTCATGAGGCAGCGTTCACCATCAGCAGCAGAATTATATTCAATTATTATCTATAACTTCATCATCCAACATATCCCTCACTCTACCATTGTCATCAAGCCAGCAGATGTCTATACTTTACATTTAAGATCATATTCTAAATAGCCTCAGTTAAAAGCTGTGATTTTCCTAATTTCTGAAAATGAAGGAAATTGAAATAACTGCACAGAGGCCAGTTCCTGTCACCAAATCACCCTTTACTTACTGATGCACAGTACACTGCCTGTGGCCAGCCATCTAAGAGTCAGTGCTCTACCGAGGACATTATAATCTCCCGGTTATATTGGTCAGCCAAGGCTTACCTATTTAGGGTTGTCAACCTGGCCAATCAAGAACCTCGTGGTCAATGACATCCATCTGGTCCTGATCACTACACCCCTGCCCCCTCTTAAGTCTGGGGATGTAGGCCTGGTCTTTCGCTTGTTGCTTTTCATGCAAAATATTTGCCCCAGGCCCAGTTTTTCTGACGTGGACATGGACACAGGTTGCATGCACTGGACTGTGGCCCATTTCTTGCATTCAGAACACCTCAGGAGAATTTCCTTCTCTTCTTGCGATAGTAATGGTATTGAGGCTGCACCTGACTCTGAGGTTTCCTCGACACAAGTTGGATGGGGAGCACCTGAGGCTTCAGGCAGGCCTTCTGGCTGTTCTGAGGGGCCAGGTATGTTTTGTTCCTGAGATAGTAGGAACTGCAGATGCTGGAGAATCTGAGATTATAAGGTGTAGAGGTGGATGAACACAGCAGGCCAAGCAGTGGAGCAGGAAAGCTGACGTTTTGGGTGTAGACCCTTCTTTAGAAACGTTTTTTTTTTTGTTCCTGCCCTGTTTACGAGGTAACAGCTTTCAGGTGATCCATATGTTCATTTAGGACTGTATCACCAAATGTCAGCATTTGGCTGGCGTTGACATCCCTGCTGCCATCATAACTCTCACCCTCCCAGAACTGGGAATGTCAGATTTAACTCGGTGCGGAGTCTTGTCCCCATCAGCAACTTTGCTGGAGATACCCCTGTCGTTGCGCATGGGGTGGTCCTATAATCAACCAGGATCAGGGACAATTTGGTATCAGTTGACACTGCAGGCTGCTTCATGAGCCTGCCTTCAATGTTTGGACCACTCTTTCCGCTAGACCATTGGATGATGGATGGTATGGAGCTGTCCTTATGTATAGAATGCCATTGGACTTTAGGAAATATTCAAATTCCCTGCTGGTATATCCCATCATCCATGACAAATACTTCCAGGAGTCCATTTATCACGAGCGATGCTCGCAGTTTCTCAATCATCACCCCTGAGTTTGTCGAGTGTCTTTTGCACAACCATTCACTCTTCAGGGAAGGAAACTGCCATCCTTCCCTTGTCTGGCCTACATGTGACTCCAGACCCACAGCAATGCTATTAACTCTGAACTATCCTCTCGGCAAACAGGGATAGACAATAAATGCCAACTAGCCAGCAATATCCTCATCCCGTTAACGAATAAAGAAAAAAATTACTTTGTGTGGGCATCCACAACATTGACCCCATGAAAGGACTGGGATAGTCATCATGGGATAGTCAACATGGGATAGTCAACATGGGATAGTCAACATGGGACCAAGCCTACAGTTTACCTGGCCATGCCCATCAATGTAGGATAGTGCCTGTGACAATTTTGTCCTTATTGGCACTCAGCGCACTGCCCCACCAATGCAGCTTTGTCAGCATCCAGCCTAGCCACCAGGCATAGCTTCTTGCCAGCGTCTTCATCTTGGAAACCCCAGGATGACCCTGGTGGAGTTCAGTCTGTCTCTGGCAGTGAGTTTTATTCGGGTCAATCACCCCTGCTCCCTGCAGTGATATGCTGTTCTCTACTGTGATCTGGTCTCTCCAGGTCCAGAAAGGCTTCAATCCTGGTTGCAGTGGCCCTTCTGATCTTCCATTGCCACCAGCTGTTTCAGTTTCATGAAGACAAGATGTTTTGGATATTGTCAGGGGTGACTGAATGGATGTCCACAAAGTTCAAAACCAAAATGGACTCTTCCAGGGGAGGCACCAGCGGTGGAGTATCTGCCAGTGGGAGATGGTTAAAGGCACTACATTAGCCACTTGGCTTCCTGGATGGTGTTCTAACTTGTACTTGTACACACTGAGACTATGGGCCCAACGCAGAATCCTACCATGGGCGGCACTGCCTTGTCTTCCTTCAGTAGCTCTAACAAGGGTTTGTGATCTGTTACTATGACAAATTCTCATCCATAGAGGTACTGGTGGAACTTTCTCACACCAAAGACGACTGCTGAAACTACCTTCTCTATCTGAGTACACTTGCGTTTGACATCAGCCAGGGTGTGCAAAGCATACGCTATCGAGTGTTCCTGCCCATCAGCCACCAGTGAGCTAATGCTAACCCGATACCATACGGGGAGGTATATCATGTCAGCACCAGATCTCGCTTGGGGTGATAATGCCCGTACACCTTAGTTGATGGGTCGTTAGGCGTCACAATTGGTATGACCAGTGCTACTCATTCTGCAAACTGCACTGGTTTGATGATTCCGTCTCACTCCACCCTCCTGATTTCTGTGTCTACTTTTGCTCACAAAGCAAATGGCACTGGGCAGGCCTGGCAAAAATCACAGAAACCTTGTCAACTTGGCTTGGCTGCTTTGTTCGTCTCTCGACCTTCCTGAAAAACTCCTGGGTATTTCACTAGGACTTGACTGAGGCAGTTATTTTCTAACCGAAAAATGTAGAGCCAATCTCAGTGAATCTTTCTCAACCAATTCTGCCCCAATAGGTGTGGACTCGAGTCTTTTACTACCATCAGTGGGAACTGCACCAACTGCTTCTCGTGGGAGACTGGAACGGATGTTGTACTCTTAATCCGCAACAGTTCCCCAGCGTATGTTCTCAGTCTGGCTGAGGTGTTGCACAAGCTTAAATGTTGGAATCCTGAGCGAATCTTGTTAAAAGCAGGTTCTGCAACCACAGATACAGCTGTACTGGTATAGACCTCCATGGGAACTGGGTGACCATTTCACCAAACATTAACTTTAATTGGCTCTAATTTGGGTGCCGGCCTCCAAGTTTTCCTACTCAATTCAGACCTTGTAGGACTTCTTTGCTGTCTGGAGACCACATACCAGCAGCAACTACATTGGCTTGCTTGCACAGATCCTGAAGAAATATTTAGCCACTTGGCCGAGATTTGGCTTTATTCTGGGGTTCTGCCTGTGGCCCCTCTGCTCAGGACATGCCCTGCGTGAGGCTCTGCGATTGCCTACACTCAAGTAGTGCTCTCCAAGCTCCATTGGACAGTTGAGGGTGTCCACTCCCATTGGGATGCCCTGTAGCTCACATGCTCCACTTGCTGCATTTTCTCAAGACAGGGCCAGCCACTGTGTTTATTTGAAGTTCAGTTGGTCCTCAGCTGGTGTTTCTGCATGGTCATGTCATCGATCCCACGTACCAAACAGTCTCTCAGCATCTCATTCAGGGTTAACCCAAAATCACATGCCTCTGCCAGTCATCATAACCTCAAAGATCCCAATACAGACTGCCCTGGTCCTTTAACACCCAAATAAAACCTGCAGCATCCAAGGACTGGAAAAAGTTTGGCATTGTAATATTCTTTAACTAGCTCTGTCAATTCTTGGAAGGTTTTAGTGTCTGGTGATTCTGGGAATGTTAAACCCCTTATAACAGAAAATGTTGTGGGTCCACACACAGTCAGAAGGATAACTCATTGCTTTTTGTCTGCCCCAATGTCATTTGCCTGGAAAACAAAATCGCCTTTTTCCCTATAAAATGGGCCCAGTCTTTGAACGCAGGATCAAATGAGTCAAATAAAAACAGAAGTTGCTGGCAAAGCTCAGCAGGCTTGGCAGCATCTGTGAAGAAAAAATCCAAGTTAACGTTTCAGGTCTGGTGACCCTTCCTCAGATCAAATGAGTCAAGCTTCCCAAACAAAGGCATGATGCCAGAAATACTTACCTAAACTTCAAAATGACAGTTGCAAGCAAATGTTCTTCAGGTATGTCCTGTTTCCTCCCATTGCCACTGAAATAACTGCACACAGGCTAGGTCCCATCACCAAGTTGCTCTTTATTTACCGTTGCACAGTACACTGGCTGCGATCAGCCAGCTTGGAGTCAGTCCTCAACTGAGGAGATTGTAATCTCCTGGTTAAATTAGTCAGTCAACGCTTTCCTGACTGTCCCAGGTTAACAGAATCAAGAATGTCGTAGCCAATGAGGACCACCTGGTTCCGATTACTACAGAAACAATAATGCAAAATAGTAATATTTTGGGAAAATTCGGTAAAGGAAACATTGGAAAGAATTGTACAAGCGTGGAGAGGACCTATTCTCTCCCATATACACATTCATTTACTCTCACTTTATCTTCTCTCTTTCTCTTTTGCTAATGCCAATGACTCTTTGGTTTTTGCACCTAGCTTCTATATCATGTGTCCCCTTGCTTTACCTCCACTTCTGTCAAAAGTATAAAGAAACCCCTTTCCAACACCTTTCAGTTCTGAGAAAGAGTCGTACTGGACTCAGAAAGTTAAATTTGTTTCTCTCTCCATAGATGCTGCCGGATCTGCCAAGTCTTTATCCATTTCAATACATTATCCCAATTCCACATACTTTAATTTTACACCCTAATCTCTTACATGGCTCTTTATCAAAAGTCAGCTGGAAGTCTATCCACTGGCATTCCTTCACTTTACAACCTCAAAAAATTCCAGTTGATTTGTCCAGTATGACTTTCCTTTGGTATATCCGTGCTGACTGTGTTTGGTTGTGTAGTAGTTTTCCAAGTGCTTTGTTATGAAATAATTTACAGTGGACTGTAACATTTTCCCCACTACTGATATTAGGCTGACCAGTATGTAATTCCTTGTTTTCTCTACAATTCCTTTTATTAAATAATGGGATTGTATTAAATCTCCTGCAGTCCATAGGAACTGTTCCATTGTCTATAGAATTTTAAAAGATGACCACCAATATATTCACTATTTCTGGGGCCACTCCCTTAAATACTGAAAAAAAAAATGCTGGCGATCACAGCGGTTCGGCAGCATCTGTGGCAGTAAGCTAATGTTTTGAGTGTCGATGGTTCTTCATCAGAACTGAAGTGTGGAGGGGACAGCGTTCGTACAATAGTTGGGGGGGTTGCTGTTGGAGTGTTGGGGAGAAAGGATGTTGATAGTTCAGATTAAGTGATTGGAATGTGAGAACGGCATAACAATGGTGTATCTAACTGCCAGACTAGACAGAATAGACGGTCCCACTGAAGGTGGGGAGGGGACAGAGGACATGGTGACACAGTAGTAACAAGCAAAGCTGAAACATAGGGAAGGAATGGGTTTGCAATTTGATGCTGTTGAACTCCATATTGAGCCCAGAAGGTTGTAAAGTGCCTAGTTTGAAGAGATGTTGTTCCTGTAGTTTTTGCTATGATTCGCTGGATCATTGCAGCATGCCAAGGACAGACAAGTGGGCATGTGAGCATGGCGCTGTGTTAAAATGACTAGCTACGGGAAGGTAGGGGTCCTGCTTGTGCATAGACCGGAGGTATTCTGCAAAGCAGTCACTCAGTCTGCATTTGGTTTCTCCAATGTTGAGTAGACCACACTGGGTGCAGCAAAGGCAGAGCACAAGATTCGAGGAGGTACATATGAAATGCTGCTTTGCCTGGAAAGACTGTTTAGGATGTTGCATGGCAAGGAGCCAGAAGGTGAAGGGGCAGGTTACATGGGAAGGTGCTGTGGGAAGGGAGTTCGTGTAGGTGATTGTGGAATGGGCTAGTGTGTCCCAGAGGGAACGACCCCTGCAAAATTCAGACAAGAGGATTGAAGGGAGGGTGTGTTTGGTGGTTGCATTCTGCTGGAGTTGTCTGAAATGGTGGAGAATGATTGTTTGAATGCGGTGGCTGGTAGGATGTAAAGTGAAAACAAGGGGGAACCTGAACACACTGTAGTGAATGATGGGAAGCGGCAAGAGCAGGAGCAGTTGAGGGCCCTGTCAACCAGTGGACGGCAAGCCACAGTCATGGAAGAAGGAAGCCAAGTCAGCAGCACTGTTTTGGAAGGTGCATCATCAAACCATATAAAGCATAGGTGAAGAAACTGGGAGAATAGGATGAAATTCTTGTGGCCTTATAGGGTGAGAAGAGCTGTAGTGAAGGCAGCTATGGGAGCCAGTGGCTTTGTATCTTGTTTCTGATTTGTAAGGGACCTACATATGTCTTTATTGATCTTTTCCTCTGCAGATACCTATAAAAGCTTTTACTCTCATTTCTTATGTGCCTCGTACGCTTATTGTCAGATTGTACTTTCCCTTTCTTAATCAGTACCTTATCTTCCTTTGCTGGAATCTAAACTGCTTCAAATCCTCGCACCTGTGTTTTTTTGATCAATTTGTATGTCCATCCTTCAATCTCATAATGTCATAACGCAGCTGCGGTGAAACCCTACCAACTGTAACTTCCACTCCAAACTACAAATCACCTTGTCACAGACATGTATCACCATTCTTTCAAAATTGCTGTGTCTAAACCTTGGAATTTCCTTTCTAGCAGCACTGTGTATGTCACTACACCCCCTAGGACTACAGTGGTTTAAGCTGATCGCACCTTCTGCAGTGAAATTAGGAGTGGGCAGAAAAGCAACACCCACATGCCGCGAATGAACAAGAAAAAGGAACTGTGTCAAAGTGAGAGATTTCTGCAATTGTTACTTTTTGTCTCATGCCTTCTGGATTTGGATCTCCCTTCAAACTCGACTTGATCATTAATTTTGTCTTGCTGTTAAACAGTTAGAAATGAGAGCTTTGGTAAGAGTGTAGAATGCTGTGTTGATACTTGGAGAAAAGGATGTATTTGTTCTTGGTTGGCCTCAGTGCGATGAATTCTATTTCAGTACTTTCTTTTATTCTTCTTGTACCTCAATATGGCACCGTATTGTAGTGACAGAACACTTTTCACTGTATCTCCCTAGATGTATGTGAAAACAAAACCATTCATAAACAAATCATTCATGAATAGAACTCAGCGCTGAATTTTTCAACTAAGTCTGAGGGATTTTGAATGTGTTTTTTACATACAAATAGGGTCAACATTTTTTGGCTTTATAGCATATCCAGGTATAATTTGGGAATGATAGTAAGACTGAATTTTTTTGTTTCCATTCAGTTAACAACATATAAGCTAGTAAGGATAAGGAAATACGAATATATTAACAAAAAATATAGATATCGAAAATATGAAATGAATAGAAAATTCTGGAAATACATCAGGCTGTGTGTTATCTTAGGTAAAAACTGGTGTGATGACTTTTCACATTGGTATGTACATTGGATTGTTTGGCCTTCTGCTTCTGTAAAATTTTGTGACATGCTAAAGTTTATTAGAAATAATCAGCATGTAAAAAGGAATAGAGCAAGGTGAGGAGTATATGATAACTTACGCAGAACTGAAGTAGAAACCAGTAAGAAAGCAGGCATTGTGTGGCATTGGATAAAATGCAGTAGCCTTGTGCTTTACTGTGATCATTAAAATTATACTTCCCTACCTACGCCCACTTGAAACAACAGCTCATTGTAGTCGTCTCTATCTATGCTGCCAGTAAGGAAAACTGAAAAAAATGAAAAACGAAAGAACTGTGGATGCTATAAATCGGGAAACAAAACAGAAATGGCTAGAAAAGCTCATCAGGTCTGGCAGCATCTGTGAAGGAAAAAAACAGAGTTAACATTTTGGCACCAGTTCTGAGGGTCACCGGACCCAAAGCGTTAACTGTATTTTCCTTCACAGATGCTGCCAGACCTGCTGAGCTTTTCAAGGAAAACTGAACCATGGCCTGACAAATCTCTTTGTTTTAAAAATCAGCTTTCTAATGTGCAATTTTCTTTTTCTTTTTTAAAAGCACACTAAAGACATTTTGGTGGTTACTCAACATACAATGGTACATGAATATGAAGTTTAAAACCTAAATGGTTGGCATTATATTGCTTAAATTATTTGATGTAACAATTAAAGTAGGTACTTTATGAGCTGTTTCCAAACTCTTTATATAATGCACATTTTAGGACTACAGTTGGCATGTGGCAGCTTTTTGGAGGATGCCTCCTAGATACCTTAAGAAGGTTCTATTATATACTTAACAACAATTCTGCATTCGCTTAAAAATATTAATGGAAATTTTCAACTCCAGTTGATCCTATATTAGCCAATGTTTTTTATGTTTGTACCTTTATTTAGTATTCTCTCCGATAAATCTACCATCATCTCCCACTCATCAGAGCCCCAGCCCTTGATCCCAGTGTCCTTGAAAACTCCGGCCCTACATCCAGTCTCTCCACTGAAAGATCCTTAATTATTGTCCCTCCAAATCTTTGCTCAGTTTCCTGGAGCTTCATGTTTGAATCCCTCCAATCAGGCTCCACTTGGCTCTGAGGAAGTCCCTCCTAGTCTGTGACAAGATTAAACTTGTCTCATTGCTCTACTTGACCAGGTCTGCAGTCCTTAATGTAGTTGGGCATATAATCCTTCTCCAACATCTCTCCTTGTCCAGCTGGGTGAAACTGCATTTTTATCTATTAGGTACATAGAACATAGAACATAGAAAAGTACAGCACAGCACAGGCCCTTCGGCCCACAATGTTGTGCTGTGGAATAATCCTAATCCAAAAATAAAATAACCTATCCTACATTCCCCTAAATTCACTGCTGTCCATGTGCATGTCCAGCAGTCGCTTAAATGCCACTAATGACTCTGCTTCCACGACTACCACTGGTAAACTATTCCATGCGCTCTCAACTCTCTGGGTGAAGAACCTCCCTCTGACGTCTCCTCTATACCTTCCTCCTTACACCTTAAAACTATGACCCCTCGTGGCAGTCAGTCCTGCCCTGGGGAAAAGTCTCTGGCTATCGACTCTATCCATGCCTCTCATTACCTTGTACATCTCGATCAGGCCACCTCTCTTCTTCCTTCTCTCCAGAGAGAAAAGTCCGAGCTCAGTCAACTTCTCCTCGTCAGACAAGCCCTCCAGTCCAGGCAGCATCCTGGTAAACCTCCTTTGCACCCTCTCCAAAGCCTCCACATTTTTCCTATAATAGGGTGACCAGAACTGGACACAATATTCCAAGTGTGGTCTCACCAGGGTTTTGTAGAGCTGCAGCATAATCTCGCGGCTCTTAAACTCAATCCCCCTGTTAATGAAAGCCAAAACACTATATGCTTTCTAAACAACCTTATCCACCTGGGTGTAACTTTGAGGGAGCTATGCACTTGAACACCAAGATCCCGCTGTTCCTCCACACTGCCGAGAATCCTGCCTTTAATCCTATATTCAGCATTTAAGTTCGACCTTCCAAAATGCATCACTTCGCATTTATCCAGGTTGAACTCCATCTGCCATTTCTCAGCCCAGCTCTGCATTCTTTCAATGTCTCGCTGAAGCCTGCAATAGCCCTCGATACTATCAAAGGCACCTCCAACCTTTGTGTCATCAGCAAACATACTAACCCACCCCGCAACCTCCTCATCCAAGTCATTTATAAAAACTACAAAGAGCAGCGGCCCAAGAACAGAGCCCTGTGGGACACCACTCAGCACTGACCTTCAGGCAGAATATTTACCATCTACAACCACTCTCTGCCTCCTGTCAGTCAACCAATTCTGAATCCAGACAGCCAAATCATCCTGTATCCCATACCTCCTGACTTTATGAATGAGCCTGCCGTGGGGAACCTTGTCAAATGCCTTGCTGAAGTTCAGGTACACCACATCCACTGCTCGACCCTCATCAACCTGTCTTGTGACTTCCTCAAAGAACTCAATAAGATTTGTAAGGCATGACCTGCCCCTCACAAAGCCATGCTGACTCCCTTTAATCACGCTATGCTTTTCTAAATAGTCATAAATCCTATCCCTCAGAATTCTTTCCAAAACCTTGCTGACCACAGACGTAAGACTGACTGGTCTGTAATTTCCAGGGATTTCCGTATTCCCTTTCTTGAAAAGAGGAACAACATTTGCCTCCCTCCAATCTTCCAGTACGACTCCCATGGAAAGTGAGGAAGCAAAGATCTTCGCCAGCAGCTGAGCAACCTCCTTTCTCGCTTCCCGGAGCAACCTAGGATAAATCTGGTCTGGCCCTGGGGACTTATCAATCTTAATGTTTGCCAAAATTTCCAGCACATCAACTTCCTCAATCTTGATCTGTTCAAGCCTGTTTTCCTGCTCCTCAAAGTTCTCATTCACAACAAGGTCCCTCTCCTTAGTGAAAACCGAAGCAAAAAACTCATTTAGGGCTTCCCCTATCTGCTCAGACTCCACGCACAAGTTCTCTACACTATCCCTGATCGGCCCTACCTTCTCCCTGATCATTCTCTTATTCCTCACGTACATAAATATCTCTTGCAGTGCCTTCTCTTTCTGCTCCTGGACCATTACCTCCGGCTGATCTCAGGGATCTGTCTCAGACCCTTCCTGTTTCTTAAACTACTTGCTGTCCCTCAACAACATCATCAGAAAACACAGTAGTAGTTTTTACACATCCTTGATGACGCCCAATTCTGCCTCAATATAACCTCACTTAATTCCTCTACTGTGGCCATACTATCAGAGTCCTAATGCAACATTCAGTACTGGAGAGGCACAGAACTTATGGCAGTTAAACCTTAGGAAAACAGAAGTTGATGTTTTTCATTGCTGCTCCAAATTCTATTTCCTAATTACTGATTCCATCCCTTTCTCTGGCAACTGTTTGAGAAATTCTGTCTGGATGCATCACAGTTTTGTATGGCAACTGCTCTGCTCAACATTGCAAGAAATTACAAAAAATTGTGGATGCAACCCAGCCATTGAGAAATACAGCTTTGCTCCCATTGACAAAGTCTGCAATTTCTGCTGCCTCAAGAAAGCAGGCAACATAATCAAAGACCCCTCCCACCCCAGTTATAATCTTTTCCAACCTCTGCCATGGGGCAGAAGATACAAAAGGTTGAAAACACAGACCAACAGAGCAAAGAACAGATTCTTCCCCACTGTTATCAGATTTATGAACCAACCTCTCACATATTCGAGTTGATCTTTCTATGCACCTTCTCTGTACCTGTAACTCTATATCCTGAATTCTGTTCTGTAAACCTGCTGTACTGATTTGGCTGTATAGCACACAAAACACTTCTCACTGTTTCTTGGTACGTGTGAAAGTAATAAATCACATCAAGCCTTGGTATCATATTTCAACTTGTGTTGAGTTTTTTCAATCACACACCCACAATATTATTAAGACCATCTAGTTCCATCTCTGACATCACTCAAACTTTTCCCTGCCTCAGCTCATCTGCTAGCAAAATATTAATTCTTGCCTTTATTACGAACTTGTCTGTACTAACTGTTTGCTGACTTGTATTGGTTCCCATCGAGCAATAACTTGATTTTAGATTTGCATCCTTGCTTTCAAATCCCACTACGGTCTTACTCCCTCTCTACCTGTAATCTTCTTGAGGCCCACAAATCCCTGTGATATCTGCATTTATCTACTTCAGAACTCTTGAGCATCCCCTGTCATTCCATCACTGCTGGCCATGCCTTAAGGCGCTCATGTCCTGAGCCCTGGATTTCCTTCACTGAAACTTTTCAAATTTCTACCTCAGATTTCTACCTTTCTTCTTTTCAGATATCTCCTAAAATTTTCCTCTTTGGTCACCTAAATATCACCTGATATGACTCCTGTGAAGCACGTTGGGACATTTTATTATATTTAAATAAATATGCCATATAGTATAAATTGTTGCTTTAAAGCTTTTAAAAAAATTAGAATTCAGAAGTGTCTGTATTTGCTTATGTTTTTCATGTGCATGCTTTGCGTTGAATGCATTCCAGGTTGCATTTTGAACAGCATCTGTAAAAAATACATGATTTTTCTGATTTTCCAAAATAAAGGAAACAGTAACAAAAAGGATTAATATTTTGGAAAAGTTCTTCATTGAAAAGAATTGTACAAAAGTAAAGCCAAATTAATTTCGTGAAAAGGAATAATTACTGTGATAAACTAATTTATTTACTTAACATGTTTCTTAAATTTGGTTTTATGTCTGCTGTTCTTTAATATTTGATCGGATAGTGTGTGAGAGAGAATGCACTTGGCATTCCCTGTCAAACTGGATCTATGCGGCCTGATTTTTATAAAGACCATGTAATATCCAGCCACTGTGACTGCTTATCATGGATAAGCTCTTACAAAACCCCTAAAGAGAGATATGATCCTCTTGTTTTTTTCACACTGATTCCCTCATTTGTCTTGGCTTGTGCAGACAATCTGTGCCAGTCATCTAACCCTGTTCCATCACAGAGTGAAGCAGATAACTTGTGCATCATAAAGTAATATTTTACAAATATTTATGGGTTTTAAGCCAGCCATAGTCAGGGACCTATGCTGGTGGCATTATTTCTGACAAAACTGATGTTCTGGTTTCTGTGAATCCCTATGTAATTGTTCAGGTAGCAACTAAGGCTTGATCCAGATCTGGCTATAATTTTTTTTTGGCAGAATTCTGGTCCAGATGGTAATATAGTTTCCCTGCATTTTAAACATGGATTGTCAAATACTCAGAAATATGATCTAAACAAAATAGTTTTGAAGTCTTTTGGACAGAAGAACTTCTGAAGGAGAATCAACACATTTTGTTAATAGTTTATTGTCTGCCATTGTTACTCATTTACAAGCTTCTGTATCAAAATCCAATCCATTCCTGAGTAACGATATTTTTATCACAATTAACACAAAATGATAGGCTTCCCAAGAAAATGCCACTGTTTGACCAGCACCTTATTTAATGTTGCTGAATTAATCCATGAACAGGATGTGGGCACCATAGGTGAGGCCAGAATATATTATCTATCACTATACAACTAAGCAGCTTGCAGTGCATTTGAAGGCATTTAAGAGTCAACTACATGGTTGTAGGTTTGGAGTAACATGTAGGCAAAACTGGGTAAGGGTTTCCTTCTCTCAAAGACGTGAATGAATTAGATGGTTTTTGATGATGGTTGTTTCATTGCTATCATTACTAATTCTGTTGCAAATGTATTTCATCAGTTAAATTTCCCAGCTCTCATGGTGGGATTTGAAATTGTGACTCCAGACCATTAGTTCATGTCTCTGAATTACTAGTGCAGTAACATAATTGACTAAGCTACAGTGCCCCAGAACGATGGCTTAACTTTTACTCCCCAGATGGTGATAATGTCATGTTGGGTTTAGCTTAGCCAGCTCTGCAGATCACTTGAATTCACTGTAAAGTGTTCAGTGACATGTTTGACCATAAGTTGGTCTTAATATAAACAATCTTTTGTTAGCGTTTTAAAAAAAATTAAAAACAAGAATTGGCAATATCCCCAGCAAGTTCAACATGTCTTCAGCCATCTGATGCTTCTTTGGACTGGCATTCCCAACTACTGAGATAAACATTTCTTTTAGTCTCACAACGAATAAATCTGATTTATTACATCGGAAGCCATCCAAGCAATTAACTTCAGTGATCATGCTCACAACACACTTCTTAAAAGAACATGATTACAAAATGGTTATTAGTCAATAAAATGGAAATATAGGTGGGACAAAATAATGGACAAGCAGATTTCATAGTGAATTATCTTATTGGGAAAGGGCCCTGAAGAACAAATCCATGATTATCAGATTGGCAACGGGAGCTGGCAGAATATGTAAAAATTGTTGAAATGTTCCTGCACAGAAACAGGACACTTAGCCTATTGTGTCCATGCAAATCAATGAAGACTTAATCTGCTTAATCCCGCCTTTCAGCACTAGGCCCATAGGCTTGCACTCACATTTCCTCAAATGACATTGAAGTGCTTTTTAAATGTCATAAGGATTTCTGTCTGTACCATCCTATACAACATTAAGTTCCAAGTCCCTGTGGCCCTCTTCTGAGTTTCCTCATCTCCCTTTAATCCTATTTTGTCAACATTTTTCTGAGCTGTTGGGGTATACCTCTGGAGCAGACAGAACTTGAACTTGGATCTCCTAGCTCAGACATAGAGACACTGCCACTGGACCACAAACATCCCTCTAATCCTTTTAATAATTACTTTAAAACCATATCACCTGGTTTTTGACCCCTTTACTAAAGCAAATGGCTCATTCTAACATACTCTATTTAGGCCCCTTATATATTTAAATAACTCTGTTAAGTAATCCCTTGGTTTCTGCTGTTCTGAGGAAAATAACCCCAGTCAATCCAAACTTTCCTCAGAAATAGCCCAACCTTGTCATTATCCAAAGTCCAAAGTTATTACAACAGAAGTTGCTGGAAAAGCTCAGCAGGTCTGACAGCATCTATGAAGGAAAAGACAGAGTTAACGTTTTAGGTCCAGTTCTGAGGAAGGGTCACGGATCCGAAACATTAACTCTGATATTTTCTTCACAGATGCTGCCAGACCTGAGCTTTTCCAGCAACTTCTGTTGTAATAACTTTGGACTTTGGAAAAACCAAAAGAACTGTGGATGCTGTAAATCAGATTTAAAAACAGAATTTGCTAGAAAAGCTCAGCGGGTCTGACAGCATCTGTGAAGGAAAAGACGGAGTTAACGTTTCAGGTCCAGTTCTGAGGAAGGATCACGGATCCGAAACATTAACTCTGATATTTTCTTCACAGATGCTGCCAGGCCTGCTGAGCTTTTCCAGCAAATTCTGTTTTTAAACCTGATTTACAGCATCCGCAGTTCTTTTGGTTTTTGTCCAAAATCATTATCTGCCCTCTTGATCAAGATGGATCTTATTTTATACGAGTTTTTAAAATATATTGGATGTGAAGTTGCTTTGAGGACCTCAGAAACATTTATGACAAAGACGTCAGAAGCGTCTGAGGTCTTAAAGCCCAAATGAAGAATCAGTTGCTATCTTAACTTGCTTCTGCATCTAATTTCTGATGATTACTACTATCATCTGGGTAAGTGGAAATTTATGAAGGTTTAAGAAACCTTATTCAGGGCTTGTGGGCTTTGTTGGCTGGGCCAGCATTTATTGTCCATTCATAATTGCCCTTGAAAAGTTGATGTGAGCTGTCTCCTTGAACTGCTGCAGTACATTTGGTGCAGTTAGACCCACAATGCTGTTGGTGTAGTGTTAGAGCGTTTTGAACTCACAATACTGCAACAACAGTGATATATTTCCAAATCAGGGTAACGAGTGGCTTGGAGAGAACTTGCAGTTAGTGGTGTCCCCGTGTATCTGCTGCCTTTGCTTTTCCAGATGGAAGTGTTTGTGTGTTTGGGAGATGCTGTCAAAGGAGTCTTGGTGAATTTCTGTGATCTATCTTGTGGATGGTGCACACTGCTGCTATCAAGCGTTGGCAGAGAAGGGAGTGAATGCTTGTGGATGTTGACCGACTGCTTTGTCTTGGATGGTGATGAGCACCTTGGATTGTGAACTCATCCAGGAAGTGGGGAGTATTCCATCACACTCCTGATTCAGGTCTTGTAGATGGGTAGGTAGGCTTTGGTGAGTCAAGAGGCGAGATTCCCAGTATTAATATGACTGGCCCGGTTCAGTTTCTGGTCAATGGTGTTTATAAGTGTTTATATTTGCAATGACATTATAAACTTTAATAATGTGTGACATTGAAGCGTGAAGAATCTTTCAATAATGAGTCACCTAGGGAATGAAATCAAAGATAACAAGAAATCGTTAGTTGTAGTTTGATGTTTACGTTAGTGAATTTAAATAATGCAGTATTTTCCTTCACTTTTTAATTCTCTTTTGTTTTATTCTAATGCCATTTTACTTGCATTGAATCTTATTCAGTGTGGAATTCTTTACCTTGTTGAAAATATGAGATCTTTGCTGCTGAATATTAATAAGGTGTTCTTATTCATGATTTAATCATCATTTTGGGCAATTTGTGATCCATTTGTAGCTTCATTTGTGACTAATAGTGATATGGGTAGTGGCCAAGGTACAAATTCCATACATAAATACAATCATTTGCAACTCAGGTGCTGCATGGAGTAGCAGAACTTTTAAAACCTTCAGGACATCCTAATCCCTGAGGTGTAAAAACTACAAGACATCCACTGAGATTGGTGACTTCACTGTAGGCATTCACAAAGTCCTAGCATTAATTATCTAACCTGATTGTGGCTTGCAATGATTTTCATGATGCCCTGCGTGGGTTCTCAAACTTAACAGCCGATGTTAGTTTAAAACTGAGCATAAGCAGAGGGTTTTTGTACCTTCTTCCCAGAACAATGTTTGAAACGTGAACGAAATTAATTTCTGCATATCCTTAAAAGCTTCTAATTGTTGTGCATTAGTTTAGAATGGCAATAACAGATGTTTGTCAATGAAATATTATTGTTTTTAGTTTTAACCATGGGGTAGAACAAATTTTGATTGCAGCATTAGGCTACTGCAGATGACCAAGTAAACAGAAACATGATGTAAATAAGGATCTAGTAATCCTGACCCTCCTTTAAGCTGCTGATGTCTAACATATTCATTTGCATTTTGAAGCTTTTGTTATCCCTGGTTTTAAAAATGCACGAAGGGCTTTCTTATTTGGTTAAATAAGTCACTTATCAATTCTAGCATTTGAGTGATTAGTGGGATTACAGAAGTGAATCAAATACCAATACAGTGTGGAGGTAGCAAGGAACACAGCAGGTCAGGCAGCATCAGAGGAGCAGGGAAGTTGACGTTTCAGGTTTACAGCCTTCATTAAGTTGCTGTAAACCTGACACGTCGACTTTTCTGCCCCTCTGATGCTGCCTGACCTGCTGTGTTCCTCCAGCTCCACACTATGTTGACTCTGGCTCCAGCATCTGCAGTTCTTGCTATCTCTGAATCAAATGTCATCCTGCTTCAGCCAAAGCCATGATTTGTGTAAATATTTTTTTTAAGGAAGTGTTGGAATAATTCAAGCAAGATACTCTTTATAAACCTGCATGCTGTAACCAGAACTTGTATTAATGTTCAGAAATTGCTATTTTCTGTCAAATCCCAGCATAGTTCATTGATAAAACTTTTCAGTCGAATTATCCTATGGGTTTGGGTCACAAGTTTACCCTTGTCAGCAGCAAGACCAGCAGACCTTGTTCCTGGAGATAGCGTCTTATTTGGCTGCCATTGTATTTGCTATCCTGTTAAACACAGTCGGTGGGAACGCTGTACCTGGTCCAAGACCAGGTCTGGCAGCTATGGAACCTGGACAGCCAAACTGGGAGAGGTGGGTGTTGCTTTAATAGGCCCAGAACTGCGAGGATATTTGGACATGAAGTTCCCTCACTGGTCTGCACATCAATCAATAAATAACTGTGATCTGAATGTCAAAGATATTGGAATTGTATTTAGGCACTGAAGAGTGGAACTTGCGATATGGAAACAAGTTGAATTTTATTACACTTAAATCTTCAAGCTGAAATGTCTTGTAGTTTTACAAATGAAAATGAAAATGTGTATTTTTGCAAAATGTAGCTGTGATCTAAATGGTCAAGGAGGATAAAGGAAGAACCGCTCAACTGGGTGAGGAGAGTCCTCCAAAAAGATATGGTCTTTCTCACATAGATATGATCCATAGTTGGCCAAAAGCAAGCAAGGCCATGGTATTGCCCCTATTTGAATTGTAAACATTACTAATTAGGAATTCCAGTTGCAGGAATGCTTCAAAAGGCTCTCCTGATTTGGCTGACCCCTATTTTCTCCCAGTCGTCTACCTCTAAACCCCAACATCTGAGAAAAGTTAACCTCGTATTTCTGGGTCTAAAGATTGCAGATTTAAATGCCATTGAAGGAATGTTACTAATTGCGTTATTGAGGCTTTGTTTGTGTTGTTGGTGAGACCATGTCTTGGATGATGCCTTGAAACAAGGTCATGCCTATCTGCCTGGGGAGATGCAAAATAACCCTGTACCACAATATGAAACCGAGGAGCGTAACTCTCATACTGTCATGGTTAGCAATTTTTTTCGACCGACACTCTGCAAAATAATACAGACACACTAGCCAGTTATCTCATTGCTGTTTGCAGACGTTCCTTACTCAAATTGGCTGCTATGTTTATCTAGATAGCAGCAGTGGTGACAATTTAGATGTTATTCATTGCTTGTGAAGTGAATTGGAACATACTGAAGAAATAAAAGCAGTCATCTGCATACAAGTTCTTTCTTGCTTTTCATGCATGTAAAGACGGCAAGAAAAAAGTCTAATATTGTTATTGTACTGTATACTGCAAGATAAAACCTTCTGAGAAGTATGTTATGATTTTAATTTTAAAATACTCCATTGCATACAGAGCCTGTTGTTGATTCCATATCCATGATCACTTGACCCTTGCCCTGTTCATTTCTCAGTAAGTGGTTTTACCACAATGAACATGTAAAACTAGGGCTGCTAAAGGTATCCCTGATCTTCCTCCATCATTAGCTCAGGCTGAAGTTGTAGTGAGGTAGCTTATAAATCTAGCCAAAAATAGACAATAATAAAGATCCATTCCATCTTGTCATAAATTTATTCTGTGTCAGGATATGTATTGTTGTTGCATTATCTAATTTTAAGCTCTAAGTATCGATTATTTTCAGTGCTATTGTAGGTAGTGGGACATTTTTAAACTGCTTCTGCCTTTTTTCTTGTTGCTAAGATTTTTATAATTGGCAGCAAGTGGGGACATGATGTGACAGCTGTTGTATTATATGTTTGTGCTTTATTCATTGTATGCATACTCAAACAAGCATGGTATAATCCAGTACTTCTTTTCTGCTAATATTTAATGGAGTGCGTTTTTGAAATTGTATCTACAATATGTCTAAAAAATTTTGGATACAGTTCAACTGGAAAACCATTGCTACTTGTCAATTTTCCTTGCATGGTTGCTTTTAATTACACCTTAATTTAATTCAGTTCTAGGAGGTCTGTTTAAATATTCAGCTTGTTAATCTAATAACTGGAATATTGTGCACCATCATACTGTTGATGCCTTTTTCAGTATCCTAAAGCATTTCAGAGTTACGCAGATTTTTGTTAAGCTGTGAATATTTGAAATACTCTTTCTGGGTCTGAGGCTGTTTTTTCTCTTGAGTAATTTAATGGCAGAAATTGAAGCAGCAGTCTCTTTTTTTAAAAAATAAAATGTTCTTTGCCATCATGCCTTTTTTTTCACTTTATGTTCACAAATTCATTATCTTGTCCAATGGTACTTTCTTTTGTCAACATATTAGTGTAGCTTTCTAAAAAATCTTGTATGTTATCCTGTTTATAGCAGATAGGATCTTTAAACTGTCTTGAAATATTTCCTGAACAATGTTGTAAATTCTGAATTTAGAGTCCAGTTGTAATCCATTGCAAGGAAAAATAAAACACTCAAATTTTCCAATTCAATAGAAAAAATTACAAATCAATTTTTCCTTCTCGCAAAAAATACCTCCAGTGTTTCTCCTTTCATCCAACTCTTTGGTGTCTGCAGCATCAAATTGTGATGTTGCCAACAGACCAGTGCTAAGATGTAGCTGTGTAACCAACTCATTCCCATGAATATGTCTATTTTTGTTCATATATTAAGGAAGGCAAGCATAGTGTTTTGCCTCCTATCAATTCTCATTTATTAATCTTCCATCATAAATGAATTAGAATACTTTTTCTTTTCAGAAATCTCGAGATATGTGCAAAAATAGGAGAATCATAATGTCTCTTTAAGAGGACATTTTAATATTGTGCAATGCTGAATGTGTATGAAGCGTGAAACAAAACTCACCGGGGTTGATTTTGAGTCTTAATTTCGGAAGCAGGAGCTGTTCTGTAGTATCAATGTTCCTAATAGTCTATACTTGCAGTTTTCTCTTAGGAATTTTTTTGAGATAAGATCCTGCCCTTTATTATCGTTTGAAAACTTTAGGTAATAGAGCATTGAATTTACCAATCCAAAACAAACCTAAAATAGTCTGTTTTGTTAAGATTGCAGACCCTAATTTTAACTGATAACAATGCATTTGCTTTTCTTAAAACAAAAGAAAGTCGTTGAAGTTAAAACTAAATTCTTGTCCCTGTGTGCACCCTGGCATTGTGCAAGTTTATATGAGGAGTTTTTACTGTGCAAGCTGAGAATCTGCAGCCTACCACGTTTCCTTTTTCTCTAAGTACAGGTGTTTAATCATAATCTTGTGGTTTCCCAACTTGTTACTCTGTTCCAAAGCAACTATGTATGAACCACATAATTAAAAGTAATTATACAAATGTCCTTAAGCAAAACCCAAAAGGCTCCTAATCATGAATCGTTAGAGGCCGCCAAGCCTGCTGACTTAAAATTTATGTGCACGATAGATATTTCTCTCCTGGAGAGTAGAAAGAATTGGACTTCTGTCTGCTTCTGAGTTGACAGACAATGCCAAACAATATGACTTGCAATGCTTGAAGAATCAGACTGAATACAGATCATCTACATGGATAAAGATCATCAAAGCCAATTACTAGGATTCACTATGATTCTTCAAATATTCCTTGCTTCTACATCATGACTGCTGCCTGGCCTGAATTAAGCACAATTCTGTCTGTGAATCTATTTCAGCGTTTTAAATTATTTTTCCTAATGGCTAATTGACACTTAGAAATTCTCCTACTTACAACTGGTATCTATCTGTCCCCTACAGATCTGTCCCTGTCTACACTTAATACTGATACCCTCACAGATACCTGCTTAAATTGTCTTCACCAATATTGTACCTGTGGCCTTCTGACTCCAAAGTGGAAATTTTGCTGGCTAGACCAAGTTGCTGTCAACATGCCTCAGTCCGTGGCAATCTCATCTCTGAGCGAGAAGTTCCTTCTATAATCTGGGATGACCATTAAAGAAGTGATGTCTTTCAAGTAAGATGTTAAAATAAACCCTTGCCTAATACAGGTGGTTGTACAAGATCCTATATCATAGGGGAAGAAAACAGCCAGTTCTTCTGATGTCTCGATCACCATTCTCCCCTGACTTAACATCAGCAAAACCAACTTGTAATTGGTTTTTCCATACATTTGCAATTTATCAGCATTGATTGGCACCAATTGCTTTTGGCATTGACCGACATAATAGCACTGACTATTCTTCAAATGTAATTAATTTTAAGGTACTTGACATCTTGAATCTGCTTTATGCTCATGTTATTGTTGAACCATGACATTAACTTTCGTGCATAATTTTGTGTCCACCTCACACCATACACATGAAACTAATTATTTCTGGTTGGGGTTTTCATCTGTTGGAATCCTGATGAATGAGGAGGTGATTTTCAACATCTTAAGGGAAACTTTTCTGATGAAGGGTCTAGGCCCGAAACGTCAGCTTTTGTGCTCCTAAGATGCTGCTTGGCCTGCCGTGTTCATCCAGCTCCACACTCTGTTATCTCCTCCTGGCTATGTGCTACTTTACTGCCTCAGCTGGTACGATGGGAGGTACGCAGGGATGATGAGGCTGTATGTAGGACACTGCCTGTTAGGTATGATTTAATCATTATGACTATGTCAGGCGGTTGCTTTTCTGATATGTAGGAGAACTCTCCTCAGATATTAGCAGAGAGAACTTTGTAAGATAGAATGAACAAGTCTGTGTTTTTGTCATTTTTGAGGCTCAGTTCCATGTTGTGCGGTCCGTCAGGTTTAATTCTCTTTTGATTTTTCTCTAGACGTTTGATACAACTGTTTGCATATCAGGCCATTTCAGAAGGCAATGAAAAGTCAATTCTAATCTTCTTACTGGTTAATAGAACATTTATGTATGGTTCAAAAACAGTTTAGGTATCTTGATGCATGGAAAGGGCTGGTATTTATTTAAACATTGTAAACATACGATTTTATTTGCTGGAACGATGTATTTAAATGGTGAAGCAGAAGTTTAAACTGTAAGGATTGCTGGAAATGCAACATGAGGTGTTGGGTTGTGTGCATCTCACAAAAATAATGACTTTGGTATTGTAGAGAATGTGTTAAGAGGGAACAGGTGACTTTTACAGATAACCATTTAAACTTCTGAAAGCATGACAATACTGGCAAGCATGAATCTATCACATTGCTGTCAATCTCAGTGGGCAAAGTAGCAGAATAAAAACAGAAATTAACAATAAGGGCAAAAAAAATTGACAACTAATATTGACTGCCAGCTCTTGAACAGATGGATTCCTATTCACAAAGATTTTGAATAATGTTAATTAAGAAAATTTCAGTATACCAGAATAGTAGAACATGGATAACTAAATTTTTCTGCACTTTAGAGGAGATAGTTGGGTGAAGCTAAGCGGCTGGGTTAAATTTTGTGCTTTTCACCATTTAGTGGCTTTGTCCAATTTTTTAATAATCTTAAAAAAAATGAACATTTCGCCTTGGATTTTTCAGGGACAACTTGGGTGCTGTTTAAAAAGAGTGCATAGGAATTGATTCCATGATTGCCACTTCCCTTCCCACCCATGGCATTTTTAGTTGGTATGGGTAATGCAGTCAGCCTGCATGCATCACTCCCGCACTAGCCAGCTGCACTGAGAACTGGGCTATTTGAACCCTCCCTCAGCAGACCGTGTAGAGTTGGGCTTCTTCTATGAGTTAGACTTGCTTCGTGGCTTCTCAGAGGAGGTTACAATCCCAAGTAGGGAAACAAGAAGAAGGACAGCCTTCTGTTGCTGGCGCTGTGAAATAACTGCACAGAGGCCAGTATCCCATCACCAAGCCACCCTTTATTTACCTAAGCACAGTACAGTGGCTCTGGCCAGCCAGCTCAGAGTCAGTCCCCAGAACTGATAGGATTCTAAGTCTCCTGATTCTGTTGGTCAGCCAGGGCTTTCCTGATTAGCCCAGACTAACAACCCCAATTAAAGATTTTGTAGTCACTGAGATCCAGCTCGTTCCAATCACTTCACATTCAGAATCTCAAAATTGTCATCATGCAGAAGGAGACCATTTGGCCCATTATGTCTGCATGACAGACTTTGAAACACAAACAAAAACTTATTCTTTTAATTTCAATAGTTTATTGCTACTGCAACAAATAAACATGATTTAATTTATTAGATTAAATTAGATTCCCTACAGTGTGGAAACAGGCTCTTCGGCCCAACAAGTCCACACTGCCCCTTGAAGCATCCCACCCAGACCCATCCCCCTATAACCCACACACCCCTGAACACCACGGGCAATTTAGCATGGCCGATCCACCTAACCTGCACATCTTTGGACTGTGGGAGGAAACCGGAGCACCCGAAGGAAACCCACACAGACACGGGGAGAATGTGCAAACTCCACACAGACAGTTACCCAATGCTAGAATTGAACCCGGGTCCCTGGTGCCGTGAGGCTGCAGTGCTAAGCACTGAGCCACCGTGCCGCCCCAATGTACATAAGTACAGTGAAAAATTTTGTTTTCTGTTCAGTACAGGCAGATCATAGCATACAAGAACATACAGGTCATAGAGTGATGGAACAGAGTGAGAAACACAAAGTTACGGCTTCACACGAGGTGTGCAAAAGCAAGATCAACAATAGAGTTGAAATTTGAGAGGCCCAATCTGCAATCTAATTGCAGGAAAAAAGCTTTTCTTGAAGCTGTTGGTATGTGCATTTGAGCTTTTGTACCTTCTGGCCGACAGAAGAGTCTGGAAGAGATCATAACCGGGTTGCGAGGGGTGTTTGACGATGTCAGCTGTTTTCCTACAAAATGTGAGGTGTAGATGGAGTCAGTAGATGGGAGGATGGGTGTTGTGATGGTCTGGACTGTGTTCACAACCTTCTGTACTTGCTTACTGTCCTGTGCAGAGCAGTTGCAGTGCCGAGCCGTGATGTATCCAGATAGAATGCTTGTTATAGTGCATCTGTAAAGGTTGGTGACAGTCCTTATGGACATGCTGAATTTCCTTTGCCTCCTGAGGAAGACAAGGCTTTGTTGTGACCTCTTGACTGTTGCATCAATGTAGGTGGTCCATGACAGATTGTTGGTTATCATCACTCCTCGAAATATGATGCTCTTGACCCTCTCCAACTCAGCTCCATTGATGTGAATAAAGGTGTGTTCTCCTCCTTTCTTTCTGAAGTCAATGATCAGCTTCTTAGTTTTGCTGACACTGGGGGAGAGATTGTTATCTTTGCACCACGACAGTAAACATTCTGTTTCCTTCCTGTATTCTGCCTCATCACTGTTTGATATCCGGCTCACGACGGTGGTGTTGTCAGCAATTTTGTAAATAGAGTTTGGATGAAATTTGGCCGCATAGTCATGAGTGTACAGGGAGTGCAGTAAAGGGTCGAGTGTGCATCGTTGCGGGGCACCAGTGTTAAGGATTATCATGGCAGAGGTGCTCTTGTCTATCTTCACACTCAGTGGTCTATGGGTTAGGAGGTACTTGTAAATAACAGAGCAGAGACCTTGGTCACAGAGTTTAGAGGTTAGTTTAGTTGGAATTATACTGTTGAAGGTGGAGCTGTGGTCAATAAGTAGAAGCATGATGTAGGTTTCCTTATTATCCAGATATTCCAGGGATGAGTGTAGGGCTGAGGAGATAGTGTCTGCCTTGGACCTGTTACGCTGGTCAGCATATTGCAAGGGTATGAGGCAAGCTGGGTGGCTAGAGTTGATGTGAGCCATGACTTGCCTCTCGAAGTGTTTCATTACTATGGAGGTTAAGGCATGTTGTATGTGTTTTCTTTGGTACTGAGATGGTGGTGGTCTTCTTGAAGCTTCTTGAGAACTTCAGATTCTGGCAAGAAGATGTTACAGATATCAGCGAATACTCCCTCCAATTGGTCCATACAAGGTCTGAATCCATGGCTGGGGAGTCCATCTGGCCGTTGCTTTCCTTGGGTTCACTCTCTGGAAGGATGATCTGACGTCTGCAGCAGTGACTGACGGAACATGTACATCCAGGACTGTTGGGCCAGGCGACACTGTTCCAGTGGCATTCTGCTCACACTGAGCATTAAAAGCTTTGAGTGTACCAGGGATTCTGTTCTGCTTCATTTTGTATGCTGTCGTATAGGCCTTGCCACAGGTGGCCGAGTGGTTAGTTTGGGTCTCTAACTTAGTCCAGTATCTCAAATAGCTTTGAGGAGTTTGTATCTAGATTTCCTGTAAAGGTCTGTGTCATTTGACTGGAACGTCACAGACCTGGTTTTCAGTAGGCAATGGATTTCCTAGTTCACCCATGGTTTCAGGTTGGGCAACATACGGATTGACTTCTTTAACACACAGTCTTCCGCACATTTACTGATGAAATCTATGACAGCAGTCGCATAGATTGGCCTCTGAATTCAAGAATATGGGCCAGTCCACCGGTTCCAAGAATTCTGGCAGAAGCTCTTCTGCTGTCTGAGACCAGCGCTTCACTGCTTTCTGTACTGGGTTCTCATGTAAGCTGGGCAGAGAAACACAGCGTTGTGATCTGATTTTCCAAAGAGCGGATGGGATATGGAGTGGTAGGCAGCATTGATGGTTGTGTCACAATGGTCAAAGATGTTTGGCCCCTAGAGACGTGTTGATGGTATTTTGGTAGCACCCTGTTTGGGTTGGTCTGGTTGAAGTCACCAGCTACCATGAATAAGTCCTCGGGGAATTTCATCTCCAGTGCATTTATAGTGGTGTAAATTTCATCCAGGACGTTCTTCACTTTCGCCTGGGGTGGTATATTGACTGCTGTCAGGATGGCGGAGGAGAACCTAGGCTACAGGTACTAGGGACGACATTTTGCTACTAGATATTCCAATATGATAGGTTTTCTCATCAAACTGTCTGCATGGAGAATGCCACACCTGCTGCTCCCTGAATAGAATTGCAGAATGAAGCCCATAAGTCGAGATTAATTGTCACTTACAGACCTCGATTTGATTTCGGATTGGAAAGACTGTCCATTAGCCTTCCCACTTCAAACTTAATCTGGCCTGATACAGCAAGTAGCAGCCTCCCCATTCTGCACCAGTTTATTTCCCTGGCCTCCAAATTGATAGTGGGAGAGGGTGTTAAATTCTGCCCTTTCTCCTGGAATACTTGTTTGGCAGGACACCTGGTGTAGCTTTGAGATAAAAAGGCATTTTTTTCTACCAGCTTCAACAGATTCCAATGTGTGTATTGGTAATAGTTTGTTATTACAGCTGAGTCCAATATGAGTTCTAGGCTAAAGTTCAAAACCGCTCATTGAATCAGAAAACTATTTTCACATTTCGATAGTTTTAAGATGTAATTAAGTAATTTTTGATGTGATTATGAAATCAATTTCATTTTTATGACCGATTAACCACTCAAAAGTATATATGTTTTTGAATAGGTTTTATGAATTAGTTTTCTTCAGTATGAATTGGGGTTGACATAGAGCTTTGTTCGGATTTTAATACTTTTTATAGTCATCCCCATTTCAAACATGGCTACTGAGGTCTAACCAATTTAGGTGAATGGCTACAGTAGATATGTGGGATATGATGGACTTTGGAGAGGGCTTATAATTAGGGCCTATAAGGAGATATTGACTGTGTATGTAGAATGGATAGGAGGTGAAGGAGTGAAGAGTTGAGGGGCTGGCATTCATCATTGCAACTTGGCCCATGTTCAGGTAGATGAATGTGGTCTTCACAATCTTCGACCCTGTCATCCATCTGTTTCTGTTGTCATGTCACATCAGCCTGTGGAGACAGCAGGTCTGTCTCATTCTGCCCCAGCCTCCATGGAGCCAGAATGTTGCTGCTGGGGACCTTTTCAAAGGACGCAGGTCTGGCAGTCAGGAAATGTCCCACTAGGCCTTCCTGTCCCTCCACAAAAACCTGACCCCCAATCTCTTTGTGACAATTGCATAACTGAATTACACAATTAATAATGACATAGTTATGCATAACAGCAATAAAGAAAATATTGCTAATGAGTTGTGAAATTTGACAAAAAAGGAAGAAAATGCCACATATGTTAAAAGACAGTTTTAAAGGGTTTGGAAAAAAGAGCAAAGATCAAAGAAAATTACAGCAAAGGAACAGGCCATTCGGCCCTCAAAGCCTGCATCAACATGCTGCCCGTCACAACTAAAACCCCCTACCCTTCCTGAGACTGTGTCCCTCTATTACCATCCTATTCATGTATTTGTCGAGATACAGTAGTTAATTTGAAAGGGTATCTGCTTCCACAACCTCCCCTGGCAGCATGTTCTGGGCACCCACCACCCTCTGTGTAAAAAGCTTGCCTCATACATCACCTTTAAACCTTGCCCCTTGCACCTTAACCTATGCCCCTTAGTAACCAACTCTTCCACACTGGGGAAAAGCTTCTGACTGTCCACTCTGTCCATGCCCTTCATAATCTTGTAGACCTGTATCAAGTCGCCCCTCAACCTCCATTGTTCCAGTGAGAACGACCTAAGTTTCTCCAACCTCTCCTCAGAGCTAATGCCCTCCATACCTGGCAACATCTTGGTACATCTTTTCTGTACCCACTCCAAAGCCACCTCATCCTTCTGGTAGTGTGGCGATCAGAAATTGAACACAATATTCCAAATGCGGCCTAACTAACTACCCTCCAGTTTTTAAACTCAGTGTCCCAGCCAATAAGGCAAGCATGCCATATACCATGTTGACTACCTTCTCCACCTGCATTGCCACTTTCAGTGCCCTGTGTACCTGTACACCCAGATCCCTCTACCTATCAATACTCTTCAGGATCTGCCTTTTACTGTATATTTTCCATCTGGATTAGACCTTCTGAAATGCATTACCTCATTTTTTCGGATTAAACTTCATCTGCCATCTCTGTGCCCAAGTCACCAACCGATCTATATCCAGTTGTACCATCTGATGGTCCTCATCGCGATCTGCAATTCCACCAATCTTTGTATCTATGGCAAACTTACTGATCAAATCAAATTTTCCTCCAAATCATTTGATATATTACAAATAGCGAACATTTGCTACAAATAGCAAAGATCCCAACACTGATCCCTGAGGAACACCACTAGTCACAGCCCTCCATTTAGAAACGTACCCTTTCAGTGCTACCATTTGTCTTCTACGACCAAGCCAGTTTTTTATCCATCTTGTAAGCTCACCTCTGACCCTGTGCAACTTTACCTTCTGTATCAGTCTGCCATGAGGGACCTTGTCAAAGGCCTTAATGAAGTCCACGTAGACAACATCCGCTGCCCTCCACTCATCGATCATCTTCATCAGTTCCTCAAAAATCTCAACCAAATTAGTGAGATACGATCTCCCCTTCACAAAAGCATGTCGCCTCTTGCTAATATGCCAACTTATTTCCAAGTGGAAGAGAATCCTCTCCATTAATTTCCCTACCACTGGTGTAAGGCTCACTGGCCTGTAATTAGCTGCATTATCCTTACCATCCTTCTTAAACAAAGGAACAGCATTGGCTATTCACCAGTCCTCTGGAACCTCCGCTGTAGCCAGTGAGGTTAAAAAGATTTCTCTTCAGGCCCCAGTAATTTCCTCCCTTGCCTCTCTCAGTATTCTGGGGTATATCCCATCAGCCCTGGGGACTACGTTAATGTTATTCAGGATCCCACTACATCCTTCCTTTTGATTTCAACATGACCCAAACTATCTGCACACCCTTCCCCAGACTCATCATCCACTAATTCCTTTTCTGTGGTGAATACTGACACAAAGTACTCATTTAATACCTTGCCCATTTCCTCTGGCTCCACTCATAAGTTACCTTCCCTGTCCTTGGGTAGGCCAACCCTCTCCCTAGATACCTTCTTGGTCTTTATAAACCTTAAGATTTTCCTTCATCCCGTTGGCCAATAATTTTTCATGACCCCTTTTAGCCCTCCTGACTCCTTGTTTAAGTTCCTTTCCACTTTTCTTTTATTCCACCCTTACTTTGTGTGTTCCCAGCCTCCTACCCTTGACAAATGCTTCCTTGTTCTTTTTGACTAGGCTCACAATATCTCTCATTATCCCTAAACTTGCCATACTTATCCTTCATCCTTACAGGAATGTGCTGGTCCTCAGTTCCCAGCAACTCACACTTGAAAGCTTCCCACATACCTTATGTTGATTTGCCTTCAAACATCTGCCGCCAATCTGCAGTCTTCAGTTCCTGCCTAATATTGTCGTAATTAGCCTTCCCTCAATTTAGCACCTTCACCTTTTCACCTACAACTATCATTATCCATCAGTACCTTAAAGCTTACTGAACTGTGATCACTGTTCCTGAGCTGCTCCCCTACTGAGACATTGACCACCTGGCCAGGCTCATTCCCCAATACTAGGTCCAGTCATCCCCCTTTCCTAGTTGGACTATTTACATACTGTTTCAAGAAGCCCTCCTGGATGCTCCTTACAAACTCTGCCCCATCTGCACCCCAAGCACTAAGTGAATCCCAGTTAATATATGGGAAGTTAAAATCACCCACGATAACATCCCTGTTACTTTTACATCTTGCCAAAATCTGCCGACATCTCTGTTCTTCTATCTCCCGCTGGCTGCTGAGAGGCCTGTAGTAAACCCCAAACATTGTGAGTGGATCCTTCCTGTTCCTGAGCTGTACCCATATTGCCTCACTGTATGAGCCGTCCAAGGTGTCCTCCTGCAGTACGGCTGTGATATTTTCCTTAACGAGTAGTGCAACTCCCCCAGCCTTTTTATATCTCCCTCTATCCCACCTGAAACATCTGTATCCTGGAAGATATGTCAACATGGATAAACAGTGGAAGGGAGCAATTGTAGCTTAATAAGGAGGCCAAAAATAACTTACAAAGCTACGTACCTTTTATACAATGAAGGAAACAAAAAGTAAAAGAAGCTGGCCACTTGGAAAGGACTGTCCTTGCTTCATCTCTTGCCGGTTCATTGTGAGCCAACCATCTGTGATGCTCACTTTCTGTAGCCTCTCGAGTCCTAACAACTTTGTAACTTTTTTTTTGTTGGCAATTATTTCCTTCGTCATGAATGGGGTTGGACAATTAAACAGCTCACTGGAAGATGAAGCTAAATAACATTCCCATCTTAAATAATGGGAGAGTCCAGAACATAGATGCAAAAGATAAAATTGAAGCATTCATAACAACCTTCAGTCAGATGTACCAAGTGGCTGATCCATGTCTGTCTCCTCCAGAAGTCCCCAGCATCATATATGCCAGACTTAAACCAATTTGAATAATTCCTGTGATATCAATAACAAGTTGTAGGCACTAGATACTCCAAATGCTATGGGCCCTGACAATATTCTGACAATAGTACTGGAGGCATGTGCGCCAGAACTTGCCACGCTTCTAGACAAGCTGTTCTAATACAGCTGCAACACTTGTGTCTACCCACAAATGTATAAAATTGTTCAGGTATGTTCTGTACATAAAGAGCAGGACAAATTCAATCCAGCCAATTAGCGCCCATCAGTTTACTCTCGCTCACCAGTAAAGTGATGGAAGGTCTCATCATATAGTGCTATCAAACAGCACTTGCGCAGCAATAATCTGCTCATTGGCACTCATTTTGAGTTCTGCCAGAACCACTCAGCTCTTGTTTTAAAGAACTGCAAGTATTATGGACTTGTATGAAAATGAATTTTGTTTAAAGACAACATTTGTGACACACTGTTCTACACTTACATGTGTCACACATTTCAGCCAGTAGTCACACAATTATATTAGTTACAGTTCTTTAAAACGATAATTAGCAAACATGAAAATTTGGTTATTTCACGTCCTTTTTAGTTACTATGTTGTGGATCTAATTAAGATGTTTGTTCGCAATACATAATTGGCCATGTAGTTGATAATGAAGAGTGCTGTGTAATGTCAAAAGATAGCATTTGGCTCATCAGGTAAGAATTGAGTTAGAGCTTTATCATAATAAGATGTATTTTGGGAAGGCTAAACAAGGCAAGGGGGTGCACAATAAATGGGAATCTGAGGCTTTTAACCAATGATTAAGAGATTTTGCAAAGTACCAACTACCTGTGCCTCCTGCAAAGACGTGAAAAAGATACTGGAGAAATGAGTTTGAAGAACAATAAGGGAGTCCAAAAGTAGAGGTTTAAGGTGAGAGGGGAAAGATTTTAAAGGCACCTAAAGGAATAACTTTTTCACGCAGAGGGAGGTGCATCTACGAAATGAGCTGCCAGAGAATGAAGGTACAATTACAGCACTTAAAAGGTGTATGGATAGGTACATATACAGGAAAGGTTTAGAGGGATACGAACCAAATGCTGGCAAGTGGGACTAGATCAGTTTTGGACATCTGATCAGCATGGACACGTTTGACCGAAGGGTCTGTTTCTGTGCTGTACAACTGTATGGCTCTATGACTGTACAAGTTTAGGGCAGAAAATCAACATCGAAGAACATCTTATGATGTCCTTTGGTCCAGAAGCACAAACAGTAAATAAAATTTGTAATGTCTTTAAAATGTTTGGGGAATCTGACTTGAAATGTCTGAAAAACCTGTAAGATAGTTGTGAGATCAGTTTTGCTATATACTGCACAAACCTGAGAAAGGAGAAACAGCAATCCAACATTAGTGAGATGCGAATGTGGAGATGGTTATGTGGTATGATGACGAGGACCAAAATCAGGAACCTCTTCATCGGTGTTCGGTGAAGGTGATAGAAACTTCAAAGATAGGAGCCAAGAAGCAATTGGCATGGTGCAATCACCTGCAGCAGGAGAGAGGAGGGGTGGGGGGAAATATGGTGTGCAATTGATGGCGATAGGGGCTGTTCGGAAGGAGAGAGGCTAAAAATTAAACCCTGAGATAGCATGAACTGCCGATGCTGGAGTCAGAGTCAATACAGTGTGGAGCTGAAAAAACATAGCAGGTCAGGCAGCATCAGAGGAGCAGGAGAATCGGCATTTTGGGTCTAGACCCTTCATCAGGACTGGAGAGGGGGAAGGGAGCTGGAAAATAAATAGAGGAGGGCTGGAGCTGGGGGAAGGTAGATGGGATGGCGATAGTTGGATGCAGCTAGAAGTTAGTAGGGAATGGTCAGTGGAGAGGGTGGGGCAGATAGGTAGGGAAGGAAGTAGAAAGGTTGTCAGGTCAAGGAGACAGGGATTAGATGGAAGATTGGACATGAGATAAGGCCAGGGGTGGGGAGATTTTAAAACTGGTGAATTCCATGTTCAGGCTATCTGGCTATAGGCTCTCGAGGTGAGGAATATGAGGTATTGTTCCTCCAGTTTGCATGGTAGTGCAGTTGTGGTGCTGGAGGAGGCCCAGGAGAGACATGTCACCCAGGGAGTGGGAGAGTGAGTTAGAATGGTTGGCAACTGGAAGGTGCTGTTGGTTATAGTGTACAGAGCGCAGGTGCTCCGCCAATCTGTCACCGAGTCTACACTTAGTCTCACTGACGGAGAGGAGGCCACATTGGGAGTAATGGATCCAGTAGACCAGGTTGGAGGATGTATGGGTGAGCCCCTGTCAGATATGGAAAGTTTGCTTTGTACCTCGAATGGAGGTGAGAGGGGAGGTGTGGGAGCAGATGTAGCACCTCCTGCGGTTGCAAGGAATGGTGCCGGATGTGGTGGCCCTCGTGGGGCATGTGAAGCAGACGAGGGAGTCACAGAGGGAGCAGTCCCTATGAAAGGCAGATAGGGGTGGGGAGGGAAATATCTCCTTGGTTTATGGGTCGGATTGGAGGTGGCAGAGGATGATGCGCTGGAAACGGAGGTCGTTGGGGTGATATGTGAGGACCAGGAGTCTCTGCCTTTATTTTTGTTGAGGGAGGGGGTGTGGAAAATGCAACAGATGCAGTTGAGGGCATTTTCGATCAACAGTCGGGGGAATGTTGTGGTTCTTGAAGTAGGAGCACATCTGGGATGTTCAGAAGTGAAATGTTGAATCTTAGGAGCAGATGTGGCAGAGGCGGAGGAATTGTTAGTAAGAGATCACATTCTGCAGGAAGATGGGTGAGAGGAGGTGTAGACGAGGTAGCTGTAGGAGTGGGTGAGTTTGAAATAGAGGGTGTCAGTGCTGAGACAGATACTGGAGATGGAGATGGAGATGGAAAGGTCCAGGAAGGGGAGGGAGGTTTTGGAGATGGACCCAGTGAATTTGATGTTGTGGTGAAAGGTGTTTGTAAAGTTGATGAACTGTTCAAGCTCCTTGTGGGCGCATGAGGCATCAATGTAGTGGAGTAAGAGTTGGAGGATGGTGCCGATGTAACAGCGGAAGAGGGACTGTTCCACGTATCCTGTGATGAGGCAGACATAGCTCAGACCCTGTGGGTGCTTGTAGCCACCCCTATGGTTTTTAGGAAGTGGGAGGAGTTAAAGGAATTAAAATTCAACAATGTTTGGTCATTTCTTCAGTTGGTGATTTTTTTGGTAATTTTTTTTTCTTGTTGACAAATCCTCATGCTGTTCTCACCTGAGTCCGCAGACCTTTAAAGCTTAAAAGTGGCTAAATAGATTAGGTGGTCAGGAAGGAATATGGGATGCTTGTCTTCATTATTGAAAGTATTTAAGAATTTGGAGATTATGATGGAACTGTATAAAACATTGGTTTGGCAACAGCTGAGGACTGCGTGCAGCTCTGGCTCCTTCATTAAAGGAAAAATGAGTTTGCAGTAAGGAGGATACTTACAAGGTTATATTTTGGATAGCTTGAGAATTTTGGATGGGATAAAGATTAAATAACCTAGAGCTATCTTTGGAACAGAAGAGGCTGACTGAGTGGATCAGAAGGCTCCATAACTAGGGCTACATAGATGCAGGGTTAGGAGTATGAGATTTAGAGGGAATTTAAAAGGGAAATCCTTTCAGTGTGAAAGTGGTGAGGATCTGGAGCTCACTGCCTGAAAGGGTGGTGGAAACAGACTTAATTTGAGATTTTAATATCTGCTTTGCTATGACTATGAGTTGTGACCACAAGTCTACAGACCAAGAGATGGAAAGCAGAAGCAGGTTAAATGGTGGCTTGTCAGCTTGTGTGGGCTTGATGAACTAAGTGATCTCCTATGCTATAAATTTCTGAGAATTTCATTGATTCATGTAACTCAGATGCTACTTTGTTGTAATCAAGTAACCATATTCCCTTTTGGATTCTTAAGATTATGTTTTTTTTCAAATATGACTGATAGATATTTTCTTTGTGATGCACTATTTAAATGAGAGAAGATTAAAGATTTAACATTAAAATGTTAAAGGACTTCTTTCTTGGATAGAAAACAACTGTGCTACTTGCATAATGATGTTAAAATATAACAGTTATATTTCTTTACATCTATTAAAATGTAGGTTTGTGGTCCTTCCACAAACAATCATAAACTCTCTCTTGATGTTTGATTTGAATATCATTGTATTTTACACCTAGAAAAACCTTGTACTATGAATCGGTTCTGTGCATTTGCTTGTATTATATCGCACGTATATAGTGTGCAGTCTAATCAATAAACTAACAAATGTTAAGTTTCAAGATGGAGGCCATTTGGCCCAACTGCACTGACCCTTTGAAGGGCATCCCAACCAGATCCATGCCCTCCCCTATCCCTGTAACCCTGAATTTACCATGGCCAATCCACCTAGCCTGAACATCTTTGGACATGGGAAGAAACTGGAGCACCCAGAGGAAGCCCACACAGACACAGGGAGAATGCGTAAACTCCACACGGACATTCACCCAAGGTTAAAATCATACCTGGGACCCTGGCAAAATGAGGCAGTAGTGCTAACCACTGAGCTACTGTTACACCCAAAACCTCTGTTGCAATTAGCAGTGGATAACCAAAGATTTGAGTTTTTTAGATATCATCATTGTGTTCTGTGATGCCATCTGACGTTTGAGTTGCCATGCACCTTCGAAATTTACTTCAACTGGTGTTATTCCAGATGTGGATTTATACTTTGTTTTAGAGAAATGGAAATCTGATGGTGGAATCGAATAATTTGCTTTGAAATTGAATGGCTAACTGGACTTTATTTCACTGTGCATAACAAAGGAGCAACATATACACACTGTGAAGAAATACTTTAATAATCGTTCATTATGGACCAGACTGGACCCTCTCACAATACTTTGAGAAGGTAGCCTAGACCCTAACATTTTCTTCTTTTTAAAGGCAAACGTGGAGAACCTTTTTCCAGATGCAGTACAACTGGTCAAACTACTCTAAGTTAAGCAAAAACACAATTTATTTGAACACTATAGTTAAAATACAAACAAAAGAAATCACATCTTAGGCTAACTTAACTCTATTGGAAAACTTAACGGAATAGTACATACAGTAACTACTACTAATTATGTGTTCCAGTATAGTAACATCACACATTCACCTCCTTTGGCAAAAAGTCAAATTCAGATACAGATTCCCACATTGCAATTCTCCAATCCAGGAGGTAAAAAAAAATCAAGTGAAAATTCAGAGACAGTAACATCCAGGAGACATTTATTGAAGCTTCCAATTCTGTTGAGACCCCAATAGCTTCTGGTGCAACTGAGAAACCAAAACTCAGAAACTCTGATTTGTGAGAGCTGACCACACTCATTCAGGCTGCTTTTGGAAAAAAAAACCTGAGGCCTCCCAAGCTGTTTACTCAAGTGGTCTTAACTAGCCAGCTCTAAACCTTCTGTTCAATTTCTCTCTCAAAAGAAACCAGGACTGGAGATGATACTCTGTTTGAGGTCAGGATATTGTACAAACTTTCTTGCTTTTGTTCTCTATTCCTCCATTTGCAGAGCCCAGGTTACCATATGCTTATTAATCATTTTCTCAACCTGCCTTCCCACTTTTCGATAATTTATGCACATTTACCTCCGGGTTGCTATGCTCCTGCACCCATTTTTAGAATTATACCTTCTGTTTTATGGTGTGTTTCCTCATTTTTCGAACTAAATGAATCATTTGAAGCTTCTCTGCAATGTCATCATCCATTTGTCTATTTCTATCCAGTTTATTTCTGTCCTCTTGCAGTTCATCCTAATATTCTTCACAGGGCACAATGTGAACATAGGAATCAGGAGCAGGCGGTTCAAATTCTTGAGCCTGCTTCAGTATTTATTATTATCATAGCCGATCCAACTGCAGTGTCAATTCCACATTCCTGCCACTCCGGTATAACTTTTCAGTGCCTTACTTCCACATATTTTACAGTCATCCACAAATTTTGAAATTGTGTCTTGTAAATCCTTAACAAATCCATGCTGACTTTATTTAATTAATCCACAGTTTTCCAAATACTGGTGACTTTGCCCTGTGTTTTCATTCCTAAAAGCTTTCCCATGACTGAGGTTAAACTGGTTAACCTGCAGTTAAAGGGCTTATCATTGCAAACTTTTTTGAATAAGGGTGAAACATTAGCAACTCTTCAGTCCTTTGGCATCTCCCACATAACCAAAGAGGATTGCGAAGTTATGGTGTCTGCCAACACCATTTTCATCTTTACATTCCCCAGTATCTTCAGACTTGGTGATTTCTTGAGTTTCAGTGTAGCCAACCTATCCTCCTGTTTCATTTTAGCGCAATCAGCTGTAGTGATTGTAGCGAGTTCAGCCAGTGGACCTCATGGAACCAGGGAGCCCTGGTTGACAGATAAGAAGAGGAGTGTCAGATATCCTGTTCACTCTGAGAGTTAGCTCTGAGGGAGCTGGATCGGTGTCAAGGACCCTCTGTGTGTAAATAAGACGTGACTTGGTGACAGGATACTGGCCTTTGTGGAGTTACTTCATCAGCAGCACAACTACTTTGTCATTGACTAAGACTTTGGCGGCTTAATAAACTGATGCATAGTGCTCATTGAGTGCCTCTACCGAGCCATCTGGCTTGGTCCCTTTTAGATACCTTTAACTATGCTTATAGGGATTCTTGGATTATGTCAGCTACAGACTCTACTCTCCCTTTCCTTCTCTTATTTGATTTTTTTTCACTTCTTCTTTGAGTCTTCTATTCAGTTTGACATTCAGTCACATTATTAACATGACATTTGTCAAAGTGTCTTTTTTCAGTTTATTACCCTATATTTTTATTTGGAAGAATCTGTATTTGTTCATCCTACCTTTCCTGCTCATGTTCTCGAAATTTTAACTGGATTAAAGAGGAATAAATCCCATGGGCCAGGTAAGCCACATCTGGTGCATTGAGGGAAGTGGCTTGAGAAATAGTTGGATGCATTGGTGATTATGTTTCAAAATTCGATTGATTCCAAAAAGAGTCCTGCAGTCTGGAAAGCAGCAAATGTAAGCCTGCTGTTTAATAAGGGAGGGAGTGGGATGGTGAACTACAGCCATGTTAGTTTGACACAAGTGGTAGGGTAAATTTAGAATCTCTTTAAGTAAAAGATTTGCTAACTGGTCCCTCGTAGAATAGCAATAGAATTCGACAGGATCAGCAAAGAATAATGAAAGGTAAAACATGTTTGTCAAACCTTTGGATTTTTTTCAGGCTCTTAGTGTTCTTAAGATAAACCAGTGTATGTGATGTATTTGGATTTTTAGGAAGCTTTTAATTCGGCTCCACACTTTGAGCAGACTAGAAGGGCCAGGCGGCCTATTCCTGCTCCTATATTCTCAATTAGTAAACACAATTAGAGCACAAGAGACTGGAGGAAATATGCTAGTATGGATTGATAACTGCTTAACAGAGACTAGAGAGTATGAATGAATAGATCATTCGCAGGATGGCAGGTGCCATAGAATACAATCCTGACAGTTGTAGAAGCAGGCGATTCAGCGCATTGGGTCCACACTGATCCTCCGAAGAACATCACACCCCGACCCAATCCCATACTCTAATCCTGCCACCCTGTGTTCCCCACTTCACTCTGTGAGCAATTTAGCGTGGCCAATCCATCTAACCTGCACTTCTTTGGAATGTAGGAGGAAACCTACAGAGACACAAGGAGAATGTGCAAACTCTTCACAGTCACTTGAAGGTGGAATCAAACCCAGGTCCCTGGTGCTGAGAGGCAGCAGTGCTAACCACTGAGCCATCGTGCCACCCCCACTAAGGATAATGTAAGGTTCAGGGCTGTTGACAATTTATGTCAATGATTTAAATAGGGGTACCAAGTATAATAGTTCAAAATCTTTGAAGACATAAAACTGGGTGGAAATTTAAGTTGGAGATGGATGAAAGGAGGCTTCAACCTGACTTGGATAAAGGTATAAGCAGATAGAATATAATTTGAATAAATGTGAAATTTCCTGCTTTGGTACAAACTGCAGGAAATTTCGTAAATGATGAGAGGCTGGAAATGTTGGTATCGAAAGGGACCTGGCTGTCTTTGCACGGGAGTCACTAATAACTAGCATTCAGGTGCAATAAGGAAGGCAAAAATCAATAAGGAAGGCAAAAATTACATTGGCACTCATTGCAAGAGGATTTGAGTACAGAAATAAAGGTGTTCTATTGCAATTCTACAGAGCCCTGGTGAGATTTGGAGTATTCTTGATAACGTTCATCTCCTTGCCTAAGAATGGATATACAGACCTCAGAGGGGTAATTGCAGGATTATTTTAAGAGGAGAGATTGAAGACACTGGGTCTGTTTTCTGTAGAATTTCAAGGAATGAGAGGTGGCCTCATTGAAAGTTACAAATTTCCTGCAGAGTGTAACAGGACAAGTATGGATAGGATGATTTCCTTGGCTGGTGAATCTAGAGCCACAGGACATAATCTTGGGATAATGGGTAGGCTGTGGACGACTGAGCTGCGGAATATGGTTAACACGCTGTTCCCTCTAACTTTTTTCCTTCTCTGCGAACCTCTGAGGTCCATGGACAGCAGTGACTTTTGGATGCAGGGATCCAAATTGCAAGCAAGCTGCCATACATGGAACATCAGGGAGGTTCAACCGCACAGCTTTGAGGAAACATTGAAGGTCAATGTTTGGAATTTTCTACCTCAAAGAACTGTGGTAGCTTAATCATTGAGAATATCCAAGCCAGAAAATAATTGATTTCTGGAGGCTAATGATTCTAAGAGATATAGAACTAAGTGTAGGAAGATGATGTTATTGAATGGTGCAGAAAGATTGATGGGCTGAATGACCTCCTTTTCCTGTGTTTCTGTGTTCCTAAGGTAAATGCAAGAGAAGCAAAAACAATAAGAGGAAGACCTTTTTCACACAACAATCAGTTAGTATCTGGAATGAACTACCTGAGAGCGCATTGGTGGCAGATTCAATGGAGGCATTCAAAAGAGAATTAGATGATTATTTGAAAAGGAACAATGTCTAAGTTTACAAGGAGAAGGCAGAGAATGGCTGTAAGTGAGATGCTCATTTGGACTGTTAACGCAGACACAGTGGCTCGAATGGCCTCCTTTTGTGCTACAATCATTCTATATTCTGTGTTAAATTCTATTTTAAAATTACACGATTTTGCACTAAGCGTGTAATAAATGAAGTCTTAAAAGTGAAGGTATTGTTGGTTTTTTGGAAAAGTTTGCAGAATACCTAGATGATGCCCCAGGGTCACACTCCCACTAAACAAACTGAGAGCATGAGCTGCATGCAGTGTAACCCAAGAAGTCACATACTTTGGCAGTAAAAGGATCTAGATTTGATTGTTCATTAATTTTAATGAAAAGTAGATGCATGTAAAACAAAAATGCCCTCAACTGCATTCACAAGGCTGTGAACAGAGTCCACATAACAAACTATGCTTTCATTGAATAAAAATATTTTATAATAAAAAGATTTTGCTGTCTTTAGGTCCTGGAATTGGAAGCTACAGCCACGTTTTGGGCCCCAGATAGAATGTTCATCCAAACCTTTTGGTTTTCAAGTGTTCAAATTAGATTGTACCACAAACTAGTGAACAATTATTGTGTCCAAAACTCTCATTAAACAGCCCCCGATCCCCTCTGTCTGCCCTGACACTGTAGAGAATGTTTTCAGAATATTGTGATGTGCAGAAATAATTAATTCTTGGGGGGATCTGACAGTTTCTCTAAATTCTAAAGCTTACACCATTTGCTGAGGTTATTCCCTGGTAATTTTCTGTAACGAACCATCCAGAGTAATTGCATTGGAGTGTCATATTCAATCTGACATTCCATCAGCACTTGCATCATGCGGTCCTGCCCTGCCGGCAATATGCCCTTCCTGAAATTCAGCTTTAAATTTTAAAGCAGCTGAGGCACAAAGTGGTCTACACTTGGCTGTTAGGAGCTCTTGTACTGCAAGGATCGACATGCTCGGATTTTCAACATTTGTGGATGGCAAAGAAGCAGGTGGAAGGCAGTCAGTTTATTTCTTTAATGAGTAGTGGTATACAGAGGGGATCACAAAGATAAATTATTTAAGCATTTTCTATATTCTGGAATGTGTTCCTGTAAGGTTCTTTTACTCAGTGATTCTGAACTGATATTCGTTGCTCCCATTTGCTGAATTTAAGAAGAAAATGTTCTCCTCATTTGTGCAACACTGGCGAGTACTGCATTTAGTGCCCAGCTCCTGTTGTATCAATGTTCACTGTTCTTCTGGAATTGCTGCAGTCCTTGCAGTGCTGGTGTTTCTACACGCAGTTCCTCCACAAAAGCCCAACGTAGTTCTGAGCTCTCAATCTTGACATTCCTTATCTCCGAATTAATTCTACTTGTTTCCTCCACTTCTTTCAATATTTCTTGTTATTGAGAATTAAACTGTTTTACATTTCGAGGGAAGCACAGAAAGCCTCACTTCTCAGGGACTCTCCGGCTCACGCAGCAGCATGGCACGTGCTACTTGCAATGTAGAAAATGTTAGCAGCTGGGGCTAACATGGGCATAAAATGTTAGCATGGATGGATGAAGTTTGGATCAGGAATTCAGTGTGAGAAAACGGGAAAAATCAGAGATCCAAACCGTTGATTTGGTTAGAAGAAAGATAAAATTGGTAATACAAGATTTATTAACATGTACAAAAACAAAATAAGTGAGAGCCTTTGGTTTTTCAGAGTAAAATCCCAAATCCTTGCAAACAATTAAGGCTTCCTGGCAACTTTGCCTTTACTCAACTTTTTTTGTGCTGTATGATTCGATGACACTACAATATGGAGCACTGTATTGGCAAAACACGTAATACAACATTCAAGCTTTGTATTCTTGGTAATCTATTTTCAATCAATCAGTCAGTTCACCAGAGTTAAAAGATCTGTCTGTGCGACTGTTGTGTAAAAGTTCACTTCTTACCAGAATACATTGAGATCCTGCTTTGAAGAGGATCCGCGCTTCAAAACACTAAGAAGGCACATTTTTTTCTTTAGGTTGGAAAAGAAAGTAGCACTGTATAGATTTTATTTGCTGTAACTGTGCTGATGCCCACAAGGATCATTCCTTCCTTGGTGTAATTCTATAAGCATGCATTCTTGATACAAAGCTATTTTCCCTTAAGCATCAGAAATCTAATATCAGCATCATCACAAACCCACACCTGTGCCAGGTCCCTGGGACCTGAAAGAGAGCAGCATACGTTATTTTAAAAGCTATCCTTTTGTTTTACATATTAAAATGGACCTTACTGCGCTAAAATGTGACTGCCATCTTTCACATGATGTAAGTTGCCTGCCATGCTGCTGAATTCCGAATAGGCCAGTATTGAGATAAAAGCAAAATGACAATTCTTCTGGAATCCCATGCTGTTGCATTGTATAGATCTTGCAGTCAACAAACACAAAAAAAAATGGATGATGTGTAACCCCAGCAGTGTCAGAGAGATACTAAAATCGTTATACATGAAAAGGTGCTAATGGTTTAACATCACTTTTTTTTTAGGATTAGCAATCTAATACAAGGTTTTTACTACGGCCAGGGAAGTGCCGCATTAAATTGGAACTGATTCATCCGGCAGCAGTGACATGATTAAAACCACCCTCGTCTCTGGATAGGTTAACTGTAATCTCTCGATCCTATTTTTTAAGTCCAATAAAAGTCTTCCCTACTATTAACATCACAATCTGCTAATAATCTACCTGGCGATAGCACAGTCGAATTTCAGTCTTGGCTAAGGCTGCCCCTAGTCTAAACCTCTTTGAAACCTAATTTCTCAAAGAAATCTTGAATTCACCAGAAAAGTGAACTGATTCTATGCTCCGACACCCTTTTGCTGCACCAAAGCAAAGTTAATGTTTCAGGTCAAGTGACTCTTCTTCAGAACTGAAGTTCTGAATGCTGCTTTCTCACTGCAGCTGCTGAGTCTTCCCAGCAATTTCTGTTATGGTTTTCAATATGCCCATGTTGTGCAGTCTTTTCAGCCTGTATCACATGAAATTATCAATCTGGATGGGAAATTCTGGCAAGTGTGACTTGTTTTTAGATAACGCTACTAGAGGTGGATGTGAATCTTGAGGGGGTTAAAGAGGGATTGAACAATGTTGAAAATATTGGAGGTTAATGGAAGAATGAGCAAAATGAAAACTTCCAATGGATTTGTGGCTATTTCCTCTTAGTTGGTTATCAATGACCATATTACCTTTGGCACTTGCTTTAAAGTATTCATCTTCGTATACATTAGTCTGCAATTGATAGTTGAGTCAATTAACTTTAATTATTTAAATAAGAGTTGATTGAATTAAGCAATAGCAGATGCATGCGAATGCAGTAAATTGTAATTGAAGACAGACAACGTGATTGGGCCAAGTCCTTCACTGAAATTGTGGTCCTCTATTCCATCTTTCTGGATTAATATTTAATTCGTTAATGCAGATTTATTGTGTAATCTTAGAGATTTAAATCAATTCCTTGCTTGATTCAGCCAGAGTAGAAACAACGTGTCAAATATTAATTTTATATAGGAAGTTGTTGAAGATGCCACAGGTTGCGTTTTCACTCTCAGTTTCAATCCTCCATAAAAGTTGAGCATTTACTACAATTTTTCAAATGCAGAGATATTGCTTGTGAGACATCTGTAATTCAATTGACAGTAAGTTTTAACGATGGGTTTGGACATTGATTTGGAAATACTAACTGTTTTTATAACCTTGAATTCCCAGTATTAACTGTGGTCATGTACTACAATGCAAAATGAGAACTCAATGTTATATCATACGGAGTGGAGGCAGATCATCTTGGCTGAATTTCACTTGGCTACTTGGAACAACTGTAATGCATTTCTGACAATGCCAACTTATACTTTTAGCTGGGCATGGTACTTAGTGAAGGGAAAAATTAGAAAAAAAAGCAAATGTACTCCTCTTCGCAACGGGACATAGAAAGGGGGAGACTGATTTATTGACTGATTGATTGAAAATAGATTACCAAGCTTGAATGTTATATTACCTGTTTTGCCAATATGATGTTCCATGTTATAGAGTCATACTGCACAGAAACAACTGAGTAAAGGCAAAGTTGCCAGGCCGTACACATGCCTAGATAACACATTTATGATGCACAAGAAGTCTGCAAACAAGAATTTAGTTTACTTTATTACAAAAATAATTTTTATCTATTTATTAGTAAGAAACATAATGCTGTCTACTGATCTTCAAAGCAAAAACGTCAAGTTTCAGAATTCAGAGTATTTTCGATAAGATCGATAACGATGCTGTTTGGATGTTTCATTTACATGAAGAAAAAGTCAAGTGATTAGAATTTATCTGTGCTGCAGATGGTTTGATTTAGCTATCATCCATCTTTGTTTAGTATTACACTTTTGCCCAAAAAAGCCCCTATCATTATGTTTTATTTTTTTCTCCTATGCAGTTCCTGGTAAGATTCCTCAGTTCAGTAAGGGCTTGCACAGAGGCTGATGATGGTTTAAATAATAAGACCTGTCTTTTGCACACATTGCACCAATTAAACCGAGAAAAGTTTCACAAAGGAAGTCTGTAATCTAGTCTTGTAGTATCAACTTGTATTACAGCTTGAAGCACTTGAAGAATGTTTATAGCATGAAACATTATATTGTCCTTGTTAAAGCAATATTTTATTGTACCTTTGGGCGAAACCTTAAATGTGATTGGCTAAAAAGCAATCTTATTTTGCAAAATAGTTTCCCCAGTTCTCTGATTTATTTTACCCTTCAGTCAATGACATCAACAGGCAATACAAGCAATGACTGTTGGCCATTGAAGTCACACAATACGCACTATTAACCCTTTGAGCATTCACTAAATATGGTTGAAAGCTGTCATGGTTTTTTTTTATTCAATTTGACTCATGTCCAATACAACAAATATTAACTGCAATTCTCTGACTATAAATAGTAAGCTATTTCTCTTTTTGATTGTGAAATGGTGTTTTGTGTGCAGTGGTACTGTAATTAGAAGTCTCTGGGCAACATTTTACTGCACATCTAGTACTGTATGGAGAATTTATGTATTTGAACACTTAGAGATACAGTTGCTTGGGGTTTTATTAATGTTTACTATTAATGGCGACCTTATACATCTGTGGTTGATTTTATTTAGCATACCCACTGAAGCTAATCATAGCTATATTTTCTTCTAGTCACAGAGTAAAGTGCAATCCATTCTTGGTAGATTGCTAAAAGTTATCAACATCTACTTGCATTTGTATAGTGCCTGTAAGGTATCCCAAAGGCAACAGGACCAAAATAATATAAAAATTGACGCTGAAGCTAGGAATATTTCTTGGACTTATTTCTTCATTGGAAAAGATTTTTTTTATTTTTTTTCCTGGTACAACATGTAAGAGAATATAGTTAAACCTTGAAAATACCTCAGACCTGAGTGGTCATAATTGTGTTTCACTTACTCTCTCCCATGCCCATTCCCACTGAGTTGACAGGTCGGCTGAGAGCTAATGAAACACCTCATATGAATGAGTAAAAGGTTCAATGCCAGTCAACAATGACACTTTGAATAGAATTTCACACAATGAGTAGAAACCAAGCCTGTGTGGTGAACGATGTAGTGCAGTGAGTTAACACTTTTACCTTCAGGCTGATAGATTTTAGTGCCATCCAAACTCGTTACAGTCATTTCAATGACTTTTGATAAATTGAATCTAAGAAATCTTACTAAATTGGTAGCTTAAAGTTGGGACTGATTTAATAATGATTTTCTCTCTTGGGAACATAAGAATATTAATGTCTTCGCATGGGTTTTATGGCAGATCAAACTTTAGACCAGGGTCGCACATGATGTTTCACTGAAGTTAACATCAAGTGTTGTGACGAGCTGTTCTGCGTTTGTCCTATGCTGGAAGTATTTAGTGGTAAAGGTCAACAGGTCTAAAGAAAAAATAATTAAAAATCTGGAATTAAGAGTCTAATGATGACCATGAAACTACTGTCAATTTTTTGGTACGTAGTTGTGACCTAACCAACATTTTATACAGGTCCAGCATAACCTCCCTGCTCTTAAACTCTATGGCTCAGATAATAAACATAGGTATCCCATTAGTGTTACGTATCCCATTCCCTTAATGTGGAAGATGGGTGGGATAAGTATTTGGTTCTCCAATTCTGATATTCTTTACCTTTCATTGCCATAAATATGTTGCTGAGAAAAGAAAGCTAGGGATAAATACAAGGTTTTGGAGTTTCTTAGAATCTCTGCAGTGTGGAAACAGACCATTTGGCCCAACAAGTCCACAATACTCCTCTGAGGAGCATCCCACCCAGACCCATTCTCCAACTTCTGCATTTCCCTTGTCTAACCCACGTAACCTAAACATCCCTGGGTACTACGGGCAATTTAGCATGGCCAATCTACCTACCCTGCATGTCTTTAGCTGTGGGAGGGAACCAGAGCACACAGAGGAAATCCACACAGACACAGGGAAAATGTGCAAACTCCACACAGATAGTCGCCTGAGGATGGGATCGAACCTGGGTCCCTGACGCTGTGAGGCAACAGTGCTTACCACTGAGTCACTGAACCACCCTTCTTTCAATTGCTTCCAGTTTGCACAGTAACCAATTTATGTAGCTTGAAAGGTTATAAAATTTTGGGTGTAAGTGAATTGCATGCTGACTTTGAATAAGCCTCCTTGATATCTTTTTGATTTTTTACCCATTGAACTCTGTGTCTAAACAGACCACTGCATATGCAAACCACTCATGCTCACAACTATCCACCAGTTATGCAATTCAAGTCTGGGGAGAGGCACCAGCCAATATTGCTGCCAGATTTTCAGCAGAAAATTAGTTCTGATCTTGTAATGATGCCTTTTTGTACTTTTTTCCCTCCAGAATATGTCAACTGAGATCTTCTCAGAAATTTCAGTTTATTTTTATGGTATAAATCATATTAAAAATTGAGAAGCCTTCCTGAACACAGGTTCCTTAATATGCTGTGGCTGGTGTGATTGAATGAATTGAGACTTCAGCTTTAAAACTTAACAAGGACTTGTGTTGTTGAACACATGTTGTCCAAGATATTTATCTTGCATTCATCAGGACAATGTGCAAGAATGCCAGAACACAAGGAAAGCCAGCACAATATAGAATCAGAGAAGATTGATGAAGAGACTATTCTCATGCAAAATAAATATTGATTTTCCCCTTGAATTGGAATTCTTGTGAATTATCTAGATGAATACAGATAATTTGTGTCTTTCTTCAGCAATATTCAAATTCTAAGCCACCAAACTGCTATTCCCATAAGCATTAATTCTTGAACATGGACTGATTAATACCTATTTTTGGCCATTTTATGCTTGGAAAGCAGCAAATGTAATACTGGATCTAATTTGAGAAGCTGAAAATGATTTGATAAACATGGCCAGTTGTATGATCACTCTGACATGACTGGAGAATCAATGCATGTCCATCTTAGAACAAGCAAGGAAAGTAAATATAAGATTGGATGTAGAGTCTGCAACTGTGCTGACCCAAGTGGGCGTATTTGTTGGGTACAGGGAATGGATTGGTTAGCTCAGTTGGCTGGATGGATGATTTGAGATGCAAAGTGATGCCAACAGCCCTGGGCACAATTCCCAAACTGGCTCAGGGTACCATGAAAATCTCTTTTTCTGAATCTCTCCCTTCACCTTCACTGTGGTGATCTTCAAGTTAAACCATCACCAGCTGTCTCTGTCTGTCTCTCCCCACCCCCCCTCAACCCCACCTTTCCATCTCTCTCATCAGAGAGGCAGCCCTGCCCAAGATGATTTTACTGGTACTTTTATTTGATGCAGTTGGTTCAGGAATTTGATACCTCTTCATAAAGTGTCAGATAAAGAAACAGCCAAAAAATAGATCGTAAAATTCTTTTTGTTCCTAAATTTGAGGCAGGTGTTGAGTTTTGAAAAAGACAAACCCTAAGATTTGAGTGTATTTTATCATGTATAATTTTATCAGTAGGTGGAAAACAGGACCTGGCCATTTTGCCCTTCCAGCTTGCTCCACCCTTCAATATGTTCATAGCTAATCATCCTACTCAGTACCCAGTCCCACTTTCTCCCCATAATCTTTGATCCCTTTAGCCCAAAGAACTATACTTAATGCTTTCTTGAAAACATTTAATGAGGCAATTTGGCTAGGAGTGGGCAGGTAATGGGAGCAAGGTAGATTAGCAGAGCCAACCGAATCGATGGTCATCGCCACGGTAAATAGGACATTCATAAGCTCACACAAACTTTTTGTTTAAAGAAGTGAATGGATACAGAGAGAGAAAATAATGGATATACTTGGTGGTGAAGAAAGAGAGCATGGAGTTGTCCTTGGCTTCCATGGTAATCTTGAGTGGTGGGAAATCCTAGCTTAATTCCAAGAGACTTTGTAAAATGTATAATTGTGATGTAATGATGGATGGCAGTACCTGTGGTCTATCAGATATACTCATGTTTGTGCTTCTTGAACTTGGGGGAATAAAGTCAGTGCAATCGAGACCGGAGACCATGAAGGTTTTGTTGAGGACAATGGAAGTGATCATTGAGATTAGTAGTAATTGGCCATCGCAGAAGTATTTTTGCTCTTTTAGGGAATGTGGCCATCGCTATCCACTGAAATGCATATCTGTGTTGTTGCTAGGCCATTTTGAAGGATAGTTGACGGTAGGTCTGGAGTTGCATATAGACAATGAGAATAGTAATTGCCCATAGGACTCTAGGGAACCAGAAGGGTTTTATGAAAATCAGTGGTCACCATTAGTGAGCCTGACCTTTTATTTAAGAATGATTAATTTGTGAAATTTAAATTCCACCAACTGTTGTGGTGGGTTTCGAATCTATTTCTCCAGTGTGTAACTTTATATTCCTGGAACACTGACCCAGGGACATTACCAGTGTGTTATCACCTACCTTCTATGTGCCAAATAGGGAGCAAAAGCCCTTTCAATAATTCCAAGTATTATTTCTTAATATTTGTTAAACATACCCATAAAATAACTTTTGTTCAAATAATACCCTCAAACCAAAAAGGAAATTGTCTTCCCATTCCAAGATTTTAAAAAAAATGTGTACAACCTTTATTTTCATAGAAAATTGGAAGTGCTCTGCTGTTGATCTTTTCAGATAACCAGCAAAAGAATGAAAACTGACAAATGCTTATTTCATAAACAGCAACTTGCATCTCTATATTGTATTTAACAAAATGTAAAGCCACAATTGTAAAGTCATATAAATCCTTGTCAGTTGGACAACCAATTGAGTTTGGCAAAAGTTAAGAGAGTGGATTAAAGGTTTGAATGAAGAGATGGATTTTGTAAAGGTGTAACTATCAAGACAGATATCCTAAGAGGTGTTGAAATTCAGAGCACAGGGTTACCGTGGCTGGTTGATGATGGAGAAAATAAAGAAATCTCAGCATTTAGGAAAGTGGATGTGGGGGGCTTAACTTTTGAAGTTTTCTGGTTAGCCTTCTTTGTAGCAATTCCTCGAACTCCTTTTTCTGTTGGAATATATATTGTCAGGTATCTTTACCTTCTCAGCCAGGCTGTCCTATTCATCATAATAATGGTGTAATTGATGCTAATGATGATGAAAGTGCTACAGAGAATTGGATAGGTGAGATAGACACCGGGATCTAGACCGCTCTTCTTCCTATATCCTCACTGAATGGATTTTTTAAAATATTAAAATAAAACTCTTGACTCCAGCCCAACGTGCCTGCGCTACACTAAACAGGTAAGAGGAGGATGGGGGTGATTAGTGATGGTGGTGGAGCAGTTTCTAGATTGTTTCTTGGTTTTTTGTGCTCCTGAGGGACATTTGTAATATGGGCCCATTGTATTCAGGATGTGCAAGTTAGATGGATTGGCAATGCTAAATTGCCCATTGTATCCAGGGATGTGTAGGTTAGATGGATTAGCCATGGGAGGCACAGGGTTACAGGGATGGTCCTGGTGGTGTGGGTGTGAGGGGGATTCTGTTTGGAGTATTGTTGTGGATTTTATGGACTGAATGGCCTCCTTCCACACTGTAGGGGTTCTATGATCCTATCCTGAAGATAACCAGAATACTGTTCATGTGCTGATGTTTATTATAAATTGTAACTCAATGGCTCTGGGTATATATGGAATGCTCAGCATGTAATATTTTAGGAGTACGAAAGATTTGTATTAATCCAGAAATATGAAAGCATGGTTTGAATGCTGAGTTGTTTTGAATTAAAGTAGCATTAGTAACAAATATGAAAACAATGGCTCAAGTAATTGTTTCATTTAAATGTGGTCAAAACAGGATCAAAAGTTCTAATTGCAAGATTGATAGAGATTAAATATTTAACTTGTTTGACAACCCTATCGGGAACAGACTCTCACAATGCTTCAACAGATGCAGATTCTCAAAATTCAAATCTATAATGTCAAAATCAAACATATTCCAAACTGTAGGAGATACATGGGTCGTGCATTTAACCTGGATAAGTCAAATGTATTTTGTATAAGCTGTTTTAGGTGATCCAATGCTTCAGTCACTTCCTAAATATTTAAAAGAATAGTAAGCTTTATTTTGTGAAGCATTTTATCTTTCCTTAACAATTGTTCAGAAAGACTTGTGCAAATTTGAATTAAATGCATTGGACTACCCTCTTGCTTTTCCCTTCTCTGAAACAAATAATGGTGACAACTATACTAAGTGATTTGTTACCTTTGTCAGGAAGACTGACCTTTCAGGTATTTCAGCTTTGGAAAGTTATTCACATGGTGAGACTACTGTGCATTGATTGGCTGTTCTGCATGTTACAGTTTGCAATACTTGTGATAGCAGGCCTACACAATTTCTTCAAAACCATGTCAGGTTGCAGGCTGAAGCATGTAGAACTCAAAAGCTTAGTTCCATGATTGTTTAATAAAAAAAATGCTGGAAAGATCTGTATAAGATTAACATAACTGCTGTCTTTGTGGCTTCCTGTTTTGGATTAAACGTGCCTCCAGGATACACAGTGTGTCTCAGCTCCTCAAAGTGACAATGCTGTTAACTCTTTCTGTGCTGATTTCTAAAACTGGCAAAATAACGAGTTCTTTACTGTGACTAACATCACAGTAGATTTGGAAAGGCGGTAAAGATAAATCAGAGATTTAGAACGTAATGGCTTTCTTTTTGGTCTGCTTTCAGGTTTATAGCAATTAGAGATATTAGAATTTTGAACGATGAGCAGCACTCACATGGAAACACAACCCACACATTTCACAGCATCCTGACCATGTAGCTGATCCTCGGTGTCACCGGGTCAGAATTCTTAAATTCTTAAATTTCGTGGCCTTGACATGAAAGAATTTAAAAGAAAAGTCATTTATTTGAATTGGCCAAATAAACAAAGCGACATTGTTCACAGATTTCCTACACTTCTTACTCTAAATGTGATTACCATTACCATTCTGCATCCTGAACAAGGTTCAATACTTTTGAATTTCTTGGAAGAGAATAGCTAAATGATAGCAAACATTTCAGGAACGTTTACTTATCTCCGGTTTTATGAATGAACTGTAAAGAGATAAAATCACATCAGGCAAATGTAGAGTTACGTAAGTCAGAAGAAAATGGTGTGGGATGCAGGAAAAGTAAAATACAACAGAGAATACTTAAATTATGTAGCAATTTAAACAGTGCTCCAGAAACTAAGTTAATGTTTCAGGTTGCTTAACTTCTTCCAGTTCCAATAACGTGTTAAAATGTGATAGGCATCTTGAAACAGAGAGAAAGAAAGAGATTTGGGTATTAGCAGTGTGATGGAAGGAGGAACAATAAAGGAAGCACAATGATAGAGTGAAAGGCAGGTGGAAGCTAAGTGAGAAAAGGAATGATGAAACAATTGGGCCAGAAAAGAAAGGGAAGTTGGATGTGGAAAGGTATACGGGGAAAAGTAGAGTTGCTACAGACAATTCTTGTCCAAAAAGAAGGAGCACAATTATGATCCAGAATTGTCAAGATCAATATTGAGCCCAGAAGGATCAACTCCAGTTTCTCAAGTTTACCTGACATAAAATAAAAAATCAGATTAGAGGTAGGCCACTTAGCTTGCTTGGCCATTTAATAAGGGCCTAATGGGTCTGATTTGTGACCTTAATTCCACTTTTCCATCAGCTTCTGACAACCCGCAACACGCTTATAGATTAAAAATCTAACTTGGCCTGGAATCTATTCAGTAACCCAGCCTCCATTATGGAAGAGAATGCCAAAGTCTAATGACTCTCTGGGAGAATAAATTCCTCCTCATTTCAGTTTTAAATGTGGAACTCTTTCATTTAAAACCATGTATTGATTTCTGATTCTCCCACATGAGGAAACATTTTCTCATAGTCTATCGTGACAAGTCCCTCAGAATTTTGTATATTCCAATGAGATCACCTCTCACTCTGTTGAGTATGGACCCAATTGGCTCAACCTCTATTCATCCCTATTCTTCATTTGAAGGAAAGAAGCAGTCAGTGTTTCAGGCATTGCCCTTCCTTGACTGCTCCTTTCCTCCAGATGCTGCCTGGTCTTCTCTGTTCTTCTAGCCTCCTGTTTGTTGACCTTGGATTCCAGCATCTGCAGTTTTATTTGTCTCTAATCCATTCTTAATTTATTCAAACTAGTTTTTCAGAACTAGGTGTGGGTCTCCCCCTTGTCTTTTATAGTTGTAACAAGATTTCCCTGCTTTATATAACAAGAGCAAAGTAGTGTGGATGCTGGAAATCTGAAATAGGAACAGGAACTGCAGAAACTCAGGGTCTGGAAGCATTTGTGGAGACAGAAGCAGAATTAGTGTTTTGAATAAATTGTCTTCGGTTCCTTGCAATATAGCCCATTGTTATGTTTGCCTTTCTAGTTACTTGCAATAATCTGCATGTCAGCTATTTTGTGAATCATGTGATGACTCCCTTATCTCTTTGTACTGCAGCATTTTGCAATTTCTGTCCATTTAAATTCTGCTATTCTTCCTGTCAAAGTGAATAACATTTTCCCAAAGTGTATTTCATCTGCCAATTTTTTGCCCGATCACTTAATCTGTATCATTTTGCAGACCACAATCAATTTTCTACATACTTCTGTTCATCAAATGTGACTACAATGCAGTCAGTCCCTTAATCCAAATGAATCACAAATATATGAGAATCTAGCACTGCTCTTGTGGCACTTGACAGTTGTAGTGACTAGTTAAAGTTTACCAACCTGAAAATGATGCACTTATTCTGACTAGCTGTTTCCTCCCAGTTAGTCAGTCCTCTTACAATGTCATTATGTCACCCACATGTCTTATGCTGTTACCTTGTGTAGTACAGTTGTAATGTAGCTCCTAATTAAATGCCTTTTAGAAACCTAGATACACTACATCTCCTCTGGGACACCGAAAATCCAGCCCATAAAAATAAATTTAGGCCTGTCATCAGGAGAACATTCGTGTAAAGAACGATGAACATTTGACATGTACTTGTGCTTGTGGAGAAAATGGAGCTGGCGATTCCAAAAGAACCAACAACATGCAGTAGTGAGGAGGGGTCTCTGTATGAATACATTAAAACAGGCTGAATGTTGTCACCCGTAAGTATCTTGTAACATTTTTATTAAATATTGCTTTTTCTATTGCCACACCTCCTCCCTCTTCAGAAATATAATTCTTTAGCCCTTTCAAGAGCAATGCTGAACTCATGAGGACTGGTTTGCACAAGCAGTTTATGGCACGATAATGTCTGAATATGCTTTTATAAGATGATGAAAGGATTCCTGATATCATCTATGAAAATATTGGAAAAATGCAGGAGTTTTGAGAGTGCTTGCAGAACATATTATCACATTGTTAGGCATTTAGTTTAAAGATGTGGAAGAATTTACTATCTTTTCAAACTAAATTCCAGATGTGAAAGGAACAAAAAGCTGAAAAGCTGGTAAGTGTTTGCAGTAACCTACTAGATGAAACAATAGTCAAAGATATTAAAAATATCCAAAATGCAAATGGGTTTTAAAATGGAATGAACAACAGACCCTGGATGAATAAACTTTGAGGCCCTTATAAAAAGAATTCCATGGTTTTTTTTCCTGGTGTTCCAAACACCTCCAAGATCAATCACTGGGCCATCAATTTCCCAGGGGTTTCTAGACAGAGGTTTAAGTACAATTACCATTGTATGCTTTGTTAGTTCACTATAGAGAATGCTAGAAATTTCTACAAAATTAGTTAAAAGTATCTTTGAATGCCTTCAGTGGTATTTAGTAAAATATTAAACCGCAATAACAAAACTTCTCACGTGATGCATTAAGCGAAATGAAGTGTTGCCATCTACTGGGAGAACTAGAAGAAAATCTGAGTTAAAAATCATCAGCTCAATAATGTAAATGTTTGTGTATAAGCAGGAACAGTATATTCATGAAAGAAATGCACTTTTTGAAATGTTATACAAATTCATCCATATATAAAATTGTATTGATACATTATGCACTCATTTTGTGTTTGTAGTCTTTCTTTTAACAGCCTCTGTAATCTACCATCTCTATTCCTGGGGCTTATTGCATCCAGTTTCCTTTCTGATCCTTTTCTGGCTCGGAGAGATTGAGTTGCATTATATGGACTTACTGATAATGCTGTTAAAACGATCTCCTGTTTTAACAAACCCATATGGAGCTGAGGTATACAGATGGAACAGAAAAAGCAAGGTGGAAAGGGCTGTGGAAACTGAACAATGTAGGGAAACTGGGTCAAAATTTCTTGAACTTAGTGTGACAGCCTGGAATGCAGATATACCTATAGACTGGCAGGAGAACATGTAGGGATGGAGACCCAATGAGTTTCTGCCACTTCTGAAACTTCACAGGGGTCAGGCCATGCAGTGGTGATCACATTGTGGCCACATGATCAAGCCAATTGACGTACATTTCCAAATCTTTGCAGATTGTTTTGCAGGATGCACACGAAGAGTGGAAGTTTGTCACTTTCTCAGCTATGCAGAAGCCGGGCCTCAGGCAGGTCCATGTTACCAACAGTGTTACAGTGCAGGAATGGTGAGAGTGAATGATGTCTAAGAGTGAAAAGAAACAGCAATTGCTAGAAAAGCTCAGCGGGTCTGGCAGCATCAGTGAGGAGAAAATCAGAGTTAACATTTTGGGCCTGGTGACCCTTCTTTGAACTCAGACCCAAAACGCTAACTCTTACTTTTTCTTCGTGACCAGATTGAGGCTGGTGAAACTTTGTGAATATGTTGGAGAATAAAGGTTGATGAATTTTTCTGAAGGGAATCCTACATATTCAGTGTAAGGGAAATGGATGTAAGGCCTTAAGAAGTAGAGTGCTACAAGTTACATGGCTGTCATTTTGCCACTGTCACCTTTGACCAGACTTTCAGTTTTCACTGCTTATGTGCCTGATATTTGCCAACTCCCTTTCAAATATGATGGCTGCTACTCAAATGCCAAGACTAGCCCCTGCTCAGTCCACATTATTGGCCACCTCTCCTATCTATCAGCCTGCAGTCCTTTCACCTCTGGCACTATGAGTCAAACCCAGTTCAAACTGTTAGAAGGATCTTTTGTGCACTTTCATGTTGTCTTCTCTCCCATTCGTATTCAAACCGCTTCTGACTTAAAGGCATCAACAGCACAAGAAGGGTCTAGGCCCGAAACATCAGCTTTTGTGCTCCTGAGATGCTGCTTGGCCTGCTGTGTTCATCCAGCCTCACATTTTGTTGTTGGATGATAAAATGTGAGGCTGGATGAACACAGCAGGCCAAGCAGCATCTCAGGAGCACAAAAGCTGACGTTTCGGGCCTAGACCCTTCTTGTGCTGTTGATGCCTTTAAGTCAGAAGCGGTTTGAATACGAATGGGAGAGAAGACAACATGAAAGTGCACAAAAGATCCTTCTAACAGTTTGAACTGGGTTTGACTCATAGTGCCAGAGGTGAAAGGACTGCAGGCTGATAGATAGGAGAGGTGGCCAATAATGTGGACTGAGCAGGGGCTAGTCTTGGCATTTGAGTAGCAGCCATCATATTTGAAAGGGAGTTGGCAAATATCAGGCACATAAGCAGTGAAAACTGAAAGTCTGGTCAAAGGTGACAGTGGCAAAATGACAGCCATGTAACTTGTAGCACTCTACTTCTTAAGGCCTTACATCCATTTCCCTTACACTGAATATGTAGGATTCCCTTCAGAAAAATTCATCAACCTTTATTCTCCAACATATTCACAAAGTTTCACCAGCCTCAATCTGGTCACGAAGAAAAAGTAAGAGTTAGCGTTTTGGGTCTGAGTTCAAAGAAGGGTCACCAGGCCCAAAATGTTAACTCTGATTTTCTGATGAAGGGTCTAGGCCCGAAACGTCAGCTTTTGTGCTCCTGAGATGCTGCTTGGCCTGCTGTGTTCATCCAGCCTCACATTTTATCATCTTGGAATCTCCAGCATCTGCAGTTCCCATTATCTCTGATCACATTTTGTTGTCTTGGATTCTCCAGCATCTGCAGTTCGCATTATCTCTAACAGCACAAGAAGTGCTGGTGACCTAACTGAACCCAGATTCGCATAGCTTTAAAGGACATTATAATGCACTGTTGAAACACAGTGATACTGCAGTCAATCTGCAAGAGCAAGGTGTTTTCATTTAGTATTGGAAATATAATGCAGTGACATATGCTTTTTGATGCTGAATTTCCACCATAAGCACAAAAATGCACCTAAGAGTCCTGCGTATATTGCAATCTGAGAGTGTTTTAACTTTTACCAAGCCGTGCTTAGTTAGATCCAAAGTTGCATTGCTACTCGCTATTTTGAAAGATTTTTCTGGCGTTTCCTAAATAATTTCTTAGTCGCATGGTGTGTGCATTCTATCAACATTAGCATGATAACTCACTGATCTTTGTGCTGCATGTAATTGAACACTGAATTCAAATACTTGTTCGACAGCCAACCTGCTGGGTTTGATTATGTCATATCATTCAATCAGTAATTTAAGTGGCCTGTGTAATAAGTTTATAAATTAGTTTATTTTTGATCAGTTCTTAGCAAAACCTAGTTGTGTACAAGATTTGCCTTCAAACCAGTGATGCTTATTGGCATTCATATTTACTGCATGGAATTTGATTTCTGTAATAGAGCTTATACTTAACTTTTCAAAAGCTTTTCCCTGCTGCTTGAGACAATTTTCAACAATGGTCAGTCAGTATATGTGTATTGTATGTATCTATGAATTTGGTGAAGTTTTTCATCTTATACTCTTCAGGACAATTTGCAAGAAATACTCATGTAAAGAGAAGTAACGTTTCTATATTTAACAATACCATATATGCCCAACTAGTTGGAATTGCCACTGAATCTATGCTTGGCCCAGCTCTTGCAAGTGTCTTAGTTGAGTACCATTAGAAAAACATACCTTTAATGGAATGATACCTAACCTGATACCCCTTGCATATTTACAATACATAAGTGACATGTTTGCGATATCTGCTTCCATAACTGTATCCTGAAATACCTTCATAAGCTCCAACCTGCAGTCAAATTCACCCTTGAAATGGAGAAGTCAAATTACCTCCTTGATGTACTAGTTGAGAAATCAGCCAGGAGGTTTATTTCTGCAGTCTAGCACAGACGTGCCGACATTGCTCAGTGTACATTTCGGGATTCCTACAGTTCTCATGCGCAGTAAGATTGGGTTAGATTGGCACCCTCATAAAAAGGGCCCGATCCGTTTTTTCACTTTGTAAATTGATGCCGCAATCGGGTGCATCAAAGTCATTCTGCAGGATAATGGCTACCTTAAGCCAAACATTTCACGCTGTGTATCACAAATTGCTTGGCTGTCATTTTTGGTCTTGAAAAGGGTGCAGTTTACTGTGGCATATGCAAGCCATTTTGAGCAACAGGTGAAGTGAGCAGTTTCATGCTGTTGCTATGCTGCAGCGTGGCACCATTTAAAATGAAAGACATCTGCCTATCACATAATAAGTAATGAATGTATGACTATGAATTTCAGTGTCAGTGTGCTACTAGGGATGGAGATCATACCTCCCATAAACTGGTGGATTTTATCAAACAGCTTATCCATCCATCTGTTTTCTGCAGGCAAGGTGCTGGTCATACTCAACCAACCTGCTCTTATAAAACTCAAAACATTGTTTCCAACATTAGATGTGATTCTGTGATTGTTTAGTTAATGTTCCTCAATCTTTAGAGTGCTGAGAATTACACTTACAGCCAGTTTAGGATTGCCAGTTGGACTCACAGAGTGATGCACTTATGCATAGTGGAAACTCCATAATATCATGGGGGATTTTAATCTACATATCGATTGGTCAAACCATTTCGGTCCTGGCCCTGATGTAATGCATCCCAGGGTATTAAAAGGGGTGATAAGGGAAATAGCAAAGGCACTACTAATTGTTTACCAAAATTCACTGGACTCTGGGGTGGTTCCTGCAGATTGGAAAACAGCCAATGTGATGCCACTGTTTAAAAAAGGAAGTAGACAAAAACCAGGTAACTATAGGCCAGTTACTTAACTTTGGTAATGGGGAAAATGCTTGAATCTAACATTAAGGAAGAAATAGCAAGACATCTGGATGTAAATTGTCCCATTGGGAACACCCAGCATGGGTTCATGAGGGTAGGTCATGTTTAACTAATTTGGTGGAATTCTTTGAGGACATTACTTGCATGGTGGACAGTGGGGAACCTGTGGATGTGGTGTATCTGGATTTCCAGAAGGCATTTGACAAGGTTCCACACCAAAAGCTGCTACATAAGATAAAGTTGCATGGTATTACAGGTAACGTATTGACATGGACAGAGGATTGGTTGACCAGTAGAAAGCAAACAGTAGGGGAAAATGGGTGTTTTTCTGGTTGGCGGTCAGTGGCTGTGGTGTGCCTCAGGGATCAGTGTTGGGACTGCAATTGTTTACAATTTACAGAGATGATTTGGAGGTGGGGACGAAGTGTGGTGTGTCAAAATTTGCAGATGACACTAAGGTGGGTGGTAGAGCAAAGTGTGCAGAAAACACTGAAAGTCTACAGAGGGATATAGATAGTCTGAGTGAGCGGGCAAAGGTCTGGCAGATGGAGTACAATGTTGATAAGTGTGAGGTCATCCATTTTGGTAGGAATAACAGCAAAATGGACTATGTTTTAAACGGTAAAACATTGCAGCACACTGCTGTGCAGAGGGACTTGGGTGTCCTTGTGCATGAATCACTAAAATTAGGATTGCTGGTGCAGCAGGTGATTAAAAAGGCAAATGGAATTTTGTCTGCCATTGCTAGAGGGATAGAGTTTAAAAACAGGGAGACTATGCTGCAGCTGTGTAGGGTCCTGGTGAGGCCACACCTGGAGTACTGTGTGCGGTTTTGGTCTCCTTACTTGAAAAGAAATATACTAACACTGGAGAGGGTGCAGAGGAGTGTCACTCAGTTGATTCCAGAGTTGAGAGGGTTGGATTATGAAGAGAGACTGAGTAGATTGGGATTACACTCATTGGAATTTAGAAAAGTGAGGGGAGTTCTTACAGAAACATATAAGATTATGAAGGGAAAAGATAAGGTGGAGGCAGGGAGGTTGTTTCCACTAACAGGCGAAACCAGGAAGAGAGGGCATCACCTCAAAATAAAGGGAAGCAGATGTAGGACTGAGGTCAGGAGGAACTTCTTCACTGAAAGGTTTGTGGATATGTGAAATTCCCTGCCCAGTGAAGCGGTTGAAGCTGTCGCGCTGAATGTTTTTAAGGCAAGGCTAGATAAATTTTTGAACAGTAAGGAAAATAAGGGTTATGGTGAGTGGGCAGGTAAGTGAGGCTGGGTCTCAAAAAGATCAGTCATGATCTTATTCAATGGCGGGGCAGGCTTGATGGGCTGGATGGCCTACTTCTGCTCCTAGCTCTTAAGTTCTTATGTTATTATTTTAATGCACATGACTGTTCTTAGCAGTCCAATACCACCATCAATTTTATATCCTATTGGCTAGATCCCTTTGGATGCCATACAATTTGCCTGTTTTAATACAATGAAACAGGTGACAGCCTTTCTTTTCGAGACAAAAGAACTGCAGATGATGGAATCCAAGGTAGACAAACAGGCGGCTGGAAGGACACAGCCACCAAAATAATACCCTAAGCATTGTTGCCCCTTTCCGTCAAATGCTCCCGTGCCTGCTGTGTTTTTCTAGCCTCGTGTTTGTGTACATTGACAGCCTTGTAGTGTTTTGTTTCTCAGGGCAATACCTTGTCTAATCAATCAACTTCCAAGTGTGAGAGACTTCATTTATGAGAATAGGTTGAAGAAATTGGGACTTTATTTCTTGCAAAGAAGACTGACGAGAGATATGATTGAGGTTTTCAAAACCATGGGCAGGCTGGATCGAGAAAATTAGGTGATGTTGTTCCTACTTCTAAATGTAACAAGAATGAGAGAGCCACAGATTTAAAATGATGTCCAAATGAAGCAAGGGTGATGTATTTTCATACAATAGAGTTATTAGGAATGCAATGTCTGGAAATGTGACAGAGGCAGATTCAATTGAGGCATTCTAGAGGGCATTCGATTCTTTTTTAGATAGAAATAGTGAGCATGGATATGGAGAAAATGCAGGAGATTGGAACTCGATAGCAGAATATGTGATGAGCTGAATCGCCTCCTTCTGTACCATAATAATTCATTGATTTTATGAATTTGCCCGGCTTAAAATTTAAGTGTGGCTGTTAACTGTCAGTCATCATCTAACTGGTAGATCTCCACAACAACACCTCTGCCAATCAGGGTCCACTTGCCAACCAATTCATATTTTTTTTCATGCTGTACAACCATTTTTTCCCCTCTTTATTTGTATTTCTTGTAAGTTGTCCTGATAAATGCAAGATGAAGATTCAAGAAAATGGTTTTTTTACAACAATGCTCAAGTTCTGTGCTAACAGGAACATACTTAAATATTGCCTTTCAACCAAGTATTCTTCCTTTCCCATCCTATTTATGAATTTCAATAATTAAAATTGAATCATCCCTGACCCAGCCTGCTTTCCATATTTATTTAATCTTCGTAAAGCTTGGACAATAATGCAGATATTGAAAGAGTTGTATTCATTCTCTTTATGTTTTCTGTAATGTCAGCCAATCTTCTTGATTGATGTCCATGCAAGTGGTATCAAGCTAGGAATGTAAACTGTTATAGACAATTTCATTGTGAGCCTGTAGCTCAGAGAAACACAAATCGATCTTATTACCTTTCCTTCCTCTTTTCCCAGAGGGAAGAACCTGGTTGGAAGTAAATGTATAGCTGTGATCATGTATCTGAAGTCTAAAGAGTTCTAAGCTACATCTCATGCCTTATCACTTGTTACATTGATGATGCTACTTTCTGCAGCATTTTTGTTTCTAGTGATGTATCAGAGCTATTGAATGTGCACGGATTAAAGAAAACTGAATAGCTGTAGTTTCACTAAAATTGTTTCTCAGATTTATTCAAAAACCATGCTGCAAGAGTGACCTACCGATATCGTATTTTTGTTTTTCAGAAAATCATGCAGAACAGGCAAATGCTGCCACTCTAGAAGAGTTTACAATTAGTGCACCTCACTTATTTTCCTCCATAACTGAAAAAAATTTCCTTTTTAAAGTAGAGATCCAATTCCCTTTTGAATATTAGAATCGAATCCAATGTGCGTTTTTACAGGCAGTATGATTCATATTGTAACAAATCTAGGACTAAAATATCCTCCTTCCTCTCCCTGGCTTTGTGCCAACAATTTTAAATCTGTGTCCTTCGATTTCTGCCGTTTCTGAATTGGAAATAGTGCCTTTAATATACCATTTATAGTATCTTTTTCTTACATCATCGTTTAGTTGTCTTTATATTCATTGTTTATCATAGGCAGTATCTACAAAGTAGTGTTAGTGAAACCAGAGCCTGCGCATAATAACAAAGTATAAGAAAGTAGAAGACTTTTTGGTTGGCCTCTTCCATTAACTAAATTATTTGCGTTGCTGTGCATTTATTTTGACAAGTTAATAAGTTATCTTCTAACAGCTCCGACAAAGAAACTTTTTTTGTGAACATTCACATCTCTGATTAAATTGGATATAAATACGTCCAAATATTCCAGACCAGACAGAGGGTGAAAAAGGTTTGTTTCTGAACACATGGCATTGATTTTTCTTATACTGAACCCATTCACTTGTCTTACTTTTCTGCTACAAAGCATACTTGCCTAAAATTTATGGTAGTGACTCTTTTTTCCCTTCCTTCTTTTGACATGAAGCTTCCTATGGAGAAACAAAATGAAGTCAATTAAAAAAAAACTGTGGGTTTAACATTTCCAACAGGAAGAATGGGGTGAGAGGGAACAGGGAGCCTCAAAATTGTAGGTTTGTCGTATTTTCCCATGATTAACTTGGCAGTCGCTATGCTGCATCAGTGATAATAGCTATACTGCTTTAATCAATACTAGGAAAAATTGCAGCATTTTGGTAAATATAATTCATTTCATTCTCAGCTTGTAGTTTAACAAAATATTTGTCCCCGTGCATGGAAATAAATGCTATGATGTAAAAGAATGATATGTTGCATATGTTCCAGATTAAAACGCACCGCATACTGCTGTGGTGGTTCCTGCTGTGAATGAAAACATTTGTGCCTACATTTTGTGTGTTAATCAGTTTAAAATGTTAAAAGTGTATTTATTTGGGTGGCCACATGGTTCTCACCATTTTCAACAATTCCAGTCAATGTGTAATGTTCAGCTGAATTGGTAATGGGAGCAGCCTGATGGAAAAAAGAAAAATCAACGTTGCTGTAGTTTGACAAAAGCATACCTGCTGTCATCCAATTCAAGCAACATTAGCTTCTAATGTAACCAAGTACTTGAACTTAATTAGCTATTGGTCATGAGACTCTAAAAAGTGGGAGAAGGTGAAAAAAGCAAATTATGTATAGGTTGATCTTGGTCTACTGTATGATTCTGTCAATGTCCAGCCTTTGTATCTTTGGTTTGGGGGTAGTTGGTGGTGGGGTGTGCATGGGTTGATTTTGTTGATCTCTTCTGAAAATTCCAGGGGAACATTTAATTCTACAAGCATTTAGGCAAAACATCTGTGAACCAAACTTGATGGACAGCTTTACCATTGATGTTGGGAACAATCATTCAAATTTAGCATCAGTTCCTTCATCAAGCTGTGTCATGCTTTGCTTTGTGTCCCAATGTCTTAATGATGAGGAAGAGTGGTGGCAGGAAAGGGAAGGAAGCCAATCCTACAACCTGCATTGCACAACCTCGTGTGACATCCTGCCCCACGTGCTCCATGATTTCTGGGTTCAATCTCACGTAGATCCAAGGAAGAAACACTAGACCCTGAGTAGATGACATTTTCGAATCATGGGACCCCAGATAACAATTCGTGTCAACAAGGCCTCAAACATCTGTGGCCAATAAAGGGAGGAATCAGTGCATTATGCACTTCTGGCTGTTGCTATATTATCAAACTCGTTATTTCAGTGCTGCACTGAGTGTCACAGTATAGAAGATGTTGGCTTTTTAATGAGATGTGAATCAAGGCCTTGTTTAACTGCTTATGTGGAAGAATCCCAATGATCTCCAACAAGTACAGATTAGCAGCTAATTCTTTTTTTTGTGGGACATTGGAATAGGCACATTTATTGCTACGTTTTCCATAGTGTCTTGAAAAATAGTTACATTGCTCTAAATTGCTTCAGCATATCCCACTGATGTGAAAGGTGTAAGGTAAAGACAAGTTTATTCTTTTTTACACTCATATAGTGTCCTGACAAGAGTGTGCCAAATGTCGGACTAAATCGTAAATTAACTGAGCTTCAGTTCTAGGTACAACAGGTCATGAGAAACAAATTTTGTATTTAAACCCAAGTGGAGAATGTAAGCTAAAAGGCCGCTGACTTTGGCATGATATTTCATATGAGTGAACGAACCTCCCTCTGCTGTTCCCATAATGTGAAGGTGCCAGTGTTGAACCAGGATAGAGAGAGTCAGAAGTGACATGATACCAGGTTACGGTCCAACAGTTTTATTTGAAATCACAAGCTTTAGCAGCACTGCCCCTTCGTCAGGTGAAGTTCACCGAAAGCTTGTGATTTCAAGTAAACCTGTTGGACTATAACCTAGTATCGTGTGACTTCTGACTCTGCCATTCTCAGTCCCCTGCTTACATGGGACCATTTGTTCATGTGTAAATACTCCTCACTTTTCTCATTCCACTAAAATGGTTCTGCCTTTTACTGTCTCTTTCCTGTTCCTGATGGAAAATTCACATTGTCTACTTTCCTTCTCTTGCCCTCCATTTACCATTGAAAATTTCTGTTGCTTCCCTTCTCCATTTCTATTCTACATTTCTTTACCATTTCTCATTTCCTCTGTATTTTTATTCTCTCTTCTCACTTCCCCATTAGTTTCTGCAACATTCCTTACCCCTCTCTTCCCGCAGCATTTCTGACCATGTCTGTATGTACCGAGAGAAAAGACAATCACAAAAACATTGAGAAGGAGCAAACCATGATAATCTTTAGTCCTGCTGATGAGCTTAGAAACCAAGCTGTCTTGCAGATGGGCACCTGTGCATACTTTGGCAAACAAGTGGCTGTCTTATGGATCCGAGGAGCTGCAGTTCATGAGATTCAAATGAACAAATTTGATAGTAATTCTGCCCAGTTGTTTGTAACTGAAAGAGTGTGTCCAAAGCTGGAGATTTTCAGATGTCTGGCTGTTTGCCCTATGCTGCTGGTTGAGATGGTGGTATTTTCGTGTATTTCTAGGAACGATGTGTTATACAAAAGCACTCTTTGGGGCTTATGTGAGATCGTTGAGGAATTGTCAAAATTCGTTGAAGATTTTTTTTTCAAATCGGAATGCAATTGCGAAGAGTCATTTTGGAGGAACCTGATTGCACTGAAAATGTTTGGGTTGTGTGATTGGATAAATAATGGAGAAACATGGAAAATAACTGGATGAAAACAAAAAAACGTGTCGCCAAATGAGGAAGAAGAAAATTGTTGCATTGAACTGACATTTTGGCAATGAAGATATGCACATATTGTTGCCAGATAAAAGTGAAAGGTGATTGAGAAGCGAACACTGATCCTGGGAGAGGGAAGTGGAAATTGATTGGGGTGGAAAATAATTTGGCTTAGCATAAATAGCAACTTGGTAGATCACCTTCTACAGTTTATTTTGTGCTTTCTTATACTGACCTTAATGGAAAATTGGTGTGGCAGTTCACATAATCAGTTCTGCTTTGTTGCTCTCGGTTAATATTGCCCCCAGTAAGTTGAGCTAATGGGGAATAAAATAAGTACACACAATTGTACAGTTTCTCTGAATGAATGTCAACACTACCAATAAAAACATATTGCTCAGTCTTAATGTTATATTTCTTAGATCTGAAAAGAACGTTATGATTTTAGCGAACATATGGCTTTTCTGTAAAAGAAGTACAGGATACCAGTGTGTCCTGCAAGGGGAAATAGCTTGGTTTAAGTGATATTTCAAAATATTTTAAATCTTGCCATGGGTGTTGAGCAAACTCTGGCGAGGGAGACCAGCTGAAATTCAAATTATCATTGCAATCTAGTAAACCAGTGGCTTTCTGAGCAGCGATGATTTCTTTTTGCCCAGGTTAAATGCAGCATGTTGATGCTGTTAGCTGTTCTTTTGTATGGTGGTGCCTGCAGGAAGTTTTCCCAGACATTTTTACGTGCCCAAATACCATACTGCTCTGTTGGAGAGACATTAAGAAATTGCCTGGGTTAATCATACTTGCACTGTCACTAGTGGAAACCCAGATTGCCAAGAAACAGCTGTTGAGTATTGTTTTGAAGCTTCAGAAGGCTGGCTTAGATGGTTTGCAACTCCTGTTCACATGGAAAGTTGCACAGCAGCTCATATCAACAGAGAGCAAGCAGCAATTGCTGGGTGTGTCAGTTAATTTCCTTGTTGACCAATTTATTGTGCTAAACAAATTCTAGCCTCGGCATCATTGGTTAGTCCGTGCTATTCATTTTATATCTTGATTATGGATGCTAATTAATTAAAACTCTGGAAAGAGGCTTAACCATCTCCATTGAGGACACTGAAAAATTGAGTAGAAACGTACTCCTCAGATAAATTTGTGCTTTTAATTTCCTTTCGACTGGTGCTGCTTGCATTTGGAGTTAGTCAAAAGCTGCCTTGATACCAAAAGCAGTTAATCTTACCTCAGTGATTAGTGCTTTTATCTATGTGTGAGTGAAGGCTGTAAAAGGTCTGGAATGGTCCTGCCAGTGCCAGAATGAGCATCAATGATGGTATAGTTCACAATTGATAGAATAGTAAATGACAGCTGCCTTCAGTTTGCAAATAACTGGTAGTCGACTGATAGGGTGATATTTAGCTATTTTGGATTTGACCTGGACAGGGCATATTTGTAAACAGAACGTACAAGTAACATTCCTATTGACTGAGTTGGTTGAGGCTTAAAGGACTTTCAAAGTTTTTCATTCGTGGGATGTAGACTCCACAGACTGGCCAACATTTATTGTCCATCACTAATTACCCTTAAGAAGGCGGTGGAGTGCTCACTTCTCAGATTGCTGCAGTCCACCTTCTTTGAGTTAACTCACTATGCTGTTAAGGAGGGAGTTCTAGAAATTTGTCCCAGCAACTGTGAAGGAACTTTGATACATTTACAAGTCAGGATGGTGAATGGCTTGGAGGGGAGCTTGCAGATGATGGTATTCCCGTATCTCTGCTGCCCTTGTCCTTCTAGCTGGGTTTGCAGGGTACCGTCTAAGAGCCTTTGGTGAATTTCCGCAGTGCATCTTGTAGATAATTGCAGCAGTGTGTCCTAAACGTTGATGGTAGAGGGAGTGGATGTTTGTGGACATGGTGCCATGCCTGTGTGAAGCTTCTTGAGTGTTGTTAGAGCTGCATCAATCCGGGCAAATGGAGAGTATTCCACCACATTCATGACTTTGTGCCTTTTAGATGGTGGTTCTGGGGAGTTAGGGGGTGACTTAGAAGCCGCAGTATTCCTAGTCTCTGACCTGCTCTTGTCGCCACTGCGTCAGTGTGACAAGTCCGATTGAATTTCTGGTAATTGTAAACCTGAAGGATTTTGATAGTGAGGAATTGAGTGAATGTCCATGGGCAGTTGTTAGATTGTTTCTTATTGAAGATGGTAAGTGCGTATGGTGTGAATATTACTTACCGCTTGTCAGCCCAAGCCTGGATATTGTGCAGGCTTGTGAACATGGGCTGCTTCAGTATTCAAGGAGTCACAAATGGTGCTGAACATTGTGCCATCATTGGCGAACATTTCACTTTTGACCTTATGTTGGAGGGAAGGTCGTTGATGAGGCAGCTGAAGATGTTTGGGCCTAGGAACTCCTCCAGAGATGATTTGGAGCTGAGATGACTGACAACCACAACCATCTTCCCATGTACCAGTTATCACTCCAACCACAAGAGAGTTTTCCCCCCATACCCATTGATTCCTGCTTTGTTGGGGCACTTTGATGCCACACTTGGTCAAATACAGCCTTGATGTGAGGGGTTGTCACTCTCACCTCATCTCTGGAATTCAGCTCTTTTGTCCATGTTTGAACTAAGGCTGTAATGAGATCAGGAGCCGTAACTGTTCTGGAAAAGCTTGGCTAGGGGTTGATCAGAGAGACCACGAGACTGAGCCTGTGGCAAGTGGCAAGGGGACAAACAAGGAAGAAAGAAATACTTGATATTGTCCTCACTGATACAACTATAATAGATCTGTTCATAATGTTATCAGTGGGAGTGACCAAAGCATAGTCCTTTGGAAATGAAGTTCGGCCTTCATATTGAGGATAATATAGATATCACAGAGCACTACCACCATGTGGAATGGGATAGACTTTTTACAGATCTGCTAACTCAAGAGTGGACATCTTGAGGCACGGTGGACCATCAGCATTCAGCAAAATTATATTTAACCACAATCTGTAGCCTCATGGCCCTGCATATCCCTCCACTGTACCATAACCAGCTAGCTGGGTATTTATCCTGATCCATTGAGAAGTGCAGGAGGGCTTGCTAGGAGTAGCACTAGGCATAGCCAAAAATATGAGCCAGGATTTTCAGATAACCATCGATGTTTACCCAGTGTAAATGGGGATTGCGAACGGGACCCTGAGGAGTCTCCATCTAGCAGACTCTGAAGGAAATGCTTGCAAAATTGAAGATTTTCAACATGCAATTCACTGTAACCCTTTGAAAGTACCCATTTAGATGCAAGGCTTCGAAAGTTTCAGATGAAATTTAGTAAATAGTTACTCAGGAAAAGTTAGGCGATGAAATGCACAGTGATAATTCCCTGAGTAATGATTCAGCTGACCCCAGACTTGCCTCACATTCCCAACAACATTTCTCCCTTGACACTTAAACATCCATATCCTGATCCAATATCCTACCCAGATCCACATTCAAGCCTCCTACTCCTGTCCTTTCTGCAGCGTTAATCGAAACTTGAACCAAATGCGCTGAACTCCAGAGAGGAAATAACAGTGAGAGCCCTTGACATCGAAACAACATTTGGCTGAGAGTATGCATAAGGGCTCTGGCAAAACAAGAGTCAATGGAAATTGAGGGCAAGGTGCACTGCTAGTTGAAGTCATCATCTGGTACAATGGAAAGTGGTTTTGATGGTTGGTAGAGCAGCCTCTCAGCCACTGGGCATTACCTCAGGATTTCTAAGGGTAGCATCTCGGCCCAACCATCTTCAGTTGCCTCATCAGTGAACCTTTCTTCAGGATAGGGTCAGATGTTCATCGATGATAGCACAACATTCAATGCCATTCACAGCTCCTCAGGTACTGGACCAAACTGAGTCCACATGCAAAAAGAACCGAGCTTGGGCTGGTAAATGGCACATAAAGTTTATATCATATAAGTGCTGGCAGTATTGATTTATGAAAAGAGAATCCAACCATCGCTCCTTGACATTCAATTATATTACTGTCTCTAAATTCCCAGCTATCAACATACTGGAAATTACCATTGACCAGAAAATTAAGTGGGCTAGCTCTACAAATTCTGTGGATACAAGAGCAGGTCAAAGACTGAGAATCATGTGGCAAGTGATTCACCTTTTGGCTTCTTAAAGTTTTTCTACAAGACTCTAATCTGGAGTGTGATGAATATTGTTCATTTGCCTGGACAAGTGCAGCTCCAACAACACCTAGCTCAAATCCATCCTGAAACAAGGTGGCCAGTTTGATTGTCACTCAGTCAAGGACCTTCACCGTTCACTCTCTCTCCTCCATTGACACACTGTGGCAGCAGTTTGTACTAACTACAAAGTGCATTGCAATAAGTCATCAAGGCTCCTGCAACAGAATCTTTCGAACCCACCACCTTCAGTATTTAGAAGAACAAAGACAACAGATACATAGGAGCACTTCAGCTACAGGTTCTGCTCCAAGGCACACACCATCCTGACTTGGAAATATATCGCTGCTCCTTAAGTGTTGCTGTATCAAAATCCTGGATGTTATTTCCTAATAGTACTGCGGACATATCTATTTCTCTATGAACTGCAGCAGTTAAGAAGGCAGATCACCAACATCTTTCTCAAGGCTAGCTAGGGTTGGACAAGAGATTCTTATCTAACCAGCGACACTTGTATCCTCTGAATGAATAAAAGAAAAAGAAATCAATATTATTTTATGCCAGTTTTGTAGCTCTTCTGGAACAATTTGTGCTACAGAATATGGTTAGTCCTGGAGCACTTCTTCAGAATCATAACTGATATATTGTCAGAGCCCATAGCCTTTGCTGGGCTGAGTGAATTCAATGGTATCATGTCACATGAAGTACATGCATATTGGGCTCAATCATAGACTCTCTATATTGTGAAAGCAGGCCATTTGACCTGTTGAGCTCACACAGATCCTCCAAAGAGCATCCCATCCAGACACACCCCTTTACCATGTCCCTGTAACCCTGCATTTCCCGTGGCTAATCCAATTAGCATGCACAAGAGCAATTTAGCATGGCTGATACACTTATCCTGCACATCTTTGAACTGTGGGAGAAAACTGGAGCACAAAGGTGAAACCCACACAGACATGGGAAAAATATGCAAATTTCCACATGGAGTTTCACCAAGGATGGAGTTGAACCTTGGTTCCTGGAACTGTTAGGCAGCAGTGTTAACCACTGAGCCACCATGCTGCTGTCTGCATGGTGGCCTCATTCAGCACTCTAACAATTCTATAACTATGTGAATTGACTGAAGTCAGATATCTGAGATGCTGGAGATCTCTGGAGGAAGTTAAGATTGATTTTGTAGGACGAGATTGCTGCAAGCATTCGAGTTCAGTACCCAAGAGGACGGCCTCAATCAGGATCTTGGGTTCACGTCACACTACAGGTGATACACCACACTAAACTCTCCCTCTCTCTCTCACACACACGCACACTCTCTCCCTCTCTCTCTCTCTCTCTCTCTCTCACACACACACACACACACACACACACACACACACACACTCTCCCTCTCTTTCACACACACACACTCACACACACACACACACTCTCCCTCTCTTTCACACACACACACACACACACACACACACACACTCTCCCTCTCTTTCACACACACACACACACACACACACACACACACTCCCTCTCTTTCACACACACACACACACACACACACACACACACACACACACACACTCCCCCTCTTTCACACACACACTCTCCCTCTCTTTCACACACACACACACACACACACACACTCTCCCTCTCTTTCACACACACACACACACACACTCTCCCTCTCTTTCACACACACACTCTCCCTCTCTTTCACACACACACACACACACACACACTCTCCCTCTCTTTCACACACACGCACACACACACTCTCCCTCTCTTTCACACACACACACACACACACACTCTCCCTCTCTTTCACACACACACACACACACACACACACACACTCTCCCTCTCTTTCACACACACACACACACACACACTCTCCCTCTCTTTCACACACACACACACACACACACACACTCTCCCTCTCTTTCACACACACGCACACACACACACTCTCCCTCTCTTTCACACACACACACACACTCTCCCTCTCTTTCACACACACACGCACACACACACACTCTCTCTCTCTTTCACACACACACACACACACACACACACACGAATCTATGGGCTGAATTTGTATTTGCAGATGCATTTCAGTTTATTCAAAAAGCACACAATTTATAGACAGTCAGTAAGTGTGATGTTTATAAAATAAAACCAGTCTGATTCCAAACCAAAACACAAACTTGTTCTAAGCAAGGCCTCACACCTGACATGCATTTTCTGACCTAAAATGTCACCTCTTTTTAAAACTGATAAAGCCTTCAGTTCTCTCAGGGCATTGACTTGAAAGGAATTCAGGGATTTTGCATACATTAATCAATTAAAGCCTTCTAACTGATTAAAGATTTGACAGTATCTTAGGTTTGTTTAGTACGTCCTCTTCAGTGGTATGACCCTTTGATTTTTTACTTATAAATTGTGTGTCTGACGCTACGTCTCTCACTAACACCTGAAGAAGGACTGAGGCTCCAAAACTTGTGATTTCAAATAAACCTGTTGGACTATAACCTAGCGTTGTGTGATTTCTGATCTTGTCCACTCCAGTTCAACACCGGTAGCTCCGCCTCCTGGGTGTTTCCTGTTATTGGGACAGGACGTACATAGGATTGTTGATAGACTTCCAATTCCTTCTCATGTCTTGTCCTTGTTTCTCAACTCTTCAATCTCATTTGTTAAAGATTTGCATTGTCACTTGCGCTCTTCACTCATCATCGTCATAAGGTCAGAATTAGGGATGCACCCTGATGATTGTGCAATATGTAGCACCATTCACAATTCCTCAGATACTGAAGCAGTCCGTGGTCAAATGCAGCAATGTCTGGACAATATCCAGACTTGTGCTGACAAGTAGCAAGTAACATTTGGACCACAAAATGCCAGGCTATGTTTGTCACCGATAAGAAACAATCTAACTACCGCCCTTTGACATTCATTGGTGTTACTGTCACTGAATATCCCACTATCAATATCCTTGGGGTTACTATTGACCAGAAACTAAACTGGACCCACCACATTAGCACAGTATCTACAAAAGCAGAGCAAAGGCTAGGAATATTTTGTGGCTGCTAACTCACCTCCTGACTCCCTGAGGCCTGTCCACCATCTATAAGGCATAAGTCAGGAGTGTGATGGAATAATCCCCACTTGCCTGGATGAGTGCAGCTCCAACTACACTCTAAAAGGTTAACACCATCCAGGACAAAGCGACCCGCTTGATTGGCACTACATCCACAGCCCTCATTCCCTCCACCACCAATGCTCAATTCAAGTAGTATGTACCATCTACAAGATGCAGTGCCAAATTTATTTTTATCAAAGATCCTTAGACAAGCCCATGACTGTTTCCATCTAGAAAGACAAGGGTAGCAGGTACACAGGAGCACCACCGCAAGTTCTCCTGCAAACCCCTCACCATCTGTCCTGGTAATAGATCATTGTTTCTTCACTGTTGCTGGGTCAAGAACCTGGAATTCCCTTCTGAACAGCATTATGGATCAACCCACAGCAGGTGGACTGCAGTGGTTCAAGAGGCAGCTCACCACCAGCTTCTCACAGGCAACTACTAGAGACAGTCAATAAATTTTCATCAGGCCAATCCCACAACTAAAGATGTAAAACCTCAAGTCACAGATACCTAGTTTCCCTCACTGTGACATAACCAGTTGCACTTTCAGCAACATGTGGAGCAAAAATATCAAAATTCAAAGGACCAAGCCTAGTCCAACTATCAGCAGGTTAGTTTAGATTCACACCTGTAGTAAATGATGATGCATTCTTTTATGTCTAATGAGAATATCAGCAGCAAAGAGCTGAAATTAGGTTTCAAGTAGAATACCAATTCTGGCTAAAGGTGTGAGGTAGGAGCAAATGCATCAATTACATGTTTCACAGAAATCACAGATTAGCTTTAGAGGTCTAGATGCTTGGCAGATGGAGCTAAATTAATTATTGTGCTAACATAAGTAAGATGTTTTTACAACCCTAGCCTACAATGTAAGTTCAAGCAGGAGATCTGCTTTCTGGCTCTTACGAATATAAGAATACAAATTTCAGTCATCTTAGAACAGCACGTAGCATCCACATTGTGACTAAACAAGTCATTGGTATGCTATTTGGGAAATTGCCTGAGAGAAGGTTAGACTCATTGAGACCATATTTTCCGAATTTTATTAGCCTGCATGGAGATAAACCAGACATCGCACTTGCTGGCTGTAACTACGGCTCTGTGACAAACTGTGACTGAAGCAGAAAATGCATTTGCAATTATAAGACGCCTCAGGTTTCTCAATTTAGTGAAGTCTGAAAAAAAGGCAAACTAAAACCAGGATTTCTTTTTTAACTCTGTCTGCCTGCCCTTGAAGCCCTCTGAATCATGGGAATTAAGTTAGTACAGTTGTCTATTAAAGAACTTAACTGTAGTTTACAATTCTTAACTCAAAAATATTTAACTTAAATGATCTGTTCATTTCAATTGGAATCCTGCTGGAGAGCTTACTAAGTTATGTTATGAAAGTTCTTGATTTATACAATTAGATATTAAGAATACAAAAATTCTATGTTAATGAGAGTATTAAGCTGTGATCTTCCTCAGTCAGACCAGAACACATTTCAAGTCCTATACTCCAGCCTTACATCCTGACTAAATCCTTCCTCTTTCTTTCTCCTTCTTGGCTCTTCCCTTTCTTTCCCCTCAAACAGACCTGAGAGAGAGGAAATCTAACATGTGACTCATGGCATTCTCTGCACGAGTAAAGCTTATCTCTTAAAATTTACTTCAGAAAATTTTTGATAGTGTTTTTGAGAAGACAGGAACTAAATTTTTTTTAGGCAATGGAAAATTTAATTTGCGAACGATATAACTTGCTTTTAAATGTACCTTAATTTTTCTTCAGGATGCCCTAAAATTATTTACAACGAGCAAACTTTTGAAGGCAGCTATATTGCTTTTTTGCCACTCTTTGCAAAATGATGTCAAAAAACAGCCTAGTTACTGAATGGCCAGCTGATTTTATTTAATTATTGGTTCAAACATTGGTCAGGAAAAGTTAGGAATGTTTTCGTTGCTGAGGAGAGGACTGAGAGGAGATTTGAGAAAAGTTTTAAAAATCATAAGAGTCTGGACAGAGTAGATGGGGCAAAACTTTTCCTGCTCAATAATGATTGAAAGCAAGAGGATACCATTTGAAAGAGCTTCACAAAAGAAGGAAGTGTGAGGCTCAAACTTGTCCACACAGCGAGTGGTTCAGGTACAGAATGCATGGAGGCAGGTTCAATTGAGGTGTTCAAGACTTCATTTTAATAGAAATGTCAGTAAAAGGCAGGAGTTTGACATTAAGTGAAAATGCTAAGAGAACCAGTGCAGAGACAATATGTCAAATGGTCTCCTCCTGCACTGTAATTCTGCATTGTATAGATTCTAGAACAGTTCCTGTGGATGGAGAGCCGCTAATGCAACCCCACTATTAATAAAAGGAGTTAGAGGGGTAAAAGGGAATTACAGACTAATTAGCCTGACATCGGTAGTGGAGAAGATGCTGGTGTCCATTATAAAAAAATTTAACAGCAGAGCAGGTGACAAGATCAAAGAGAGGCTGTATTTATGAAGAGGAAATCATGCTTGACAAAACTACTAGACGTTTTCAAGGATGTAACTTGTAGAGTTGTTAAGGGGATATCAGTGGATGTGGGCTTATTGGACTTTCAGCTGGCTTTCAGTAAGGTCCAGCATAAGATTATCATGTAAAATTAAAGCACGTGGGGTTGGATTTTCTGTACTGACATGGATAGTGAAGTTATCCACTTCGGCATCAAGCTAGAATATTATTTGAATGGCGATATTTTGGGAAAGGGGGGCGTGCAACGAGACCTGTAAGTTCTGATACAACAATCACTGAAAGTGGGCATGCATGTATATGTAAGGTATTGTATAATGATTTTCTTTACCAACTCATTCACAAGTGCTCTATTTTTACTATACTGTTTCCATTCACTCATTCATAAAACTGCATTAAGCTAAATTAAACATCAGTCTAATCCATTAATGCTTCTTTTCATCTTTCAGTTGTTATCAGCCCCATTCTGCAAGTAGCAAAGGCTATCCATGAATAAATGTTAATACTGTAACCCACTCTGAGCAATGCCATCCCCGCCACTGTGTCTCCATAACTCACTCAAAACTAAGGAAAGGTTACAATATTAATTAGCCCGTATCGATGGTCTCTCGGATTATTAGGTTGCAGAACATCAAACAGTTTCCTCCACAAGTGTGTACCTTTTAAATACTATTAAATATGGCCACCACCCCTTTAAGAAACTTACTATCAAAACAACGCCCCTGTGAAACTGCATGAATGAATGTGTAAGAATGGTCAAAACCAGCAATAATGCAGGCATTTCTGCTGTTACACGTGCATCGTTAACACAAATTGGCTGTAACACGATTGATGAAGAGGGCATGCTGTTTCAATAACGTGAACTTTCTAGTGTACAGCATAGCGTTTTGCGATAGCGATTTCCTTGTCACGTGATTTTCTACAGCAGTTTTCTATACTGCGATTTTCTACAGCACAAGGCTGCACAAGAATGCAATTATCATCTTATAGGAGAACTACCTGTAAATGAAATCGACAGCCCAACTGCAGGAGATCAGTTTAATACCCTCTATACTTTCATTTAGTACATGTATAATTTCTCACTTATTTAGATCATATAGGTCTAGTATTTCTACTACATTATTAACTGTAAAGACAAAAGGACTAATATCTCTTAATTATGCAAACTCAGGCCAGACAGACATTCTAATCTGATTAGGAGTAACAGCCAGCATTTAGCAAGTGCATAAACCACCTCCTGCTTCACCAGGACAGATATCACACAAACCTGTGTACAATAGATACAACTATGTGACACCATGATGCTAAAGTTTTAAAGTATGTAAAAACTGTGTATGAAAGAGGCTGCTGTAAAAGTATACTTTGGATTACCATGCTGCCTTGAACTGTGTCATTATGGATGCTCAATAAAGAGGCTAATTTAGCCACTCATTGATCTTGGTCATTAATGAACATGATCCTACATACAGCAGGTGTTGAAGGCAAATGGTAGGTTGGCATTTACAGTGAGACGATTCAAGTACAGGAGCAATTGCAGTTGTACAGGGCCTTGGTGAGAACATACCTGGGCCTTTGTGTGCAGTTTTGGCCTCCTTATTTGAGGAAGAATTCTCTGCCTATAGAGAAAGTGCAATGAAGGTTTACCAAATTGGTTCCTGAGGTGGCAGGACTGACATATGAGGAGAGAATGAGTATAGTTTAGACTATGTGACCCAGAGTTTGAAAAATGGTAAATAATAGTAACCGATTAAATCTTATCAAAACTAGATGGGATAAGTGCAGGAAGGATGATCGAGATGATCAGGGAGTCCACAACCAAGGTCACAGTTTAAGGATTCAATGTAGGCCATTTAGAACTGAGATATGAGAAATTTCTTTACACAGAGAGTGGTTGGCCTGTGGAATTCTTTGCCACAGAAAGTGTTTGAGGCCAAATAGTGAATGTCTTTAAGATGGAGCTAGATATACTTTTTAGAGCTAAAGAAATCAAATGATATTAGCAGAAAGCAGGAATGGGGTACTGAGAGGAATCTTCAGCCATGATCACATTGAATGGCAGAGCAGACTCAAGGAGCCACATGTACTTACATTTCCCAAAATGTTACCTATCAGTTCTGTGATTCTGCAAGAATTTCTTCCTGAATAGAATGGTGGCAGCCAAAGATAAAAAAAAGGCACCTTATTTATAGTCATGAATGAGTGCCTCTAATTTGAGTAAAACAGCAAAGAAAAATTGCAAGCTAGAAAGTTTTTAGCTCTCATTGCAGTCAATACTATAGATTGAAATATGGTTTTTGTGTTGCAGGTTAAATTTAGAAAGGTAGACTCTGAACTGAATAGGAAGATTTCATAGCGTGTTAATTTCCAGATTAGTTCCTCTGCTACAAATAATCAGGAGACAGTGCTTAAAAGGTTAACGTGCAGTTCCGAGTAGGTGCAAGAGGAAAGGTATCATGTGAAGAACATCTCTGCCAACTAAGGAATCCAGTTGTTGTTATCCACACACCAACAACATTGATAGGACCCAAAAGGAGGTTCTGCTGAAAGACTTTATAATTTAAACTAAATCCAAAAGCAGAACCTCCACGGTAATAATCTTGGGATTACTACCTGAACCACAGACAAACTACAGCGGAGTAAATAAAGTCAATGAGTTGAATTGAGTTCAAAAATTTGTATGGGTGGAATGGGACACTGACAGCTCTACTGGCGTAGAAGGGAGCTGTTCTGGTGGGACTGCTTTCATTTGAACTGTGCTGGGACCAATATCCTGGGGAATTAAATAACTAAGACTGTCAAAAGGGTTTTAAACTAATTAGAGGTAGCAGGAGCATTTGAAGGAGAGGACAAAGCAAGAAGAAACGGCAGCATTATAGGGCAGGTTTTTAGATAATGATACCAAATATGGGACAAGAAGAGATAGACTATACACACATAGAAAAACAGCAGAAATTAGGTCACAAATTTGGAAAAAATAGTGAAGAGGCAAAATTAATGGGTCATTACCTGAATACGCGAAGCATTCAAAGCAAATTAACTCAATTAACTGAACAGATACAGGTTAACCGATCTACAAACCTATTTCAGAGACATGGTATCAGGATATCAAAGCTGGGAACTGAATAATCAGAGCATTTGACTTTGTGAAAAGACAGACAAATAAGAAAGGGTGGTGAGGTATCTTGATGGAATAAGTACAATCGCAAGAAATGATCTTGGATTGGAAGGTGTGGAATTCCACGTAGGTTGAGATAAGAAATAAAAAGGAAAGAAAACACTAGCAGGAACAGTCTGTAGGGCCCTTAACAGGAAGTAAATGTTGGGACAGGCATTTAATCAATAATGAGGGCATGTAACAAAGGCAGCATATTTAATTGTGTGTGATTTCAATCTTCACATGGATTGGGAAAGTCAGATTGACAGATTTAGTCATGAGGAAGAATTCATTGAGTGTATTTAGGAGAGTTCCAGAGTAATATATTGTGGTTCCAATGATAAATCATGTTCTTGTGGATCTGGTGATATGTAATGAGGCTGCTTTAATAAATGATCTCATAGTAAAAGACCCCCTGGGAATCAGTAGCCATAACATGGTAGAATTTTACATTCAGTTTGAAACGGAGGAACTTGAGTCAGAAACAAACGTGTAAAGCTTAAATAGGGGTAATTACAAAGGATTGAGGGCAGAGGTGGCTAGAGTAGACTAGGAGAGGAGTTGAGCAACAAAGCTGGTTGAGGAAAAGCACCACAATGTTTAAGAAAATAGCTGACAGCAAATATATATATCCTACCAAGAAGGAAGTGTTCTAAAAAGGAAATAAGCCAATCATGGTTAATGAGAAAAGTTAAAATAGCGTAAAAATGAAAGAAAATAAAAGCATGCAACGTGGCAAAAATTAGTAGTAAGCTAGTCGGTTGAGGAAGTTTTCAAAAATAAAAGGCAACCAAAAAATAATAAACAAGGAGAAGATAAACTTTGAGGGTAAACTTGCAAGAGAGCTTCTTGAAATATATGAGAAGGAAGAGAGAGGCCAAAGTGAACATAGGCCCCTCAGAGAAGGAGTCTATGGTAGTAATAATGGTGAACCAGGAAATGGTAGAGAAATTGAATAAATACTTTGTGTCAGCCTTCTCAGTAAAAGGCACTATTTAATATTCCAAAATCACTAAATATTTCAAGGGGGGAAATGAGAAGAGGATATAAAAACAGTAGCTATCACTAGAGAAGGAAATGTTAGGGAAATATAATGCAGATAAAGACTGATAAGTCCCCTGGACCTAATGAATGCACCCTAGGAAGTTAAAGGAAGTAGCTAAAGAGATTACTGGATGCACTGGTCATAAATTTCCAGGAATCCTTAGAATCTGGAAAAATTGTGTAAGATTATAAAACTTGTAATCTAACACCTTTAATAACTATTATTGGGAAAATGTTAGCATCTGTTACAAACAAGGTAATAGCAAAGTATTTAGGAATACATGCTATCTTCAAGCAGGGTCATCATGGTTTCACAAAGTGGAAATTGATTCATTTAGTGAAGAGGTAGCAAGCAGGAGAGATAAAGGGGAAGCAGTGGATGTAATATATTTGAATTGTCACAAGACATTTGATAAGGTACCATACCAGAGGTTACTTAATAAAAAAGCGACCAGTGTGTTAGAGGTAGGATATTAGCGTGGATTGAGGATTGCCTAACTAATAGAAGACAGTTGGGGTTAGGAGGCATTTGCAAGATGACACCCTGTACTGGTGGAGATTAGTGATAGGGCTACAAGTATTTACAATGTATATTATTGACTTTGAATGAACAAAGTGAATGTACTATAGCCACATTTGTGGATGATGCACAAATAAGTGGGAAGGCAAGTGGTGAGTCGTAGAGGGATATGGGCTGATTAAGCAAGTGATCAGAAGTTGAACAGAATGTGAGAAAATGTGAGGTTATACACTTTTGGAAGGAGGAATAGCAGAGCTGAATATTATATCAATGGAGAAAGACTGCAGAAAACTTCACCACAGAGAGATTTGGAAATCCTCATGCATTAATCACATAAGGGTAGCATACAGTTTCAGTCTGTAATAGGGACAGTAAATGACATGTTAGCCTGCACTGCAAGGGAATGGAATATAAATGCAGAGAGGCTAAAGCTAAACAAGGCACTAGTCAGATCACTGTCAAAACAGTTTTAGACCTGTTACCTAAGAAATGATACTGACATTGGATGCAGTCCAGAGAAAGTTCACAAAACTGATTGTGGGTATCAGGGGACTGTTTTGTGAGGAGACATTGAATAGGTTGGGTCTATGCTTAGTCGAATGTGGAAAAATGAGAGGTGACCTAAATTGAAACATACAAGATTCTAATGAAATTTGGCAAGGTTGAAGCAGAAATGTTGTTTCCCCTCGTGGGGCCAGAGGGCGTAATCTCAGAATAAGAGTGTTACATATTTAAGATAGGCGAGGAAGACTTTCTTCACAGAAGGTAGTCAATTTGTGGGAATTGCACCGCAGAGGGCTGTAGAGCCTGGATCAGTAAAATCTGTCTGTCTCAGTCTTGGACATAATTAAATAATAACAGAATCAATGATTATGGGGGAAAGGCAGGAAAGTAGAACTGAACACTATTAGATTGGTCACAATCTCATTGAATAGTGGAGCAGACTTGATAGCCTGAATGGCCTGTTTCTGCATCTACCTCGTATGGTCTCATGGTAAATGAGGCATTGGTGTACTTTCTAGAACAAAGTAAGGCTATTTTAAAAAAGACAATAAAAATTAGTTCCTCATGGAAAGTTCAAATAGAGAGCTCAGATAACTAGTCAGAAAGGAAGGTTTTAACTTGCCATTGCAGGGACAGGAAAGGTCTGGGTTTGGAAAGGAAGTTGATTGAATAGCCCAATTGAAATAGAAGCAGGAGCTCGTGTAAAATAAGGAAGAACAAGGAGAAGGCTACAATGAGAAAGAAACTGAGTTCTAGAAGAAGTAAGGATTATCAAAGAAATTCTATGCAACACCTGGAAAATCAGTAAGTTAACATGTCTAAAACGGGTTTTTTGGATTGATGGTGTTTGTGTGAATACATGTAGTAATACAGAAAGCAGAGTTGGAGATTGGAAAAACAATGGATAATTATGGAAGGATGTGGTAGAGCGGTCCTTTCTTTGGACAGGGCTATAATGTAATTTCTCACTTGGGATACTTTCTGGAAGTATAGTGAGGGTAAAGAAGAGAATGCAGTGGTAGCTTTAATGAATGATTTTGTCACAATTCAGGAATGTCCTCGGGGGTTGTGTGAAGACAAAATCCATATGGATAGAGTTAAGAAGTGGGACGAGAAATCGTACAACTTTCTCTATTCCAGCACATCGAACAGGGGAAATGAGATAGTGATGGAAGTCTGCAGACTGCTGTAAAAAATATGTGAAAATAGCAGAGCAATAACTTTGGGTAATTTCAACTTTGCTAAGAAAGCCTGGAATAAAGGTAACACATGTCCAAGTGAGGAATGCTTTTAAGACAACATCTGGGACTGCTTCCTAGCTTGGTGCATTTCTATTCAGCAAGGAAAGAATCTTTATTTAGTTCTAAGCAATGGAAGACATACATAGCTTAGTTGTGACAAGAAACTGGTGAAAATAGGAGAACAGTTGTAAAATAATGATCACAACGCAGTTAGATTGTTGTAACAAAAGAATAAAAACTCTTGAGTCAAAGATAAAGGTAAACTGAAACAGTCAAACTTAAGGAAGATGAAAGGGACTGAGCCAAATTAACTGGGAGAAATTTAAACTGGTCTGCACATCGCCAGTGGGAAATCATCAAAAATAAAATGCATTGAGTACAAAATGAATATATAAGGAAAGAGGAAATTCAGCAAAGCAAAAGGGTTGTTTTGGGAAATCAGGAGATTCAACTTAAAGTGTTGCTATGAAAAGGTAACATAAAGTGTTCTTAACAATCCAAAAATAATCTTTTAAAAAGCTATCTTTGAGGGAGTGTAAAAGAAGTGTAGCGAATCATGTAAAGGCTGTTATATGAATATGAAAAGTAAATGAATACTCTTTGAAGAGAGATCAATGATGGAGTGAGCTTTGGTGGAGAATGCTTAGAGAATGGTTAGAAAAATAAATGTTAAATAAAATTAACTATTTTACATTGGCATTTGCAAGTGATGAGTGTGCGAACTCGAAATGTAAAGTCTGTTTCTGCCCATAGATGCTGCTAGACCTCCTGTGTTTCTCCAGTAATTTCCATTTTTTTGTTTGTGTGCTAGATGTAGTAATAGAGCAATTCATAGACCTATCAAAAAAGAGAAATTGGTCGCTCAATTTAGGGGCACACGATCTAAGTTTCTAATTTTACTGCTAAGCATTCATCGCTGTTGACAGGCACAAATGCAGGTTGTTTTTGAGAGAAATACCAGAAAATTGTTGAAAGGCTGTAGTCACTTTTTTTAAAAATGCTGTTTCATAGGTAAAGACCAGAGAGTAGCAAATTTAATACTGTCTTGTTCCATTGCTTATGGAAGATTGTGCTCTGAGTTTCACTAACAAATATGTTTTTAATAAATTAATTATTAAATGACAGTTCACTGCCACTGTTTACAGCGTTAGTGGGCAAGAATTCCAGCTGGGTGTAACTACAAATTGGTTGCTGATTTTATTGTAATGGTGTCACTAAATTCAGCCATCAGACAGCCAACGCTTGTACCATCTCATATGAACTATCTGGGCTTTTGGTCATTCTAAGATGCATTTGCTGCTACCATTCTCCTTGGAGGTAGTTATCTACAGGATTTGTATTCTGTAGTTTAGTAGAGGAAAACTGTGAGGTGGTCTGAGACAAGAAGTTGCTATCCTAAACAAGATAATAAGGTAGCAGTCAGGTAGAATAGTATTTTAGACATTGATGTTAAGACTATTATGAGGAGACCCTGATGCTAAATCTGTCTCCTTCAAGATCCAGAGCTGTCTACTTTTATCCACCAAGTCCTTCTGACATCAGCAGATTTGCTGGTACTTAATGCAGTTGTCAGTATTAATTCATTCAGAATGTTTACATTATCCGTCAGATCCCTTATCAAGAGAAGAGTTTAGATTTTTGTACGATGGTATTGTAGTAAGGAGGGAAATATGACATCAACTTAGTGTACAAGGAATAGAACTCACATTTCTGCTTAATGCGGAAGTAAATACTTAATGAAGTGAGTGGATAAACAAATAATAATGTTTCCTGAAAGTGAGTGTCTGGGTCACGAAGATATAAATATGCAAAATACTGCAGATTCCCAAATTTTGGTACAACAACAAAAATTGCTGGAAATACTAAGCAGGTATGGCAGCATCTGTGGAGAGAGAGACAAAAAAGTTTCAAGGCTGTGACATTTAGTAAGAACTTTAACCTCAGAGTTGTTAAGGATTTCATTTCCAGGCTTCTTCCAGAATGGAACTGGAGCTATTGGCAATGCTCTGTGGTTTGACATCCATTGTTGTGTCAACCAGATCACTGAGGCACTTCTCCTCAATGATCACATTTCATCCTCCCTTGCCAGAACCCAGCATGACACCTGGCACCTTCCCCTGCAATCGCAGGAAGTGCTACACCTGCCCCTGCACCTCCCCCCTCAACACCATCCCAGGCCCCAAGAAGACTTTTCACATCAAGCAGATGTTCACCTGCATATCTGCTAATGTGGTATACTGCATCCGCTGTTCCCTTTGTGGCCTCCTCTATATCGGGGAAACCAAGCGGAGGCTTGGGGATCGCTCTGCAGAATACCTATGCTCGGTTCGCGCTAAACAACTGCACCTCCCAGTCGCGAACCATTTCAACTCCCCGACCCATTCCTCAGACGACATGCCCATCCTGGGCCTCCTGCAGTGCCACAATGATGCTACTCGAAGGTTGCAGGAACAGCTACTCACATTCCGCTTGGGAAACCTGCAGCCCAATGGTATCAATGTGGACTTCACAAGCTTCAAAATCTCCCCTCCCCCTACCGCATCCCAAAACCAGCCCAGCTCGTCCCTGCCTCGCTAACCTGTCCCATCCTCCCACCCCAAGCCCCACCCTCATCTCCTACTTGTTAACCTCATCCCACCTCCTTGACCTGTCTGTCCTCCCTGGACTGACCTATCTCCTCCCTACCTCCCCACCTACACTCAACTTTACTGGCTCCATCCCAGCCTCTTTGACCTTGTCTGTCTCCTTTCCACCTATCTTCTCCTTTATCCGTCTTTTGCCTCCCCCTGTCTCCCTATTTATTTCAGAACCCCCTTCCCCTCCCCCATTTCTGAAGAAGGATCCAGGCCTGATACGTCAGTGTTCCTGCTCCTCTGATGCTGCTTGGCCTGCTGTGTTCATCCAGCTCTACACCTTGTTATCTCAGATTCTCCAGCATTGGCAGTTCCCACTATCTCTGTAACAACTTCTCAAGTCTGTCTGTTTATGTAAACTGAATAGACTATTAATGTGCAGTTCATGCTATCTCTGAAACAATTTTAACCCCACTGTGAAGCCTGTTCTAGGGTTGCCTACCCTGAATAAATTACTCTTCTCCCTCTGAAACAACCTCAGTGGATCTCTCTCCCTCTGCAACTCTCTCGTAATCTCTTCGGCCCTGAAACTGCTGGGCCACGTCCTGAAGCAAACCAGGTACTACAGCCACATCACCGTTCTTAGTACCTGCCTGCGGAACGATATCATCCCCAATGGACTACAGTCCACATTCAAGCCTTCCCAATTTGGCCCCAACCGTGACGATGTCTACGTCCAGAACATTGAGATCCTTCAGAAGTGTTTCTCCCTGCGACTCCTGAAACACACACTCGCAGCAATGTGCCGGCATCTCCTGGCACTACTATCAAGCCTACCCCAGCTCAGAGCCTCCCTCTCCCAGACCTGCAAAGGACCTCTCCTGTTTTTTATTCTTCGGAGGATCCACAACCTGAACTCTCAATTCTACTCAGCTTTAGTGGACACTAAAAACCGTAATTACAGTAAACTTACCGGTGCCTACCACCCAAAACAGGCCTACTCCACCTGCCAAATCCTCAACTCTACCCATGACCTTGCCCACAATGTGCCTGGGACAGAGAACGCCATTGACGTCACTGCTGGTTCCACCACCACCATTTCCAAGGCGAAGACCATAGACACCGAGGACTCACCTACCGTCACCGTTGCTGCTGCTTCCTACCCCACTCCACCCACCACTGATCCGACGCAGCTCCACCCACCACCGACGCAGATGCAACTCCGCCGACCGCCAATGGCGACACAACTCCGCCCACTGCTGATACCGTGCAACTCCACCCACCACCGCCCACGCAGCTCCGCCCACCACGACCACAGCCAGCAGCTCCAGAGGAGACAGCAGCACCCAGCCTGGCCAATATCCCCCCAGACCTCCTCCTTACTGAGGACGAATGGTCAGTCCTTAGTCAGGCGTTCACCTTTATCTTGACGAATACTGGTCACGTTTGGACATTGAGCAGTTTTTCTGCCGCCTTCACCTCCGCGCTTACTTCTTCAACCATGAGTCTAACCGTCCCTCGACAGACCCCTTCTCCTGCCTCCCACACACCCCCTCCTCCTGGACACCTCTGATGCTGCTGGGCCTGCTGTGTTCATCCAGCTGTACACCTTGTTATCTCAGATTCTCCAGCATCAGCAGTTCCCACTATCTCTGTAACAACTTCTCAAGTCTGTCTATTTATGTAAACTGAATAGACAATTAATGTGCAGTTCGTGCTATCTCTGAAACAATTTTAACCCCACTGCGAAGCCTGTCCTGAGGTTGCCTACCCTGAATAAGTTACTCTTCTCCCTCTGAAACAACCTCAGTGGATCTCTCTCCCACTGCAACTCCCTCGTAATCTCTTCGGCCCTGAAACTGCATCCTACTCTCCCTCAACCTCTTTATCTCCAACTGCTGTCCAGACATCAATTGCCTCAAACTCTTCACCCTCTCACCCACTCCAACCTCTCCCCTGCAGAACGTGCAGCCCACCACTCCCTCTGCTCCAATCCCAACCTCACCCTAAAACCTGCGGACAAGGGAGGCGCAGTTGTAGTATGGCACATTGACCTCTACATCGCTGAGGCCAGACACCAACTCTCCGACACCTCCTCCTACCGCCCCCTTGATCATGACCCCACCCCCGACCACCAAACCATCATCTCCCAAACCATCCACAACCTCAATCACCTCAGGTGACCTTCCACCCACAGCCTCCAACGTCATCATTCCCCAACCCTGCGCCACCCACCTCTACCTCCTTCCCAAAATCCACAAACCTTACTGCCCTGATCGACCCATTGTCTGTGCCTGCTCCTGCCCTGCCGAACTTATATTCACTTATCTCAACTCCACTTTCTCCCCCGTGGCCCAGGAACTCCCTACCTACATCCGTGACACCAACTATGCTCTCCACCTCCTCCAGAACTTCCAATTCCCCGGTCCCCAACACCTCATTTTTACCATGGACGTCCAGTCCCTCTACACCTGCATTCCCCATACAGATGGCCTAAAGTCCCTCTGCTTCTTCCTGTCCCACAGGCCCAACCAGTCCGCCTCCACTGACACCCTCATCCGCTTAGCTGAACTTGTCCTCATGCTCAACACCTTCTCTTTCAAGTCTTCCCACTTCCTACAGACTAAGGGGGTGGCCATGGGTACCCGCATGGGCCCAAGCTTTGCCTGCCTCTTTGTAAGTTACGCGGAACAATCCCTCTTCCATACCTACACTAGCCCTAACCCCCACCTCTTCCCCCATTACATTGACGACTGTATCGGTTCCGCCGGAGCTCGAACAGGTCATCCACTTCACTAACATCTTCCACCCCAACCTTAAGTTCACCTGGACCATATCCATACCTGTCTGTCCTTCCTGGACCTCTCTCTGTCTCCATCTCAGGCAACCACCTAGAAACCAATATCTATTTCAAGCCGCCGACTCCCACAACGGCCTAGAATATATCTCCTCCCACCCCACTTCCTACAAAAATACCATCCCCTATTCCCAATTCCTTTGCCTCCGCCGCATCTGCTCCCAGGATGAGGCATTCAACTCCCGTACATCTCAGATGTCCTTATTTTTCAAGGACCACAACTTCTCCCCTTCATTGGTCGAGAACACCCTTGACCATGTCTCCTGCATTTCCAGCAACTCATCCCTTACACCCCCTCCCCACAATAAAAACAAAAACAGAATCCCCCTCATCCTCACGTACCACCCCACCAACCTCCAGATCCAACGCATCATCCTCCGACACTTCCGCCATCTGCAATCCAACCCCACAACCAAAGATATTTTTCCCTCCCCACCCTTATCTCCTTTCTGGAAGGACCACTCTGTCCATGACTCCCTTGTCTGCTGCAGGTTCCGCTCCAACCCCATCACACCTGGCAGTTTTCCCAGCAACTACAGGAAATGCTACACCTGCCCCTACACCTCCCCCCGCACCCCCATCCCAGGGTCCAAGAAGACTTTCCACATCAAGCAGATGTTCACCTGCACATTCGCTAATGTGGTCTCCTGCATCCGCTGTACCCGGTGTGGCTACTTCTACATTGGGGAAACTAAGCGGAGGCTTGGGGACCGCTTTACAGAACACATGCGCTTGGTTCGCACTAAACAACTGCACCTCCCAGTTGTGAACCATTTCAGCTCCCCCTCCCATTCCTCAGATGATGTGTCAATCCTGGGCCTCCTGCAGAGCCACGACGATGTGACCCGAAGGTTTCAGGAACAGCAACTCATATTCCCCTTGGGAACCCTGCAGCCCAATGGTATCAAAGTGGATTTCACAAGCTTCAAAATCTCCCCTCCCCCTCTGCATCCCAAAACCAGCCCAGCATGGCCCCACCTGCCTAACCTGTCCTTCCCCCCACCTATCCCCTCCTCCCACCCCAAGACCCACCCCCATCTCCTACCTACTAACCTCATCCCACCCCCTTGACCTGTCCGTCCTCCCTGGACTGACCTATCTCCTCCTTAACTCCCCACCTACACTCACCTTTACTGGCTCCATCCCCACCTCTTTGACCTGTCTGTCTCCTCTCCACCTATCGTCCCCTTTATCCATCTCTATCCGCCTCCCCCTCTCTCCATGGTTATTCCAGAACCCCCTTCCCTTCTCCCATTTCTGGAGCAGGGTCTAGACTCGAAACATCAGTTTTCCTGCTCCTCTGGTGCTGCTTGGCCTGCTGTGTTCATCCAGCACCATACCTTGTTATCTTAGATTCACCAGCATCTGCAGTTCCTGCTGTTGCGAAGAGTGAGCACACAGCTTTGCGAGAATTGCAGCCATATTGTGACCATTAGTTCCAATAACTATGCACATACTTTGCATACTGTGCAAAATAACTCTGCCAAAAGCCAGAACCAAAAGGAACTCTCCAGCTGTTAAGTGATAACAGTTGGTGACGAATGCAGGTGAGTGCTTAGAATCCTGGCAGCAATCACCATGACTTCATTCTGTGGCAGTGAAAATGCTAGCTGCATGAGAACTACCATGACATGCCAGCGGATGGCTAATGGACAACTGAGAGCTGTCTGCTGATGAAATGGCTACTGACTGTGCTGTGCGATCCATGCACAAGTGAGCATCATGTATACGATAATAACCATGCGGTCACACAAGATATGATAGAGCAAACCATGAGCTTGCTAAAACAATGCTTTCACTGCCTGGAGCACTGTGGAGTAGCTCTGCAGTACTCGACAGAGTGAGTTTGAAGATTCAGGGTGGTCTGCTGTCTGTTGCATATCTTTGACTTGATGAGGGGACAGCCGTTGCCACCGTATGGTCAACAGCTGAGGTGCTGGCGCAAGCGGTGAAGTAAGGAAAAGGGAGGAGGTAACCGAGATAGCTTCTTCCTATCTGAGCTATCAGTGATGTATTCATCAGAGTACAAATCAGCAACCACAGCCTCATATTTACAGCAGTCCTACAGCTTGGCTTCCCTCTGTCATTGATCATCGCAGCATCCGCTTGGCTACAATGCAAAAGTAACAGCCACCAGAAAATAAAAGCTACAAACCAAATTTGCAAGTGAAATTCTGTCACATTGTATATAAAAGTCAACCATTCATCCTTTTATATTCCATTAGTGTCTGTCTTCCACGTGCCCTTGTCCATCTTAGTGCTCCTGGTCAGTGCTGCTCCAGTGACTGTGACTTGGTTGGTGAAAGGCTTCACCTTCAGTGGATGAGATTGCAGATTGCCCTAGTGGACAGCATCAAGCAGCCCTGGGCCAAGAAAGCTGAGGCTGTGGCCAGCCTCAAGTTGGCATGAGTAGCAGCAGACCGGTTTGGCTGGTTGACAGGCAACAGCAGGGCATGGCTGGGATGTCAGAAGTGCCAGGGCAGTTGTTGTTTTCCTGAGAAGGTGCAGTAGACTTTTTTTTCCATGGTGCTACTTGCACTTTCCCTGGCCAGTGACACAGCAATCCTAGTTATCAGTCAGACTGCAAGGTTACCGTGACACCCTGCAAGCTGCCTTGTACAGTCATGATGGCAGTAACACTTGAATAGCTGGATCGCTACAGCCTGTGCTGCACTGGAGCTGTCACATTGGCCACCATGTGCTCCCTGCATCTGCCAGGGTCCATGAGTGTGTGAATGGAGTTGGATACCTATTGCATGCTGGGACATTTGGGCTCCAACACCATACGCGTGCTAATCTCCTCGGTGATCTTTGGCATTGCACCAGACATCTCTGGCAGGTTTCCCAATGCAGCAGTGTGTATACGCATCTGGAGGCCATTCTATCCAAATGCTTATCTAGGCTCTCCACAGTGGAACCTGTGTGCCTGCTGGGGAGGTGGCACCTGCAGCATCCTCCCCTTTCTACCCTGGCATGTTCCCCGACATGTAGATCGTGTCTTGTTTCTGTCTTGAGAGATAATCATAACATCTGTATCTGATTTGGTGCTGCGACAGTGAATTCAAGTGATGTCACTGTGTTTGTCTTTACTTGTTGTTGTATGTCAGTGGTTCTGAAGGGGTTCATGTCCAGGTTACATTGGCTTCATTCATTACACTAAGCCCCCACAAATTCTGTGGTTGGAGGTGAAGTATTCTACTGTAGCTTCCTGAGGTAGCTGTTGTATCTGTACAAACTCACTAAAAGGTTCTAGCGATTCTGCCTGACCAGATGTAGTAGTTGTACTTATTTTCACTGTGCATGAGACATTCTTATTATCTAAGAACAGGGTCACATTATTTTGGTAATTTTCCATCAGTCACCAGATTGGCCTTGGATAAAGGAAAGACATGGAGGATGGTAGTCAGATAATAAACTTAAACAATCCTTACCCAGTACCACATCATGGTGGAGGTGGCAAATACCACAGAATACCAGGAGCAGGAAACTACCAGGAAACTTTTAATTGAGAAAATCCCACAGTTGTTCGTCCAGTGCTCATCCAGGTTGCATGGCTTGGTTACCTTAAAATAGAAAGGCACTAGAGTAGAACATGGATGTGCTGATGAGAAGAGGTAAGTGGTACTTGCCTTCCATCATCTGTAGCTAACAAGTCAGAAGACACTGTGAACCGAGGAGGAAATGGGACACGAGGAGGACTGGAGATGAAGCTATGAACATCCTAAACAGCTGCACCTTGGCACTAGTTATAGCCTTGGCAATGGACATACCAATGATGACCAGTACTGATATCTCCATTGGAGTTCAGAAATGCATACATTTGACCTGCTCTTAAACACTTGCCCTCTCCAGTTTTGTACAGCCTTGTACTGCAAGAGAGAGGGAAATACAGTGAATATGTTGGGTGATGTAACTGCCGTTGTTGAATAGCTGGCAATGGCAACCAAACATGATATTGTTCTCACTCACAAGTCTATATTGTGATATTAACGTTATCTTATTTGTATTATTGCAGGTTCACAAAATATTGCTCATACAGAAACCCAGAGTTTCTGAGATAAAGAGGTGAAATGTTTCATATGCTTATAGTTCAAGTGTAGTGACTGTCGATAGCTCTTGCAGATTTTAAATTGCTTTTTCCAATGTGACTAATTAAACCTCTGTCAATCATCTCTGTGCAACTGGTGTTGTTAGATGTTAAATGACAACGCATGAAGTCTGTGTAATAAGCTGTGCATGTTGGAAGCAGTGGGTTTTTGTTTTAATCTATCACATTTTCTCTACACCATTGGGAAGGTGCTGCAGCGCTTTAGTCCATAGTCCCGGTGCATAAAGTATTTGTTTTCTTATATCAGTACCAAAATGGATGTAATTCATGTTCGAAACTTGAAGCCCTTGTTTTAAGATGTAGAGGATAATTTAATCTAACCTGCCCTGCGATGAATTCACTTGATCTGATTTACTAGAAGGCGTAGGTTTAAGGTGAGAGAGGAAAGATTTAAAAGCGACCTAAGGGGCAACATTTTCACGCAGAGGGTGATGCATTTCTGGAATGAGCTGCCAGAGGAGATAGTGAAGCCTGGTACAATTACAACATTTAAAAGGCATCTGAATGGGTATTCGAATAGGAAGGGATGTGGGCCAAACGCTGGAAAATGGGACTAGATTTATTTAGGATATCTGGTCAGCATGGACGAGTTGGACTGAAGGGTCTGTTTCTGTGCTGTACGGGCCTAGGCCTATATCGCTGTTTTACATACTTCCTGATTTCTACAGTTGGTGCTGGCACGTTTCCTTCCTTATTCTCCTGAAACATTTTAGCACCACATTTTCCTTCCCAACTCTCCATACCCTCCAGCATGAAGGCACTTTCTCATCCTTTCTTTTCTTCATGTTGGCATTCTCTTACCCCTCTCCTCACTCAGATCATTAGGAAATGCTCATGGCCCTTATTCCTTCCAGTTCTTTTTAACACATTTATCCCTTTTCCTCTCCAAAGTTGCCATGACACATTTTCTTGTGGTGTAATGGATAACACCCTGTTATCTGAATCAGAAGCTCCAAGTTTGAGTCCCGTTCCAAGAGTTGGTGGCGAAGGAAGGTATGTTCATAATGTGGCCAAACAGATTGCATGGCAGCCTGTGAACCCTTCCAACATAAGCAAATGGCAAAGAGTGGGAGTGACTTCCAGTTAAACATGAGCTGGAAGACTAGCCTCTACACTAGCTACTGGACTGCAACATGCATGTAAAAGTTAATGGTGATGCAGAAATTTGAAATTCTTTGGCAATCACTTGGTTTCAGCTGGTATGGGTCAGATTGACACCCACGGCATACGGCTCAATTCCTATTTGAGTTGGGTGGGTTTTGGAACCTCCAGTGGAAGTCATTGTGCTGTGGGTTAGACCTGCATATGAGCAGAAACCTAAAGGAGCAGAGTTGCCTCATGCATTAGGAATGATGTTGTGGTTGATTGGCTCACCAAGCTGGTTTGTTGTTATGTTAATGTGTCATTACCCTACTGGGTAACATCATCAGTGCAGCCTCAGATGAAGCAAAGTTGTGTTTTTCCGCCTTTTAATTAAACTCTGGTGTCCGTTGATGGCATTTTCTTAGTGGAAAACCAAGCCTCTAGGAATTCCTGTGCTGGTCTCTGTTTGACCTGTCCCAGGATCCTGATGTTGCCCCAATCGAACTGGTGGTTTTATTTAGCCATGTGGATGGAGATGAGTGAGTGTTGGTTGTGTCTTTTTGTTGCCAGTTAATGTTTGTGTACTCTTGTGGTTAATTTCCTTCCAGTCTGTCCAATGTAATGTTCGTCGCAGTCTTTGCGGGGAATCTTGTATATGACATTGGTCCTATCCTTAGTGGGGAGTGGGCCTTTGGTTCGGGTTAACAGTTGACATAGGGTAGATGTGGGTTTGTGTGCTATTCTGATGCCCAGTGGTCATAGGAGTCTTGTAGTCAACATACTGCAGCAGCACAGAGCTACACTAAAAAGAAGAGTACATCTTCCAGGTATTCAAAGACAACTGGATCAGAAGATGACTATCACACGAATGACACGAGGAAGATACTACATGCCCCGACACACTCATCACACTACCTTACATCAAGAACACATCTGAACAAGACTCCTATGACCACTGGGCATAAGAATAGCACACACATCCATATCAACTCTTTGCCAGATAACAAAGTGTGAAGCTGGATGAACACAGCAGGCCAAGCAGCATCTCAGGAGCACAAAAGCTGACGTTTCGGGCCTGGACCCTTCATCAGAGAACTCTTTACCAACTGTTAACCCAGACCAAAGACCTGTTACCCAATATGGATAGGACCAATATCATATAGAAGATTCCCAAAAAGACTGCGACGAAAATACATTGGATAGACTGGAAGGAAATTAACCACAAGGGCACACGAACATCGAATGGCAACAAAAAGACACGACCAGTACTCATTCATTCCCATCCATAAGGATAAGGAAAACCACCAGTTTGATTGGGAGAACACCAGGATCCTGGGGCAGGCCAAGCAGAGACAAGCACAGGAATTCCTAGCGGCCCAGATCTCCACTAAATATGCCCTCAACAAACACACTGAGCTAGAACCCATATACTCCATTGTGAAGGAAAACCGAAAGTGAGGTAACCCAGCTCAACAGACTCCAGAGTTTAAATACCAGGGAGAAAACACAACGGCACTTCATCAGAGGCTGCACTGATGATGTTACCCAGCAGGATAATGAAATGTCTGCAGAACAATGAACCAGCTTGACAAGCTAACCAACCACAACATCCACAACCAACCCACAAATCTACTCTAAAACCTTAGTTCGGAATGATGTGGAGTGATCTGGTGTTTGCTTGTTCTTTTTTTAATCCTTTCTATTTCTGTATCAATATCTCACCTAAGCTTAGTGATTGCTGCAGGTTGCAATTACAAATTCTATAAAATCATCACGTCTCTTGGCAACAGTATGATAAAGCACCAGGGGTGATGCAGTGGCTTGGAATTCCGGATCTTACACAACTATCACGAGAATTCCTACCTATAACTGTGTTCCATCAACAAATGCTGACTGAATGAGCAGCAGATAAATAGTATTTTACGGCCTGTTCACCTTTGCACCACTTCTCCATCCCTTGCTTGTTTTCTGATTATGAGTTGAAAAGCACTTGGCTGAGGGAGATTCTACATAATAAATGTGTACTTTTAAAGTTTTTTTTGGGATCGTCTCTTTAATTTAAGCAGAGTAAATGCTGTGCCTGTCAGTGCCCTGTGAAAGGTGTCCAGATTGAAAAGACTGAGCTTGTGAGCCAGAAAGCAGTGGACACAGACTGACTGAATATTTTTAAGACAGAGGTAGATAGATTAGCGTCATAGAGATCGACAGCATAGAAAGAGACCCTTCTGCCCATCAAATCTGCATCAGTCAGTAATGGCTATCTAACTAATTAATCACAATTTCAAGTACTGGTCCCATTGCCTTGTATGCTTTGTCAATACAAGTGGTCATCTCAGTATTGTTGAAGGTTATGAGGGTTTCTGCCTCCACCACACTTAAAAGCAGTGAGTTCAAAATTTCGCACCACCCACTGGGTGTAAACCTTTCCTTGCTCCTCCTCTACACCTCCTGTCCCTTACCCTAAATATACGCCCCCTAGTCATTGATTCCCTCCACCCTCCTGTCTACCCTGTCTATGGCCCTCATAATTTTACACATCTCAATCACGCCTCTCTCAATCTCCTCTGTTCTGAGGAAAACAGCCCCAGTCTATCCAATCTCTCGTCACTCTTGCCTACCAAGACTAATAGTGGTGTGTTAGGGCTGCAGGAAATGAAGTTGATACAATAATAAGATCACCCATGAATGACCTACTCTTGTTCCCAATTTGAATGCCTGTATGTGAGGCTTAGTTCATTCAGGGATTAGAGGTTTTGCGGCTAGAAAAGGAGAAAGGAAGCACGTCACCAGGAACTGAGAACTACTTTGGACTGGTTTCTCGAGAATGAGATGACCACTTAAGGGACAGAGTAATGTATAATTGTTTTGGGAGGTTTTCTGATTTAAGAGTTAAATGGGAGATTATTCTTGGTGCTAAAATATAAATGCGTACTTCATACATTTTAGACAATGTTACTTTTAGTTTGCTTTACCACAGTAAAAATTGAAGAAAAGTCTCATGACCCTTACGGTCAATTTTTAATAAAGATCTTCAACTTCTTGGTGGCTATCAGCCCCTATAGTCATTGGGAGAAAGGATTAAAAAGGGTTAAATAATCTGGAAGAGGATGTATTTATGAGCTACCACCTTCCCTGGGGAAAACATAGAGGGAAAAAATCTTGGAAAAGCTGCCAGGGTCATCTGGAAGCCAACCACAGCTATATCGCCTAATCTGTTCCACATTGAATTTACACCAGCACAATATGGTGTATGCAGTTTGTAATGTGCAATGACTCGCTACAACTGCAAACAAAACTTAAGTTCTGAATAAAACCTGGTAACTAATAGAATGACTCTTTACTGTTCCATCCAGCAGCATTAGCATGTAAGTGAATTAAGTGAAGTCTCTCCACTTTTATTTTTCTTGCATAGGATGTGGATGTCACTGGCAGGACCAGAATTTTTAGCCCATTCCTAGTTGCTCTTAGCCATTTAAGGGGATAGTTAAGAATCAACCATATTGCCATGAGTCTACAGTCAAATGTAGGCCAGACCAAATATACATGGCAGATTCCTTTCCTGAAAGGATATTAGCAAAGCAAATGGGTTTTTACAATAATTAGCAATGCTTAAATTAGCATTAGACTAAAGTTTGAATTCAAATTTTGCCGTTTGCCCTGGTGGGTCTTGTATATATGTCCCCAGAACATCTGAAGTTAGGGTCTCTGCTTTACTAGTCTGATGATGGCATCACTACTCCACCAACTCTCATCCTTAGCTTAGAATATTGCAACCACCATGGAAACAGGAGGGTTAATTTATTCCCAGTGTTTCTGGTTATAATGCAGTATGCTTGGAGCCTGTGAACTAACTGTGCAATTAACTTAGATAGACCTCAAATATGAGCTGCACCCAAAACTGGTCCACATCATCTGGTGAGTGGTCAGCAAACAGTTCTCACTGTTCATTTACGCCTACGCTTGTCTTGTTTTGTGGGGAAATGTAGAGTGTTTCATGAACAGAGTGCTGAATCTGAAAATTGGTGCAGAAAGCAAAGGATTGTGCCATTTTATTATTGTTTCACCTCTGGCCACTAGTGAATGCATTTCATGTTTCACCCAGAAGGAAACTATAACTTGTGCTTACTTCAGTTAGCTAACCTAAAAATTAATTGATTAATTAAATAAGTAAGGTCAGACAGACATGGCAGGACAAATGGATTACCATGTCTGTGATCTGTGCGGCAAGCTGTGGAATACTTTGCAGTCCTGGGCCGATATTATCTGTGTTTGATTCTGCCGCTTTAACAGTTTTGCATCAGTTACTGAGCTGGCGCTTGGGTTGCAGATGATACACAACATAAAAGAGGAGAACTAGCTGTGCACTTTATTCCCCAAAGCAGTCACGCCCTTTGTTTTTTCAGTCACTCATGGGATGTGGGTGTCTCTGGCTAGGCCAACATTTATTGCCTATCCCTAATTGCCATGGTAAGATTGGAGCCTGGGACCCCAGAACATTAGCTGAGTTTCTAGATTAATACTCTGGCAGTTATACCACGAGGTCATTGTATTCGAATCCTCACTATCCTTGAGTCAGGAAAACTTTACAGCTGATCGTCACTCAGGGAAAGTGACTACGAATCAGATAGTTATGGAGATCCAGCTGAAAGTGATAGAAAAGCCTCAGCACTTGATTTGTACCAACAAGTACAAGATACCTACTTTCTTTGTGAATATCAGCTGGAATACAGGAGAGATGAGCAGACTATCTGTGGCACCATGGTACAGGGTGCCATTAATGTTGAGGAAGCAGACCCATAGCCATGGCTAAGAGCTCTGAAAATATTTTGGACCTGGCAGTGCCTGTGTGCCTGGTGCTGGAGATAAGGACATCTTCTCATGGCTGGAGAAAAATCTGGTGTGAGACAGGTATGATCCTGTTGTTTGCGCCCACATTGGAACCAACAACATAGATTGAACTAAGCAATGTTAATTTGTATCCTCGTAATAAAAGGTGTGCTGGGAGGTGGTTGATAATAAAATTGCACTTTACATTAGGTTTGAAAGTGATGTATTTTAAACCTAAGTAAGGCTCTTAAACTTCAACAATCTGAAAACCATATGACATGTTAGCCCTTATTGCAGGGAATTGGAACTCAATAATAAAGGTCCTGCTACAATTGTGCAAAATTTTCCTGAGAGAATTTGTGAAGCTGTGGTCTTCATATTTATGCAAGGATGCACTTCCATTGGAGGAAAGTTCACTAGATTGATCCTAGGGATGAGAGGAATATCCTCTTGGCTGTGTAAATTGTGTCTCTGTTGTCTGGAATTTGGAAGAAGGGGAGGTATACTCACTGAACAATTGACGATTCTAGAGGACTTGATAAAGTAGACATTGTCAAGTTGTTTCACCTGGCAGAGGAATGCAAAACATGAAACCTGTGACAATAAATCTCAAAATAAGGGGCCAAACACTCAGGATTAATGTGAAAACAAATTTCTTCATGTAAAGAGTTATGAAAGTTTGGAATTGTTTTCCCTAATGATTCTGGCTGTCTCATTAATGTTGATGTAGAGTTTTTCTGTCTCAGTTACTCATGTGATATGGGGAGTAGGCAGGTAAATGGAGTTAAAGCCAAAGATCAGCCACTACAGAACTGACCAACACAGCAGGTTCAATGGTACTTTACTTCTTATTTTCTTACATTCTTACACAGTGAGAAGTGCTACACTTGCCCCCACACCTCCTCACTCACCCCCATCCCACCCCCCAGGATGACTTTCCATATTAAGCAGATGTTCACCTGCACATCTGCCAATACGGTATACTGTATCCGCTGTACCTGGTGTGGCTACCTCTACATTGGAGAAACCAAGCGGAGGCTTGGGGACCGCTTTGCAGAACACCTCCGCTCGGTTCGCAATAAACAACTGCACCTCCCAGTCGCGAACCATTTTAACTCCCCCTCCCATTCCTTAGACGACATATTCATCATGGGCCTCCTGCAGTGCCACAATGATGCTACCCGAAGGTTGCAGGAACAGCAACTCATATTCCGCTTGGGAACCCTGCAGCCCAATGGTATCAATGTGGACTTCACCAGCTTCAAAATCTCCCCTTCCCCCACCGCATCCCAAAACCAGCCCAGCTCGTCCCCGCCTTCCTAACCTGTTCTTCCTCTCACCTATCCCCTCCTCCCACCTCAAGCCGCACCTCCATTTCCCACCTACTGACCTCATCCCGCCTCCTTGACCTGTCCATCCTCCCCAGACTGACCTATCCCCTCCCCACCTATCTTCTCCTCCATCCATCTTCAGTCTACCTCCCCCTCTCTCCCTATTCATTTCAGAACCCTCTCCCCATCCCCCTTTTCTGATGAAGGGTCTAGGCCCGAAACGTCAGCTTTTGTGCTCTTGAGATGCTGCTTGGCCTGCTGTGTTCATCCAGCTTCACACTTTGTTATATTGACAAATGCAAATTCAGTACAACAGATTGTCTCACATGCAATTCTAACCGCAGGAAGGGACCCCCAGCTTTTAGCTATAACAGAGAGGAATAAGAGCTTCCACATCCAGCTCCAAGAGCCCAGCAACTGCTCCTGAAAGTTAAAACCAAAAAAAATCTGGTTTGTTGGGAGCTACCCATTCAGGCTGCTTCTATTGTACCAACGTTTTTTAAAAAAACCCCAAGGCCTCATAAGCTGTTTACTTAATGACTTTAGGACAGATTACTTAGCACCTCCATCTTAATCTTTCTTTATAAAAGTAAAGGACAAAATGTATCTCTTTAAGCCGTAGCGCCGTCACAGTATTCATACTGTCATATTCCACTGTTCTCATATACATTTTATGGCTGTATTAAATAAGCTTTGTTTTGTATTAAGTCAGTAGGTTTGCTGTTTGTTAAAGAAATCTGGTAGTTTTGTATTCTGAAATGGTTAGAAAATTGGTTATATCTGTGACATCTGCTGTCTTCACTCAGTCTGGTCAATGTTTCTCCACGCCCACAGCATTATGATTGCTTGTGCTTTGGGCAATTAAAATGAGCAATAAATGCTAGTGTAGCTAGTGATGCCCACATCCTGTGAACAAATAAGAAAATAACTTGATAAAACTTTTTTTCAATTTAGATATATATGTGTTTTGACGAGTGGAGTTTCAGAACCAGAGAAAGACATATTCCTTTCTCAATCAAAGTCATAGTATGATGACAAGAATAAACTCTTGGATTTATGTAGCACCTTCAACGACCAGAACATTTCCCAAAGCACTTTACAATTAATGAAATACGTCATTGATGTGTAGCCACTGCTGATTTTTTTCAGATTGCCAGCATTCTCAATATTTTTCATTTATGTAAATGCTACTTCTGTAATTTTTTTCTGTTTTCACATTGAAACTAAATACAAAAATCCAACAAATCTCCAGCTTCAGCATTAAACTAGAACTTACTAAATTCCTAAAGCAGATTTTGCCTGTTAATGCTCCTGTGACATATTTTGGGAGAAGGACAGCAGATTCATGGGAACATCACTATCTGCAAGGTCCCCATCAAGCCACTCACCCTCTTGACTTGGAAATTTGTCATCAGTCCTTCAGTGGGTCAAGATTCTGAAGCTCCCTCCTTATCTGCACTCGGGGTGGACTTACTCCAAATGCATTGCAGCGGTTCAAGAAGGCACCTCATAACCTCCTTCTCAAGGGCATCTAGGGATGGCAATAAATGCTGACCTAGCCAGCGAAGCTCACCACTCATTAATGATATTTTAAAAAATAGATCAGTGGGTATATTGTGGTTGGGGAAAGGCTAAAGTTGGCAGCAATATTATAGAATTTGTCACAGGGGTGAAGACAGTGACTTTGACCTTCCAGTTATTTATCTAGAGAGAATTAGAGATGTCAGACAAGCAAGCCAATACAGAAATTTACCGGAGAAGCTAAGAGAGTTAGTGTAGAGGTGGAATGTGTGTACTCAGTATATATGTGTAATTTCATCATTCAAGTTGTATGTTCTGGATCATTGTACGAAAGAACCAACAATGATTCACTGGGGAGAATGGTCGCTTCCTACGCTGTACATTTCCATGTCTTGATACATAGATTGATAAATTGCTTTAACTTGAAGGCAAAAGGCACAATGTCAAAACTTGCAGATGAAACAAAGCTTGGAACGGTTAGGACAGCAGAGATAGACTTCAGGAGAACACGGGCAAGCTGTGGGATGATTGCACACGTGGCATGTGAAATTTAATGTAGAGAATTGTGAAATGTTACATAAGAAGAATGAGGAGAAGCAGCATAAAAGGTACAATTTTAATGGGGTGCAGGGACAGAGAGATTATGTGCACAAATTGTTGAAGGAGCAGATCACGCTAAGAAAATAGTTAAAAAGGCATGCTAAACCAGGGGCTTTATAAATAAAGGTGTACAGTACAAAAGCAAGAAAGCTATAATTATTCTTTATAAAACACTGCTTTGACCTCAGCTGGAGTATATGGTTCTCTTGTGGGCACCACACTTTAGGAAGGATGCGAATATTTTTGAAAGGGTGAAGAAATTATTGAAAAGAATGGTCAACAAATGCTGAATTTGTTGAATAAATAGATTGGAGAAACTGAATATTTGGTCAAGATCTTCCAAGTCCTGAGAAACCTGGTTACAGTAGATAGAGAAAAAATGTTTCCTTTCCACAACCTGAGGACACTGATATAAGATGATTGGCAAAGGAAATAGAAGCAACATGAGAGAGAATATTTTTACATACTTCTTGGTTAGGACCCAGAGCTCATTCCCTGAGAGTGTGGCAGAGGCAAATTCAGTCCTGGCTTTTAAAAGGGAGTTGAATAAGCACTTATTACGAAAAAATTAAAAATGTGCAGGATTCCAGTGAAATGGAAGGGGATTGGGACTTGCAAACCCGCTCTTGCAAAGAACTGCCATGACTTGATGGGTTGAATGATCTCCGTCTTCTGCTGTAACTGTTTGTATGATTCCATGATTTAACCAGTATGTGCATTTAGTTAACACTTAACCACCTCTGTGAGGGAGGTTGGTTTATTGGAGCGTACTGTGCAGTGAGTTTTCTTTGAAACAAAATATCTTCAAATAGTACACATCTGCAACAAAGGATGTAAGTGATAAATAATTCCAGGTGTCAACCTTTGACCTGATCTTAATAAGTGAGGAACTCCAAGAAAGCTTTTGGTCTCAAAGTATAATGCACTAAAGAAGCATTGAAACCATGTTTTCTGATTTGTGTATTGAACTCAATTTGCATCTTTAATTGTGTTAGATATATTTTGAAACTATATGCTCTTCTGTTAAGTTTGCAAAGGTATTTTTAAAGTTTTTTTTAGCTGTTCCACAATGTCTGCATGTAATTACTGCACAGGGTTTTACAATGATGCCCTGTAGGTAACATACCAACATGCAGAGGTTTCTTTGGCTAGGGGGAGGAGAAGCAGTAAACCGAAACCCAGTATGTGTTACTTTTGTACTATCACCGAAAATGTGAAAGTTATTACTTTTTTTTCCTTGGATTTACTTGTGTTCAAAGTATTAAATACTGGATTTTAATTTATAGATTTTCATTTTGTTTATTGTAAAATATTTGAGTGACAAATAACTGCAAATTCAAATTGAACTCATAAGTAACTCATAAGTTAAGTAACTTCTCTAGTAGTTCTTATAAATTTTAAAGAACTTCACAATTTTTAATTTGGCTATTCATAGAGACATATGTGGAACCAAAAGTCTTCAGCTTCTTCCTTGTAAAAATGAAGGGCAGGAATTGCATCAGGATTACAATTAATGCAGTTTCATAAGTGGTCAAAAATTAAAATCCTTAGATTATTTTCCACAATTTTGCAGTCCCGTAACCCCACGCTCACTTTTTAAGGTGGTATCTGCTTTGCTGGTCTTGTCACTTACCCGAGGGAAGATATTGTTCATTTTTAACTGGTGACAAGGAGTTAAACCTGAATTGTTGTAGATATCCAGTGGAGAACAGACTCTGAATATGTGGTTTGCATAGTTCAGTGTCTGCCGCAATCCCAGATTTTCCCAACCACAATGATGTGAATCGTGTGTCTAACCACAGCGAGCACTTCCCTCTCTTTTTATGAACCTGTTTACTTTTAATTTAAATTTTTATTTTCTTTTAAAGTTTCCAGTGTAGATTGAGTGGCTCCTCATTATCTTATCAATATATCTCAACCGTTCTTTTTAAAATGATGAAACAAATAGAACCCAGAAAGGTCTAGGAATAATAAATCTTTAATGTCACTCCCTGAAATGTCTGTCAAGTTTATTCTGTCTTGGAGTTTTCCACTGTTGCTTCTGTTGCCATCCGAAAGCCCATTCCACACATTCTCCAACCTCTTCATAGTTTGAACCTGAGTTTTTGGTTTTCATTCATTGTGATCTAAAGCACCCAATTTGCTAAACAATTTATTTGTTCATTTTCATAAAACTCTCTTCTCAGTCCTTTTTTCTAGGGCAAACTACCTTCAGCTCTTTAAAATCCCCTGATAATGCAAGTGCCTCAAGTTTAGGTATCACTTTGTTTTCGATTTTGAGCATTGCATTTAATGCCTAAGCTATCATAGAGTAGCCAGAATTGTAAAAAGCTGTAGTCATACCAGTGTCTTACTCATACTCAGCTGCACCGCCCTAGCCTTTAAGTTCTCATCCTGACTCTGTGGTTTTATATGTATATCCCCAGATTGGATTAGCTGTCCTTGCTCTTGCTGCACATTAATCTGGAGCTAAACAGAAACCTAAATTGCTCACTTTCCATTTTCTGTCATGTGAAATCATTTCATTTTTATTCTCACTGTTGGCGCCTCCTAAATCCATGTCCATATTTTCTGGAGACCTCTATTTGACCCTCTCTTGTGTACGGCAGGCCACACAGCATCAGTGGAGCAGAAAGGCTGACGCTTCGGGCCATTCTTCAGAACGTCAGCTTTCCTGCTCCTCTGGTGCTGCTTGGCCTGCTGTGTTCATCCAGCTCTACACCTTGTTATCTCAGATTCTCCAGCATCTGCAGTTCCTGCTATCTTTGGACCTCTCTGGTCAGGTTTTAGCCCCTCTCACCGTAGTGAAACTACTCTTGTCAGAGTTCCACAGGATGTCCTGTGTGACTATGACAAGGAGAAACTTACCCGCCTCATACTTCTTAACCATTTCCAGGGCTGAGTGCAGGTAGGCATGCCATCCCGTTCCGTGGCCTAGCTGGGAGGAACTGCTCTTGCCTGGTTGCATTTTTAATATCATTGTAACCAGAGAATTGATTGCAGTGGCTTCTCTTCCAGCTCCTACACAGTTGCCTGTAATGTTTCCCAGGGATCAATCCTTTCTTGCCTATTGGTGACCTCATCTTAAAATACCCAGCTCGACCTCACCTTTCAACTCCTCCACTGCAATCAGATTACTTGACTAAGATACAGAATTCAGAAATGTACAAACAAAGCAAATTAGAAGCAGAAGTAGGCTATTTGGCCCCTCAACCCTGCTCAGTAATTACTCCACATTCCCATCTGCTGTCAATACCCTTTTACACAGTTGCTGGTCAAGAAGCTATCTACCCCACCTTAAAAATATTCAAGGACACTGCTCCCATCGCCTTTTGATAAAGATTCAAAAAGACTCTCAACCTCAGGGGAGGAAAAAACTACTTATCATCTGAAAGGGTGCAGATATGGTTTACCAGGATATTGCCTGGATTGGAATGTATTACCAATAAGGAGACGCTGGACAAACGTGGGTTGTTTTCACTAGAACATGAGAGGCTCAGGGGTCCTGAGGAGACATGGATAGTGTGGATCGTCACAGACCTTTTCCCATGGTGGAAAATGTCAAATATTAGGGGGCATAGGTTTAAAATGAGAGGAGGAAAGTCTAAAAAAGATGTGCGAGGCATTTTATTTATACAGAGGGTGGAAGGTGGCTGGAACATACTTAAAGAGCATTTAAGCAGACACAGAATAGAGGTTTACAGAGAGGTGTGAAGGCAGATGAGATTAGTTTAGGATGGCATCGTGTAGGCACCGACATGGTGGGCCGAAGGGACTAATCCTGTGCTGTACTGTTCTGTGTTATATCTCTGTCTTAAATGGCTGACCAATTATTTTCAAACAAGTCTTGATTCTCCCACAATTGGAAACATCCTTACAATATACACCCTGTCAAGACCGCTCAAGATTTTATATATTTCAATCGAATTGCCTTTTTCTGTTCTAAACCTCAGTGGATATAAGCCTAACATGTCCAAGTTTTCCTCATAAAACAGCCTACCTATTCCAGGCATTAGTCTACTAAACCTTCTTTGAACTGTTTCCAATGTATTTACACCCTTACTTAAATAAGGACACCAGGACAGTACATAGTACTACAGATGGCCTCACTAACACCCTGCATTTTGTTTGATCCCCACTACAAGCTCCCTTTCCAAGCTAATTAATTTGACTCCCTCTGGAAACTGTCTGAGCCTGACACATGATACATTAATATCATGGTTGACTCTAGGACGAGCTCTCACTGAGGCACCACTAAGACTGCATATTTCCACCTCTGTAAAATCACCTGACTTTCGTTGATCCTTTCGTTCCTTCTAAACTTGACTATGCCAACACACATCAAGCTGGTCTGTCATATTCTACACTCTATAAACTCCATGATTTTCAAAACTCTGCTGTCCAAACCTGAATTTGACACATTTGCCTTACGCTCCCATACCAGCTGGCCTACATTGATTGTGTTCTTGATCAACGTCTTGTTTTAAGATTATTGTCCTTCTTTTCAAAGCCTACCTTATCCTTCCCTAACTGTCTATATCCTCTCGTCCCACAACTACATGCACTCATCTAATTCAGGCCTCTTGAGCATCTCAATTTTCAACATTCCATTTTGGGTACTTTGCCTTCGATTACCCTGATCCGATGTTCAGGAATTCTCTCCTTGCACCTTTCTGCCACTCCCCTTGCATTTCTCATTTAATACAGACCTCTTTAACCAAGCTGTTGTCCATCTGACTTGATATCTCCTTACGAGTTTCAAAGTCATATTTTGTTTCTTAATTTGTTTCAGTGAAGCACCTTGTGACTTTAGTATGTTAAAGGTATTAAATGAATATAATATTGCCCTTCTATAATATTGTAACCTCGGCAGCGTTGTAGTGCTGTAACAGCATCCCGACCTCTGATCCAGAAGTTCCATCTCAGAGACCTACAACTGTTGGCTTTAAAACATGTATTTAAAATATGACTAAACAGATTGATTATCAACCTGTAAATTCTTCTAATATAGAACACAGAACATAGAACATTACAGCACAGTACAGGCCCTTCGGCCCTCGATGTTATGCCGACCTGTCATACCGATCTCAAGCCCATCTATTCCATGTACGTCCATATGCTTGTCCAATGACGACTTAAATGTACCTAAAGTTGGCGAATCTACTACCGTTGCAGGCAAAGCGTTCCATTCCCTTACTATTCTCTGAGTAAAGAAACTACCTCTGACATCTGTCCTATATCTTTCACTCCTCAATTTAAAGCTGTGCCCCGTCATGCTCGCCGTCACCATCCTAGGAAAAAGGCTCTCCCTATCCACCCTGTCTAACCCTCTGATTATTTTATATGTTCAATTAAGTCACCTCTCAACCTTCTTCTCTCTAATGAAAACAGCCTCAAGTCCCTCAGCCTTTCCTCATAAGACCTTCCCTCCATACCAGGCAACATCCTAGTAAATCTCCTCTGCACCCTTTCCAAAGCTTCCACATCCTTCTTATAATGCGGTGACCAGAACTGTACAAAATACTCCAAGTGCGGCTGCACCAGAGTTTTGTACAGCTTCACCATAACCTCTTGGTTCCGGAACTCGATCCCTCTATTAATAAAAGCTAAAACACTGTATGCCTTCTTTACAGCCCTGTCAACCTGGGTGGCAACTTTCAAGGATCTGTGTACATAGCCATTGAGATCTCTCTGCTCATCTACACTGCTAAGAATCTTACCATTAGCCCAGTACTTTGCCTTCCGGTTACTCCTACCAAAGTGCATCACCTCACACTTGTCTGCATTAAACTCCATTTGCCACCTCTCAGCCCAGCTCTGCAGCTTATCTATGTCTCTCTGCAATGGTCGTCATCTCTTCTGAAGAAGGATCCAGACCCGAAACATCAGCTTTCCAGCTCCACTGATGCTGCGTGGCCTGCTGTGTTTATTCAGCTCTACACTTTGTTACCATGGACATTCTGGTGATGCTTGAGAGTAAATTGATAACTCATTATTCATCATCTGCATCAACACATTTATTGGTGTATCTCTAAAACTTGAATTTTAAAAATTGGCACACTCCAAGATGTTTATATCTTGCTTCAAAGAAAGCCCCACACAAGATTCTAACATTCGAAAAATTCACAGTGGCAAAACTCTCCAATTGAATGCCAGACTTGGTATTATTCATTTTGTTTGGCAGAGGGATCTTCTGAGATTGATAGTTCCAGGATATCATTCCAAAGATAAGAAATCCCAGAGACTACCTTCTGGTTTATCCATTAGCCAGGATCTGTTACAGCAGTACATGGACAGAATTATCGAAAAGACTTTCAGAAGATATTTGATAAATAACTTTGTATGGTATGATCTGCACGTAAAACAAAACTTTCCAGTGTACCTAGGTACGGATGACACTAATAAGTCAAATCAAATAAGCAGCTCAAGACAAGGATGTAGAATCAGAGGTCAAGTAGTGGAATGGATACAATGATGGCTGCAAAACAGAAAACCAAGAGTAGGAGTTAAAGCAAATTTCTTGACCTGGCAGAAAGTAGAAAATTGTATTCCACAGGAATCTTCATTCAGACAGGATTCATGGAAATGAATAACTTGGAATCAGAGTCTTGCAGTTGATTCCAAATTGAGGGTTGGAAAATTGAAGATTAAGAGAAAACTTGGTTAAGTTTTTAATGTACGAGCAATTCACGAAGGTGGGTGTTTGGAATCTGTGTCTACTTGGGACTATGTCTACAATATGAAGGCAACCTATATAAGATCAGCACTGATAGATCACATAAAGAATTGTGGAGGTAGAACTTTCATGAGTGGCTGGAAAAGATAGCGTTAAGAGAAAACTTAATGCACAGCCAAGGGAATATGAAATAGTGGTACTAAGGCAGGGTGGCAAGTTGTGGAAAGGGGGATTTTATGAAGAATAAACACCAACACGAACCGTCTGAGACAAAAATCCTGTTTTTGTATTGTGTAATTCCTGTGTTACAAGGTATTCCCACTATTTTTCAAAGATCTTCGTCCAGTTTGTTGAGCAAGAACTCCTAAAGCTACTTCCTTCTTGTCTTTTTTCACCTGGCAGCATTAGGTAGCTCCTCTTCACTTACTGCCAAGTTATACTTAACATAAGAAGGCATTCCTAAACAGTTTCTGCCAGCTTGTGCTGCACAAAAGTGTAGCGATGATTGACAACAAATTTCTTGTTCATGAGGAATTAACTGCGAATGTAGATAATTTGTTCACATATTAATAGTTGTTTTTCTTCCCACTTGAGTTTCCTTTGTGAGTGAATGACTTGTTGATGGTGATTTCCCCAACTAATAAAATTTATTTTTATTGTAGCCAGTTGTGGCTTTAGGCTGAGCAGGTGGTTTCCAAATCAAACAGAGTGGCATGAGGTTTACTTGGTGTTAATACTTTGAGGTGTGTCAATATTTAATTTTGTGGCCAGTAACTATGTAAATGATTGATGAATTTGTCTTTCAATTAAAATGAAGTGTCAGTGGGAAAAACCCCAAGAATTAAAGGCTGCCAACAGTGAGAGCTTCAAACTAATATTGATCCTGTACAAGTCTTGTGTAAATATTCACAGTAAGTGAGATGATATTAATACTCAGTCACGGAGGGTCATGAATTTGCATTACAATTTATCCCGGGTTTTGCTAATGTACTGCAAATTCTACAAGCATAAAGCAAGATGCAAGCAAATTTAGATGTTTACTACCCACTACCTGGTAAATACACCAAGTTAATGTGTGTATACCAAGTTTGATATTTTATGGAAGGTACTTTGATTTCTGTCAGTAACAAAGATTTGCATTCTCTTGTTCCTGAATTGTAAGAGATGGGGCATAAATTGGAAAATTTACATCAGGATCCTGCACAGACATAAATGAAAATTGCTCAGGAAATGTGAAATTCCATTTCCTGCCGTCTAAGACCATCCATGAATATCTTGACCGTGACCTCCAGGCAGAGATTGGGCAGAAACTTGTCAGGTGGGCGGGGCATGTGGTAGTGCTTGTGTGCTTACCGTACAAATATTACACAGTGTAATAACTGATATAACTTGGTGGTCAAGTAGCCTAACTCAGCTGAACATCACAATAACCACTCACTCCACAAACAAAATATCACTGCAGTGTCCCCAGTCATCATCCTTGCTACCTTAAACATCCACTCTCTGACCACTCAACTATTTGATCAATTACACGCTACCCCTCCTAATTACCCAGTCCAAACTATTACCTGAATTCACTCTTCTCCCACCCAACCTCTCGCCCCGGTTACCTTGCCCTTGTTTGACCTAAATCCTGTGACTCAACTGGTTCCAAAGTACATGTTTAGGAACTCCCAGGACACCTCCCCAGTCATTGCAGGTCACTGTGACTTCACCTCAGGAGGATTTGTCTAAATAGAACATAGCAAGGGCTCATCAAGGGGGAACTTGGAATATTGACTGGTTGTCATACTCAACAAAACATAATACGTTTGTCTGGATGTGAGTTTGCTCGCTGAGCTGGAAGGTTAGTTTTCAGACGTTTCGTCATCAATCTAGGTAACATCATCAGTGAGCCTCCGACGAAGTGCTGGTGTTATGTCCCGCTTTCTATTTATCTGGTTAGGTTTCCTTGGGTTGGTGATGTCATTTCCTACATTGGTGATGTCATTTCCTGTTCTTTTTCTCAGGGGATGGTAGATTGGCTCCAAATCAATGTGTTTGTTGATGGAATTCCGGTTGGAATGCCATGCTTCTAGGAATCCTCGTGCGTGTCTCTGTTTGGCTTGTACTAGGGTCGTTGTGTTGTCCCAATCAAAGTGGTGTCCTTCCTCATCTGTGTGTAAGGATACGAGTGATAGTGGGTCATGTCGTTTTGTGGCTAGTTGATGTTCATGTATCCTGGTGGCTAGCTTTCTGCCAGTTTGTCCAATGTAGTGTTTGTCACAGTTCTTGCAAGGTATTTTGTAGATGACGTTCGTTTTGTTTGTTGTCTGTATGGAGTCTTTTAAGTTCATTAGCTGCTGTTTTAGTGTGTTGGTGGGTTTGTGGGCTACCCTGATGCCAAGAGGTCCGAGTAGTCTGGCAGTCATTTTGGAAACGTCTTTGATGTAGGGGAGAGTGGTTATGGTTTCTGAGCCCGTTTTGTCTGTTTGTCACCAACAGAATATGGACTATCTGTAGTGGACCTGGACTATCTGTAGTGACTGGGTATGGTGTTGAACCCTCCAGTTCCATTTATTGGTGCTGGCATCAAGGGAAGGACAATGTTGGAATCATTGCACTTAGCCAGGTTTGGCCCCGCAGCTGTGGGGAAATGGTTGTAGAAAGTTACATTGAAATTGCCCTGTATTTCACAAATACAAATGGAAGTTGATGTTTGGTTAAGTTTATAAATTGATATTCTGATTCAGTCACATCACTCTGCTGACTTGAAGCAGCCAAGTTATTAATGGTTTCCAGGCTTTTGCCACTGCAGACAGGCAGCTGTTAACATTCCTTCATACAGTGCTTGAAAGTCTGCTGTTAGTTACACCACACTAGTGATCATGCTTGAATCCCACTTAATTATTCTGTTGCTACAGGCTATGGGACACAGTAGAGGAAAGGGATCTGGGAATATTTGTGGATAGCTCACTGAAACCAATACCACAGTGTGCGGCAGCAGTGAGGAAAGTAAACCCAATCTTCGGCTGGATAGTTGCAGAGCTCAGGCAGGAGGTGATAATAATTGTACACAGACTGTTGGTATATTTCTGATGCTGTGCTATAGTAAGAATATTCAGTAACAAGGGAACATGCAATAAAAGACAAATGTACATCCCTAGATTCTGCATACAATGAATCTAACTTTGTCTTTCAATTTTAATTTAAGTATTTAATTTAAATATCAAAAGTCATTACTGAGACCCTGAGCTGTGTACATTCATATAATTGTCATTTGTGCAGCTGTCGACATTTTACCTACATGAAATGGTCAAATCCAAAATCAGCTTCGCAGTAAAAAAAACAGATTTCAGTAGATTTGAGTAATCAGAGTGAAAATAAAGTAACCAGGGTGAATATCAAACAAATGTGGTGCAACTGTATTAATGCTACACTCAAATTTCCTCAGTTTTTCTTTTATGCCTTCCTATTAATTTGTACAGCTGAATGCATCTCCTTGTAATGGTTCAAGCCCAGACTAGCAAGCAGTATGAACAAATATACTGCAATTTCATTGGTTCAAGTTGAATGTAAAAAATGATCTTGAAATTTCAGTCCTGGATGGAAAAAATGCTATTTTTCTGGGTTATTTTAAACTGAATTTTTTGGCAGCAGCAACAGCTTGCATGCTTACAGATCATTTAGTGTGATGAAACATCCCAAGTCACTTCACAGGACATTATCAAATAAAATTTGATAACAAGTGACAACAAGAAATGTTAGGGAAGTTGTTTAAAAACCTGGTTCAGAGAAGCATCTTAAAGAAGGAGCAAAATGTGGTGTGTTTAATGAGGAAATTTCAGAGTTTCAGGCTCTCGCACCTGATGGCATGATTACCAATGGTAGAGTGATTTAACATAGGACTGTTCAAGACTCCAAATCTGGAACAATGCAGGCATCTTGCAGTGTTGTGGGATTTTACAGATATAGTGGGAGCAAGGCTTTAGGGAGTTTTAAGAACAAGGATGAGAATTTTAAAAATGATGTTTTGCAAGCTTGGAGCCAGCATAAGTCACCAAATACAGGAGTGAGAGGGGAATGAGACTCTGTCGTTCAAGCAGTTTGATGAATTAGAGTCAAGGGTTTTTTTAATTGACATCACTGAGACGTGCTTATGTATTTATAAACATTTTTTAGAATTTTGTTGCTTCAGTGTAAATCATATTAACATTGAATTCTGAAACGGTTTCCACATGTGCATCTTCTGCTGCGTCTGATGTGCTTCTTCTGCTGCGTCTGATGTGCTTGAATGAATGTTACATGGCTTGAAATGTTGAAGATTTTCATATTTAGTGAAAGAATATTTGGTACTATTTTCACATTTTCCTCAGACCTCAATTCATTGTGCTTCATTTTACACACCTGCTAATTTGTTTCGCAGTGCATTTAAAAGTAAGATGATTAATACAAAATGATCTTAACTCTGGTTGCATTTTCCTATCACAGAAGATTCCTCTTCCAGGATGCTGAATATATTCTGTGTAACTAATTTACTATGTTGAGTGATACCACCTTTTTAAAAGGAATATAATTACTTGTGTGGTTAGGTTTTCTAGGTCTTTGTGTTTGACTCGACAGATTTTGAGTGTTTCACCAAATTTGGTGACTTCTCTTGGTTATCGAAGACCATGATTACAAATAATTGTTATCATAAAAGCAATTGCGATGTTCCAAAGTGGAAAAAAAGAATGGATGTGTAATTAATATGTCAAAAGAAAAGCTGAGGATGAACATTTTGGTCATGAATTCCTTGTCATAATTATTGATGACAATTGGCCATCAATTATTTATAAGAAGCTACTTAATTGCCTTAAGTGGAGCTCCTGGACAGAATATGAAGTCTTTCATGTAATCTTTAAAACTTCGAAATCAATATTGCAAAATGTTGTGTTTGGAGACATTTTATCAGATAACTTTGTAAACTGTGAGTTTTGGTTATAAATAATGACTGAATATGAAGTTATAAAATGTTTTATCTTTATTTAGGTTGATATGAAGAATGTTAACAGTGACATTGAGGAAGCCCAGGTTACAAATTCTGAACTGATTCGATATGAGTATCATGTTTTGTACTCCAGTAGTTACCAGGCACCTGTGCTGTATTTCAGAGCTTGTTATTCAGGTATGTTAAACTCAACATCAGGGAAACTTAAGGATCCAACAATGTAATGCTTAGCAGTCTAATGCTTTAATTAATGTTCCACTTGCCCGTAGTTTAAATAACATGGCTGACACCTAGGACCTAAGCTTTTCTGATCCTATTTATTCCTGTTCTCTGGCTTTAAAAAATCCTCCCCTTTCCCAACATCAAATTCTCTTGGCTTGCCTTGTTCTTTGGCTCCACTTTCTGTTATTTCCCCTTTGAATGACTTTCCTTCACTTTCTCCAAACCCCATGCACTGCCCCACCAATATTGCCCCAAGGCCACTGAACTGATAAAGTTGCTGCACAAAGAATGGAAGATTATGATGCGATGAGGTAAAGTAAGAGGAGACTCATGTGAGGGATAAGTAACAGTTAAGCCATGTTATGCCAAATGACCTTGTAATGATCCAAGTGGATGGTAATACTGGACAGGCCAGACCCCTGAGAGAAACCTGGTGGAAGTTCTATTTTGCTATCTCCTTTCCATGGTGATTGGTCATCCTTGCAATCTGAACATATTTACAAAGGGATCCTAATGTACTTTTAACAAAAGAACATCAAATGCTTATTACGCAAAAAAGAAACAAAGAAACTATTTACACTAAGAGGTGTTTGAAATTGTCTTATTGCAAATATCACAAATAAATATTCAACCCTATTACCCTCAACAATAATGGTACAGGTACTCTAACCTCAGGGTCATCCTGTTTCTACTTCAAAAGTGTTTCAGTGGGCACAGTTGTCATTGACTTCTTCTCAGTGAAGTTCTACATTTCATGTAATGCTACCTTTGTTAGCTAATCTCTCTTCCAGAGACACTTATCAAACAGCTACTACAGTACATTTCCTCCTGAACATGTGTTCCTTAAATACATGCATTTAACAGCCTTAAAAGATGTCTTCCCCTCTGACGCTTTAGAGCCGCCTCCTTCAGGAGTTTTTTCTTGCTAGTAAGTCACTCAGGACTTATTTTCTTCTGCCCTGACTATTCTGGAGATTGCTATTCTAATCGCACCCTTGCTTCCAAAGGCTTGTTTTCTCCGTCAGAAACCTGAACTCTGTCTAACTGGATGGTTCTGGGTGGCTCTGTCTTTCTAAGTGGAAGCTTGTTTCTGTCTCTGTATCATTATGTTGTAGGACATCTTGTTGCTCGGCAACAGCCCTTGCTTCTCTCTTCTATCCTTAATTTCTGAAGCATGGAACTGTTCACCTGCAGGTTTTTTTTCTTAAAGCCTTATTTAAATGCAAACAAAATTCCAGACAGCCCTAGTGTTGATTGCTTAACTCTTGAGCTGCACAAAAACTATAGGCTAAATTGTACCACATATCGACAAAGTATCATTTTCATTATGTTTCATGAAGAGTTTCTGTCCGTGCGGCCTAGTGAGTTCTCCCCACACAAAGTCTGAAACTTACCTCATTAACCGGATACCACACGCCTCAGTGGCATCCTGCTATCCCAATTCTCCTACTTGCCATAAGCAGAGGTATTTTCCATCAGCAGGATATAAGGGATTTATCCCTTTATCCCTGGTACTGATGCTATCTTTGATACCTCCACCCATGCCCCTGGTTAAGTGCAGCAGTTCAGAGTTGCCCTTCACCATCAATGTAGTGGCACAGAGGCACAAATCAATGCTTCTCATAGGAAATAGCTCAGCTGATACTTCATGGCACATGCAGCCATATTTTAAGACACCATTTGCTGTTTAAGGACCTGACTGTACAGTCTATCTGATCTCAGATACATCCTATCTTGTATCTCTAAGTCACTGCTACTCTTTCCCCAATGCCCACTGTAGCCCAGCATCTTGTTGTGGTTAATGTGGGAGCACATGCAGGGAAGTCTTCAATCATTTCAAAATGTTCACTTTTATTCAGGAAACCAAAAGTGATCAGAAATCAAACAAGAAGAAGCTGCATTTGCCTCTCAGAGCAGAAACAAATTGCTCACACATGGAGAAAATAGACAATTTGACAATAATGATTGAATTGAGCATCATCAGCGTGGATTTGTGAATGGAAAGTTGTGTTTGACAAACTGTTTGAGGATGTTCCTAACACACATTATTAAGGAGAGCCATTCAGCTTAGTTTATTCTGATTTTCAGTAACTTTTGATAAGATTCCCCACAGGAAGTTGGTTGGAAACATTAAAGCACATCAGATACGAGTAATGTGCTGGCATGAATTAATGATTTTCTAACGGCGGGAAAATAGACAGTAGGAATAATAGGGCCATTCTCACAATGGTAGATTGTGACTAGCGGGGTTTTGCAAGAATCTGAAGAGTGAAGAGTACAGATAGAGTTTGATTTGGATAAATTCCAGGTATTGCATTTTGGTGAAACAAACAGGGACAAGATTTACGCAATTAAGTGTACAATTTTGGGCAGTGTTGTTGAACAGAGAGACCTACAGGTTCAAGTGCATAATTCTTTGAAGTTAGTATAACATACATGGTGGTTATGATGGCAATTAGCATGCTTGCCTTCGTTGCTCAGACCTTTGAATGTAGGAGTGGGTCATTGTGTTGAGGTTGTACACAATGTTGGTGAAGCCTCTTCTGCAATGCTGTGACCAATTCTGGTTGCCCTGCTATAAGAATGATGTGATTAAATTGGAGAGAGTTCAGAAGTGATTTACCAGAATGTTGCCAGGAATAGAGGGTTTGAGTCATTAGGAGAGGATGGATAGGCTGGGACTTTTTTCACTGGAGCATAGGTGGTTGCTTCTGACCTTATAGAGGTTTATAAGATCATGAGGGTTATAGATAAGGTGAATGGCAGTTGTCTTTTCCTCCAGGCTCAGGGACTTCAAGCCGATGGGGCATATTTTTAAGGTGAGGGGAGAAAGATTTAAAAAAAACATGGGGGGTAATTTTTTTTACCCAGAGGGTCATTCATGTTGGAATGACTTTCAGAGGAAGCGGTGGATGCTGGAATACTTCCAACATTTAAAAGACATTTGGACAAGTACATGCAGAGAAAATATTTGGAGGGATATGGGCCAAGCTCATCCAGGTGGGACTAGTTTAGTTTGGAGTAATGGTCGGCGTGGATTGGTTAGACCAAAGAGTCTGTTTCCATGCTGTATGATTCTAACTCTATGACTGTATAATCAGGACTGGGGCCCCAGCTGTTCACAATACACATCAATGAGTCAGATGTGGCAAGCAAATGTAAAAATTTGAAGTTTGATACAAGGATGATATAAAGCTAAGTGCGAATATGTGCTTTGAGGAAGATGTCAAGCTGCTTCAGGAGGGTTTGGACAAGGCTAGGGAGTGGATAAAAACATGTCAGATAGAATATAATGTGGAAGGATGTTCCAATGTGTAGGAGAAGCAGATGTGCAGAGTATATTTTAAGTGGCAGGAGGTTGGAAGCTGTAGAGAACCATGAAAGCTTAGTCTTTGAGTATGTTTAAGACAGAGATTGACAGACTTCTGATAACCGTGGTCAGAGCATTATGGGAATGGTGTGGGCAAAGGCACTGCTTGATCAGCCATGGTCATATTGAATGACTTAGACCTGTTCCTGTGTATAAGATTGATGTAATGTAATAACATACAGCAACATGTTTATTCCCATGACTGATGACTGCTGACAAACATGATAAGCTCCCTGGCTTTCTGTTTGTGTTAAACAGAAGTACTGCGAGCCTTTTAAGGCCTGGCTGATCGGCCAGAGCCCAAAGAAGGTGAGGAAGGATTCAGTTGGCACAAAGTGAGTATGCCCTGAGATGTATCCTAGCCCGGTCCATGGCTGCCTGTCCCTGTGGACGAAGTATCCTTGTAGCAGCATTCTATTAAAAGGTGCTGGTGCCCTCCAAAGCCCAACACTGAAGTGCAGAACCATATTGTAAGTGGATCAGAATTGTGCCTTAATGGTGCAGTGAGCCTGGTATGTGGCAGCTGCCAATGTTCATGGACAAGGGATGAACGCAGTTGCTCCCATTGGAATGTGGCCCATGCTGGTGCAATGACCCCAGAATGAGGACCTGTGGGTATAAACGGCAACCTGGAATTCCCAGATACCCACTCTGACTTTCATGTTAGGAATTCTCACTGTCTAGTTTCTGTCTGGTGGGTGAGAGAACGGGTGACTGCATATTAATGAGGTAAGATTAAGTATCATGAGGGTATTGGTCAGTAATATTTCATACCGATAGGCCTCTTGCCATTCAGTGGTGAAAATCTCATCCCAACTTCCAAGACTTGGTTGGAAAATGTGACTTTTTGGTCTCAACATCAAGAAGGGCCTTTCTGGACATTCTGCTCAATTTTCCCAAATTTCTCCTTATAACCCATGTCATTTAGGGGCTGTGGAGAATCTATCTAAAGTCTCCCCTACTTAACACCCCTACTTATTATAGAGACACATCAAATTTAATACATTCTTCTCTCCTCTTTCAAACCCTAGCCTCCGAATTATGATAACAATGATTACATCATGATCTTTCTTCACAGCCTATTTCTGTAAATTCTAAGCAATTCTCTTAATTTATTAATGATTTCCCAACACTCCAATCTCTCCTGTTAATTGTCTATTCTTACTGTTTCTTTGAGGACTATATATGATAGTAATGCGGGCATAAGAAAGAAACCAAAAAAGCTAGCGTGTGTAATCGAAATGCTGAAATTAATTCCTGTTAAATCACAAAGAAATTTCAATAGGCCTGTTTTCTATCAGGGACGACCCTTTTGCAGTTTTGATGAAAGGTCAAAGACCTAAAAGATTAAGCGTGGTTTTATTTTCATCAATGCTACCTGTTGATTATTTCAAGCATTTTCAGCTTTTACTTCAACTTTACAGCAGCTGCAGGTCTTCTTTTGCGCTGGTGCTTTTGTAGTTGGCTGTGACATCTGTAAAAAGTAAGGGGATCTCACAGAATGTAATTTATATGGCATTGTCGTAATGTTGTTCTTCACTTTTCAATAGAAATGATTTTTAAAAGTTGCATTTTTAAAATCCTAGATGGAAAACCACTTACTTTGGAAGAAATTTGGGAGAATGTGCATGAATGTTACAAAGAGCGACTTTTTCAAGGACCTTGGGATACTATTACACAACAGGTAATTAATTATACATGTGTCTAAACTATTAAATATTAAAATAACCTAATCAGTTCTATGCATCAGTCAGTGGATTGGAGCAAAATAATTATTCTCACTTAAGATTTGTAAACAGTAACTGTTCAGTTTATGGCCTTGACTCTGTGATAGAGCTGCAGAAAGTAATATCCTGTCTGCACTTCAGCCAACCCATGATGCTTTATGTATCCTCCAACATTAGCGAGTTTTGAGAAGATTTGTAGCTCAGGTTGAGGTTCTGGATGTGAGTTTGCTTGCTGAGCTGGAAGGTTCGTTGCATCACTCAATGTTCCACCCCCTCATAACATACTCTCCATAGTCACTCAGACAATACTCTGATTCCACACAGAAAATATTTTGCATGTCTTACTGATTTTTAGAAAAAGCACCCACCATCCAATGCTTTGGTTCAAATATGGACAGAAGAGGTAAGATCCAGAGGTGAGGTAAAAGTGACTGACCTTGACAGCAAGACTGTCATTGACTGAGTGTGGCATCAAGGATCCCCGTCAAAACTCAAATCAATGGGAATCAGGCTGAAATCTCTCCACTGGTTGGAATCATACCTGGCACATAGGAAGATGGTTGTTGCGATTGGAGGTCAGACATCTCTGCTGCAGGACAACAGTACGTGTTAATGTCCTAGACCACCCATCTTTAGCTGCTTCATCAATGACTTTCCACCCACTGTATAAGGTTAAAAATATGGATTTTTGCTGATGGCTGTGTAATGTTTAGCAACATTCGCTATCCTGTGAAGCAATCCATGTCGAAATGCAGCAAGACCTGAACAATGTTGGGGTTTGAACTGACAAGCGGCAAGTAACATTTGCACCACACAAGTGCCGGGCAATGTCCACCTTTAACAGTAGAATCTGACTGTTTCCCCCTTGAGATTCAATGGCATTGCCACCCAATGGATACATCCTGAATATATAAATAAACATCCTGGGGTTGACCCGAAACTGAACTGGACAAGCCCAATAAGTACTGTCTAAAAGAGCGGGTCAGAGGCTAGGAATCTTGCAGCAATTACTCACCACCTGACTCCCCAAAGCCTGCCCACCAGTGTTCCCTGTAATACTCTTTCCAAATGTGCAGATCTAAGAGGTCCATGAATGGAAGCAACTTCTGGGATGTCTGCTGTAGTCTCATTTCCACGCTAGGTGCTAACATGTTGTCTGAAGTGAAAGTAGTTAAGCATCTTCCCCCATTACAAGGAGATGCTCTTCTTCCATCAGGACAGCTTTGGTTGTCTCATATCATCATCAGTGTTTGTGCCTAATGTTGCGCTTATAACCCAGTGAAACATAGACCTAACAAATGAGGAATGCAATCAAAACATTGACTTTGTCCAGTGAAGTCAAAGGGAGAATAGTGGAATAGCCACACTGCGGACTTGACAGTAGCAACTTTACGGAAGCAATGCAGAAATGTGGTTGGACTGTGAAGGATGTAGGAAGGAAATATCTTTCCCCTGTCTGGAGTCTCTATTGCCAAATCAAACAGTCTTGGTATATGAGTAAGGCAGTGCCCAACTCTCTATTGAATGTCAACATTTTTCAGAGGGATAGAAGAGAACTGTTTGCATTTTTGCAGCCGTAGTGGTATTTTTCTGCAGCAGTAGTGGTAGAAGCACAGTAACTGAGGATGCTTAGCCATTGCAATAATACACCCAAGGATTCTAACATTTTGCAGGACTGTAGAAGTAGTGAAGAGTTAGGATAACTGCTGACATTGGGTTGGAAGGCGAGAGAACTGAGTAGTGTTCTCCAGAGAGCTCCCTATTCTTCCTCCACTTTGCTTGAAAAAGGCCCACAGGAGTGCATGCTGTGTTACAGCTATAGCTGTGTACAGTTACCACAAAGGCCAGGCTTGTGTAAGCAGTTTGCTTCCAAGTGGCCACATTACCAGCATATTTCAATTACAAACATAGTCTTCATTGCAAGCAATCATGCAAAATGAAACCCTCAGTTATTGTGTCAGAGATAATGGGAACTGCAGATGCTGGAGAATCCGAGATAACAAAGTGCGGAGCTGGATGAACACAGCTGGCCAAGCAGCATCTTAGGAGCACAAAAGCTGACGTTTCGGGCCTAGACCCTTCATCAGAAAAGTCTAGGCCCAAAACGTCAGCTTTTATGTTCCTAAGATGCTACTTGGCCTGCTGTGTTCATCGAGCTCCACACTTTGTTATCCTCAGTTATTGTGATGTGTTGCATTGAGAAACTACTGGCCTCTCAGCCAGCTGGTGTACAAAGGACATAACATCAAAAGAATCATGCAGCGCACGAGGTTTGCCTATTAGCTTGTAACTGCCATTTCTGCTTTGCCAGTGTACAGCCCCACCATCTTCCTATTCGTGAGCCCTATCTTGAGGTGCTCACCTTCACATTCCTCCGTCAGAGGCTTTCCCTTGAAGCAGGGAGACTGAGGAGGGAGATTTTAGAGATGTCACAAATTATAAGGGGCATAGACAGGGCAGACAGGAATAAAACTTTTCCCCTTGGCGGAGGGATCAATGATTGGGGGCATGGATTTCAGGTGCGAGGCAGAAGGTTTAGAGGGGATGTGAGGAAAAGTTTATTTTCACGCAGAAGGTGATGGAAATCTGGACCTTACTGCCTGTAAGTGTGGTAGAGGTAGAAAGTGTCATTACATTTAAGAAGTAATTAGTGCACTTGTGATGCCAAATCAATCAAAGCTATGGGTCAATGCTGGTAAAAAGGGTTAGAATAGTTAGGTTCTTGTTTTTGATTAGTGCAGACTTGATGGGCTGAAGGGCCTTTTTCTGTGCAATGTATCTCTATGACACTTCCTCCCGTAAGAAAATCCCCTTTTGTAAAGTGAGCTTGCGGGTGGGATAGCTAACAGTGAGGATGAAGGACACCCTGACTGGGATAAATTGCATCAGCCTGCCTGAACATTCTATATGTTGGATCTTCATTTTCAGCCGGTGTGCAGTCTGCTCAGTCGTGGCAGGCAAATGCAGAATGCATACAGTTCTTGTCGCCGCATTATATGTGGAAGCATTGGAAAGGGTGCAGAGGAGATTTACCAGGATGTTGCCTGGTATGGAGGGAAGGTCTCATAAGGAAAGGCTGAGGGACTTAAGGCTGTTTTCATTAGAGAGAAGAGGATTAAGAGGTGACTTAATAGAGACATACAAGATGATCAGAGGATTAGATAGGGTAGCCAGTGAGAGCCTTTTTCCTCTGATGGTGATGGCTAGCATGAGGGGACACGGCTTTAAATTGAAGTGTGATAGATATAGGACAGAAGTCAGAGATAGGTTCTTTACTCAGAGAGTAGTAAGGGCATGGAATGCCCTGCCTGCAACAGTAGTAGACTCGCCAACTTTAAGGGCATTTAAATGGTCATTGAATAAACAAATGGATGATAATGGATTGGTGTCGGTTAGATGGGCTTCAGATTGGTTTCATAGGTCAGTGCAACATCAAGGGCCAAAGGGCCTGGACTGCACTGTAATATTCTATGTTCAATGTTCTATGAATCAGAGCTCAAAACTGTGTTGGTTTGTGACTTTTTTGAGAGATGTTACCAGCCTAATTTTGGGGGAAGATCATCCTTGTCCCTGAGCAGCTTGCCTGAGTATGCAATAAAGTGGACTGAAAGGTGCAGGCCTCCTACTCCAGAATGTAGGAGTTGTGACAGCTCCTTTTGATATACACTGCGGAGGCAGAGACCTGGTGGTATTATCACTGCACTGTTAATCCAAAGACCAAGATAACATTCTGGATTTGAATCCCGCCACAGCAATTGGTGGAATTTGAATTCAATAAATATCTGGAATTAAGAATCAGGAAAAAACCCATCTGGTTCAACCTCGAAGAAGTTATAACTCCATCTGGTTCACTAATGTGTTGCAGGGAAGGATACTGCCATCCTTATCTGGTCTCGCCTACATGTAGCTCCAGTACTACAGCAACGCAATTGACTCTCAACTGCCCCCTGGTCAATTAGGGGTGGACAGTAACTGCTGCCTAAAAAGAACACACCCATCCCTGAATGAATAAAGAACTACCCAAAGCTGCTGTATTTGGCTGGTGTGGTCACAAATGATGTGTACATTCAGGAAGTAGAGCTCTTTCCTGTTGACAGATGTTGCTGGTTGATGATAGAGTGATCTGAATGCTATGTGGATGCACTAAATTGCCATGGGAAGCACACTGTGGTAAGGAAGCTCACTGCCTTGGCTGTTTATCTGCCTGGTTCCCAGAATCCAAGGGAAAGGAAATAGGTTGGTGTATTTTAGCAAACAGAGAGCATCAGTCTCCTCCCAGTTTCATTTGCATGGATGCTTGCGATCTCCTGTAGAGGTCTTCAGTGGCTCTCTAGAATGTCGTAAGATATAACTACCTGGGACATCCTGAGGAATCTTCAACATCGTTTGTCTGTCAGTTGCAGACCATTGCTCCAAGGCCTGGACGTGAGACATTGCCACATGTAGATGTCATGCTTCTGCAAGCTGGCCCACAGCTGGTTTTAACAGTCTTCACCTCCAATTCCATTTGCAAGTTGATCAGAAGAATGTTAGGCTTGATCTGTATCATCATGCTGCCAGAAGATCTGTAAAGGCAGTAATTTAATGCACATGGTCATCTTTCTTTGTGTGTACCTGAGACATCATGAGATGGCAGTCAGGCCATAATATACTGTGGCTCCATGAGATTTTGTTGGAGTGTGACATGAGTTGACTTGATTAGCTGGTTATGTGGAAGTTGATTTTCTCGTGATTCTCCATCCACTGGACCATGATGAATGAGGTACCCTTCAATGAGCTTCAAAATCAAAGCTACAACTCAGGAAAACTTACTCCTCCCACTTTGGGTGTAGCCTTTTCAAAATCAAAAGAGAATTCACTGTTTGCCTGTAAAGTTATGAGGTTCAGCCACCCCCGTCACACGCCAAATGCCTCTGATTTCCTCCTTTCCTTACCAGTTTGCTGTCCCAGTTGCTTCCACACTCTGCACAGATATAACTGCCTGTGTCCTGCCAATCCCATCCATGTGATATTTGATGTTTCCATTTTTGCCCTTGGAGCCTATCACAATCCAAGTTCCATTGTCCCTCATGAACTTGAGCCATCTCCTGATCGAGTCCAGCTGTAGCTTCACTTTGTTTGATCCTCCCCATGCATCCCAACCCTGACCTACCAAGTGTCTCGTTACAACAAATTCCCTCCTCTGATTGTCACCTTTTCCTCTGCAGCACTGTTTGACTAGACAAGTTCCCAAACATGAGCTGCTTACAGCAGGAATAGAAATTAGGCCACTCGCAAACAAACTCGCTCATTTGTAGACCGCCTCCCAAGCCACCTCTTACCAAGCCCCTCTTCTCCCTCACCCAGACCACAACCACCTGTAGACCATCAGTGATTCACCCTGCCATACTGACAGGAGCCCACTCCAGCAAACTGTGGCTGCCCACGAAAGGACTGTGGTCCACACTAATCCCATCAACCTTCATCCCCTTTTCTATACACTTCTATCTGCCCTCTTGCCGTACTTAACATGGACCATGTAACACAGGTTACTTTCTCCTTGGATTCTGTGACTATATTGTAGACCCTACAGCTCAACTCAGCAGAAGCATCCTTCAGACTTTTACTACTACAATGCTAAAGCAGCAAATACTTAACCCAAAGTCCAGGAAGAAGATAGCTAGGAATATGCCTTCTATATTGTGATTGTATATCTGAAGAGTTACATTTATTTATTGGGCTGAAATTAATTGGGAAGGCCAACTTAATTTCAGCATGTTGGGCTTTTAATGAGATGCTCATGCATGCAGATAAGCTTCTCAATATCTGTTTATCAAAAGGGTGACCTGCCTTTTCGAGGTCAAAAAAGTTAATTGCCAAAGTTCATCTCCATGGAGAGAATCTGACTTTTTGACTCTCACCTGATTAATTTCACCCACCCACCTCTCTTACCTCCTCTAGAATCTGAACATCCTGCCCCATATACCAGAAGTGCGTAGCAACGTGAGCAATCAGCGGGACTGAAGATAACAGGGTGGAATCTGCCTGTAGTCTGTTTACCCCCATTATATGGTCCCTAGCTGATGGTGCCTCCAGAACTCAATTGACATTTTGGGCTTGAAGTTTTTGCTTATTACTTGCACTCGAACAACTTCCTCAAAAGTTAACCTTCTTTATCTACGTTGAATGAAAAGGAAGACCCATGATTTTTCCTTTGCTGAAACCTCAAAGCAATTTGGTTCCCTGTGTTATGGTATTATGCTGATTTCTTCGTCAAAAACTTTAAACTATCCGTTGATAACAATCCTGCCCAAACTAGAACATTGTTTCTTATTGGGATACTTTTTGTCAAGACTCCTGGATGGGATTTTCAGAGAAAGATTACAGCCTAACGTGACTCTCTACTTAAATCTTCCACGTGTTTTTCTTTGATGAAAGTTTTATTTTGCCTTCCTGTCTTCTGAGCTCCACATCCACTACCTTCTTCCCCACTAATCCTTATTTAGACTAGCTACTTATTGCCCTCTTGCAGTTTCTACCCCTCTGCTGGCCTCCCGTTTGTATGTCTTTCAAGATAAGCCGTAAATGTTGCTGACATGCCTGCTTCCACCACCTCCACTGGCAGTCTGTTCCAGGCACCGCCACCTCCCACGCCCCCCACACTACCCTCTGTATGAAAATGTTTTGTGTAATTTCTCCCCTAAACCTTCCCACCCTCCCCACTTACCCTGAATGTGTGCCCTCTTGTAGTTGGCCCTTCCACCCTGGGAAAAAGCTTCTGAATATCCACCCTATTTATGTCTTTCATAATTTTGGACCCCTCTATCAGGTCGCCTCTCAGCTTCTGCTTTTTCAGTGAAAACAATCTGTGTTTATTCAACTGCCCCTCATAACTAAAACCCTCCAGACCAGCAAACAGTCCTGTCCTATTCCAGAGAAGTGCAACACAAGCCGGAGGAGCAACAGTCATTCCTGATCAGTACCGTCTAGCTTCTATACTCAACAATTGAATTCAGCAATTTCAAACCATGAACTCTGTGCTCCAGTTTGAATTATTTCACTCCCATATGCCAGTCCATATTTTGCCCTTGTGCTTTTGCTTTTCAATGGATCTGCACTTTATTTTATTATTTACACTGACTGATGTTTTGTTTCATCACTGCTATTGTTGCTGCTTCTAACATGTTTTGTTCTGTGACACCTGTCTTCTAACATATCCCTGCCCTTCATTTCTGTCCTCCTCCCTACATTTCAAAGCATCACATTTCTACCTCCCCTGAGTTCCAAAGAGTCACATTGAACTCAGAACTTTAACTCTGTTTGTCTCTCCACAAATGCTGCCAGACTTCCTGAATTTATCCAGCACTTTCTGTTTTTATTGAAGGTTAGTTTTTGGCACTGGCATTTCTTTACAGCATTTAAGATATATGAACTGTTTCTTCTCTCTATACTTTTTTTTATGGAAACCTTTCCTAAATTGCCCTTTCCTGGAGTTTTGGCAGTTACTACCCACACTGCAAGATGTAGCCAATCAAGTTACAAAATCCAGATTCCTTGTTTAATCCTTTGTAGCTAAAACCAATTCACATCCAAGCACATCAGAGTACAGGTCCTGCCGTTAGTAGCCAATTACAAAGCTCGTAGACAATGTTATTCCTCCCTGGGTTTAGGTCAGCCATTGTCAGTAACATGGATTCATGAGAGGCATTGACCAAACAGTTCCACGTGCCGCAGACTGAACTACAAACAACTTTACAGATTGGGCTGGCAGTTCCTATAGCTGTGAATGTCATTATTATTAGCAATCACTGCCAAGGATTTTTCCAGGCCACTGCAAGAGACATCTGCAAGATAAACCCCTTGACAGTTCAGAGCTGCTTAGAGAACAGTGCTGACACCACAGTTGCCAGGAGAAACATCTTTGTCACATTTCCAGCGAGAATGAGGCACCAAGCTGAAGGGACACAGAACTGTTGCAGTCTGGCGGACTTCCCACACTGGATGGTGTTCCAGATGGAACCCATGCGGTGATCAGGGCTCCACATGTGAAGCTAAATGCATGCATCATCAGGATGTGTGCCACTCTATGAATGTGTGGATTGTTTCAAAACACAGAAATCTCATCCTGTGTAAAATTGCCTAGTCAGCAGCAATTTTAGCAATGCATGAACTGATCTTGAATAGGAAAAGGGTTTGTTTTCATTAGTGTTGCAAAAATGTAATGCTGTTTTCCTCCTGAAAAGGCACAGATATCGACGCCTGTTCTAAGTTTTATGAGGACCTACCAAGAGCCTGATGGTCATAGTTCCTAATCTGAAACAGATCTAAACTAATACTGATAAGGTCAAATGACGCCCTTTAAGCTCTCGTCATTCTCAACCGTCTGTCACAACTCCTGCCTGACAGATGCGCTATATGAGCAATTTTGACTGATAGGGAAGCATATTCACAGCTACTGTTAGGTTGAGCTGGATGGGGCTGTGGATGAAAATTCTGAGAATCCGTTAAGTTTTCCAAATTGATCTGAATTTCCAATACGTAGCAACCCCTGTTCAGCAATTAGCCTGAAATTGTCCAAATTAATGTAAATGATTGCAGAATCTCAAGCATGAACTACATGAAGCAAAAATCATGTTTCCATGATCTTCTGTGGCAGTTTACAGAACACCGGACTGAAATATTTCTACGGCAACAAAATTAGACACACCCTGGTCAATTTAATCACTGTTGTAAGTTTCTGCTTATTGCACCCATTTGAGGGCCTTTGAGGAGATTCTAAAAATTAGGCTCTTGTTTTGTTAGGCATAATGGCAATAATAGGTGCCCAATTAAAAGCTTTTTATATGATAGAATTTACTAAGAAAATACTAAATCCTGAATTATTCTGTACTTTTTTAAAAAAAAATCCCAACAGTTACTTAAATCTGTGCTGTTCATCGATGGTGGTCTGGGGTGATTAACATTAAGCTTTTTTTATGATAAACCTATTTTCATTTGTGCCTACCAGGCTGCAGAAATTGCCGTTTCTACACGTCGAGGAGCGTCATTTGTTGCAAAGTTTGTTTTTTTTAAAGAATTGCATACTAAAATGCAGCCCAGTCATGTTGGTTTGTGGTAGATTTTACTTTGGATTTAGCACAAATGAATTTGAGCAAAATAAAACTTCTTAAAAGTAATACTTGAGAGCAATCTCTTAGCTTCACGCGTTGCTGCTATTTTCTGCAAGTACATTACGTGCTGCTGTGCGCTGTTGCTTCTCCGACAAGTGGCTGTACCCCTGATTTAGGTTGTACAGCTGATATGTATGTTCCCAAAAGAGTGAGCCTTTGCTTTGAGTAACTCAGTACAGGCTACATCTTGCCAAATGGATTATTTTCTTTCTTCTTACGTAGTCTTTCAAGCTCAAGGATGACTTTCTTCCACTCTGAAATTATAGGTCCTGAGGTGACTAATCAGTCCAGTGCTAGATCTGCTCATCCTGCTGCTGGTGGGCAGCTGCTGTTTGAAAGAATGGATGGGTGGGATGCTTGTGCTTTCACACCCTCCTTCAGCTGTTTACACTTGCCCTCTACCTGGGCCTGTTGAAGATACTCAAAATGATTCGTATCTTTTCAGATGTTTTGTCTCCAGTCTTGGACAAGAGGTTTTCATAAGCTAGCGATATTGTACTTTTCAGGGAAGCTTTGAGGATTTCCTTGTCCTCCTTTGCCCTCCTGGTAACCACCTACTGTACCAAAGCGCAGAGAATGGTGTTTAGTATGGAAATTTGGTGTCAGGCATGTGGACAATGTGGCATGCCCAACATAGCTCACTTATAGAAATCAGCAGGTCTGGCAGCGTCTGTGAAGAAAAATCAGAGTTAACGTTTCGTGTCCGGTGACCCTTCCTCAAACCCCTTCCTTTGTGGAAGGGCCACTTGACCCGAAGCGTTAACTCTGATTTTTCTTCACAGATGCTGCCAGACCTGCTGAGCGTTTCCAGCAACAATAGTTTTGTTCCTGATTTACAGCATCCGCAATTCTTTTGGTTCTTAGAGAAATGAGTGCCTGAAAGCTGGGGCTGATAGCTGAAAGAGAATTGGAGCTCCAATCCTGCCGATGGATTTACAGGATTTTACAGAGACATCACTAGTGATATTTCTCAAGCAATCTGAACTGTCCAATCAACCATATCATAATAACCACTGATAATGGAATCCAGTGGGTCCTGCTGTACTCCTCCGGTTGGCTGCTGTGCATGCGCTGCTCTGCACTCACTGCCCATTGTACACCCGCAGCACAAGACTTGTCTGCCATCCATCTCACATTGTCCATTGATTTGCAAGCATGATCAACCCCATGCATCACTCATACAGTAATTAATTCTATGTGCAAGAAAATTATGGACAATATGTCACTTATGTTAGAATTTCTGGGATTTTTTTTGCTTAACTTCCTTCTACTTTTCTTCCCTCCAACTCACAGGTAAAATGTTTGCTAATCTTGAAAGTTAAATGATTATTAATGTTGTGTTCCTTTGGCCAGGGAAATGTGTATAGTGTGACAAAATAATTGATGCTTTACAATCAATGAAAATTATGGAAAGGTGTTTATTATTTCAATAATTTAGGTGCCTATAAATTGACCAACTTTCATGTTACTTATATTTTCAGATTATAAAATCAGACATAAACTAATGTACAGTTTTAAGTTAAAAATTAAGCCTTGAAAAGTTATAATTTAAGATCTATTTTGTGTAAATCAAACAGCAAATTTCTCATCTTAAGTATATTTCCCAACACAGAAAATGCATTATTAACAAGCCCATGTGAGGAAATTAATGGCACTTATTCTACACATATTTTTGATGGACCAAATGATGTTCTTTCAGTTGGCTTTTGTCTCAGTGGGAATCTCCCTTGAGTCCTCATTCATCCATTTTATGTGCACCAGCATTCAGTAACTTAACTGCTTTTGTTTTAAATACTGTAAATCAATTATAAGATGCAGCTGTTTAATGAAACTTCTGAAATGTTACTAGAAATCTCTGTGGGCATTTCCTGGTGGCTCATAATGACACTAATTTACCGCACCTGGCAAGATCTACTCACACTGAAAGGAGCAATTCTCAAACTGACTGAAAACTACTAACCCTTTCAGGCTTTGCTATGCCTCCAAGAGCCTAAGAAATTAAACATACGTTTTTTTTGTGAAAGATATTACATGTGATCCTTAATTTCTTAGCCACTGCTAATGCAGCATTAGTTGCTAATTTTGGTATGATTCTTTATGCTCATACAGAACTTGAGTATTTCTGATAAAAGATATGTTCTGTTGAAGTTTTTTATCTTGTTCTCATCAGGACAATTTGCAAGAGTACCAATTCAAGGGGTAAGCCAACATTCATACTGAATGAGAGGAGAATGCTGATAGGTAGAAGCATTGCCATGGAGGGTATTGATGTTAATTTCCAAGTGAAATAACTGTACAGAGGCTGGTATCCCTTCACTGAATCACACTTTATTTACATGTGCACAATGGACAGGCTATGACCACCCAGTTCATGGTCAGCCTGTGAAGTCAGGAGATTCTTTGAATTAAAACTGGAAGAACTGCAGATGTTACAACAAGTACAACAGCAGAAATTGTTGGAAAAGCTCAACTGGTTTGACACCATCTGTGGAGAGAAATTAGAGTCATTGTTTCGGGTCCAGTGATCCTATCTCAGAACTGAACGTAGCTCGGAAAAAGTTCTGAGGAAGGGCTACTAGACCAAAACATTAACTCTAATTTCTCTCTACAGATACTGCCAGACCTACTGACCTTTTCTAGCCATTTCTATTATTGCTTTTATCCCCTGTTTATATCGATCAGCCAGGACTCCTTCAAACGCACATGTTAACAAATCTAATCAAGGATCTCATAGTCAATGAGATTCACCTGGTTCTATTCACTACACCAAGCTTTCCTTAAATTTTAAACCAGGCAGTTTGTCTTGGATTGGCCAGGGCATTGCTTTAAGAAATTAATCAGCAAATGAATTTCATGTACTTTATTCAAACTGGTGCCATGCATATACTTGTTCTTTCTACCTGCAAAGGACATGGATCCGTGGGCTAATATATGTAGCTTCCGGTGCATGCAGGTGCACCTTGAGAGCCAAGCTAAGTAGTTTGTCATCACAACATTTGCCAGGCCTATCAGCAAGCATTGCAAGTGCGGTTTGGTTGGTCTGATGAACTTTTATAAATTTCAAAGATATACTTTATTCATTAAAATTACTTATGTACGCACATAGTCACGAAAACTGTTCTGCCCAGTAGCTTATAGAGAAACAAACAAACATTGAGTTTGACTCTCCAACAAAACAAACCAAATATATTTCTTTCTTATACAAGACTATATTTAAAAATATTTGAGACACTGGGGGGTCCGATAACTGAATGGACCTCCCTTTAACTTTGGCAAAAAGACCTTAGATGGTGGTCTTTCCTCACTGCTTCTTGGTGGCCGCTGCCCCATACTTTAATGCGTCCCTCAGCATATAGTTCTGGACCTTGAAATATGCCAATCTGAATCACTGAGTCGGGGCAACTCTTTCAATTGGAAAAGCAACAAATTTTGGGCAGACCAAAGAGTGTTTTTCACCAAGTTGATGGCTCTCCAGTGGTTGGTATGTTTGATGTGATCTATTCTTTGGGATGTACACTACATACCTAGCATTACACTGGAACTGACTGAATGTTTGTTTTGCCCTCAAGTTGTTTTTTCTTTGTGAATTGTCCTGATGAATGCAAGATGAAACACTTTGACATGCTTTTTTTCAGCAATAACACTCTGCCCTATCAACTATTTATAATATGAATGTGGTTCTTCATTTATGTATTATTGTGGATCACTGCACATAGTTTGCTCAATTTGTGGCTTGAGATAATAATCCTGTGTTTTACAGATTTCATCTGTTGAATTTGAAATGTTATTATTTCATTGGAGCAGTATGCTGGTTTTTGAAGTTGCTACTATTTGCAGAATTGACCCTCTTAATCACTTTGCCTTCCAGATCAATTTCTTACCCTTTTCACTTTGCTCAGTTGCCTTCTCAAGTTCCATGAAAACCTTAGACCCACAACAGAGCAATAGGGCAGATGTTCCACAGTGCCCTATGCTGATTCTGATTCTGAGCTCAGTGCCCTAAGAAAAGGGGTTATGTGAATAGTAAAGTGAAAATTTTATGCTGAAGAGGCTCTATAACAAATCAGTGAAGGCTGCAAAGCACTTGGCAGGTTCATTGTGAAAAACATGAACTTTGGGATCACCACCATCTGGACCTGGAGGGAGGGCCATAAAGAGTTCTATGATTTTTGAAAAATACTGCTGAAATAAAAAATGACCGTAACTAATGGAGGACATGGGACATTACTGGCAAGTAATTTACAATTGTGAACAAGTAGAGTTCATGAATGAAGCACTGTCTTTATTGAAATGCTCAATGTACTTTGGATCAAAGTGACTCATTTAGAATAGGAAAAGTCCTTATTTGTAGTTTGCATTATTCATGAACAAATGTGACTAAATCTGAAATACTACCGTGAAGATGAACAAATTGCCTGTGCAAACAAGGAGAAATTAAACTTAATTTGCTGCACAAAAGTTTGTTTGTAGTGTAAAAAATTAATAAGCACACATATTAATGGCTAAAGATTATGTCGTGTATAATAATTAGCTGTAAAATTTTCCTTTACTGTGTTGTCTATTGGAAAAAGCTTGTGCATTGCAAGGGACTCAGTATAGCAACAGTTGGTGAAGCCTACCAGGATAAATTGTTAATGGCTCACAAAAGGCCATTAGTATGATGCTTTGACATAAAGGTTGGATAGCTGTACAGAGACCCTCCCTGTACCTATATGACACAATAAAAAATCTGCTTCAGGGATGACATTAGTTTATTGTTCAATAGGACACTTGTTGAGAAAATAGCAATCAAACTAATTAAATAAAAAGTGATAGAGATGTACAGCACAGAAACTGACCCTTCAGTCCAACTCGTCATACTGACCAGATGTCCTAAATTAATTTAGTCCCATTTGCCAGCATTTGGCCCATATCCCTCTAACACTTTCGTATTCATGTGTCCATCCAGATGCTTTTTAAATGTTGTAATTGTACAGTCTCCACCACTTCCTCTAACAGCTCATTCCGTACATGCACTACCCTCTACACGAAAAAGTTGCCCCTTACGTCCCTTCTACTCTTTCCCCTCTAACCTTAAAACTATGCTCTCTAGTTTAAGACTCCCCTACCGTGGGTTAAAAAACTTTGCCTATTCACCGTATCCATGCCAGTCATGATTTTTTAAACCTCTATGAGGTCATCCCTCAGCCCAAATACTCTCATTACCATTGATTACACCAACAGGTATTTGCTTTAAAATTGCCCATTTACCCATAGCCAATTTTTCCATACAAGAGTCTGAGTCTGGCCTACAAAGGAACCAGTGGAGTTTCACTCAGTAGTAGTGCTGCAGGTCATTGGTACACCCTTTTCCACAGTGTTTGTTGTATGTTAGCAGTTAAAGATCTGAACAATGCTTTGACAGAGACTGAGAAAGATCAAGTCCATAAGGTGGGTGAGGAGGGGTGCAGTGTCACATGGGTGCTTAGGGTGGGTCAGAAATGCCAAGTTTGGGATGCAACTGTCGAATTTGGCGAGGCGCTAGTTTAAAAGTTAGGTGCTTGTTTTTGACTGGAGTTGACAGGTCAGAGGGCCTCTTTCTTTGCAGTAGTCCAGTGCAGTACTTGGCTGATCCCAGCTGAATTTGGCTGGCCCACAGTGGTGGGTGTTGGGTTTGGATGGGATGTGGTTGGGGATCAGTGATGAATCAGGAATTCAGTTTATTTATCCAGGAAGTATATTTGTATTAGGCTAACTTCTCCTGTGTAACTGTCAGGCTGCAACTTCCACGTACTTTTGCAGAGGGTTTAAAACTCGGGGAAATTGTGGAACTTTAATTCCTCGGTCAATTCCCATGGAGTCAGCTGTGTTGAAGATTCCATGTGGTCCTGACACACATGTCCAGCTTATGCTTCACCAAGAACCCTTTGACCATCAGAATATCTGGGCCGATTCATTTTTACAAGACTTCAGGACATTTTGAAGCATTTCGCAGTGAATAAGTATTTTTGAGGTGTACATAATCTGAATTTTCATTTAATACTTAAAGCAGATTTAATGCTGCAGATGTTGGAAAATTTCGAAACCAAAGCAGAAGGTGCTGGACAAACCCAGCAGGTCTAGCAACATCTGTGGAGACGGAAACAGAGTTAATATGTTACAAATTCAAAGATTCTTATTCGGAACTGAGGAGGGCTGGATGATGTCTTTTTATGCTGTTGACAAAATGGTAGGAAGAGCGAATGGAACAGATGGTAACAGTGTTCAGAACAGAAAGTGCTGATGGTAGCAGAGGAGATTTGAGATGTAAAATAGATGTTAATGGTAGGTTTGACAAAGGGAAGATAAGTCAGCTTTGCTGAGAGCATTGCGATCAGGACATAGTCAATATGCAAGGGTGGGTAATCAAAAAGGAGGACAGTGTTCGTGCTCTAAAGTTGTTGAACTCAGTGTTAAGTCCTGTTAAGCCCGTAGCGTAACTAAGTGGAAAATGAGGTGCTGATCCTCCAGCTTGCGTTGAACTGTGCTGGCACACTGCTGCAGAGCTAGGACAGGATTGTTGGCCTGGGAGCAGAATCTCTTATTGAAATGGCAAGCAACTGGAAGGCTGCAGTTTCTCCAGCATTTGTCTTTTTATTTCATGACATTGGTTGTCAGATAAATATTGACCGGTACACTGACGGGAACTGAATAGCATTTATTCAAAGCACTACCACTGAATCTTTTAAATCTATCTGCTATGCAGGTAAGCCCTTGGTTGAATGTTTCATCTTAAACTTGTGACATTGCAGCACTCACTCATTAATGTACTGCAATGTCAGCCTAGATATTATACTGAAGTCCCTGAAGGTAAGGCTGGAACCCACAGTCTTCTAGCTCAGTCATGGTGTCTCTCACGTGGAAGAGCAGAGCACAATTCACAGATGATTGTGTGCTGGAGGAAAATTGTTCTTAAAGGCCAACACATTATGGAGGAACATTTCCGAAATAGGCTGGCCTGGAAAAATTGACTGATTGCACCCGCTTCCTGTTAAATCCATGAAAAATGCCGAGCAAGTACATGACTGCATACCTGAATTTCTGCAGTGGAAGGAAGTGTTTTACACTCTACCACAGGACAGGAAATCAGAGTGGGAAAAATCATTAAAGCTTTACTTACAGGGTATGAACATCCGTCAAATGCTTCTGTCTCCTGCTTTCTTGATGTAGAAACTTTGGGTTACAAGATTCCAGAGGGAGTAGAGGGTGGTTGCCTCTTCCCATGCGCACAATTTGAACACAGCTTCTTTAATTGTTAAAACAATTTAAATATTGCTTCTTTAATTGTCAAAACATTTTGAACGTTCCTTCTTTAATTGTTAAATATCGAGAATTCTGGGCACAAAGCAGTAATTTTGTTAGATGAGGATCCATCAACATTCATATTGTACCTTACTGTGTGTCCCAGAAAGCCATAATGCTTTGATAGATTGTCACCCTATTTATGTATGGATATGTGATGGCCATTTTTTACTTCTGATTCTATGCACAGCAGTAAGATAATTGACCGCTGGGCTGTTTTTGGCTAAGTTCAGAATATTTGCTTAGATCCCAGGAAAAGTCTTATTTTTATCAAAAATGCCAGATAAAATTCTACGTATTTTCTTTTTCTTCTACAGCCTATTCAAAGTGCATGGACCCGTTACTTTTACATTCTAGCATCTTGTGCAGCATCTCATGCTTGACCTGCACAGGAACCTTTGGACTGTTGTCCAGGCGCTTGGCTAATAGCTTAGAGGGAGCATTGATGGCAGTGTATCTAGAACATCTACCTGAATAATCAGAACGGGCAAATATAATAACAAGTTTGTCATATCACAGAGTGGACAGGACCTCATGACCTCACAACGGTATGAATCTTTTAGCTAATGTGCTTGAGTTTTGACATGGGGCTTAAGTCTGTAACCTTCCTACTCAGATCAAATATGAACCAAATCACAGCAAATTTAAAAGTTAAAAACAGAAAGTGTCGGAGGAACTCATCAGCTCTGGCACCATCAATGGAGAAAGACAGAGTGTTGAAGTTTCAAGTCAAATGACTTGGCTTCAGAAATGAAAGGATGAGCTTTATCCTGAGGTGAAAAGTGGGAGGAGCAGAAGTGAAGATCAGGAGAATGTTGCCAAAGGGTGATGAAATTAGTGACCACAAGTGTCACAAAGCACTGGGCAAAGGGAGAGGTCATGGTTATAAAGGCGGAAGTGAAATCCAGAACAGGTATTTATAGCAGAATATTGGACAGGTCTGTTAAGAGAAACACCAAGCAAACCAGAGATAGTAAGAACTGCAGATGTTGTAGTCAGAGACACCATAGTGTGGAGCTGGAGGAACAGAGCAGGCCAGGCAGCATCAGAGGATCAGGAAAAGTTGATGTTTCGGGTCAGGAACCTTCTTCAGCTGAGGCTCTGAAGAAGGGTCTCGACCTGACACGTCAACTTTCCTGCTCCTCTGATGTTGCCTGGCCTGCTGTATTCCTCCAGCTCCTCGTTGTGTTACCCCAGGCAAACCAGAGACTAGGACTGAGGGGTTGTGGGGTGGTGGGAATGGGAACTTTAGAGAGAGAGTTCATAATCTGTTGAACTTAATGTGGAGTTCAGAAGATTGTAAAGTACCTAATCAGAAAATAAGATGCTGCTTCTCCAGCTTTTGTTGACCTTTACTGTAACACTGTAGCAGACCTAAGACAGTTATTTGAGCATGAGCGAAAAACATACTGAATATGGTATCTGCTTAGTACACAGAACTTTGTATAATTTTCTGCAGCACACAGAAAGCATTCAACCGAAGCAACCAGAGCACATGATTCTCATTGCACTGTATCACATACCACAAAGGTAATTGCTAATTTCCTGCAGTGCATCATGTAGACTAAATATTTTTAGCCATTTCTTGATGAAATATGGAGTGAATCAAATTGGCTGATGACTGGCCTCGGTAATGCGAGGAACTTCAGGAGGAGGCTATGATTCAATCATTCACCAGGATCTCTGTTTGAACATGATTACATATGCTTCCTCTTTGTCTTTTGCACAATTGGGCCAGGCTCCCTATCATTTGTGGAATCATCTCCTCTGCATAGTTGTTCATTTGTGAAGTGCAATTCACAACAGGACTGCAGAGCTGTGATCTGACCCATTGGTTGTGGGATCATTTAGCAATTTGATTGCATGCAGTTTATGTTTTTTTTATTTGTTCGCAGGATTTAGGTGTCACTGGCTATGTCTGCATTTCTTGCCCATCCCTAATTGCTAAGTGGGCAGTTAAGAGCGGCCATATTGCTCAAGAGTCACATGTAGGCCATACTAGCTAAAAAATGGCACATTTCCTTACCTAAAGTACATTAATAAACCAGTTATTTTTATAATGGCAAACTGGGGAGGACTGGACTGTTAATCCAAAGACCCAGGATTCTGGGAACCTGGATTCAAATCCCGCTACGACGGATGGTGAAACTTGAATTCCATAAAAATCTAAAATTAAGAGTCTAATGATAACAGTGAATCCATTGCAATTATTAGGAAGAAACAACCCACCTGGTTCACTTTCATGCTCGTAAGTCTGGTGTAGTGTATTCTTTGAAAAATGTGGACTTCATGAGGAGCTTGAGATTCAAGAAGGATCATTGTTCTGAGGGAGGGTCTCTTGACCCGAAACGTTAACTCTGAGTTCTCTCCCACTGATGCTGCCAGACCTGTTGAGCTTTTCCAGAAATTTCTGTTTGTGTTTTTGATTTCCAGCATTTGCAGTTCTTTGAGTTTTTTTGTACCTGAGATTCAGTTCAGGTTACCGTTCACGTAGCCCTATGTTGCAGCATTTCCAATTTAGTATCTCTTTTTAGATAAAACTGGAAATAGAACAAGGAGGTTTTCTCCAAAGACAGAACTGTACAGATGTTGGGAATCTGAAATAAAAGCAGGAACTCCTGGAAATACTCTGTCCAGAGAAAAGGAATTCATGTTTTAGGTAAATGATAACTTTTCTGCCATTTTCTTAACATTTTTTTTGGCAGTTAAGTCAAATCTAATTCCAACACTAATTCATGCATTGAACCATCTAAACTAGACATTGAAGGCTGATGGTGAAGGAGCTGTGTGTGTAAAATCTCTTATAACACCCGCAAAAAACATTTCTGGTGCAGTATTCAAGTTTCAACTTTATTTCTTGTGAACTTCACATACATAATCACAGGGTTCCATCTGACTAGCCACAGCAGCTTATTCAACTGGACCAGCAACAAAAACCTCACCCTATCCTCATAGAATGGTATCTGTACAGAATGAGGCCATTTGGACCATCGTATCTGTGCCCATTCTCTGTGAGAACAACTTAGCTGGAACTTCTATATCTCTGCAGACTCAGCTCTTCCTTTCTCCTCAAATGCATGATTTTTTTCAGTGACCTTTCTCTTCGCAAAAACTGACTGAACTTCTGATTATTACCAGCATTTTCTGATTTTATTTCGTTGATTATTTTGATCATTTTGAATCTGATCAGTTGACATGGGCGACTCCTGTATCATTTGCATATTGATTTAACTTAAACATTTGCCAAAGCAGTGCCAAAAAAGTAGCGGTAAGTAAGTATGTCAACCAGGGACATGATGATGGAGGATAGCAAATGTGGTTCCCCTGTTCAAGAAGGGGAGTAGAGACAACCCTGGTAATTATAGACCAGTGAGCCTTACCTCAGTCGTTGGTAAAGTGTTGGAAAAGGTTATAAGGGATAGGATTTATAATCATCTAGAAAAGAATAAATTGATTAGGGATAGTCAGCACGGTTTTGTGAAGGGAAGGTCGTGCCTCACAAGCCTTATTGAGTTCTTTGAGAAGGTGACCAAACAGGTAGATGAGAGTAAACCGGTTGATGTGGTGTATATTGATTTCAGCAAGACGTTCGATAAGATTCCCCACAATAGGCTATTGTACAAAATGCGGAGGAGTGGAATTGTGGGAGATATAGCAGTTTGGATTGGAAATTGGCTTGCTGAAAGAAGACAGAGGGTGGTAGTTGATGGGAAATGTTCATCCTGGAGACCAGTTACTAGTGGTGTACCGCAAGGGTCGGTGTTGGGTCCACTGCAGTTTGTCATTTTTATAAATGACCTGGATGAGGGCATAGAAGGATGGGTTAGTAAATTTGCAGACGACACTAAGGTCGGTGGAGTTGTGGATAGTGATGAAGGATGCTGTAGGTTGCAGAGAGACGTAGATAAGCTGCACAGCTGGGCTGAGAGGTGGCAAATGGAGTTTAATGCAGACAAGTGTGAGGTGATGCACTTTGGTAGGAGTAACCGGAAGGCAAAGTACAGGGCTAATGGTAAGATTCTTGGTAGTGTAGATGAGCAGAGAGATCTCGGTGTCCATGTACACAGATCTATCCACTACAAATCCATCACCTACCACAATTACCTGGACTGTATACTCTCACACCCTGTTTTCTCTAAAGGCTCCATTTCCACTCTCCTCGTTTTTCTGTGTGTCATATCTGTTCTGATGATGCCACCTTCTGCAAGGGGGCCTCAACAACATCCACCCTTTTCTCCAACCAAGGATTCCCTGCCACTGTGGTTGATAGGGTGCTTGGCCATGTCCAGCCCATTTTCCGCACTTGTACTCTCACCCCTTCTCTTACCTCCCACAATACCGATAAGATCCCCCTAGTCCTCACTTTCCACCCCACTGGCATCCACATGCAAAGGATCTTAAAGCCTCATTTTTCGCCAGCTCCAGCAGGATGCCACCATCAAACACATATGCTCGTCCCCTTCCCTGTTAGCATTTTGCAGGGACCGTTCCCTCCGAGACACCCCGGTCGACGACTCCTCCACTCCCAACACCAGCCCACACCCCCAGGTCATTTTCCCATGCAGTCACAGAACTGTAACACTTGTCTGTTTATCTCCTCCCTCCTCACTATTGAAGAGTCCAGACATGTCTTCCAGGTGAAGAAGTGATTTATCTGCATTTTACACAACCTAGATTGCTACATGCACTGCTCACAATACACCACTGTGTTCCCTGGCCAACATTTCTGTCTCGGACCTACTATAATGTTACAATGAGAGTCAGCGTGAGCTGAAAGAACAGCGTTTTATTTTCCATTTGGAAACCCTGCAGCCTTCAGGTCTCAATATTCAGTCCAATGAGTTTAGAAGCTGAACACCTTCTTTTATGTCCTTTACCCAGCCCAGTACCCCAGGCCCTTTCAGCATAGCCGACCCATTTTCACCTACATGCCACCCAGGTTGATAGTGCTGTTAAGAAGGCTTACGCTGTGTTAGGTTGTATTGGTAAAGTGATTGAGTTCCGGAGCCTTGACGCCATGCTGCAGCTGTACAAAACACTAGTGCGGCCTCGTTTGGAATATTGCGAGCAGTTCTGGTCGCCCCATTACAGGAAGGATGCGGAAGCATTGGAAAAGGTGTAGAGGAGATTTACTAGGATGTTGCCTGGTCTGGAGCAGAGGCCCTATGAAGAAAGGCTGAGGGACTTGGGTCTGTCCTCATTGAAGAGAAGAAGGCGAAGAGGGGATTTAATAGAGACATACAAGATGTTCAGAGGATTAGATAGGGTGGACAGTGAGAGTCTTTTTCCAAGCATGATGACTTCAGCTTGTACAAGGGGGCATAGCTACAAATTGAGGGGTGATAGATTTAAGACAGATGTCGGAGGCAGGTTCTTTACTGAGAGTGGTTAGGGCGTGGAATGCCCTGCCTGCCAATGTAGTTAACTCAGCCACATTAGGGGCATTTAAACAGTACTTGGATAACATATGGATAATGATGGGATAGTAGGGGGAGGGGATTAGATTAGTTCACAGGTTGGCGCAACATCAAGGGCCGAAGGGCCTGTTCTGCGCTGTATTGTTCTATGTTCTATGTACACAGATCCTTGAAAGTTGCCACCCAGGTTGACAGGGCTGTTAAGAAGGCATACAGTCTTTTAGCTTTTATTAATAGAGGGATCGAGTTCCGGAACCAAGAGGTTATGCTGCAGCTGTACAAAACTCTGGTGCGGCCGCACTAGGAGTATTGCGTACAGTTCTGGTCACCGCATTATAAGAAGGATGTGGAAGCTTTGGAAAGGGTACAGAGGAGATTTACTAGGATGTTGCCTGGTATGGAGGGAAGGTCTTACGAGGAAAAGCTGAGGGACTTGAGGCTGTTTTCGTCAGAGAGAAGAAGGTTGAGAGTTGGCTTAATTGAAACATATAAAATAATAGGATGGTGACAGCGAGCACGAGGGGGCATTGCTTTAAATTGAGAGGTGAAAGATATAGGACAGATGTCAGAGGTAGTTTCTAAGTCGTCATTGGATAAGCGTATGGACGTACATGGAATAGTGTAGGTTAGATGGGCTTCAGATCGGTCTGACAGGTCGGCACAACATCGAGGGCCGAAGGGCCTGTACTGTGCTGTAATGTTCTATGTTCTATGTATCACTGGGAGGCTCAAAAAATGCAAGAAAACATGAAGATCTTTTTAAAGGTGGAAAAAATGGAGAAACCTGATTTATCTCATCTAAAATAGTCATACATTGTTTCAATGTGTGGAAAATGCCACAGAAAATTCACTTCCTCTGTTTCCTGTGTATTCACTGGAAGAAACTCAGAGGCACTCAAACCCTTTTAAGACATTTTTATGTTGTGACGTCTGTCTCATGACCATTGCTTTTGGAATCATTTATTAATCCTGGCCTTGGGCTATTCCCTCAGTTATTTTTCTTCCATCATGTTTAGAAGTTTTGGACTTCTGCCAAGCTTTAGGGAGCAGCACTGCATCTGTGTTTTCTTTGTTTTATTGAAACTTCTTGGGAAAAGTGCTGGCCTTGTTTTGCAGTGATTGAAGTTTTTGGTCAAAACATCTCACTGGCCAAATTTTAAAGCCATTGAACTTAAGTCTCCGAGGAATTTAAAATTTTTGCTGGCATTGTCCAAGTTTTCATGGCCATGACCAATGTTTGGGGTTTGTAGTGTTTCCCAATGTACCTTGTATTTTAAGAACTACCTAATCCGAGGCAGTTTCTTGACCAGGTCAAAGAAAGCAACAAATTGCTACATGAAAGATAGATGTCTGAAAAAGAATTGTGTTACACTAATAATTATCAGAGAGAAATCTACAATAGCAGCATATTACAAGGTTCAGTGGTTATTTTAGAAATCGTACCAACGTAAGTTGAGCAAGGAGTCAACACTTCTAGGGAAAAGAAATCAAATGCTTATATCTTTAAAAAGAAACTTTGAGATCAAAAACATTTAAGAATCATTGATTGGCCTCCAGGTTAAAATACACCATTCACAGAACTACAACGTTACAGCCTTTCTGAATCTGTTGACGTTTTTGGCAAAGAACAATGTTGTAACTGCCGTGACTTTAACAGTGCACTAGTCTCTCTGCCTTAACCAGTAGATGTGTTTCCATTGGCTAAGGATGATTACAATGGGAACTGGTAGCCAGATGTGCAGACTTGGATAAAAAGTTGCTGAACAAATATAAATAAAAAAAAATACACCCTTGTCAACACACAAAAAAAGCTTGTTTTTCTGGGAATTTGCTTTGCAGTGTTGGCTTCTGTGTTTGCCGACAAAGCAAGTAACTTCTGTATTTTGAAGACCAAATCTTCTCCAAAAGGATGGATTGAGGCTGTAAATGCACTTTTTACTTAATGCTGTAACACTTTCCTTAAAAACAGCAGTAATGTTTTCTGAATGCACTAAAGTGTCTATTTGGGTGATGGGTGATTTTGTTGGGAGTATTTTGTTGATAATATGTTACGTTGTGTTTTGATAGCTTTCTAAAATAAACGGACATTCATTTGTTATGTTGGTTTGATTCAAGTGCTGTTTATTACAATATCTTCAGCATCATTTTAATATTCCTCGTTTATAATAAAATTATATGTAGTAGCAACAGTTCTTTTAAACAGTCTGGCAAAGTTATGTAGACCTTCTGTTCCTTGCTGTCTGTGCTTCAATCAGTCTTCAACTCACTCCCATGTATTTTGTTTAGCACAATATACTAATGGTTGTAGATTTGAGCGAAGGATGTTGATGCTGTTACTTATTTTACTTATATCACGTTACTTGATTGATGGTGTGGTCTGCATTATACATATTCAGCATAGATTTTAGTGAATAAGTTGGAGGTTTGGAAGTTTCGTATGGTAGAAAATAATGATTTAACAATTTAAAGTAAGGCAGTTGGCAATCTGGATTCTATTTTCAACTCACTACATCCAGTCAAAATGTTGTATCCACCTCCTGCTGTTAATAGGCTATGTAATACAAATTAGTTGTGTCAGTGGGCAAGTATTAAAAGTTAGTTTCAGCTATTTCTTATTATCTTACTTCTTGGCTCCTTCGTAGATTCAATAAGAGGCCATTCTGCCTATTCTGGGATGGTTTTGGCCGTTTTGTGACCCAACCCCACACACCCATTTTTGATGCATTTCCATTGATACCTTTGGTTAATGAAGTAGTAACAATGCCACATTTACAACTAACAGTTCATTTTGTATTAATTGCTTTTTGTGGACAGAAGTTCCAAATTTGTGCACTCTAATAATAATGTTATACTATGTGATGATTTAGACCTTCTAGAATGGTTCATAATAGGTTTGCTGATTGCATAGGCGGTAAAACATTTTGTGTTGTCATTCCTGGTGCACTTTAAATTGTTTTTGATGTTATTGTAATATAACTGATGAAAATAGCACTGATTCTAGAAATTGGAACACAGAAAGGTCAAACAGCTAGTATGCACATGACAGGGCTAGCCCTTCAATTTGAACTATTTACTGCGATGCCATTTCCCTATTATAAATTTACTTAATTATTTTTCAAACACTTCTTATTGCTCCCTTAAATGATGTAGCCTACCTCAAAAGCTATTTCATGTGAAACTTTCTTTCACTAAAATCTGTGAATGGGTACATCTCAGTGTAAGTGCCATGTTATATCGAAAGATTGAATCTCTGGATTCTTATTGAATCTCTGCGGCCAGTAGAATAGTTTGTATTGTTTAAGGTTCCATTGGCTGTCTGATCAAGCAGAGCACCCGTATTGCTAGTTGTGCTTCAAGGGTTCTTGTCATGACCAGGATGGCCAGAAAATTCAGCTGCAGAGTGTCTCGTCTGGGGGAAACTCCTCTGGATCTCTTCCCCCAAGAAAGATGTGATTTCCAGAACTCATTTTCAGAACTCTGAGGAATGGTCACCAAAACATTAACTCTGATTTTTTTTTCTTTACAGATGCTGCTGGACCTGCTGAGCTTTTCCAGCAACTTCTGTTTTTGTTCCTGATTTCAGCATCCGCAGTTCTTTCAATAAGAGACAATCTAACCACTGCCTTTTAACATTTAATGGTGTTACCATTGCTGTAAACATTCTGGGTGTTACCATTGACCAGAAACTCATCTGGACTTGCCATATAAATACAGTGGCTACCAGAACAGGTCAGAGGACAGGAATACAGCAGCAAATAACTCACTTCCTGACTCCCTAAAGCCTGTCCACCATCCAAAAGGGACAAGTCAGGAGTGTGATGGAATAATCCCTCCTTGCCTGGATGGGTGCAGCACTAAAATTCTCAAGAAGCTTGACAAAATCAAGGACAAAGCAGCCCGCTTGATTGGCACCACATCCGCAAGCATTCACTTCCTCCACCACCAACGCTCAATAGCAGCAATATGTACTATCTGCAGGATGCTCTGCAGAAATTCCCCAAAGATCCTTAGGTAGCATCTTCCAAACCCATGACCATTTCCATCCAGAAGGACAAGGACAGCTGATATATGGGAACAAGTTCCCCTCCAAGACACTCACTATCCTGATTTTGAAATATGTCACCTTTCCTTCAGTGCTTCTGGGTCAACTACGCACAACATGTGGACTGCAGCAGTTCAAGAAGGCAGCTCACTACCACTTTCTCAAAGGAGACTAGGAACCAATGATTAATACTGGCCAGCCAGTGATGCCCACATCCCACAAGTGAATAAAATGAAAGTGACGTGGTGTAACATTCACTCCAGAGTTTGCTTGTTTACAGAATAACAGAATGTTATGGTACAGAAAGAGGCCATTCAGCCCACTGTGTCTGCTACAGCTCATTAAAGGAGCAACATTACCTAGTGCCAATTTCCTACCTTTCCCCAGACCTTTGCACAAATAATCATCTGGTGCTATTTTGAATGCTTCAATTGAAATTGCCTCCCCGGCACTTCCAACTTTCTGCACATAACTACTTGTTGAAGGAAAGAGCTGCTTACCACTTCTTTTACAGGAACACTTTCTCCTTATCTGCTGTATCCAATGCACTCACTGTTTTGTAAATGATCAGAAATCCTCTTAGCTGCCTTCTATTGAAGAAAAGACACAGATTTGTCAAATGGAGAGCAGATCTAATTTAATTGATTTTTTTTGAAAAAGTGACTAAATAAATTGACGAGGGTGGTGCAGTTGATATGATTTACATGGACTTCACTAAGGCCTTTAACAAGGTGCCATATCGAAGGCTGGTCCAAAAGTTAAGAGCCCATGGAATCCAAGGCAAGCTGGATGGAAAATGGGCTTGTAAGCAGGAGACAACGGGTGAAGGTGGAGTGATGTTTTTGTATTGCGAAGCCTGTGACCAGTGGTGTACCACAGACATCGATGCTAGGAACCTTGCCACTTACTAAGTACATTAATGTATTTGTTGTACATGTAGAGGGCTTAATTCATCCTTGTTTTTGTCCTCTATGGCCCTATGAATAAACCTGGGGTACTGAATGTATTACTTACTATTCTGTCTGCCGGTTCTGCTACTTTCAATGATCTCTGCCCTTATATCCCAGGTCCCTCTGTTCCTGCAAGCCGTTGGAATTGTACCCCCAGTTTTATATTCCCTTTCAATTCTCGTCCTCACAAAATGCATCACCTTACACTTCTCTACGTTGAAACTCAGCCAAGCCCATGTCATTCCAGGACATTCCAAAATAATTTACAGAAAACAGCTGTAGATTTCCAGAGACTCTGAACACTCTGTGGTAAAGATTTCTTATAATTTACCTTCTCATTCTCGTTGTGAGTCAGACCTTGTACATCTTGTTACTAACTCCAGTAAGATGGTGGTGCAGTAGGACTTCTGAGCCCAAGCTTCATCTACTCTGTCAGCTTTTCTGTTTGTTTCTTTTCTTCTGTTTCTCTCTTCTTGTTTGTTTTTATTTCTTTTCTATTTTATTTAACTTGCATCTTGTTGAAGAGCCCGGTTGGGGCGACAGCATCGGCAGTGGGGAATGGACCCAGCAGCTCGAACTTGTGGAGGCCCAACAGCACAAGTGGGCCCAGTGGCGCAGACGTGTGACGTGGCGTTGGAGAGAGTTTGGGTCCCTGGTGGCTTCTGCACCATCAAGGTGGCCCCAGTGCTGACTCATGGGGTGTTGCATCTGATGCAGGTTTGGGTTCCCGGAGATGTCTGCATCCAGTGCAGATTCAGGGAGTCAGCGGCAGAGGCGGATTTGAGCCCAGTACAAGATCTGATGGCATCAGCCATGGCTGCATTGACGAGGTGGGGTCCCAATGTGTCCCTCATGGTGGTGGAGTCGAGTTTGGACTGGTGCAGTAATCGGTAGCTTCAGTGACGTCTGCATTGGGAAGTCCATCGAGGAATGATAGTGACAATGTGTGGTGGAGGCGAGATGGACGATGTAGACAAATGGTACCCTTCGTTTTGGTGGCAGTGAAGCTGCAAAGGGGGCTCATGCTGGCTACCAGGCCCGTGGCCCATGATGAACCACTTAACAAGAATGACTAAAGTTTGGCACTTTCTTTATTTCGTTCTTTTCTGCCATTATATTCTATGTTTCAGTTTAGTTTATTTTGTTTTAAGATGGGGCTGGAGAGTGGTGACACTACAAAACACTTTTCACTGTATTTTGTATCAAGATACACTTGACAATAAATAAATCAAATCAGTTCACTAACCGGTAGAAACTATTGTTCAAAAATGATAGTTTCAAACCTTTTTATGATCCTGAAAATCTCTATTAGGTTCCCCCTCCGATGCTCCCTATTCCTTGTGACCTCCTTTGCTCCATTAAAAAGGATAAAATTTTCACACTTTTCTCCGTTTTCCCTCTTTTTTGCGATTATCATGGATTTTCACTTTGTGCTTAGTTTTAATATTCTTCCTACGATGGATTACTTAGAATATATCAGAGCATCACCACATGCATGTTCCCTTCTAAACCATTCGCCATCCTGACTTCAAACTATATCAACCCTTCACCCTCATGGGGTCAAAATCCTAAAACTGCCTTCCTAACAACATAGTGGTTGAAGGAGGCAGCTCACAATCACCTTTTCAAGGGCATTATGGGATGGGCTTAGCCAGAACCATCCACATGCCAAGAAGGAATTGTAAAAGTGATCTAATTATAATTAACTGCTGTACGTTCAGTGAAAGACCAGCATTTATATTTCTCCAGAGTTTCCGCTGTTCTTCAACCTAAATTACAGCAATCAAGAGCCTGCATCTTCAAAAGTCAAGCTCCATATTCTTCAAAATTTGTCCCTCCATTCAAACGAACGTATGTGGTTCCGTGAATTGTTTTAATGTTTTGCACATTTGTACAAAATCATGTGAACTTCGACCTTTTCATTCTAAGAATGCTTTCCATTCTATTTATTTTGTTTATTATTTCTACTTATTTCTTTATCTTCTTAATCTTTCCTTTGTTTTTTCACAATATAGATCATTATAATCTCCTTAAACATATTAGTTTTGACTGCTGTGGCCTATCTTTAATTTTTATTTTTAATCCAAGTATTTGTGCTCTCACAGTTTGTGTTTTCCCTTGCTTTGCAAATTAAACATCTTTTGGTTCCAGGATACCTAAATTGGAAAAAGCTCATTCAAATTACAATAGCATAAAGAATACTTTGAAAATCTCGGAAAGTTTATAATGGACACAACAGGGATTCCAGGATCAATTTGGAGCTAGCTCAGATAATGTGTTGAATTGTAGTTTCATGTGTTAAAGCTTCTTTGAAACAATAATCTTGTTCTTAACTATTCGTTTGTATTTATTTGTCCAGGAGCATCATTTACTTGGCCAACCATTTTTTGTTCTCCATCCTTGTCGAACATCTGAATTAATGACTCCAATTGTGGGTGCCGCAGAGGAGCAGAGGTAAAGTGTTTAAACAGAGAGTCTGTTGAGCTGCACCAATTGAACGCAGCTGAATTAAAATGCGTTGAATTACTATTAGGACAATGGAAATGGTTGTTATGATTTCTAAACAATTAAATCTACAGTTTAGATAAGAAAAAATGGATTTCTGACTCATCTGACTAAAGAAGAATAAGTGTGGAGGATAAAAGAGAGTCGTTAGTCGTTGATACAAATGTTTCTGCAGTGTTTTTTTGGAATCTGAATTACTGGCATTTACAGATGTGCGGTAGATGAAAATGATTATGGCATCCATTCTAACTAAAACTGGAAGGTGGGACCTATACAAGAAGCAAGGGTTGCATCCAAACTGGTGAGTCATAAATATCCTGGCAGGGAAGTTTAACAGTGCCAGTTGGGGAGGTTTAAACTAGTGTGGTGGGGGCTGGCAACTGGCGCAGCAGGTCAGTAAGTACGGGACTGGGGAAGAACTTGAGACTTGGCCAAATGTGGCTGAGAGGAAGAGCAGTCAGGGAGAGGTTGCTAAGCCCAACAGAACTGGAGGCTTCAACTTCAGTGCAATAAGTATAATAGGTAAGATGGATGAATTTAGTGCCTGGATGAATGCATGCAGTTATGATGGTTTTGCTATCACAGAGACATGGTTGAAAGAGGGACGGGATTGAAAGCTTAACATTCCGGGATACCAGTGTTTTAGATGAGATAGATGTGATAGAATGGGGAGCAGAAGAGATAGCGGAGTTGCATTAATGGTTAGGAAGCATGCTGAGGGAGGACACCCTGGAGGGATCTTGCAGTGAGTCATTATGAGTAGAGCACAGGAGTAGGAAGAGTGAAGTCACAAGGTTGAATTGTACTTAACAGACCTTCCAGCTGTCAGCCAGAGTAAGAGATATGTAGTCAGATTCTGGAAATAACAGGGTTACTGTGGTGGATGATATTAACTTACCCCAAATTAACTGGGACTTGTCTTAATGCTGGGGATTTGGATGGGGGCCAATTTGTTAAAAGTGTCCAGGAGAGTTTTTTGAAAGAGCATGTGGATAGTCAAATGAGGGAGGGAGCCATATTCCTGCGGTTGCAGGGAAAGGTGGGGTTAGTGGGGAGTGTGGAGTGGATGAGGGATTTGCGGAGAAAGTGGTCCATATCAAAGGCAGGTATTTTAGGTTGTGGGGTCGGATTGTAGGTGGAAGAAGTGGCGGAGAATGATACATCGGTGGTTGGAAGGGGGTGATATGTGAGGACAAGGGGGGCTTTGTCTTTATTTTTGTTTGGTGGAGGGAAGGTGAGGGCAGAGGTGCAGGAAATGCAAGATGTGCAGTTGAGGGCATTTTCGATTGCCAGAGGGCGCAAGTTGTGGCCCTTGAAATAGGAGGACATCTGGGATGTTCAGAAGTAGAATGCCCCATCTTGAGAGCAAACACAGCGGAGGCAGAGGAATTGGGCATAAGGGATCGCATTCTTGCGGGAAGGTGAGTGAGAGGAGGTGTAGTCTAGGTATCTGTGGGAGTCGGTGGGCTTGAAATAGACGTCGGTTTTGAGGCAGTCACCAGAGATGTAGACAGACAGGCTCAGGAAGGAGAGGAAGGAATCAGAGATGGTCCAGGTGAATTTGAGGTTGGAGTGAAAGGTGTTAATAAAATTGATGAACTATTCAAATTCCTCGCGGGAGCACAATGCGGCTCCAATACAATCATCAGTGTAGCTGAGGGATAGTGCCAGTGTAGCTGTGGAAGAGGGACTGTTCCACATATCCTACAAAGAGGCAGGCATAGCTTTGGCCCATGCGGGTTCCCATGGCCATCTCCCAACCCTATCTGCCTCTGGTAGGGACTGCTCACTCCACGACTCCCTCGTCCACTCCACACTCCCCACTAGCCCCACCACCCCCGCCCCCTTTCCCTGCAAGTGCAGAAAGAGCTACACATGCCCCTACACCTCCCCCCTCACCTCTATTCAAGGCACGAAAAATACTTTCTACATTAGACAGGGGTTCACCTGCACATCTGTCAACGTAGTCTGTTGCATCCGCTGCTCCTAATGTTGCCTCCTCTACATCAGTGAGACCAAGTGGAGGCTCAGAGACTGTTTTGTAGAGCGCCAGCGCTCTGTTCACAACAAACAACACCACATTCTGGTCGCAAACCATTTCAACTCCTCCTCCAACTCCTTGGACAACATGTTCATCCTGGGCCTCCTCCAGTGTCACAATGATGCCACCTGGAAACTGAAGGAGTGGCACCTCATAGTTCACCTTGGTAGTGCAATGGCCTAAATGTGGATTTTACCTGTTTCAAACTCTCCCCACCCCCGATCTCATCCCATGACCAACCCTCTCTCTCATCCCCGCCTCCTCAACCTGATACAACCTGTCCACTTCTCTCCTACCTATCTGATCCTCCCACCTCACTAACCAGTTCCCACCACTGCCTACCTGCACTTATCTATCACCATTCCACTAATCTTCTCCAGCCCTGCCCTTCCTCTCTCTATTTATTTCAGAGTTCCCTTCCCCCTCCCCCATTTCTGAAGAAGGGTCCCGATCCGAAATGTCAGCTTTCCCGCTCCTCTGTTGCTGCCTGGCCTGCTGTGTTCCTCCAGCTCCGCACTGTGTTATTTCTGAGGTCCTGAATGAGTACTTTACATGAGTATTCACCAAAGAGAGGGATGTGAGGGTTGTTGAGGTTAGGGAAAGGCGTGTGAATATCTTGGGCAGCTCAATACAATGAAGGAAGAAGTGTGGGGTATCTTGAAATTTATTAAGGAAGATCAGTCCCAGGACCAGTTGGGATCTATCCCAGTATACTGTGGGAGGTTAAGGAAGAAATAACTGGGGCCTTAACAGATATCTTTGCATCCTCTTTGGCTTCAGGGGAGATTCCAGTGGACTGGAGAATCGCCATTGTCATTCCTCTGTTTAAGAAGGGAAACAGAGATAATCCAGGTAATTATAGGCCAGTGATCCTGACATCAGTGGTGGGGAAGCTGTTGCAGACGATACTGAGAGACAAGAATTGTTCACAATTGGAACTGAATGGACTTGTTAGTGATGGGCAGCTTGGAGTTTGCATGGGGAAGGTCATGTCTTGCCAACTTGATTGATTTTTTTGAGGAGGTGACAGGAATGATTGATCAGGGAAGGGCAGTGGATGTGACCTACATGGGCTTCAGCAAGGCATTTGATAAGGTACCTCATGGCAGACTGATACACAAGGTAGAGTCTCATGAGAGTAGTAATCTCAGGATTGCTACCAGTGCCACGTGCTAGTCAGTGCAGAAATGAAAGAATAGCCAGGATGAATGCGTGGCTTGAGAGATGGTGTAGGAGGGAGGGGTCCAGATTTTTGGGATATTGGAACCGGTTCTGGGGAAGGTGGGACTATTACAAATTGGACAGTCTACACCTGAGCCGGACTAGAACCAATGTCCTTGGGGGTGCTTTTGCTAATGCTGTGGGGGAGGGTTTAAACTAATGTGGCAGGGGGATGGGAACTAAATATTAGACAGAAAAGAGGTAGTAACGAAAGCCTGTAGGGAACTAGATAATGGAGTCAGTGTGACTAAAGGGAATAGTAGTCGGGGAGCAGATGATGAACACAAAGGGACAGGTGGTCTGGGGTGCATTTGTTTTAATGCGAGAAGTGCAGTATATAAGGCAGATGAGCTTAGGGCTCGGATCGGTACCTGGAAGTATGATGTTATTGCTATTACTGAGACTTAGTTGAGGGAAGGGCATGATTGGCAACTAGTTGCCCCAGGATATCGATGCTTCAGGTGGGATAGAGAGGGAGATAAAAGGGGTGGAGGAGTTGTAGTACTGATCAAAGACGATATCACAGCTGTACTGAAGGAGGGCCCCATGGAGGACTCAAGCAGTGAGGCAATATGGGTAGAACTCAGAAATAGGAAGGATGCAGTAACAATGTTGGGGCTGTACTACAGGCCTCCCAACAGCGAGCGTGAGATAGAGGTACAAATATGTAAACAGATAATGGAAAGGTGTAGGAGAAACAGGGTGGTGGCGATGGGAGATTTTAATTTTCCCAGCATTGACTGGGATTCACTCAGTGTTACTGGTCAAGATGGAGCAGAATTTGTAAGGTGTGTCCAGGAGGGTTTTCTAGAGCAGTATGTATGTAATCCAACCCGGAAAGGGGCCATACTGGACCTGGTGTTGGGGAATGAACCCGCCCAGGTGGTTGAAATTACAGTAGGGGACTACTTTGGAAATAGCGATCACAATTCCGTAGGTTTTACAATACTCATGGACAAGGGTGGGAGTGGTCCTAAAGGAAGAGTTCTAAACTGGGGGAAGGCCAACTATACCAAGATTTGGCAGGATCTGAGGAATGTAGATTGGGAGAAACTGTTTGAAAGTAAACCCACATTTGATATGTGGGAGGCTTTTAAGGAGAGGTTGATGAGCATGCAGGAGAGACATGTTCCTGTGAAAATGAGGAATGGAAATGGCAAGATTAAGGAACCATGGATGACAGGTGAAATTGTGAGACTAGCCAAGAGGAAAAAGGAAGCATACATGAGGTCGAGGCAACTGAAGACAGACGAAGCTTTGCAAGAAATTCGGGAATGTAGAGCGAATCTGAAACGAGACATTAAGAGGGCTAAGAGAGGACATGAGATATTGCTAGTAAACATGATTAAGGAAAATCCCAAAGCCTTTTATTCATATATAAAGAACAAGAGGGTAACTAGAGAAAGGATTGGCCCACTTAAGGACAAAGAAGGAAAGTTATGCGCTGAGTCAGAGAAAATGGGTGACATTCTTAACGAGTACTTTGCATCGGTATTCACCAAGGAGAGGGACATAACAGATGTTGAGGTTAGGGACAGATGTTTGCTTACTCTAGGTCAAGTTGACATAAGGAAGGAGGATGTGTTGGATATCCTAAAAGACATTAAGGTGTACAAGTCCCCAGGTCCGGATGAGATCTTTCGCAGGCTACTGAGGGAAGTGAGAGAGGAAATAGCCGGGGCCTTAACAGATATCTTTGCGGCATCCTTAGACATGGGTGAGGTCCCAGAGGACTGGAGACTTCCTAATGTTGTCCCCTTGTTTAAGAAGGGTAGCAAGGATAATCCAGTTAATTATCGATCGGTGAGCCTGACATCAGTGGTAGGGAGGCTACTGGAGAAGATACTGAGGGATAGGATCTATTCCCATTTAGAAGAAAATGGGCTTATCAGTGATAGGCAACATGGTTTTGTGCAGGGAAGGTCATGTCTTACCAACTTAATAGAATTCTTTGAGGACGTGACAAAGTTGATTGATGAGGGAAAAGCTGTAGATGTCATATACATGGACTTCAGTAAGGCGTTTGATAAGGTTCCCCATTGCAGGCTGATGGAGAAAGTGAAGTCACATGGGGTCCAGGGTGTGCTAACTAGATGGATAAAAAACTGGCTAGGCAACAGGAGTCAGAGAGTAGTAGTAGAAGAGAGTTTCTCAAATTGGAGACCTGTGACCAGTGGTGTTCCACAGGGATCTGTGCTGGGGCCACTGTTGTTTGCGATATATGTAAATGATTTGGACGAAGGTGTAGGTGGTCTGATCAGCAAGTTTGCAGATGACACTAAGATTGGTGGAGTAGCTGATAGTGAAGGGGACTGTCAGAGATTACAGCAGAATATAGATAGACTGGAGAGTTGGGCAGATAAATAGCAGATGGAGTTCAATCCGGGCAAATGCGAGGTGATGCATTTTGGAAGATCTAATTCAAGGGCGAACTATACAGTAAATGGAAAAGCCCTAGGGAATATTGATGAACAGAGAGATCTGGGTGTTCAGGTCCATTGTTCCCTGAAGGTGACAACACAGGTCAATAGGGTGGTCAAGAAGGCATATGGCATGCTTTCATTCATTGGCCGGGGTATTGAGTACAAGAGTTGGCAGGTTATGTTGCAGTTGTATAGGACTTTGGTTAGGCCACATTTGGAGTACTATGTACAGTTCTGGTTGCCACATTACCAAAAGGATGTGGATGCTTTCGAGAGGGTGCAGAGGAGGTTCACCAGGATATTGCCTGGTATGGATTATTTTCATTAGAAAGACGGTGATTGAGGGGGGACCTGATTGAGGTCTGCAGAATCATGAGGGGTATAGACAGGGTGGATAGCAAGAAGCTTTTTCCCAGAATGGGGGATTCAATTACTAGGGGTCATGAGTTCAAAGTGAGAGGAGGAAAGTTTAAGGGAGATATGCGTGGAAAGTTCTTTACACAGAGGGTGGTGGGTGCCTGGAACGCATTGCCAGCAGAGGTGGTAGACACAGACACGTTAGCATCTTTTAAGATATATTTGGACAGGTACATGGATGGGCAGGGAGCAAATGGACACAGACCGTTAGAAAATAGATGACAGGTTAGACAGAGGATCTCGATTGGCGCAGGCTTGGAGGGCCAAAGGGCCTGTTCCTGTGCTGTAATTTTCTTTGTTCTTTGTTCTTTGAGACCTGGGACGAGCTGACTAGATTGATACAAAACTGAGTCGGCCATAGAAGACAGAGAGTAACGGTGAAAGGGTGCTTTTCAGAATGGAGACCAGTAACTAGTGGTGTTGTAGAAGGATCAGTAGTGGGACTTTTGTTGTTTGTAAGATATATATATGATCGGAGGAATATGCAAGTGGTCTGATTAGTAAGTTTGTGGATGTCACCAAAATTGGCAGTGTTGCAGATAGTAAGAAGGGTTGTCAAAGGATCCAGCGGGATACCAATAGATCACAGATTTAGGCAGAGAGACGGCAGATGGAGCTTCATCTCAACAAGTGCAAGGTGATACATTTTGGAAGATTAAATTCAGTTGTGAATTACACAATAAAAAGTAGAACCCTACAAAGTATTGACATATGAAAGGGCCTGGGCATAGAGATCCACAGAGCCCTGAAAGTAGCAACACAGGTGGATAAGGTGGTCAAGAAGACATACAGTATGCTTGCCTTAACCGGCCAGGGCATCAAATATTAAAATTGGTAAGTTATGTTACGGCTGTATAAAACGTTAGGCCACATTTGGAATATTGCGTGCAGTTCTGGTTGCCACTCTATCAGAAGGACATGGATACTTTCAAGATGATACACGTTTACTAGGATGTTGCCTGGCCTGGAGGGTTTAAGTTATGAGGAGAGGTTGGATAACCTTGGATTGTTTTCACGAGAAAGGTGGTGGCTCAGGGGTGACCTGATAGAAATCTATAAACTTACGGGGTGTGTAGACAGGGTGGATAGTCAGAGGTAGTACGAACTGCAGATGCTAGAGAATCTGAGATAACAAGATTATCAAGAAAAATATTTATTATTAACAAGAAAAATATTCTGAAGAAGGGTCTAGGCCTGAAATGCCAGCCTTCCTGCTCCTCTGATGCTGCTTGGCCTGTGTGTTCATCCAGCTCTACACCTTGGATAGTCAGAGGTTTTTTCCCCAGGGCGGAAAGGTCACCCACAAGAGGGCATAGGTTCAAGGTGAGAGAGGAGAAGTGTGGGGAAAGTTTTTCACACAGAGGGTAGTGGTGCCTGGAAAATACAGCCAGGAGAGGTGGTGGTATCTGGCACATTAAGATGTATCTTGATGGACACATGAACGTGGGTCGAACAGACAGATGGAAACTGCAGGTAGGCAATAAGTAGTGGGTCTAAATATGGGTTAGGATTTGGTGCAGGCTTGATGAGCTGAAGGGCCTGTTCCTCTGCTGTATTGTTCTGTATTGTATAAAACACTATCATTCTTAAAATGTACATGTAATGTGTGTTTTTATAATGTGACTTCAAGAACGTTACACGTAAGATAAATCATGATTTATTGAAGATGACTGATCTCACCATGGATTTCTCAAGGGCTTAAAGTTGGTCTTACATTTTATGTATTTTTTAACAAAAGTTGTTAACCGTTTGTAAAACTGCATTATGTTTTAAGTTTCCTTTGCCTTAAATGTTAAAGCATTATTCCTTCAGGACGGCTATCTTTGACCTTCATCAGATTTAACAAAGCGGCAGGCTAAAACATCCTGAAATAATTATGGCTCAGCAGCAGAAGACAAGAGAAACTTTGAACGTATGGAGAGTCTTTGGTGTATTACAAAAAAACCTTAAGGCACAGAACAAGAGAGGCTGCAAGAAAATTCCACAACCATTAGATCTACTGACTAATGTCTGCAAAGTAACTAGATTTACCCGTTTGTTCTTCTAAGTTTTGATGCATCCATCATCCAGCACTAAAATCTCGAAAATGGTGACTCAAGTTTTAATTTTCTCTCATTTTTGAAGAGGTGTGCAGTATTTCCAGCCGAATGCTTTATAATGAAGTAGCTGACTGCAAAGACAGGAATTCAGTAATTTATCCTTCCATATACTTGTAATCGATCACTATTCTAATTTGGTGTTTCATTGACAGCCTTCATCTTAATTTTGTGTCACTTTTTGCATCATTATACGTTCCACGACAACTCTATTATCTTTGTTTTCTTAAAATAGTTCTTAGCTCTCAATTTAGTTCTCCCAGTACTTGATTGTTTTAGATTTTGCTACTCCTGATATCAGGTCATTCCAGAAACTAGATATCATTATTATTACTTCCCATTGAATCATGACTTCAGAAAATTTAAAGCTTGCTGTTTTGTGTCAATGGTCATATTCATTCTCACTCCCAATCATTGAAATATGACATCTACACAAAACAGCAAGCTTTAAATTTGCTGGTCATGATTCAATGGGGAGTAACAATCAGTCTAAAGGCAGACAGGAGATGAAAACTTTTATCTTAGATATATATTTCTCTGACATGAGAGAATGATGTAGTCATTAGCTGATACAACAACAACTGCATTTTAGTAGTTGCACCTTTATTGTACAGTACTTTGGTGTAGTCTGATATAAATGGATGCTTATTGAACTGTAGCTGCTTTCTTTATCTGTTATTGGACCACAAATGGTTCTGGATCAATGTTGTGTATTTGTTATGAGAAAACAGAACTATAACTTGGTCTCCAATTTGCACCCAAGGGCATTACTGTCATAGATTCTAGGACCTAGAGTGTGTGATTTCACTGACGAGCTGGAATGTAGGCTTAAAGCCTTTATTAGGAAGCTCATCCCAACGCCAGGATCACCGACTCTGGTACCGATTATATTAATCATGGGAGAATCTTTTTCATGGTATCCACCTCTGGATCTGGCATAGCTGGTTTGACTGACTTACCACAGACTTTGGAACAAAAGCAAAAGACTGCAAACTTTTTCCTCAGTTTAGCTTCAGTAAATGTTACTGTTGCTGCAGAATTTCAGCTTCAGCTTGTTCCAAATACTTTCAAATTTCAGCTTTTCCACTGATTTCAGCGGAAATTTCTTTGTGATTTCTGAGGTAGAAAGGATGAGTCAGTAATCCTGGCACTCTGACCCAAACATCCCTGAGATAAAACCTGGATATCATCCATTTTGGGATCCAGTGTTTCCAATCCTGAGGGTTTACTTTAAAATGGCATTTCATCTGTGTTTGTGTGGTGCCATAAATTTGACATGAAATGGTTTGTTTTCCATTCTTATAACCTCAAGCTGAGGTAGACAAATGATGACCACATAATAGCTTTTGAACATGTCTTTTCTCTTGTATAATTCCAAGCTGTAACCTGATGTACATGAGGTATATGTCCATTCTGGAGAATAAATCCTCTATTCACTGAAACACATCCAAGAAATTTGGAGCTTGGGGCCAGAAGGTGTTCTTGCAGGGCACACTGCAAACAGGATTAACTACATATGGTAACATTTATCAGTCAGCAATGGTTTAGAACTGACCTGCCGTTAGGCTGGTTCTAGCTTCTCTGATTGATAACACATTGAAGGGATAGTGGCAGTTAATATGTAGACTGTAAAGCTGTTTCAACAGCATGTTGCTCTTAAGATGGCGATGGAGTAGGGCTCCTGAGCCCGCGGCTTATTCACTTCATCCGCTTTTCTTTGGGTTTTTTTTTCTCTCTCTCTCTTCTCTTTTATTTTTTTTTACACTTACCTCTTGTTGAAGAGCTCAGCTACAGTGACGGCATCGTTGGCGAGTAGGCCCGGCAGCATGCACTGGCGATGGTGTCAGAGGTAAGTTTCGGTTCCTGCTGGAGGTGGTCCGAGCACTGACGTGTGGCTGCTGTGGCGGAGGTACGTTTGGGCTGCTAGCAGCACCTACACCCGCTGGGGATTCATGGAGCTGGCAGCTGATGCGGGTTGGGGCCCGCTATGAGATCCGGTGACATCAGCATCGGCAGGGTGGGCCGAAAGCAGACTGAAGGCAAGTGGAGGAGTCGAGCTTGGGCTGGCGTAGTTCCCAGTGGCACAAGTGACATTTGCATTGGTGAATTCATAGCAGTGAGGGCATCAGTGGAGCTGAGATGGCACCAAAGCCCTTTGTTCCAGTGGCAACTGGACATGCAAAGGAGTTCTTGGCCCATGGTGGAGCACCTAACAAGAAGGAGTGTTTATTTCTTTATTATTCTGCCTTTATATCCCGTGCTTTGGTTTATTTTTCTGCGTTTTGACAGAGTGGCAACATGATACAACAATTTTCACTGTATTTTGTAACAAAATACATGTGACGACAACAAAATCAAATCAAATCAAATAAAGTAATAACACTTACCCTCACTGCACAGTTGCTGGTTACTGATCTCCAGTCTTTTTCGGGAGCGACAAATAAAAGACAATTGAAGCTTTTTTAAAAAATTCAGTGATTGTCGAGATATTATGAGAAACAGCTGAAAGTAACCACCAAGAAGTAATACGCTCCTTTTCATGACAGAAACTATATCATTGGAAATTAAAAGCACCTTTTGAGCAGCTCATAATTTCATAGTCCCATGGCTATACCATAGAACCTGGCTGGTGTAAATAGGTGAAAGATTTTGCAAGAGGACAGTGATATTGATTATTCATGGGCTTGGGGAACATTGTTATATTTGTTTCATCATTGTGGGGACTTCAGGTTATGAAATAAAGGCCCCTAGATGCTGGAGTACAAAATCTAGGCTGGCATTTCCATACATTCATGAAGCAGTGTAGTACTGGTGAAGACGCCATCTACTTTGTACTTGTTGACAAACAGCAGCTGTCAAAGAAGAGCAGATGAATTACCCCATTATTTTGGTTGACATTTATTGCTATATCAACATTAAAAAGCCAATTACCTGAGCATTATCACGATGTTTTGGGAACTTGCTGTCATATTTACAATATTGCTAACGCAAGGCTGACCAAGGATAGGAACTGGACATTTGGATTATTCATGATTTAGGAAGAACAGACAAAAAGGGAAAGGAGGTGGGGTAGTGATGTTATTAAAGGAGTAAAATCAATGCAGTAGTTTGGAAGGATTAACTCAAAAAATCATAATGTGTAATCTGTATGGTGGGGATAAAAAACACCTGCATGCAGAAAACATTTTCAGAGATTATCTGAAAATAGGCCCCCAAATAGTAATGGAGATGGAAGGAAAGGCATTAAACAAGAAATCAGAGGTGACTTTAATTTACATATACATCCAACAAACCAAACTAGCAATGATATTGTGAAGGATGATTTCCTGAACATGTATGTGATGGTTTTTCAGACTAATACATTGAAGAATCAACCTGAGAACAGGCTATTCTAGACTGACTACTATGCAATGAGAAAAGATTAATTAACAGCCTTGTGTGTGGTCCCTTAGGGAAGAGTGACCATAATAAAATAGTATTCTTCATTAAGAAAGAGAGTAACATAGTCAAAACTGAAAATAAGGTCCTGAACCTAAGTAAAGGTCAGAGGTTCAAATTGACAAGGTCGGATTGGGGAACCTTACTAAAAGGGTTGATGGTGCATAGGCAACGGTTAATTTTTAAAGAATGTGTGCGTGTATTATAACAATTATTCATCGCTGCCTGGAGCAAACAAACATGTGGTCAACTTTGATTTACAAAAGAAGTTAGACGTAAGTATTAGATTCAAAGAGGAAACACTTAAATTGTCAGAAAAAGCAACAAGCCTGGGGATTGGGAGCATTTTACAGTTCAACAAACAAGAACAAGACGTTTGTTCAAGAGGTAGAAAATAAAGTATGAGTAAAATTGCAGAAAGCATAAAAGCTGACTGTAAAAGATTCCAAAATTATGTGAAGACATTAAAGACAAACGTAGGACCTTTATAGTCAAAAAAAGGGAAATTATAATAGGGAGCAAAGAAATCACAGAAGAATTGAACACATTTTTTGGTTTCCTATTTACAAAAGAGGACACAAATAACCCACTAAAAAACGAAAGAACTGTGGATGCTGAAAATCAGGAACAAGAACAGAGTTGCTGGAAAAGCTCAGCAGGTCTGGCAGCATCTGTGGAGGAGAAAACAGGTTAACGGTTTGGTCTGGTGACCCTTCCTCAGAACAGTTGACAAATTGATTGGATATTTTTAAGGATATAATAAATTCTGGCAGAGCCAGTAGAAATGGTCTATTTGGCTTTGCAAAAAGCTTTCAGTAACCTCCCACATAAGAGGTTAGAGGGCAAAATTAAAGCGCATTGGCTAGGGATAATGTATTGACGTGGATTAAGAATTGGTTGATTGTCGGGCAACAGAGAGTGGGAATAAATGGGCCTTTTTCTGGTGGCAGGCAGTGACTAGTAGTGTACAACCATGCTTGAGCACCAACTATCTATAAAGTATATCTGAATGACCTGAGTGTGAGAACCTAATACAACATTTCCATGTTTGAAGAAAACAAATTGGATGGACTTATGAGGCTTCAAAGTGATTTAGACTTTTTGAAAGAGTGGGCAAACACATGGCAAATGCTATACACTGTGGTCAAATCCAAATTTATATACTGGTGTGCAGAAGAGAAACGCAGAGTATTATTTAAATAGTGATAAATTGGGAAGTGTGCATGTACAAATGGCCTTGTACGCCAGTCACTGAAAGTGGATAGGCAACAAGGACAGCAAATGACAATATTGGCCTTCATTGCAAGAGGATTTAATTGCATGAGTTCAGAAGTCAGGATGTCTTACTGCAGTTTTATCGGGCCTTGGTGAGACCACAACTGGAATATTGTGTGCACTTTTGGTCTGTCTACCTAAGAAGGGATATACCTGCTATAGTGCAGTGGAGATGCACTTGTTTGATGCTGGGGATGGCAGGACTACTGTGCTTGAAGTGATTGGTTTGACTGGACCTGCATTCACTGGAGCTGAGAAGGGTGTGGGGTGATCTGATTGAAACAAAATTCTAACAGGACTGGATTAACTAGCTGCAGGGAGGATGCTTTCACGCCTGGTTGTGGAGTCCAAAACCAGGGGTCATAGTCTCAGGATACAATGTAGGCCCTTCAGGACTGAGATGAGGAAATATTTCTTTGTTCAAAGGCTAATGAACTGAGGGAATTCTCTACCACAGAAGGTTATGGAGGCTGCATGACCAAATATATCCAAGAAAGAGACAGATAATGTTTTACATTTTAAAGACATCAAGAGGGATGGGGAGAAAGCAGGAATATGGCATTGAGATAGAGGATCAACCTAGAATCATACTGTATGGTGGAGCAGGCTTAAAGGGCCAAATAGCCTACTGCAGCTCTTAGTTTCCGCATTACTTCAGAAACACTAAAATTCCTTTGTAGTATCACAATGAAAGATACACTGTAAATAAAAGTATTTCTTTTCCTGACCCCTCAAAAGTCACTTTTGACCGGAGGTTTACCCCGTTTTGCTGATGTCATGCTGTTAATCCATTCAATTCTTCGTACTACATTATGCTGTGAACTCAGCAAATGCTCCACCCTCCTGTGTATCATGTATGTTAGAAATTTACAATGAGGGGTGAAAGATATAGGACAGAAAGATATAGGACTGTGTCACACAGTCCTAAGTTATTATCTGTGATTTTAGAAACTGTCAACAAAACTCAAAAGATCGTCACCTGGATTCAAATCAAAACTTTTGTTTGGAAAGTAGGACATTTCTCCCCCCACCCAATAATGCAGCTTAATGTTCAAACTCCACAGAGAGGCTGTAAGTGTTGTGTAGTTACTTCAGTCATTTTCTCTCAGATGGCATGGCCTCTTTCAGAAAATTCAATATAATTTTTATCCAATGTAGCTTCCAAAATTTGCCATGTTGTTTTTCAAAATGACTTGAAGAAAAGCTATTGGACAAAATCTGACAGAAATTTGTTCCTCATTACAGCTAATCATCACTGAGAAATGTTCAGAATGTATATGGTCAGACAATGTGCCATCTAGATTCAGAATAAGAGTCACAGCTCTGGGCAGAAGTGTCAACTCCAAGCCTAGGCCTTCAAGTAAGAACTTCACAATGAAAGCAACAAACATTTGGATAAGTCTAATGATATAATTATGAAACATTATCGTCTTTCTTTTTAAAAAGAAAATAAAGTTTTTTAAATCCTCTGTTAGTCATCTGAAATATCAGTTGCTGAAAATCTAAATAATAATTGGAAGGCATTTTGAGTGGCTTGTGAGAACAAGGTAGCCAGAATGCCGTGTTGAATTTAAAAAAGCAAAACCCACACTGAATGTACAGTGGATATAATCAGAAAACGTTTAACAAACCCAGACAATGATAAGCCCAGTGGTAGGGTAAGGAAGTGTTGACAGAAACAGATTTTTAAAATTTCACTTGGCAAAATCAAATAACTGTTTCCATGCCTAAACAAATGGCTTCAGCTCACAGGGCTGATTCAGAGAGTGTGCTGTTCATTGCTGGGGAAGTGACTTTCAAGAATTTGGAGTTCATCTCTGCTGTTGTGGAAATTTTTTTGCCTTTTATCTACATTTCATAGAACATAGAACATTACAGCACAGTACAGGCCCTTCGGCCCTCAATGTTGTGCCAACCTGTCATACCGATCTGAAGTCCATCTAACCTACACTATTCCATGTACCTCCATATGCTTGTCCAATGTCGACTTAAATGTACCTAAAGTTGGCGAATCTACTACCGTTGCAGGCAAAGCGTTCCATTCCCTTACTACTCTCTGAGAGAAGAAACCACCTCTGACATCTGTCCTATATCTTTTACCCCTCATTGTAAAGCTATGCCCCCTCGTGCTCGCCATCACCATCCTAGGAAAAAGGCTCTCCCTATCCACTCTATCTAACCCTCTGATTATTTATCTATATATATCCAGTCCTAGCAGTTGGCCTCATAAACCATTTAATTAAGCAGGGGCTGGGGTAGGGAGGGTGCAAGGAATGAAGATTGAAATCTCTCTCACCAGAGTTCCTACTTGCGTGTTCCCATTTCTCCATCTTACTTCCCCATTGGCACACCTGCACTTCTCCAATAGGCCAAGAGCTGAAAAGATCGTAGCTGCACTTAGCTGTGTACAGCTATAATTCGGCCACACATTTGCAGTATTCCGAATAGTTCTGGTCACCACACTACCACAAGGATGTGGAGGCTTTGGAGAGTGTACAAGAAAGGTTTACCAGGATGTTGCCTGATTTGGAGGGTATTAGCAATGAGGACTGACTGGACAAACTTGGTGTATTTCCACTTAAACGTCGGAGGCTGTAATAGAAATTTACAAAATTATAAGAGTCTTTTTCCCCAGTGTAGGAGTGTCAATTACTAGGGGAGAGATAAAATTACTAGGGGACATAGGTTTAAGGTAGAAGAGGATATGGACCAGTTTAAAGTAAAAGGTAAATTTAAGGTAAAAATGGGATAAGTTTTTAAAGGAGATGTGAGAGGCAAGATTTTTACACAGAAGATGGTAATTGCCTAGAATGTGCTATCAGAGGAGGTGTTCAGGGCATCTTGATATATGAATTGGCAGAGAATAGAGGGATATGGACTGCGTAGAGGCAAAAGTTTTTTAGTTTAGAAAGACATTTTGTGTTGTGCAATCTTGGTGGGCCAAAAGGGCCTGCTCTTGTGCTGAATGGTTCTTTGTATCTTTCTGCGCGATGCTGGATGACCACTCTCCATAAGGTGGTACATTGAGCATTTAAGCTGTTGGTTAGGGCCATCATGCCTGTGGTTGCCTGCCGCAGCGATGTTCCTTGCAGATAGGCCCGACGTTCCATGGATCTAGACATCAACCTGGAGGTGTGAGCAATCATGGCACTCATTATTGAGACTGAGTTCTCCAGACTCTCTCCAGCTACCGTTGGTGCCTCTGGATGGACTGACAGAGCCTTGCACATTTCAACCAGTTCTTCAGAATAGTCTTCTTACAAGACCCAGTATTTGTACCCACCTGAGCAAATCTTGGGTAGTCTTGCAGCCTTTAACAGAGACTTTACACCATTGTTTTGTGGATCTAACACACCTGCTCCTGCTCAGTTTTGATGCACGCTTCACCATGTCACAATTCACTATATGCTTTGCTGACCACCCCAGAGGCTGTGTACATATCCTGTGACCACCATCAGAGCATATAAACCCCTCTGAGGAACGTTCATCCTCATGACCCCAGCTCCTTTAGGACACTAGTATGAACTGTAAGGGACAAAGGGCATAAATTAGAATTGACAAACTCAGAGGATTCTATGCCATAAATGCGCAGATCATATTTCTTCTGTTGTTGGCATTGTTAGGTAGCTGGAGGACCACCATCACCCCTTTGCCAATCCCAGGTACTCTGATATCCAGCTTACTTCCATTGCTACCTGCTCCACAGGTGTCAGCATTGACAATAACTGGAGGGCTACCTCCGTTGCCCCACCTTACAGTTTAGTGCTCTGTTTTATTGTAAGGATAGGGAGAAGAAACTAATGATTCAGAGAACTGGAATGTTTGAGGATAGAGGAGGAGCATTTACTGATCATTTTTGAGAGGGATTGCAGTAGGATGAATAGCAGGTAAATTTAGGATGTGTGGTGATTCGAGGAAGAGGGACAGTGTGACTGCAGGATTTGTTCGACTGAGCAGAGATGTTTTATATTTGAAAATGTCATCCACTTATCCTTCGTCCCTGATGGTAATATAACATCTCTCATAACCTTGGACCCAGGAAGCAAGGCAGCACACAATTACGGCTCAGCTTCTTTTAAAAATTTATTCTTTCATGAGATGTAAGTGTCACTAATTATTGCCAGCAACCATTATCCATCCCTAATTGCCCTTGGCAAATTGAGCTGTCTTTCTGAACTAGTGGAGCCCATGACATTAAGGTTCACTCACAATATTGTCTGGGAGTGATTTGCAGGTTTTGACCTCGCAACACTGAAGGAACGGCAATAAATTTCCAAGTCAGAATGCAAAATGGCTTGGAGGGAAATTTGTAGGTAGTGCTGTTCTCATGTATCTGCTGCCCTTTTCCTTCCAAGTAGTAGAGATTACCTGTTTAGAATGGTTGGTTGAAGTAACTTTGGTACAATGCTGTATTGTGGCCAGTGGATGGAACACAATACTGCTAGTGTGCATCAATGTGAAGGGAGTGAATGTTTAAGGTGATGAATGGATGGACAATCGAACAGACTGCTTTGACCTGGATGGTGCCAAGCTTATTGAGTGTTATTTAAGCTGCACTTTTTCAGGCAACTGGGGAGTATTCCATCACACTCCTGACTTGTGCCTTGTAGACAGTGGACAAGCTTTGGGGAATCTGGAAATGAGTCATTCACTGTGGGATTCCTAGCTTCTGACCTGATCTTGTAGCCATTGCATTTATATGGTGAGTCCAGTTTCTGGTTAATAGCAACCCTCAAGTCACCTTTTCTGCTGTATCCAGCAATGTCTTCTTCATCTCTGTGGGACTCATGGGAAAAAATAGTGCCCACATGTGCTCCTATTGTCCACAGTTGCTGTCCAGGATACATCTGAGAACATTAGTGCAGCCTTCGGACAGGTTGAGTCTCCTTCTGTTGAGTTTATGGCTCACTTCCAGCAGTTTCAGAAGGCTTCCAATCCGGTGGGATCCTTTTAGATACTGGGGGTGAAACAGACCACTGTAGACTGTCATCTTGCATGCGCATTCTGGTTGATCAGGAGACCCCAGTGTCAGATTCCATGATTGAGTTTAATGTAAGTTTTCTGGGCTCCTAACACATTGCTAGGGTCTTCCATTATAACCAGATTGGAACATTAACATTCAGCCCCTATATTCCATCCCCGTTTCTGTAACTCATTACATATTCCCAGGACAACGTGTATAATAGAAACTGCTTATGTAAAATCACTGTGCTGTAATTAACATCCTCCCACTCATTCTTACAGCAGAGTGTTTTAAAGGTTGTGTTTCAAATAGTTTTCTTAAATGACGGAAGGTCATGAATCTATCCTTGGATACGGCTTTTAGAATAAAAATAACTAAAGAGATGAGGTTACATTGACAATAATTCTGTAGACAATACTGACAGCACACCTAAAAGTGGTTGTAAAATTAAACATCTCTTTTCATCTCTACTCTGAAAGTTGGTCATTTATTACACATACAGTGTATGCTTTCATTTTTGAAAGGTTATACCAGTTTGAATGTCGGATTAGATAGGATCAATGTTTGAATTCCAAAGTTGCTCATTTGTCGGGACATTCCACAGATACTGTAGTCGCAAAATTCAGCAGGGTCTGAAAATGAATGTGGAACTCCTGATGAATGATGTTACCTCCAGACCCTGACTAAAGTACCGTAATGTGTTCTGGTTCCAGGCAGGATATCTTAGTTCTTAAGGCTCCCAGGTCAGGAGGAGGAATGAACTGATTCACTGTTGCTTTGTTTTGATCACCACAAGGTTAATGTAAAAACTGCTCCCTTCCCTTTTTACTACGTTTCTATCAAAGCGGAATAAAATGTGCTTGGAATGTGCTACCGTTGGAGGTGTTAGAACTAGATATGACAGCAATGTTTAAGAGATATTGAGACAGACAAATGACAGGCAGAGAATTCAAGGGATATGTGCCATGTGCAGGCAGATGGGATTAGTTTAGTCTAACATCATGGTTGGCACAGACATGAAGGGCCAAAGGGTCTCTTCCTGTGCTGTACTGTTCTGTGCTCTATGTTAACATAAAAACCAGGAGCAGGAGTTAGCAGTTCAGCCCTTCAAGCCTGCTCTGCCATTTGATATGATCAGGACTGGCCTCATCTTGGCTTCAGCTGCACTTTTCTGCCCGCTGTCCGACTCCCACTCTTAGTCCTTACATTACCATAGAGCATAGAACAATACAGCACAGGAACAGGCCCTTCGGCCCTCCGTGTCTTGCCAACCATGATGCTTTCTAAACTAATCCCATCTGCCTGCGCATGATCTATTGCCCTTTATTCGTGTGTCTGTCTAAGTGCTCTCCATAACCCTTTAGCTCATTACAAATTAAAAATCTCTCCATCTCCTTCTTCAGTTTACACACCGTCCGAGCACCCACCACCTTATTGGGTCGTGAATTCCACAGATTCACAACCATTTGAGAGAAGTAATTTCTCCTCTTCTCTGTTTTAAAAGGAGCCAATTTAACAAGCTTTCTTGACTTTGCAAAAAGAGTGATTTTTTTTAAAAAAATTCAATCATGGGATGTGGATGTCACTGGCCAGCATTTATTGCCTGCCCCTAGTTGCCGTTGAGAAGGTGGTGATGAGCTGCCCTCTTGAAATGCTGCTGTTCATGTTCTGTTGATAAACGCATTGTTGTCAGGGAAGGAATTCCAGGATTTTACTCTCTCTTTGACAGGAATGGACAATGGCCATTAAATATCAGGAGGGCAGAATTCCACCTTGGGTGGAGAGGGTCCATACCAACCATTTAGCAGGTGTGTGGGTTGGTGTTGGGGACCATGGTACTCTGTAAAACCTGAACCTGGCCCAAAACTACCCCTTTCATTGATTGAGATTGTTATGAACTAGGTAAAAAGTTATCCTGAATGCGCTTTTGATCATTCTGCTCCATCTGTGCCATTTACAGTGATTCCATCCCAATGTTCGGGTTGCTAAAATCCCTGAATACTGCTTTGTTGTTTCTGTGTTACAATTTTTTTTCTTCCATCTCCCTCTAACTGGATAATCATAATGCACTTTTAACACCATGATTGCCCTTTCTTGTTCTGCTACTCATCTACAAATCCTCAGATCACCCCTGGTGCTGTGAGTTTGTGAATCCAGAAACAGGAAGACAATCCAGTCGAATATGTGGCTGGACAAATGGTTCAGGATATCTTAGCTTATCATCTCTCTTCTTGGCTGTCTGTTTTCTTAGCCAATATATTGCAAATTCACACCCTCTTTCCCTCACTGTCTCATTTGGAATGCTGTCACTGTTACCTTTCTTTAAGCCAAGTTTCATTAGTAGCTACAATATTGTAATGCAGTATGTCTTTGAGCTCAACGGATCTGTTGTATTCACTGGATTCCTTCCTTTGAAGTATATCATACGCAGTGGAAATTCTTTTGATACTTCTCTCTTCTCACTGTCTTCCACATACTGTTCATAATTTTCTGCCTTCCATTTTCAGTTTTGCTCCTTCCCTTCTGAATCTACATTCACCTTCCCACTCACCTATCCAGATTAATTAAACCTGTCTCAAAAGCCCAAGTAAACCTCCCAACAGAGGTACTAGTGCCAGGTGGATGAAGGTTTAGTTCAGCATGTATTGGTTCCAATTTCGCCAGAAACCGTTCTAATTCCCCACGTACCTAAGATATCCTGAACCATTTGTCCAGCCACATATTCGACTGGATTGTCTTCCTGTTTCTGGATTCACAAACTCACAGCACCAGGGGTGATCTGAGGATTTGTTTTCTTGAAATGTGACTTTGGCTCTACAGGGATTGTGCAGTGGTCAGTCCCACCTTTACAAGTAGATTGTTAAGTGAGGAGTGAGGAAAAGGTCTCATAGAATTTTCCATTTTATTGATTATTCAGCATCTGACTTGAGTCCTGTCAGCCAGGTACATCCTGAAGGTCTCAGTCAATAATGGTGCAATTGAGCCTCTCAGTGATGCGCATTGAAGTCTCTCATCCCGAGTACATTTTGTGGTCTTGCTGCTCTCCCTCCTCCTCTAAGTGATTTTTAAAAAAAACATATAGAATCCCTACGTGTGGAAACAAGTCCACACCAACTCTCTGAAGAGCATCCCACCCAGACTCGCCTCCCTAACCTATCCCTGTAAACCTGCATTTCCCACAGCTAATCCACCTAGCCTGCAAAAGCCTGGATTTTATCGGTAATCCACTTAACCTGCACATCTATGGACTGTGAGAGGAAACCAGAGCACCTGTAGGAAACCCACGCAGACACAGGGAGAACTTGCAAACTCCATACAGATAGTCACCTGAGGCTGATCGAACCTGGGACCCTTTGCTGTGAGGAAGCAGTGCTAGCCACTGAGCCGCCGTGCTGCCCATGATGCTTGATATGGAAGAGCATTGATTCGTCATTTGGTGATGAGCAGCGGGTTTCCTTGCCCATGTTTGACCTGATCCCATGCAACATCATTGTGTCCATGATGTTAAATGTTACAATAAGCAAATAACTATGATGATCTGTGCCAAAAGGAAATAAAGTTTATTGAGAAAATTTTATTTTGTGATATAGGTAATAAAGAGTTAACATATTCAGATGCAATTCCTTAATTCATGATTCAGGATAAGTGTTGACTGTATCATGTGTTTGCTTTTGTTTGAAGTAGCAAACAGATTATGGCAGTTATTTTACCTGAATGTTTATATGTGTTACTAATATTGCACAACATAATTTCAGACATTCATGTCTAATGTGACTACAAATCATTAAGTAAAAAGTGCAGTAGAATGTCAGGATGAGGGATCATGCCTCTGACTCTCTATGGGAAAAATTTCAGTGCTGGTTGGGAAGTGAGGGATGGAAAATGAATAGAAGCAAGATTCTTCCCTGCAGGAATGGAGAAAACTGGAGGCAAGGTTGACTTTGGCTGCTGTTGCGTTCCATCTCATGGTTGGTGACAGATTAATATTGGCAGATGTCTAGTAATAGCCACCCATCTGCCCTCTTGTAACTAATAGTATCCAAGAAAAGATGAATATTCAGACTTTGCATTCAGCTTGTTTTGGAATACTGTGGAATACAAAGATTATGTAGTTTCATGACCTACTGTGTTAACGCTCTGCTTACAAATTATGGAGAAAAACATACATACTATATTATGCCTGGCATTCAGACTGCTAAGGAGGTTGCTATGTTAAAGAATTGAAATGCATTCTTAATGAGATGCATGGATTTTTTTTCGGAATGACTTGAACACAAGTACTGTTGTGTCTGTTAGATTTACACAATCTGGTTTCTTCAACTTGTTTTCTTTCATAAGTATTAAACTTGTAGTGAGTAGGAAGGCTAGAAATTTAATTAGGACTTCCCCCTCCGTAGTTTATTCACTTTATCAACTGAGGAGTTGAGTAACATAGAGCAGGAAGGACCCAGAATCGACCCTAGCATATGCTGAATTCGCTGATTTCAACCACTACAGTAGCAGGGACACAAAACATTGGCCTCAGCATTCCTGGATTAGAAAGTGGAAATCACCTAAAGTTGCTGCTCCTGACTATTATCCAGCAATCCCTGTTGGATGTGATTGTATTTGGATGCTAAATGAGGAAAGCATAATATTTATCCATAACCACAACCCCCTTCTGATGATTATGAAACAGCCTGCTTACACTCACTGTAGACATGAATAATGGCCATTTGAGCAAGGCCCTGGAGAGCACGCTGCGCCCACTGAGCCATATCCTAGCAAGGAGTCGGTTCTTTCAAGAAAGGGGAGTGGAGAAAACTGGTGAGTAAAGAGAAAAAAATGTAACATGGGGTGGGGGATGGGGGAGAAAAACAGCATTGTAGAACTCAAACTCTGCTTTTTAGACATGTCTAAAAATGTGACTGGTTTCTGGTGATTGGAAACACATTACAGAGTTACTGACATTCAGCTTCAGAATACTTCAGGCTGTACGAGATGTGCTGCCATGCGAGCAATCCTTTTGTAATTCATTATGAGTACCTTTGAAAATGCCCAGTTTACTTATATTTGTTCTACACTGTAACGCAAAGCATACATTTATTATGCCGTACATTTGCTTTGTTAAATCAAGTAATGCAGAAAACAAAAGTGTCTCAAAACTGTAATTGCCTATGTTAAAAGAAAAATGCCAAGTAATTTTTTTAAAGAAAATGTCACGCTTATTTTATGTTTCTTTTGTTTAGGAATGTAAATTACATCACAAGCTGGCTGAGCATGATGGGGCCAGTAGTGGGACTCGATGTACCGTTGAGCTATGCCACAGCTGTATCACAGGGCATTTTTGACCCAAATTGAAAAAAGTATGTGCACACAATGTACTTATTTTTCATAACGCACTTTCAGTTTGACAATGTTTTAGCAGAAACTGATGTGCGAAGTGGAATAAACCCAGTTGCAACTGAGGAATAAAATCAAGAATTGTGCTTTTCATTGTTCAGGGAATGTTTGTAACAAGAAATATAAATATTACTGCTCCCTGGTATGGAGATGATTCAGTTATCAAAAATTCCATGTCGCTTGTAAATTTTTAATGGCATGTGTTTTGTGCTTGAGAGTCGGGCAAGATGGAGGTTGTAATGCAGGAAGAAAAGTCGAAATTTTTTTGAGCATAAAATGATGGTGACCTGATGAAGAATCATGGGGATTGCATAGATGTTAGTATATCATGTGTTATTCTGGTTTAATCGAAAAGGGTTTGTTGTTCTAGCTGTTACACAGTAGGGATTTCCTAATAGTGTTTATATAGTTTGTTCTGACATATTAACGCTTGAGCTTTTTCTGATAAATCATTAGTTCAATGTAAAGCAACTCAACTTATTGTCTTAACATAAATGGATGGCCATCTTAATGACATAATATTAGTATTTATTTGTCATGTTGAGTACTCTATTTTAAAATTTCCATTGTTCAACGACCAATAAATGATGCTACCCTGGTGGGTTATTTTTCTGGCGTAACATGCTGTACCATCTTATGATTTCATGAATGTAAGTACAGTTGAAGGACTTGACTGACTTCAAGTTCTGCACTTAGATTTTCTGCAGGGAACAAGTTCAAGCAATTATCATCTAAGTAGGTGGTCCCTTCCCACCTCATTCCAGTGGTGGGTCACTCAAGGAAAAGAGACTGGTAAACTGAAATGTGCAGTCTCGACCATCGTGTAATCGTAACCTGGGAAGATAACTTGTGGGGAGGAATCAGGAAAATTACACAACAAAGAAAAGTAAGATTTTCCACTTCTTTTTAGGGAATGTTTGGAGTGGATAAATAAGAAAATCCAGTTGCTGTTTATTGCAGAGAACACTGAATTCTGAGAAGAAGAGCAACAATCTTCATCCAAAATCAAATCAACAACTTCTTACTGGCACTGTCAAAGCTTTGTTCTCTGTATTTACAGCTTAAATTATGCCATTCAGTGATTAGTTTGTGCTATTAAAGAAGACTTATCTTTGATCTGCAATACAATATTGTTTTAATAGTTGGCAAAAGAATCTATGTTCTCTGAACTTTAAGATATGTTGTTTAAACACTGTGGCTGTGAAACCAAATGTGGCTGTGTATGCTGAAGTGCAGTAGAATGTACTTAACACCAAAAGAAAGGCACACATTTTCTTTAGAAATCTTGAGCTGCAATGAAATTAAATTAAACCTGAAAATAAATTAGATCATCCTGTGAAGGGGAAAACCAACATTTTTTTTAAATGTTAATAACATGCTGTATTTGTTGAATGACATCAAGGAGTTCCCATAAAACCTTCTTCTCGCTTGAAATATCTGTCACGAAGATTCAAACACATGGATTGATGTATTTTGTTTTGAACATATAGTTTACATCTTCTTCGTTTTTTGCAAGTGTCACACTGCTTGCAAATTGAGCCTAATGTTGTCACATATTGTGCAAAAGAAATAAGTGAAAATAAGGTTCTATAGAAGCTGTGACTGATGAGCACAAATGAAAATACATTGGAGCCCTCTTCAGGTCAACTTAGGTTACCTCTAGTAATAGCTATAGTTTGCATTTGAAAAAGAAAAAGAAATAAATCATGTTTAATAGCATAAATAAATGTGTTTAATTCTGCAATATTCTAGGAGAATTTTCTTCATGTGATTGTACTCACTGACTTATTTTACTTCCCAATGTTTAATATGTTTTTTGGACACACACTTAATGAACAAATATTCAAGATATTGTTTGCATTTGTAATCTTGTCTGGTTATTTTCCATTTTAGGTTTTAAGTATTAATAGGTTAAGGATGCACCTATGCATATGAACAAAATAAATGCAGTTGACTACCTTTTAAACTAAAAAAAATCAAACCAGACGTATTCGTAGAAAACCTATTAAATCTTTACATGCAGCAGATCAGTCATTAAAATAACAATGTAAAGAAGTTTAGAATTCAGAAACTGTATACCTTTAATTTTCTTCCACTTTTATTTGGCACCTTTTCAACAGAGCACAGAAGATTTAGCCAATGGAGTACACGTGTCCTGCATATATTTTAGATAAATATAAATCTGGTACTTACCAGCAAAATAGTGACAGGCTGATGCTGAGACCATGTTGAACATAATTTGGGAAGTCTAGCTTATCAGCTATTGCAAGTACAGCATATACATGTGACAACGGGCAAAATAATTGAGAGAGTGAGCAGACTTCCGATCTTGAACCAAGGCGACTAAACAGCAATTCTTCAGTTAGTTAAATGTTCCAGAAAGATAAGAAGCAAGCACCTTGCGACTTCATTAACCTTCTGCGCACTGTAACTGAAGGTGTTAAGCACAAAGAAATCACTGCGCTAACTACCTCTCTTCATTCCATGCATTTTATTTATGTCATATTAATATTATACTCTTGCACTCAAACATCTTGTTCCATTCAGATCATCATGATGGAGTTTCAAATACATTCCTCCATTAGAACAATTCATCATAAGAGGGAACACTATACCATCCGTAGAGTTTTCTTGAAGTGCCTTTTTAACATCTGGAAAATATGTAGTTGGATTAGTTTTTTTTTAAAAGTACTTGTACCTTAGAAAATCTTGAACACCCTTTTCAAGCTGAAAATATTGTGTGCTAATGTTTGTGATCTTAACTGTTAACTCCCATTAATTTGAATACCTTTGGCCCAGATTACACTTTTGGAAATGCGTACAGTTTTATTCTGTACAATGGAACATTTAATTTTGTGATTATGGTGAGTGAAATAAATGTAGATTTCACTTCAGAAAATTGCCGTTAATGTATCACAGGAAATGAGCAGAAATGTCTCACTGCAAATTCTTAATTGTGAAAAATGAGCAATTCAGATTCTAATGATAAACTCTGGAAACAAAAGACATGAGAGAGAAAAAATTGATGTTACTATTCATAAGATGTTAGTGAAGTTATGGTCTTATTGTCTAAGTTGCCTAATGTATATTATAGAATGAACATATAAACAGGATGAAGCCATTTCACCCCTTGAGCTTGTTGCACCATTCGGTTAGATCATAGATGGCCTGTTAATCCCTTTCCCTTGAAACCAATACCATACAAAAATCTAGCAATCTTGAATATTCAGTTATTCTAGTGTTCACATTTTTTGGGGGCAGGCAGCTTGTAAAGCTCCACTGTTCCTTGTCTGGAAAAGTATTCCTTGATTTTTTCTGCTGAAAGTCCTAGCTTTAATTTTTTAAAAATGCACCTTCAAACCTGCTTTAGAATTCTGTTTACCTTTTTCTATTCCAGTTCTACTGATAGAATGAAAAGGCAACAATGTTCAAATGGTCACAATTTTAGATATAGTTGTGTTAGGCAGGCAGTCCTTCGAAGGTTGTTTTTAAAAATCTCTTCTACTGAACAGGTCTCATTTTCCACATGTGCAAATTATTTTTATATTTGTATGTGTGGGCATTGTTGGCTATGCCAGAATTTATTCATCCTAATGGTCTACAGAAGTAAACCATCTCTTGAACCACTGCAGTCCATATGGTCTAGGTACACACACAGTGCAGTTAAGAAGGAAGATCCAGGTTTTGACCTACTATCAATGCATGGCTTGGAGGGGTGGTTTCAGCTGGTGCTATTCCAATATGCCTGCAGCCATGTTCCTTCCAGGCAGCAGAAGTCACAGGTTTAGAAAATGTTGTCAAAGGCACCTTGGTGAGTTACTGCAGAGGATCTTGTATCTGCTACACTTTCACACCACTTATGTTTAGTTGTCGTAATGTGTAATGTAAAATTCAAACTGGCTACTTTGACCTGGATAGTGTCAACCTTCTTCATTTATCCAAATGGAGAGTATTCCATGATACTCTGTACAGATGCCATGTAAAAGGTGGACAAGCTTTAGATATCAGGAGGTGAATTAGTTGATGCAGAATTCCCAGCCTCAGATCTGCTGCTCTTGCTACTGTATTTATGTGACTAGTCCATTTCATTTTCTGTCCTGAAGATGTTGATAATGCTGGATTTAGTGATGGTAGTGCCATTGCATATTCATGGGAGATGGTTCAATTCTCTCATGTTGGAGATAATCATTACTTGTGAATTAATCAGCCCATGTGGACTATAAAATTCAAACTTGCTTTGAACATAGTGATTCAACCTGATCAGACCCATATGCTATAGCTAGCTAGAAGACCTCCCAGTTCTCAGGGATATGACTGTCTACATGTGGGACAGAGTTGGGGGAGAGGGAGTGCAGGGTACCTGCCTTAACAGCCGGGATCAAAAGAAAGGCTTTATTAAAATATTGCATGCCTACATGACAGAGGTCCTTTACAAAATGAGGTTTTGGGATTCCACAATTGAATACAACTGCTGTCAACAAACATCAGTCGTGAAGTTTCAGTCAATGAGTGGGAATCAGAAGGCTCTCCAGTCAAACCTGGAGTCAGGTAGAGCTGCCCTGGCCGGCTCATGTATTGTAGAGAATCTTTACTAAGTCCATAAAGAAGGATGTGGGCATGGGAGGAGTAGCTATTCCAGATGGAAGCAACAATATCAAAATCTCCTTGTACATGAATATCAAAGTGTCCTCTGCTGAGATCCACAGTTGGTACACAGACTGATGAGCATCTGCAATCTTTCAAACTGTCCTTGGGAATCATGACAAGAGCAAGATCATATTCTTTGGAATTGGGCCAATGCATGGTTCCCATCATTGTCAGGGCAAATTAGCTGAAGGTGTAAGGGATGTGGTTTAGAAGGGCTGGGGCATACGTTAAAATTTGGAAGACGTGAATAGCCATTGTGAAACAAAAACTCTACACACTGTTACCTGGGATGTACACCAAGACAAGCATTAACTACAGCTGGAGGATCATCAATTCACTGCATTTGCAAAGAAGGTCAAGAAACACATAGTAAGATAACAAAGTGTGAAGCTGGATGAACACAGCAGGCCAAGCAGCATCTCAGGAGCACAAAAGCTGACGTTTCAGGCCTAGACTCTTCATCAGAGAGCCCCATTATCTCTGATCAAGAAATACATAGTGGTTTTTTGTTGACTTTAACCACGGGCAGCTCGATGATGCAGGGTGATGCGGTCAGCTGGTTGTTGTTAGGGATGCACTTGCAGACAAGTATCAATTTTCTGACAGATACTGTTTGGTTTACCCAAAACTTGTTGGCCTTCTAGGGTAAATCTGTCCATAACCGAGTTCTGGACACAGAATGACACGTTCCGAGGTCCAGGATACATTCGAGCTTGGGACAGCCATTGCAAAGGCATAATTCAGAAAGGCCATCATCTAATGCCTTCCAACCATCCGACATCCAGGGGCTAGGAATTGGGTGTACCCGTGGGTTTGACGTATAATGAACCTCATAAATGTTAACAATAAGAAACTGATTTGCTTTGCACCTCATCTAATGTCATTTGTGAACGGTCAAATAATTTACTTTAATGTGGTGAATTAAGGTTATTTTTGGAAAAAGACCTCATGACTGTTCTATGAGTCTTTTCCAGGAATTCACCTGGGGAACCTTCAACTTGATCAAAGACAATTTTTGGTCTGCATGAAACCTTTTGGTCTTCAATGCAAAGTATTGCCCATGACTAAGCCTTGCAGACCGGTACATTTCTATGTCCAAGATAATGTGAACTGCTTGGTTTAGATCATTGTCCAATTGTGTAGAATTTATGTCATAAATATTACGCGAGAATACCACATCATGTATGAAAGAATTTGATCTGCAACAGAAGTGCAATAGTATATAACTTGAACTGTTACAGAGTGTAATTTTCATTTCTTAATGAATGAGGTATATTTCTTTCAAAAAAGAAATTCTCCACCATTGTGATAACCATGCATATTAGCTACTAACGGTCCCCATTAACAGCTATTTACTCTCCTAGGCTGATCATTATCTACTCCTTTGTCTGCCTAAGTGTTCTACTCTCTCTTTGGGCTCTATCTCCACCCATTGTTTACTCCTTACCCCCCACCCTAACTTCTGCTTAAAAAAACATTTTCCTAGCCACCATCAGTTTTGAAGAAGGGTCACCAGACCCAAAATGTTAACGCTGATTCCTCTCCACAGATGTTGCCAGAGCTGCTGAGCTTTCCCAGCAACTTCTGCTTTTGTTCAAGTGGAACACCATCGCATACCTCCCTTTGGTCAGAAAATCAGCTGCTTACCACAACTCAGTTTTCTGCGAGTCTGCCAATTTTGGACCCATGTTGCCACATTCCCTTTCCAAAGTTTTAACTTTCCTGGCAAGTCCATCAGGTGACACCTTATCAAATACTACACAGAAGGCTGTGTATACCAATCCAACTGCATCTTGAAGACTCTCAATAAAATCCTCTGAAGAGGCCTTACTGGACTTGAACTGCACGCTCTGTTTCTCTCTCCAAAAAGCTGCCAGACTAGCCAAGTTTCTCCAGTACTTCCTGTTTTCATTTTAATTTATGAATGAACCTGTCTTTGAAGAATGATGGGCAGGTTGATGGCTGGACAAGGTAACTGATGAAAATCTATCTTACCTCCTTTATGTGATTTCGTGACCATTTTTATTGAGTGGGCTTATAACTCAAATTTCCTGTGTTCCTGCAGATTCTGAACACATGTAAATTTTGTTCTGTCATCTGGTGGGAGGCATTTATTGGCTTCCTTTCAATTTATGCTCAGGATTACCAAAGCAATCCTCAGTCTGGCAATTCACTTTGACATAATACCGGATTTACACATTTAGTGAAAGCAGTATTTAGAAAATTAAATCTTATGTAACTGTAATATCAAACAAAGAAATGCCTGCTCGAAGTCATCAATGAAACCATTGCCAAAAAAGTACAGCCCAAAGGAAGTATAAATATTGGATTTTCTCCCTGAGTGAAATAACAATTAAACATTAACCATCAGCAGATTTGAAGACAGCCCAGGCATAGAGCTTTGCACTACACATAGAAGGAGAACATGTGAAGGAAAAACAAATCATGTAAACATGGTCTATAGGTATCATAGACCCCTCGCAAAACTGGTATCAATGGGAATCATGGAGCAAACTGGTTAGTGTCATTCCTGGCATACAGCAAGATGGTTGTGTATGTTGGAGGTCAATCATCTCAACTTCAAGGCATCTCTTTAGGACTCCTTCATGGTAGTGTCTTAGGTCCAACCATCTTCAGCTGTTTCATGAGTGCCCTTCCATTCATCATAAAGTCGGAAGTGTGGACTTACACTGATGATTGAACAATGTTCAGCATCATTTGCAACTTTTCAGATACTGAAATAGGCCATGTCAAAATACAAGACCTGGACAATATCCAGGCTTGGGCTGACAAAGTGCAAGTAACATCCACACCACACAAATGCCAGGCAATGATCAACTCCAATAAGTGACATTCTAAACACTGCCACTTGACATTCAATGGCATTACCGTTATCCTGGGGGCAACAACCATTGACCAGAAACTCAGCTGGTCTCACCATATAAATTCAGTGACCAACAGATCAGGCCAGAACCTAGGAATACTGCAGCAAATACCTCACCTCCTCCCCAAAGCCTGTCCACCAAGGTCAGAAGTCACATGACACCAGGTTATAGTCCAATAGGTTTATTTGAAATCACAAGCTTGGAGAGCGCTTCTCCTTAGTAAGGTGCAGCTCCAAAACTCTTAAGAAGCTTGACAGCATTCAGGGCAAAGCAACCCACATGATTAGCACTACATTCACAAGCAGCCACTCTGCCACCACCACTGATGCTCAGTAACAGCAGTGTGTACTATGTACAAGATGAACTGCAGAAATTCACATAGATCCTTAAACAGCACCTTCCGAACCTACTGCTATTTCTAACTAGAAGGACAGGGAAGCTGATATATGGGAATACCACTACCCGCAAGTTTCCCTCCAACCTACCCACCATCCTGACTTGGAAATACATTGTTGTTCCTTCACAGTTGCTGGATCAAAATCCCAAATTTCCCGTCCCAAGGGCATTGTGGTCAAGCTACAGCACGTGGACTGCCACAATTGAAGAAGGCAGCTTGCTACCACCTTATCAATGGCAATTAAGCTCAACCAGCAACACCCTCATCTCATGAGTGAACAAAAAAGAAAGCTTGGCCTTGGTGCAAATCACTGTCACAGCCGAAGCTACAAAATATTGTCACTGGTTTGCAGTATTGGACTGGAATTTTGTGAAGGTTAGGTCAGGAAATATTGCAACTCCACAAACCTGTCTCCTTTAAAAGGGCTCACATTCTGCCTTCTAGTTAGGCAGAACCAAGATGGAGCCAAGCTCTGCCTCTGGAGATGGGCTTGAAATGGCACATCGGCAAGAGATGACCAGGCAGGAATGCCTGCCTCCTGAGACAACAGCAAAATTTCAATGGTGAAAATCAGGCCCATAATCTCTCATCCCTCACCCAACCCTATACCCCACATTTCCTTCCTGTTTCTTCATATCCTCCATTTCCCCTTTATATGGCCTTACTTGTATCACACAGTTGTGTAAGGTCTATCTCTGTTAAGGAAGGATGGATTAAGGATTAGTTTAGTACTGAGGAATTACATTAACTTGAGGGATCAAAATGTTGAATCAGTTTGGGTGGAGAAAAGGAATAATAAAGGTAAAAAATTGCTTATGGGAGTAGTTTATAGGCCCCTTGATAGTAAGTTACATCATGGAGCAGATCATGCAGGAAAAAATGAATAGGGCATTTAAGAAAGGTTCCCACAATAATTATGAATGACTTAAATCTTGTGTAGTACGGGAGAAAGAGGTTGGCAAAGGTAGCCTGGAAAATGAGTTCATCGAATATGTTCATGGCAATATCTTAGGGCAGTACATTCTAGAGCTAACCAGAGAACAGGCAATCCTGGATCTGGTAATATGTAATGAGACAAAATTAATCAAAAATCATATGGTAAAGGAGCCTCTGGGTGATAGTGATCACAGTACAACAGGATTTCATGTTCAGCTTAGAAGGGAAAAGCGTTGGTCCATGACTAAAATTTTAAACTTAAATAATTAATAAAGGCATCCATAATGGTTTGAAGAAAGAGCTGGTTAAGGTGAATTGGAAAGCTATGGTAAAAGCTAGGTCAATAGAGTTGCAGTGGCAAACATTTAAGGAGATATTAATAGCCCTCAGCAAAGATTAATCCCAGTAAAAAGGGAAGTCTTTTTAAGAAGGATAAGTTATCCATGGTTAAATAAGGAATTTAGAGAGGATAGATAAGTTAAATCGAAGGAAGACAGATTTCAGTTGAAATAAACTAAACAAAACTGCAAAGATTAGTAGTATGTCAGAGAATTGGGCAGACTTTAAGAACCAGCAAAGAATTACTAAAACGATAATAAAGACACTGAAAGCACTTTATGAGAGAAAATGATTTGTAAAAGTGGGTGGTAAGAGTTTCTCCACTTACTTGAATAGGAAAAGCATCACTAAAGCTAATGTTGGTCCTGTAGGGAGTGAATATGGGGCATTGGCAATGGAAGATGATGAAATGATGAGGGTGTTGGACAGGTATTTTGTGTCTTTCTTCAAGTTAGAAGATTTAGAAAATTTCCAAAAGACAACCGAAAATTCAAAAGTGATAAAAGTGATGAACTCCAGAAATGTTGCAGTGAACTGAATAACAACAAATTTAATACCTTCATTCAATAAAGAAGGGAGGCAGAAAGCTGGAATCTATAGGCCAGTTAGCTGAACATCTTTTACAGGGAAGGTATTGGAATCAATTTTTAAGGAGGTTATAGTGGGTTACTTAGAAAATCACAACTTTGTCAGACCGTTCTGAGGAAGGGTCACCAGACCCGAAACGTTAACTCTGTTTTTCCCTTCACAGATGCTGCCAGACCTGCTGAGCTTCTCCAGCTTCTCCTTCATCTCTGATGAAGGGTCCAGGCCCAAAACGTCAGCTTTTGTGCTCCTGAGATGCTGCTGGGCCTGCTGTGTTCATCCAGCCTCACATTTTATTATCTTGGATTCTCCAGCATCTGCAGTTCCCATTATCACTGAGCTTCTCCAGCAACTTTGTTTTGGTTTTTGTCAGACAGTACCAGCTTGGCTTTGTGTTTATCTAATCTGTTGGAGTTTTCTGACTGAGTAACATCCATGATAGATAAAGAAAAGCCAATAGATATAGTTTACCTTGATTTCTAAAGACTGTTTGATAAGGTGACACGTGAAAGGTTGCTGAACAAGATAACAGCCCTAGGTTTATTTGGTAACATATTAGCATGCATAAAAGATTGGGTAGCTAACATGAAGGAGAAAGTAGGGTTAAATAGATCCTTCTAAGGTTGGCAAGCAGTTACTCGTGGAGTGTGCCACAGAAATCAATGCTATGTCCTCAAATATTAGCAATCTATATCAATGTTTTGGATGAGAGGATTGAATATATGGTAAATAGGTGGTCAAGAGGAGGCAGAGAGTCTGCAATGACTATAAACTGGTAAAGTTTAGTGAAGAAAAATATTGGCAGATCGAGTCTAACATGAGTAAATATCCATTTGTCCATTTTGGCAGGAAGAACAGAGAAGCCACATGCAATTTAAATGAAAAGAGATTAGAAGTCAGAGGTACAAAGGAATCTGAGTGACTTGGGACATGAATCAGGTATAGTCACAACAAGTGAGCAGTAAGGTTGCACAGAATATTGTTGCTAAGGAAATGACGCATAAAATTAGGATGTTTCACTGCATCTATGCAGGATGTTGGTAAGGCAAGATGAAGAAAACTGTTTACAGTTGTGAAGCTGGATGAACACTGTGGGCCAAGCGGTATCAGAGGAGCAGGAAAGCTTGACGTTCAGAAAAAAATGAAGAAGGGTCCTGACCCTAAACGTCGAGCTTTCCTGATCCTCTGATGCTGCTTGGTCTGCTGTGTTCATTCAGCTGTACACCTTGTTACCTCAGATTCTCCAGCATCAGCAGTTCCTACTATCTCTGTTTACAGTTGTGGTTTTCATTGCTTTAGAAACAGTTCAGAGAAGATTTGCTTGACTCATTCCTGGGTTTAAAAGTGTTATCTTATGCATAAATGATGAACAAGTTAGGTCTGCATCCATTGGACTTTAGAAGATTGATAGGTGATGTTACTGAAACATATAAGATTATCAGGGAGAGTAAGTGCCTACAGAACATTTCCATTCATGGGAGCTACTAAAAGATGGGGATATGGTTTAATAATGAGAGCTCTTGGGGGAGGTCATGGCCAAATGGCACTATGGCTGAACTGTTAACTCACAGACCCACATATCCTTCTGGGGACCTGGATTTGAGTCCCACCACAGCAGATGTTGGAATTTGAATTCAATAAATACCTGGAATTAAGACTCTAATGATGACTGCAGTTCCATTGTTGATTGTTAGATAAACCAATCTGGTTCACTAATGTCCTTTAGGGAAGAAAACTGCCATTGTTACCTGGTCTCACCTACATTTGACAATAAATGCTGCCTAGCTGGTGACACCCCTCATCCTGTGAATGATTAAAAAACTCTCTTTTAAGACTGAAATGAGGAGCAACTGTTTCTCTCAGAGTCATTAATTTGTGGACTGCTGTTCCCCAGCAGGTAGTGGAGACTGTGTTTTTGAAGATATTCAGAGCTGTGTTAGATTAACTTCTAACAGACAGGGAAGTCGAGGGTGAAGGGATACATGCAGGGAGGTGGAAATTAGACAACAACCGGATCATTCATGATCTTTTTAAATGGTGGAACAGGCTCAAAATACCAAAGCTGTTGAGGGCTTTGTTAAATTTTAAACAGAAGCTAGAATTGTTGGAGAGACCTGGGGCTGAATGCACCATTACAAATCTACGAAATCTCTTCAAATGATTACATTAGAGATCCCAATCACAGTAATAACACATCTAATTTACAATACAGCATCTAACTGTTGAAATTAGAGGAACTTTTTTTTTGTACTTCGAAGCCTGTCAATGAATGTGCCCCTGGAACAGGTGACTGTATTTTTGGTCTCCACTTGGGACATTTGTTCCCTCATGGATCACATGGATTGGCAGGCTATCAGGAGGCAAAGGCTAGGAATAAGTGAGTCATTTTCAGGCTGGCAGGATGTCACAAACAGTGTTCCATAGGGGGTTTGTGCTGGGACTTCAACTCTTTACAATTTATATAAGTGATTTGGATGAGGGAATTGACAGTATGGTAGCTAAATTTGTAAATGACACAAAAAATAAGAAAGTTGATTTGAGAAGAGGCCATAAGGAGCCTACAAAGGGATAGAGATAGATTAGTTAAGTGTCAAAGGTCTAGGTTTAGAGACCCATGTGGAGAAGTCTGAAGTTGTCCATTTTGACAGGAGGAATAAAAAAGAAACATGTTATCTAAATAATAAAATGTGAGGCTGGATGAACACAGCAGGCCAAGCAGCATCTCAGGAGCACAAAAGCTGACGTTTCGGGCCTAGACCCTTCATCAGAGAGGGGGATGGGGGGAGGGAACTGGAATAAATAGGGAGAGAGGGGGAGGCGGACCGAAGATGGAGAGCAAAGAAGATAGGTGGAGAGGGTGTAGGTGGGGAGGTAGGGAGGGGATAGGTCAGTCCAGGGAAGACGGACAGGTCAAGGAGGTGGGATGAGGTTAGTAGGTAGCTGGGGGTGCGGCTGGGGGTGGGAGGAAGGGATGGGTGAGAGGAAGAACCGGTTAGGGAGGCAGAGACAGGTTGGACTGGTTTTGGGATGCAGTGGGTGGGGGGGAAGAGCTGGGCTGGTTGTGTGGTGCAGTGGGGGGAGGGGATGAACTGGGCTGGTTTAGGGATGCAGTGGGGGAAGGGGAGATTTTGAAACTGGTGAAGTCCACATTGATACCATATGGCTGCAGGGTTCCCAGGCGGAATATGAGTTGCTGTTCCTGCAACCTTCGGGTGGCATCATTGTGGCAGTGCAGGAGGCCCATGATGGACATGTCATCAAGAGAATGGGAGGGGGAGTGGAAATGGTTTGCGACTGGGAGGTGCAGTTGTTTGTTGCGAACTGAGCGGAGGTGTTCTGCAAAGCGGTCCCCAAGCCTCCGCTTGGTTTCCCCAATGTAGAGAAAGCCGCACCGGGTACAGTGGATGCAGTATACCACATTGGCAGATGTGCAGGTGAACCTCTGCTTAATGTGGAATGTCATCTTGGGGCCTGGGATGGGGGTGAGGGAGGAGGTGTGGGGACAAGTGTAGCATTTCCTGCGGTTGCAGGGGAAGGTGCCGGGTGTGGTGGGGTTGGAGGGCAGTGTGGAGCGAACAAGGGAGTCACGGAGAGAGTGGTCTCTCCGGAAAGCAGACAGGGGTGGGGATGGAAAAATGTCTTGGGTGGTGGGGTCGGATTGTAAATGGCGGAAGTGTCGGAGGATAATGCGTTGTATCCGGAGGTTGGTAGGGTGGTGTGTGAGAACGAGGGGGATCCTCTTGGGGCGGTTGTGGCGGGGGCGGGGTGTGAGGGATGTGTCGCGGGAAATGCGGGAGACGCGGTCAAGGGCGTTCTCAATCACCGTGGGGGGGAAGTTGCGGTCCTTAAAGAACTTGGACATCTGGGATGTGCGGGAGTGGAATGTCTTATCGTGGGAGCAGATGCGGCGGAGGCGGAGGAATTGGGAATAGGGGATGGAGTTTTTGCAGGAGGGTGGGTGGGAGGAGGTGTATTCTAGGTAGCTGTGGGAGTCGGTGGGCTTGAAATGGACATCAGTTACAAGCTGGTTGCCTGAGATGGAGACTGAGAGGTCCAGGAAGGTGAGGGATGAGGCAACCAGCTTGTAACTGATGTCCATTTCAAGCCCACTGACTCCCACAGCTACCTAGAATACACCTCCTCCCACCCACCCTCCTGCAAAAACTCCATCCCCTATTCCCAATTCCTCCGCCTCCGCCGCATCTGCTCCCACGATAAGACATTCCACTCCCGCACATCCCAGATGTCCAAGTTCTTTAAGGACCGCAACTTCCCCCCCACGGTGATTGAGAACGCCCTTGACCGCGTCTCCCGCATTTCCCGCGACACATCCCTCACACCCCGCCCCCGCCACAACCGCCCCAAGAGGATCCCCCTCGTTCTCACACACCACCCTACCAACCTCCGGATACAACGCATTATCCTCCGACACTTCCGCCATTTACAATCCGACCCCACCACCCAAGACATTTTTCCATCCCCACCCCTGTCTGCTTTCCGGAGAGACCACTCTCTCCGTGACTCCCTTGTTCGCTCCACACTGCCCTCCAACCCCACCACACCCGGCACCTTCCCCTGCAACCGCAGGAAATGCTACACTTGTCCCCACACCTCCTCCCTCACCCCCATCCCAGGCCCCAAGATGACATTCCACATTAAGCAGAGGTTCACCTGCACATCTGCCAATGTGGTATACTGCATCCACTGTACCCGGTGCGGCTTTCTCTACATTGGGGAAACCAAGCGGAGGCTTGGGGACCGCTTTGCAGAACACCTCCGCTCAGTTCGCAACAAACAACTGCACCTCCCAGTCGCAAACCATTTCCACTCCCCCTCCCATTCTCTTGATGACATGTCCATCATGGGCCTCCTGCACTGCCACAATGATGCCACCCGAAGGTTGCAGGAACAGCAACTCATATTCCGCCTGGGAACCCTGCAGCCATATGGTATCAATGTGGACTTCACCAGTTTCAAAATCTCCCCTTCCCCCACTGCATCCCTAAACCAGCCCAGTTCATCCCCTCCCCCCACTGCACCACACAACCAGCCCAGCTCTTCCCCCCCACCCACTGCATCCCAAAACCAGTCCAACCTGTCTCTGCCTCCCTAACCGGTTCTTCCTCTCACCCATCCCTTCCTCCCACCCCCAGCCGCACCCCCAGCTACCTACTAACCTCATCCCACCTCCTTGACCTGTCCGTCTTCCCTGGACTGACCTATCCCCTCCCTACCTCCCCACCTACACCCTCTCCACCTATCTTCTTTGCTCTCCATCTTCGGTCCGCCTCCCCCTCTCTCCCTATTTATTCCAGTTCCCTCCCCCCATCCCCCTCTCTGATGAAGGGTCTAGGCCCGAAACGTCAGCTTTTGTGCTCCTGAGATGCTGCTTGGCCTGCTGTGTTCATCCAGCCTCACATTTTATTATCTTGGAATCTCCAGCATCTGCAGTTCCCATTATCTCTCATGTTATCTAAATGTTGGGAGGTATCAGAGCTCTGAAAGGCAGAGAGATTTGGGTGTCCTGGTGCATGAATTGCAGAAGGTAAGTCTGTTGATGTAGCAAATAATCAGGACAGCTAATATATTATTATATTTTATAACTCGGAAATTGAATGCAAGAGGATGGAGGATTATGTTTCAGGTGTACGGAGCATTGGTGAGAATGCTTTTGTATTCATTCATGGGATTGGTCATAGGTGGCTAGCATTTTTATTGCCCATCCCTAGTTATCCTTGACAAGGTGGTGTTGACTTATCTTCTTGAACCACTACAGTCGATGTACTGTTTCAGGTACTGATCGCTGATTGTGAAAGGATGTTAATGCATTGGAAGCAGTTCAGAGAATGTCTAATAGATTAATATCTGGATGGGGAAGGCTTCTTGGGGAAAGGCTGGGCAGTTTAGGCATTATCCCCTGGAGTTTAGTAGAGTTGCAAGTTTCTTAATTAAAACATATAAGGTCCTGAGGAGGTTTGACTGGTTGGATCTTGGAAGAATGTTTCCTCAAGTGGGACAGTCGAGAACTAGGTGTCATAGTTTAAAAATAAGGCAGCATCCATTTGAAACAGAGTTGAGGGAACATTTTGTTTCTCTTGGAGGGCTGTGAGCCTCTGGGATTAGAAAATTTCAAGGCGGGGGTAGATAAATTATTGTTTACCAAGGTAATGAAAGATTATCAGGATATGCAGGAATGTAGATTTGAGATTCAAATCAGATCAGCCACAACCTTACTGGATGGCAGAGCAGAATCAGTGGGCCCAGTGCCCTTCTCTTCTTCCTTGTTTTACTTGTTTCTACATTTCCTCTGAGAGTCTGTGAACATATCTATTTACTAAAGTGCCTGCTACCACTAAAAGTGTAAGGTTTTTAAACTGCCCAACCCTGAAATTGTGCCAATAAGAGAGGGAATGTGGCATGTTCTCCTTGTCCCCTGCAGGAAGTCCAAATCCAGTTTCATCTGGCACTTTTAAAAAGGATGCCAAGTTAACATTTGGGGTATTACCCTTCCAAAACATTGACTTCTCCTCCTCTAAATGCTGCCTGGCACACTGTTTTTCCAGCTTCCGATTTGTCTACCTTGGATTCCAGCATTTGAAGATTTTTGTCTTTAAATTTTGAAAGGACCTTGAGTCATGTCCCAAAAATCTGAGCCTTTGTATGCAATGAATTTAAGGTGCTCAGTTTCTGCTGTTTTACAATACATCAAGTATAACAACCATCAATGGCATTTATTCAAAGAATTTCAAATAATAACCAGTTCAAAACTCTGCTTCCTGCACCTGAACACACAGCAAGTCCCATTCCCTCATTAGCTATGTGCATACTGATGTACATCAGCTCTCTGTCAAGCAATGTCGTGATTTTAGAACCCGATCCTTGTTTTCAAGTCCACCTCTCGTCTCAGCCCTCCCCGTTTTTGTAAACTCCTCTGGCACTACAACTCTGAAATAATAGCAAAGTTGATTACCTCAAAAGGTTGGTAGCAATACAATTCTGTTCAGACTTTTTGAGTTATATAAATTTACTAAATTGAGAGTACAAATTACAGATAAGTTACAGCGAGAGGAACATAATATGAATACTTTATTTTGATCAAAGTGCAAAATGTTCAATTAACTAAATTTTTCAGTGAGCGCAGAACGTATAAATCAACCACTGAATCAAAATTGCCAATTTCAATTTGTCTTGCAATATCCAAATGCAAATATGAATACAATCCTTTTTCCCCAATTCATTGGACAAAGGTGAAGCGGATATAAGCCCCGGTGTTTGAATTTAATTTATTATGAATAATTTAAGAATAATAAGGTTTCCCACGGCAGGGTCATTCATAAAGTCAGGAGGTATGGGATACAGGGTGATTTGGCTGTCTGGATTCAGAATTGGTTGGCTGACAGGAGGCAGAGAGTGGTTGTAGATGGTAAGTATTCTGCCTGGAGGTCAATGCTGAGTGGTGTCCCACAGGGCTCTGTCCTTGGTCCTCTGCTCTTTGTAGTTTTTATGAATGACTTGGATGAGGAGGTTGAGGGGTGAGTTAGTATGTTTGCTGATGACAAAAAGGTTGGAGGTGCCACTGATAGTATCGAGGGCTATTGCAGGCTTCAGCGAGACATTGACAGAATGCCGAGCTGGGCTGAGAAATGGCAGATGGAGTTCAACCTGGATAAATGCGAAGTGATGCATTTTGGAAGGTCGAACTTAAATGCTGAATATAGGATTAAAGGCAGGATTCTGGGCAGTGTGGAGGAACAGCGGGATCTTGGTGTTCAAGTGCATAGCTTCCTCAAAGTTGCCACCCAGGTGGATAAGAGATAATGGGAACTGCAGATGCTGGAGATTCCAAGATGATAAAATGTGAGGCTGGATGAACACAGCAGGCCAAGCAGCATCTCAGGAGCACAAAAGCTGACGTTTCGGGCCTAGACTCTCTGATGAAGGGTCTAGGCCCGAAACGTCAGCTTTTGTGCTCCTGAGATGCTGCTTGGCCTGCTGTGTTCATCCAGCCTCACATTTTATCACCCAGGTGGATAAGGTTGTTAAGAAAGCATATGGTGTTTTGGCTTTCATTAACAGGGGGATTGAGTTTAAGAGCCGCGAGATTATGCTGCAGCTCTACAAAACCCTGGTGAGACCACACTTGGAATTTTGTGTCCAGTTCTGGTCGCCCTATTATAGGAAAATGTGGAGGCTTTGGAGAGGGTGCAGAGTAGGTTTACCAGGATGCTGCCTGGACTGGAGGGCTTGTCTGACGAGGAGAGGTTGACTGAGCTCGGACTTTTCTCTCTAGAGAGAAGGAGGAAGAGAGGTGACCTGATCGAGGTGTACGATGTAATGAGAGGCATGGATAGAGTCGATAGCCAGAGATTTTTCCCCAGGGCAGGATTGACTGGCACGAGGGGTCATAGTTTTAAGGTGTTAGGAGGAAGGTATAGAGGAGACGTCAGAGGGAGGTTCTTCACCCAGAGAGTTGTGAGCGCTTGGAATAGCTTACCAGTGGTAGTCGTGGACGCGGAGTCATTCGTGACATTTAAGCGACTGCTGGACATGCACATGGACAGCAGTCAATTGAAGGGAATGTGGATTAGGTTATTTTATTTTTGGATTAGGATTATTCCACGGCACAACATTGTGGGCCGAAGGGCCTGTACTGTGCTGTACTTTTCTATGTTCTATAACATATATAAAGAACTAACATTTCATATGCAGAAACTTGTGAATTGTCCAATTGTCCACAATCTCCAATTTGTTCATTCACGAGGGATAAGCAATAACTATTGGTCTAGCCAGTTGCACCTACATTTCATTAACAAATAACAATCACGTAGATTTTTCAGTCTTTGTAGTTCCAATGGACTTGTCTTTTAATGATTATAATAATCACAATCATTGAATGATTCTGTGACTGTTGAGGTTTTTGTGTTTTGGAAGGCCCTGGAGTTGTAAAAAGAATGCTACAAATGAAAGTCTTCTCTACTTCTGGAAATCAAATTTGACTCATTTTTGTCTCTGAGTCAGGAGATTGTTCGCTCAAGCCCCACTTTAGAGATTATAGCAGATAATAGAGGCTTGATATTTCAGTACTGCACTGTTAGATGTGCTGCCTTTTGCACAAGGAGTTTAGCTTTGGAATTAGCTTTACTGCTATGCGTAGTCAAATTACTGAAGTGAAAATCTTGCAATGTAGCCGCTTATGGTGCCATCTTGGGTACCAGATACCTTGGTACAAATACTTCATTATTTGGTACAAAGTTGAAAGCATAATAAATAAAAGCTGAGCATAAGAATATAAGAGAAATACTCAAATTACAGTCCTTTTAACCCACATCCATGCCAGCATTTGCCTCCAGACCGCACTGGGCTAAGTCTCCAGACCATGTCCGGCTTCAAAACTCGAAGCCATGTCTCCAGTCCTCAAGAGCCTCACCTCCCTGCTCTGGTCTCCAGACCAGGCCTCACCTCCCTGCATCAGCCTCCAGTCCAGGCCTCACCTCCCTGCTCTGGTCTCCAGACCAGGCCTCACCTCCCTGCTCTAGTCTCCATGCCAGGCCTCACCTCCCCGCGTCAGCCTCCAGACCAGGCCTCACCTCCCCGCGTCAGCCTCCAGACCAGGCCTCACCTCCCTGCTCTGGTCTCTAGGCCAGGCCTCACCTCCCTGCTCTGGTCTCCAGCCCAGGCCTCACCTCCCCGCGTCAGCCTCCAGACCAGGCCTCACCTACCCGCGTCAGCCTCCAGACCAGGCCTCACCTCCCCGCGTCAGCCTCCAGACCAGGCCTCACCTCCCTGCTCTGGTCTCTAGTCCAGGCCTCACCTCCCTGCTCTGGTCTCCAGTCCAGGCCTCACCTCCCCGCGTCAGCCTTCAGTCCAGGCCTTATCTCTCCAAGTCCGCCTCCAGTCCAGGCCTCACCTCCCCGTGTCTGCCTGGTCTATGAATTGCCTGCGACAGCCTCTGGTCCGGGAGTAACCTTCCTCATTCCCCTCTGAATAATTTAAAGTTAGAAGTTTGAAAAGAAAAGAGGAAAATAAAAAGAGCAAAGGAGCTCTGGATGGAGCACCCTATTCCTCCGCCATGTTGGACTGGACTCTTCTTCAGAACCAAGTTCAGGATTCAAAAGCATTATACATAGAAAAGCTGCAGTGTTCTGCCCAACAGTTATTGCTTCAGCAACATCACCAAAAACAATTTATCCAGTAATTTTGTCATTGACTTTAGGATGTCCAGTGATTGTAAAGGAAGCTGCATAAATGCGTGTAATTTTCTTTTCTAAGTATAACTGTCAGAGGTGACCAAAAACACAATTTGATGAGTTGGCCCTTGATGTGGGAAAGTGGTGGAAACGTGGGAGTTTTAAGAAAATTCCCAGAACTGTGCGACGTGAAAGCTGTGTCATTGTTTTGGAGTTGGCAAATATAGTGGATGAGAATCTATCAAGTAGATGATAGATGTGAGTGCTAGGAATGATGGCTGTTTTTAGCAAGGCAGTTGTGGGATTGAAAAGCAACATAAAGGATGACGTAACATTATTTTGAATTCTAAAGATGATGTGCAACAATGGATGTAGAGAAAGGAAAACAATTGATTTCTTAATACGAGGTCCATTATTGTAGAAATTTGAATGTATTTCAGTTCATACAAAGTAGAGTTTAGGAAGTGGGCAAAGGTTAAATCAAAGATAATGGGAACTGCAGAAGCTGGAGAATCCAAGATAACGAAGTGTAGAGCTGGATGAACACAGCAGGCCAAGCAGCATCTCAGGAGCACAAAAGCTGATGTTCCGGGCCTAGACCCTGCATCAGAGACGGGGATGGGGACAGGGTTCTGAAATAAATAGGGAGAGAGGGGGCGGTGGGCCGAAGATGGATAGAGGAGAAGATAGGTGGAGAGGAGAGCATAGGTGGGAGGTAGGGAGCGGATAGGTCAGTCCAGGGAGGACGGACAGGTCAAGGAGGCGGGATGAGGTTGGTAGGTGGGAAATGGAGGTGCAGCTTGAGGTGGGAGGAGGGGATAGGAGAGAGGAAGAACAGGTCAGGAAGGCGGGGTTAACTGGGCTGGTTTTGGGATGCAGTGGGGGATGGGGAAGAGCTGGGCTGGGTGTGTGGTGCAGTGGGGGGAGGGGATGAGCTGGGCTGGTTTGGGGTGCACTGGGGGAAGGGGAGATTTTGAAGCTGGTGAAGTCCACATTGATACCATTAGGCTGCAGGGTTCCCAAGCGGAATATGAGTTGCTGTTCCTGCAACCTTCGGGTGGCATCATTGTGGCACTGCAGGAGGCCTATGATGGACATGTCGTCCAAGGAATGGGAGGGGGAGTTAAAATGGTCTGCGACTGGGAGGTGCAGTTGTTTATTGCGAACTGAGCGGAGGTGTTCTGCAAAGCGGTCCCCAAGCGTCCACTTGGTTTCCCCAATGTACAGGAAGCCACACCGGGTACAGTGGATACAGTATACCACATTGGCAGATGTGCAGGTGAACATCTGCTTAATATGGAAAGTCAATCCTGATAATAAAAGCATCATTGGATGGTCTTAGTAGCAATTTGATTGAGTGGTAGTACATGAGTGGTGGTGTATAAATGGTATCACAGAGGTAAAGAATCGTTCTCAGTGGCAGACTAAAATTAGGATTTGAAGCTCACTTCAATGTTGACCAGAGTACTGAGAAGGTGCAATCAGATTTGGCCTGAACAAAAGCTAGGTATAGGATTTGGTGCATGACATGAAACCTCTCGTGGGAGCTAAATAAAATGGTTCCCTTCCTGTCTTAATGTTGAATGAGAAAAGTTCTAGGACTGAATTTTCCCAAAGTCTTCCTTTGTGTGAGATTCACAGTATCCAGTCCACTGTGGTCTCGGTTGGTTTTTCTCATACAATAGTCTGGTCTTCGCCACATTAATTACACAACCAAGCTCTTCAGTGGCTAGCTTATAGGACCATGTTGGTGGAGAGACAAAAGTGTTCATCCCTACCTGGACCTTGTGACACTCACATTGCTGGCACCATATTTAACCACCAGCTGCACACCATTTCAGATGTTGCAAGTCAAGAACTGCCCATCACACTGTCATCCTACAATTTTGTCCTGAAGAAAATAGCCACAACGACAAGTTCATTCCGTGCTCCACCATCAGGGACTTGGAGGTATTGGCGGACCAGGTGGTGAAGAGGAGGGTATTGCTTTTTCCTGCTGATCCACAAAGGAGTCCATGCCACAACAGCCAACCAGCATGGACCTGGATAGAGGTCTAGCTCAGTGCTATATCTTGGGTGAAATATTGATCACAGTTGTGCAGGAAGAAGGTTAATGACATTCCACAAGGCTATGTGCCATTATCTCCTTTGTGCCACCCCACACTCACAGGGACAGCACTTACTCTATCTCTGCCACTGCATACACTTCTCACCACTGCTTTACTCAAAGATCAAGTACTGCAGCTCTTGTTATTATATGCATCAGAACCACTCAGCAGCTGTCACCGACTTCATCTCTTCAGATTCCTCACCTTTCCTGCCCTGTGCACCTCCTACTCATTCACTCAGGACACCTCACACCCTGTCTTGCTCCTTCATCATTACTATCAGCTCTCCCCTTTCATTCCATCATATTCAATCCATCCTTTTGTCTCATTGCAGGAAAAATGACACACATCCGGGCATAGAGGGCTAAGGCTGGTCAATGTTGAATGTCACCGGAGAAAATTCAGATACTCATTTGGAAACATGGATATCTCCATACGCAACCGACCACTGAGCTTCAGTGTGCTGTACTACTCTCCCATTACCCCCACTACTCACTCATTCTTAACTTGCATCCCTCTTGCACAGGTAATCTGTTCTCTTATTCAAGTACGACTGGCACCCAGCAAATATCTACCTAGGGGAAGGAAGCCACTCAACCAAGGTTATACTGACAAGATTTCACTCACAGCCTCCACCAGTTCAGAGACTTTCTCTTTGGTGGATATTCTGTCCAGATTAAACTTGGAAGCACAGTCTGGTGAGCACAGACTCGGGTTTCTGATGCTCTACCTGCTGGAGGCCAGGCACCTGCTCAGCCTCAGGCAGAAACCAATCCCACTGTCTTTGCCATTACTTACTTTGTCAAAATGCACAAACAGGCCCAGGAGCAGCAGGCAGCTTTGTCAGAGATAACTGATAAGCTGGAATTGAACCCAGGTCCCTGGTGCTCTGATGAAGCAATGCTAGCCACTGTGACACTCTGTTTTACTGTGTGTTTTCGGTTCTTTCAGATTGTATTCTATATTTAAATAGCTTGTTTCTTTTGTTGTAACACATTTCTGTTCAAGAAAAGTTAAAAAATATCTTCAGTCTCATGCACCTATTTTTCAGTGAACGGCTACAATATTAAGTAAAACAAAAGTGACTTCCCAGGCCGATTTCCTCCTGGAATCTGACTTGATAAGTAGTAAAGTCAGCGGGGCCAGGATAGCAAATCTTCCTGGCATAATCATGCAAATCACAAGCTCCAGTGTAAAGCCCTGAAAGTTGAAGTGATGTACAAGTTGGTCCTAAAGGAGGTGTGATAATGTAATGAGCCTGGTATTTTGATTATGTCGACTTTGTGGATGAAGGATGGAAACTGACCCTATCCACGGAGCACGCAGGGGGCATTGTGGTGGTGAAGCCGAGCTATATGAAGGTTAGGAGAAGGAAGTGGCAAGCTGCTCTCACTTTGACTTTCATGTCAGGAATTGATGCCATCTGATTTCTTGGGGAAGGGGAGAAGAGTTAGAAGCTGAGTAGAAATTGGACAATTCGAGCTAACAATAAAATTCAAATGCATTGAAATAAGGTAGCCATTGTTCATTCGCAATATTTTGAACTCACCATTAAATCTTAAAGGGAAAATCAAAATTTATTTTTCTCCATTTTGAGAGTCTGATTTTTTTTTCCATTTCACCAAATTTTCCCACATTGCTTTCCATTACCCATTGCACTTAAGGGAGTGGAAAATTCTTCCCCTATTTATTCAGGTGAATATGCAGCACATCAATTGTTGAGAAATATATAATGGTGATGGAAAACAGGAAAAGGACCTACATCGGCTAATATTTGCAACATGAATATACAATTGAATTTAGTGCCATTGATGGACAAGCAAAAGAGTAATTTGTAATCTTCTTATGGTATCTTTAGATTGCAAGTTGGGCATTATTACAAAGCTATTTTTGCTTTGTGTTTATTTAAAATGTTCCCTTTCGTATGAATTTTTCTGGAGAGAGATGGAATGAAAATCTTTCAAGAACCGAAATTAAATTTTCCAAATCAACTCTAATTTCAACAATTTTATGGAATTAACTTAAAAGGTTTCATATTATTAAATACATTAGAACATCAGGAACAATTGAAAATTTTCCCACCAAATGTGTTTACATTTGTAGAGAAAATAGATTCTAGTCATACTTTCACACACATATTTAATTTTCACTGATTCAAAGATGTTCTAATTTGTCCATGATGTGTAATGATTTAGAAAACAGACACAAATTTTATAACTAGTCACTGCCAAGATTACTTCCTTTGTGCTCTAGACTCCATAATGTGTTCATTTGTATGCATTAATTCTATGTATAAACACATAGGATTTCACACTACTAGAAAGAACGTTGTGGTCCATTTCACAAGTCATAATTTCAAGGAAATTTATTCCACAATATTTCCCATATCCCTCTAGCAATTTTTCACCAGGTACTTATCCAATTATCTCCAATATAATTAACCTTCGTTGCTTCCCTTGGAAGTACATCTCATACATTCATTACCTTTTACATAAAAGTAGCTAAATCTAAGCTGTATTTTCATCTTCCCCTTGTGTCATTCCACTTGTTGCAGACTCTCTCAAGCATACTGCTTTATATATCTGTAGAATCTTTAATATATCAATACAATCACCCCAATCATTCCCTTTGCCAGTATTCTCCCAGCTTCTACAATGTTTCCTGATTATATATACGCCTAGTCCCCGAAAACTGTTCAGTTTCTTTTTGATCCACTTTCTCCAGTGCTGAATGTCTTCTCATGTTGGCCAGAATTGTGCAACAATCACAGCCAAGCTGGACAAAAGATCTATTCAAACTTAGAATCACATAAAAAAACAACACTTAGCTGCATGAGCCAAAATGTCAGCTTTCTTGCTCCTCTGATGCTGCTTGGCCTGCTGTGTTCATCCAGCTCTATACCGTGTTGTCCCAAATTTTGATTAGCTTTCTGCCTCTTACAGTGCACCATTTTGATGGCTTCAGTCATCTGTCCAGAAGTGCATGCAAATGTTTTTTCCTGGCATGTGGTTTGTAAATTAGTCAATTAATTTTTATTGTTGCTTTTTCTCATAATTTGCAAACTTTGCATTTGATCACAGTAAATGATGTCTGGAACTTGTCTATTGAATTCCCTAATCTATTCAAATTCCTCCATATTTAGTTTGCCTCTTTTCTGTTAATTGTGGACTCTTTCAACTGATTTCATCTGAAAACTTTGATATCAAAAACTTTGAAAGTTTTATTTTTGTTCTCACTTCCGAATGACTTATGGACTTTGAAGCAAAAATACCCATTACTAGTTACTTCCTTCCAGTTATCTGCAATAATCAATTACCAAGCTATTTCAGAAGCAGTCCACATGTGCTGTGTGATCTAGCACCTCATGTGGCACTGTACCCACAGCTTTGCAGAAATGTTAACAATTAACATCCACTATGTGTGTTACTTTTTTAAAGAACTAAAGAGATTTGTCAGGCATGACATCCCTTCAATAAGATGTTCTAGGTCCTTCATATTTCTCTGATCATCATTTTTCATTCATGTCACATCTATTGCACTCCCTACGATGGGTGAGCATTGGCATTATCTTTGCTTTTCTCCAATACTCTGGCATAGTTCCAGTTTTCAATAATTTACTAAAAATACACACAAAACATGTCTAATTCCATTAACCACTTACCCAATTACCTTGTGGTACTATGTTACAAGTGTGGAGCTGGGTGAAGGGTCTAGGCCCGAAGCGTCAGCTTTTGTGCTCCTGAGATGCTGCTTGGCCTGCTGTGTTCATCCAGCTCCACACTTTGTTATCTCGGATTCTCCAGCATCTGCAGTTCCCATTATCTCTGATCACAACTTGTATTTATATAGTGGTTTAAATATGGTAAAACCTCCCAAACTGCATTAGAAGAATCAAGAAAATTTGGCTCAAAGCTACGGAAGAGTTATTAGGACAGAACATCAAAAGCTTGAGATAGAGTTTAAAGAATATCTTAAAGAAAGGCAAAGACATAGGAGGATGGAAAGATTTAACCAGGGCATCCCACATCATAGGGCATTAGCAACTGAAAGTATCCTTGTTAAATCTTCAACTTTAGCTACCAGTCATTTATGATCAAAAGCCTTCTGCAAGTCCATACAAAGAAACAGCAGTCATTCCAGTTTTCACTACTTTAGTGACACCTTTAGAACATTCAATCAAGTTCATTCGGCATGACTTGCCCTTTATCAATTCAACTCTCTGATCAGCTAGAAATATTCAAGGTGTTTACTTATTTAATCCTTAATTATATCTTCTACTAATTTCTTAATAACATGATGTGAGGTTAACTGGTGTATGATTCTCTGATTTCTCTGTCACCTTTTCTTTTAAAATAACAGTGTCATGCACAATTTACCAATCGAATGAAATGGTTCTCGAATCAAGAGAACTTTAGAGAATCAAACGGCATGTGCAATGTTCTCATTCACCTCCTTTTAAATCTCAGATTTGAAACCACATGGCTCTGGACAATTGTCATGCTGTGGTATCGTTATTTTACAGTTTATTTGCTTGCAATATTTTGGCAAAGCCCATCCATTTGCCGTTTGTTTTCTTGGGTCCTCTGACATTCTTTTGTCTTCTACTGTAAATAATGGGATATATGTATTGATATTTACTATTGATTTTCAGTATCACTGTTATCTGTTTTGAACAGGCCAACAGTGACCTTAATCATATCTTTTAAATTTAAAAGCTTATGCACTGAATTTGAAATCCCCTGTAAGTTTCTTTACATACTCTCCTTGTTGCAGCTCTTACCAATTGTAAATAAAGCAAACATCGCAAAACAATAATAAATTGTCATTTATACAACCACCAACTGCACCTAACAATTTACATATAACAAATCTCTTCATCAAATAAAAGCAAACTCGAACCACAATACTTAATCCTTACTATCCTGATGCTTAATATCGTAATATAGGCTGGATTAAAATGGTGCATTTAGGAATGAAGAGCATGTTTTGATGTGTGTTTCAGAGAATTTTCTTTGTCAGTATGTTTCCAGACAAACAAGGTAGGAAGCATTGCTGGATCTAGCTCTGGTGAATGAGGTGAGTCAATTGGATCAAATATCAGGAAATATTTAAAGAACGGTGAATTCATAAGCATTTTGTGAGCAATGGAAAAGAACAAAGAAAGCAAAAATACTTAATTGGGGGAGGACCAATTTTAGTGAATGGCATTCAGCGAATGGTAATGTTTTTGTCCCAGATACATTGGAATCAAAGATTGGTTGCAATGGAACAAAGGGCTGCCTCGAAGGCGGAAATAGATCAGGTGGATTCACAGTATATTTGAAACAGTAGGACAAGCACAAACTAAAGCTCCTTGACACAAAAAAGATAGCAAAAAATGAACCATAAAACATTCTGAATGCTAGATGTTAATTGACAATATGGAGACGTGGAAGTTCCTTGGAGGAGTGAAAAAGTAATAACAGAAACAGAAGGACGGCATGAGAAGAAAATGACAGCTAATTTGGAAAACATAAAGAAGTTTTATACTGTCTTGGTAGGGAAAGAGTAATACAAAGAGGGTTGGGGATGATTATTGACCTAAAAGGCGATCATGACTGGAGTCAGATAGAATACATCCAAGGATGCTGTAAGAAATTTGATGTGGAGGTGCTGGTGTTGGACTGGGATGGGCTTGGTCAGAAGTCGCATGACACCGGGTTATAGTCCAACAGGTTCATTTGAAACCACAAGCTTTCAGAGCACTGCTCCTTTATCAGGTGGAGTGAAGAGAAGCTTCCATTCAGTACACTTGACAAAGGAGTGGCAGTATGAAAGCTGTGATTTTAAATAAACCTGTTGGACTATAACCTGGCGTCATGTGACTTCTGACATAGGAAATTTGGAGTACAAGCTGTAACCTTTCAATTCTTCTTAGATATAAGGCTGTTGCCAGTGGACTGGAGAATTGCAAATATTTTAATCCCGTTCAAAAAGTTGTGCAAAGTTACAATTAGCAACTACAGATCAGCCATTTTAAACTTGGTGGTGGGAAAGCTTTTGAAATAATAACCCAGGACAAATATTATCTGCCACTTCGGTAAATGTGGATCCGTTAAGGAAAGCCTTTATGAAAGTTTTGAAAGCAAGTGTGTTTAACTCACTTGATTAAGATTCTTGATGAGGTTACAGAGAGGTTTAATGTTAATATTGCCATTGACATGATGTACATGACCTTCCAAGATGGATTTGATGAAGTTTACTTTCCAGATTTGTCAACAAAGTTGAAACCCATCAAATTAAAGGTACTGAGGAAGCATGAATGTGAAATTTCCAAGAGTCAGGTAACAGAATGCTGTGGTGAACAGTTGTTTCCTGGACTGACGGTAAGTTTGTAGTGGGAAACTCTAGGTGTCAATATAGGACCATTGATTTACTTCTGAACCAGACTTGGATGTCCAAGTACAATTTCAAAATTTGCAGATGGCACAAAACTTGGAAGTATCATGAATTATGAGACTGACAGGGCTAGATTTCCAGAAGACTTAGACAGGCTGGAAAGACAAATACACAGGAGGCTGAAGTGACTCCACATAGGCCAGAATCCCGTCACCAAGTCACCCTTTATTTACACTCACAAAGTAATTGACGCTGATCTGGCTTCCTCATGTACTTGGATTTTGGACTGCTTTTTCCAGCGGACCATTGGACTATGGATGGTGCAGAGCTGTCCTTATATGTTAAATGCCATTTGACTTTGGGAAATACTCATATTCCCTGCTGATAAACAATGGCCCGTTATCTGTGACCAACACTTCCAGGAGTTCGTGTGTTGCAAGAAGTGCTCAAGGCTCTTCTATTGTGATCCTCATGTTTGACGAATGAACTCCATACTCATCTAACCACTTTGAGTGGACGACCACTATGACTAAGGACGTTGAGCCCATGAAAAAGCGACATAGACAAAGTGTAACCAAACCCAGGGTTTACCCAGCCATTCTCATGAACAAGGAGAGGTTACTGGTGGTAATTGTTGTCCTTGTCGGCACGCTTGGCATTTTCCCACCAATGTGGCTGGGCTGCATGCAAACCTGGTCACCTGACACAACCTGTCACCAACATCCACATTTTGGAAACCGCTGGATGACCCTAACAGACATCAGCCAGTATTTGGCAGTGATGTTTGCTAGGGACCGTCCTAAGTGCCGTCCCCCAAGGTGATCTAGACTTGCCAGGTCCAGAAAGGTTTCATTTCTGATTGTGATGGCCCTTTAGTTTCACCAATCACCACCAGCTGATTCGGTTTTGCCAGGACTGGATCTGTTTTGTGTCCACAGTCTGATATTGTCAGCTGTGACTGGAAGGGTGTTCAGAAAGTTTAAAACCAGAATAGACTCTTCTAGCGGCTGCACCACCGAGAGTGTGTCTGCCAGCAGGAGGTGGTTCAAGGCATCTGCATTTGTTACTTGGCCTCCTGGATGGTGCCCCAACTTGTAATTATATGAACTCAGAATGAGAGCCCACAACTGAATTTGACCTGAAGCCTTGTCCTTTTTTGAAGTAGCCCGACAAACCTAATAGTGGGTTTGTCATCCATTACTTTTACAAATTTCTACCTGTACAAGTATTGATGGAACTTTCTCTCAATAAAGTTGACCACCAAGTCTTCCTTATTTCATTGATCATATCTTCCCTACAGTGTGGAAACAGGGGCCTTTGGCCCAATAAGCCCACATAGCCTATCAGAGCTTCCCACCCAACTCCATTCCCCTATACCCACCAAATCTACACATCCCTGAACACTACGGGCAATTTAGCATGGCCGATCCACCTAGCCTGCACATCTTTGGACTATGGGAGGAAACCGGAGCACCTGGAAGAAACCCGCACAGGCACAGGGAGAATGTACAAACTCCACACAGACAGTCACCCAGAAGGTGGAATCGAACCTGGGACCCTGGTGCTGTGAGGCAGCAGTGCTAACCACTGAGCCACCGTGCTATCAACACTCATTTAGCAAGAATCTGCTCAGTTTGTGTTTCACCAGGGCCACTGAGCTTCTTATTATTTATCTGGATGGATTTGCATTCTGCATCTGCCAAAGTCCAGCAGAAATACGTTATCAGGCATTCCTCAACACTGGGCGATCGGTGAGTCAACACTATACCGATACCATATGGGGAGGCATCACATGTCAGTACCAGACCTTGCTTTGGATCACAGTGTGTCAACAACTTCAATGACAATAGCTGCTTCTTCACTTCCTTAAAGGTTATGTCTTGCCTCTGAGGCTGACCCTTTTTCAATAGCAAATATAAGGGTGCCAGGATAAAGGCAGGTTAAGTATGAATTTTCCAAAATAATTCACTAATCCAGGGAAAAACCTAACCTCCAGCACAGATCTGGAAGCTGGGGCATCTTTGATTGCCCTTACTTTATCTTCCAACATGTGTAACCTGTTCTTTCAATTCTCTACTTCAAGTAGGTCACTAGGGGTGCCTAGACCACACATTCTTCCCTTCTAAGGTGCCTGCCAACTTTGAGAAACATCTAAGAACTATGTCCAAGTTCTGTAAATGCTCCTTATTGGTCTTCCCTGTTATTATCATGTCATCCAGATAAATGGCAACCCGGGATAGACCTTGTAAAATGTTCTCCATCATCCGCTGAAAAATTTCACAGGCTGATGATATCTCAAATAGCAGTCTTGTATAATGGTGCAAACCCTTATGCGTATTAATTGCAGCATAGTTGTGGGAATCTTCATGTAACCACAACTGCAGGTATGCATGGCTCATGTCAAGCTTCCTGAAGGACTGCACCCCCTGCCAGGTGGGCAGGTGAGTTTAGGCTGGCACAAGTGAGGCAGCATACCCTCCTCCTGTCAATATTTAAGTGTGCAGTCCCCGCTTCCCATTTGGCCTGAATAGGTCACCTCTGGAAGACTAATTGAGGAGGCATTCATTATTTAAAATTACTCTGCAAGAGTGTGAAAACTGGCAAAACAATTTGATGACAAAATCTTGATAGGCCATCAACGCAATTATCAAGTACAGGAAGGTACGTGCAAGAACTGTTTCTGGCGAATGGAGATGGCTGGGTAATTCCCCTTTCAATCACTTCTGGAACCTACACTGTAACAAGTGACTGACTGGAATTGCTCATATGTTTACATTTGAATTTTATAGACTTTTCAATTCACCACACACAATATGCAACAGGGTCCCTCTACTTTCTGTTTCTTAACACTGAACCAATCTGTTCTACAGGTTATAACATTGCTTACAAGCTGTTTGCATGGTACTTTGTACCCTCGTAAAACATTTCAGTTATGCCATCAAAACACACTGCCAGGTTAGTTAAACATTATTTGCTTTTCACAAATCTGTGCAGATTGTCTTTAATTAATCCACATTTATCCAACTGCCTGTTAATATTGGCCCTGATGAATTTTGTTACTTTCCGCTTATCATCCCAAGCTTGAATGACAACCTGGGCTGCAGTGAACATAGATTATTATTTGAAGATTTGCAAACGGAACTGAATGTTATACAATCATTAGCAAGCATTTCCACTCCTGACTTATAATGGAGTTAAGTTCATTGTCAAAACAGCAAAACGTGACTGTGCTTACTGTACTGCCCCAATGAGCTTCTGAAGCCATGTCTTGATTTGAAATGATTGGAATCTGACAATGACTCCCTTCCTGTGGGAGGGAAGCTGTGGCTGAAAATGATCAGGCTACCTGGATGCTACCCTGAGGAACTTCTACAAAGATGCCCTGGGGCAGAGATTACTAGTTTACAACAATCACAACCATCTTGCTTTGTGAAAAGTATTTCTACAATCAAGAGAGCATTTTCCTTTGATTTCTTTTGACTCTAGTATTTTTAGGGTTCCTTGTGGCCGCACTTCGTCAAATGCGGCCTTGATATCAAGGGCAGTCACTTTCATTCCCCCTGTGGATTTCAGCTCCTTTGCTCATGTTTGAAGCAAGACTGTAATGAGGTGAGAATAATGAGGAGCTCAGTACCCCTGGTGAAACACAAACTGAGCAGGTTCTTGCTTAGTGAATGTTGCAGCACATTTTTAGGAGCCCCTGGTAATGTCCTACTGCGCTCATTTTTGAACCAGGATTGATCCCTGGCTTGATGATGATACTGGAAGGGTTGGGCATGTGCCAGACCATGAGTTGCAGAGTTGTGAGTACAGTTTTGCTGCAGTTGTTACTCATATCTGAAATCTGTCCCAGTTTAAATGATGATAGTGCCATGATGGTGAGTATCGTCAATGTGAACACATGACTTTGTCTCCATAAGGACTGTGCAGTTGTCACTCTAACCAATTATGTCTTGGACAGATGTATCTGCAGCTGGCAGATCGATGAGGATGAAGTCAAGTATGTTTTTCATCTTGTGAATTTCCTCACCTTCTATCAGAAATCTGGTCTATCAGCTATTTCCTTCAAAACATAACCAGCTCGATCAGTAGTGCCACTGCTGAGCCACTCTAGGTGGTGGACTTTAAAAGCCCCTCTTCAGAGTACAGTCTGGACTCTTGGTGCTCTTAGTGCTTTTTCCAAAGTAGCTTTCAATGTGGAGGAACAGAGTCATCAGCTGAGGGAAGAATCTACATGATAGCCAGTGGAAAGTTCCTTGCCCATGTTTGACCCAATGCCCTGAAACTTCATGGAGTTCAGAGTCAATGTTGAGGATTCCTTGGGCAACCCCTTCTTGACTGTATACCACTATCCTGCCAGTAGGACAGGACAAACCCAGGGATGGTGTGACAATGTGTGGGACATTGTCAGGAAATATTCTGTAAGACTATATTAGGCTGTTGCTTAGCTAGGCTGTGAGACAAATAAAACTTGTTTCATGCTGTTATCTAGAGAAATTGAACAGGAAGTAAAGAATTTTACAGTGGGCTCAACCAGCGAAGGTGAGTGTAGGTGGGGAGTTAGGGAGGATATAGGCCAGTCCAGGGAGGATGGACAGGTTGGGGGTGGGATGAGGTTAGTAGGTAGGAGATGGGGGTGGGGCTTGAGGTGGGAGGAGGTGATAGGTGAGAGGAAGAACAGGTTAGGGAGGCGGGGATGAGCTGGGCTGGTTTTGGGATGTGGTGGGGGAGGGGAGATTTTGAAGCTTGTGAAGTCCACATTAATACCATTGGGCTGCAGGGTTCCCAAGCGGAATATGAGTTGCTGTTCCTGCAAGCTTCTGGTAGCATCGCTGTGGCTCTGCAGGAGGCCCAGGATGGACATCTCGTCTGTGGAATGGGAGGGAGAGTTGAAATGGTTCACGACTCGGAGGTGCAGTTGTATAGTGCAAACTGAGCGTAGGTGTTCTGCAAAGCGGTCCCCAAGCCTCCGCTTGGTTTCCCCGATGTAGAGGATGCCACAATGGGTACAGTGGATGCAGTATACCACATTAGCAAATGTGCAGGTGAACATCTGCTTTATGTAGAAAGTCTTCTTGGGTCCTGGGATGGGGGTGGGGGGGGAGGTGTAGGGGCAGGTGTAGCACTTCCTGCAGTTGCAGGGAAAAGTGTCGGATGCGGTGGGGCTTGAGGGGAGTGTGGAGCGGAGTCAGGAGTCACGGAGAGAGTGATCCCTCAGGAAGGCAGATGAGGGTGGGGAGGGAAAAATGTCTTTGGTGATGGGGTCGGATTGCAAATGGCAGAAGTGTTGGAGGATGATGTGTTGGATCCAGAGGTTAATGGGTTGGTACATGAGGACAAGGGGGCTTTTGTTTTGGTTTTTATTGTGGGGCGGGGGTGTCAGGGATGAGTTGCGGGAAATGCAAAAAACACGTTCAAGGGCATTCTTGACCACTGAGGGGGGGAAGTTGCAGTCCTTGAAAAACGAGGACACCTGAGATGCACGGGAGTAGAATGTCTCATCCTGGGAGCAGGTGCGGCAGAGGCAAAGGAACTGGGAATGGGAAATGGCATTTTGGCAGGAAGGTGGGTGGAAGGAAATGTATTCTAGGTAGCTGTGGGAGCCGGTGGGCTTGAAATGAATATTGGTTTCTCGGTGGTTGCTGGAGATGGAGGCAGAGAGGTCCAGGAAGGAGAGAGGGGTATAAGAGATGGTCCAGGTGAACGTAAGGTTGGGGTGGAAGGTGTTGGTGAAGTGGATGAACTGTTCGAGCTCTTCGTGGCAGCACGAGGCAGCACTAATACAGCCATCAATGTAACGGAGGAAGAAGTGGGGCTTAGGGTCAGTGTAGGTACGGAAGAGGGATTCTTCCACGTAACCTACAAAGAGGCAGGCAAAGCCCGGGCCCATGCGAGTACCCATGGCCACCCCCTTGCTCTGTAGGAAGTGGGAAGAATTGAAAGAGAAGTTCTTGAGGGTGAGGATGAGAATTGAACCCCTTTAAGAGGTTTCTGCTAGACTTAAGCAATGCAAACTACTTTTAAATGATGTTATCCTCTTGCAATTTTGGATCCCCTGCTGAGGTGTAAATAGCATAGTTAGAGCAGGTTGCATCCCACACTGCAGCTATGTTAATTAGCAAGCAGCGTGATATTTGCATACTGCATGCATTGAAGCAATGGGAACTGGTTAATCCCTCACTGCAAGCAGCACATCTATTTTCAGGGGCTATTGAGTTTAGCCCTTTTCATTAAGCATGGAAGAAGGCTATTTGATCTGTTATACCTGTGCCAGTACTTTAAAATGTGCTAAATAATTAGTCTCACACCCTTTGTCTACTCTCATAACCCTGCAAATTTGTTCCCTTCCAGTATATATCCTGTTCATTTCTGAAAACTACTGTTGAATTTGCTTCTTCCAATCAGAACATTTTAGGTCATGACAAGGTATGTAAATTACTGTTTCCTCCTCTCATCTCGGAATTTTTTTTTGCCAATTATTTTGAATGTTTAACCTTGGCTTCCAACCTTTCTGCTGGTGTAAATTGTTCCTCCCTATCAGCTCTTTCACCTCATGGTTTTGAATCTTCTTTACCTTCCTTGTGCTATTTTCCAGCCTCTCCACATAACTTAGTCTTCTCTGCACCTTGTCCAAAGCCTTGACATTTTTCCTCAAGTGTTGTGCCCAAACCTGGATATGATGCTTCAGCTGACGTGTAATTTATTAATGTTGACCATCATATGCTTATTTTATCACACCACTCTATGCCTCTGTTCATAAAACCAAGCATTGCGTGGCATTTTTTAACAACTTGATCATTTTTCCTGCTACCTTCAAATATGTGGAATGTAAACTCTTAGGAATCTCTGTTCCTGCATCCCATATAATTGTTCGTAGTATTATAGAAAGATGAGTAAGTTATTAAGCTTCTTAAATCATTCTCTCACATAATGAGATAATAGCAGAATTGCCAAGCGGAAATCACCAAGTTCTGTATGCGTGAAAATGGCCTCAACCGTGATCTTGGGTTAGTCGCACTACATGTGACCCACCACGCTGTTCTGTTTCTGTAAAACCTTCCTTACCGTCCTCAGAGATAGCAAGTACTGTCGATGCTGGAGTCGGAGATAACACAGGGTGGAGATGGAGGAAAACAACAAGCCAGGCAGCATTAGACGCTTCAGATCAGAACCTTTCTTCAGAAATGGGGGAGGGAGAAGAGAGCTGGGAAATAAATAGAGAGATGAGGTGTGGGACTGGGAAATATTGGTGGGATGGTTGAATGCATGTCTTGGGTAAATGTGGATTGGTCAATAGGAAAGGTAGGATGGATAGATGGGGGAGAAGATGGATAGGTTGTGTCAGGCCAAGGAAGCAGGAATGAGAGGGATGTTTGGACATGGGATGAGGCCGGGGGTGGGGAGATTTTAAAACTAGTGAAATCCATGTTTAGGTCATCGGGCTGTAGCCTCCGAAGGTGGAATATGAGGTGTTGCTCTTCCAGTTTGCGAGTGGTGTCGTTACGGCACTGGAGGAGGTCCATGAAAATGGGAGGGATGTTATTGCCATAGACAAGGTGCGTTGAAGATTCACCAGATTTGTTCCCAGGATGCTAGCAACGTCCTCTGAAGAGAGATTAGGCAAACTGGGCCTTTATTTTCTAGGATTTTGAAGAATAAAAGTTGATCTCATTGAACCTTACAAAATATTCAGACACGATAGATGCAGGTAAAATGTTTCCCCTGTCTGGGGAATCTAAAATTTAGGAAAATAAGGGGATGCTACTTTGTTCTGAAATGAAGAGAATTTTTCTTTTTACTGAGAGGATTGTGAACCTTTGGAATCTCTACTACACAGCTGTGAAGGCTCAGTGTTTTTGTCCAACTCCTCCATGCCAGCCAGATATCCTAAATAAATCTAGTCCCATTTTCCAGCATTTGACTGATATCCCCCTAAACTCTTCCTATTCATTTATCTATTCGGATGCCTCCTAATGTTGGAATTATATCAGCCTCCATCACTTCCTCTGGCAGCACATTCCATACACCCACCCATGTCTGTGAGAAAATGTTAACCCTCAGGCCCTTTTAAAATCTTCCCCGTCTCACTTTAAACCCTATTCTCTAGTTTTGGACACCTCTATGGACGTGGACCCCAAGATCCCTCTGTGCCTCCACACTGCCAAGAATCCTGCCATTAACCCTGTATTCTGCCTCCAAGTCTGACCTTCCAAAATGAATCACCTCACTTTTCTGGGTTGAATTCCACCTGCCACTTCTTTGCCCAGCTCTGCATCCTGTCAAAGCCCCGTTGCAACCTACAACAGCCCTCCCCACTGTTCACAGTTCCACCAACTTTTGTGTCATCGGCAAACTTACTAACCCACCCTCCCACTTCCTCATCCAAGTCATTTATAAAGATCACATTGAGCAGATGTCCCAGAATAGATCCCTGCAGAACACCACTGATCATCGAGCTCCAGGCTGAATACTTTCCATCTACTACCACTCTCTGTCTTCTTTTGGACAGTCAATTTTGTATCCAAACGCCAAAATTTCCCCAAATCCCATGCCTCCTTACTTTCTGAATCAGCCTACCATGGAGAACCTAATCAAATGCCTTGCTAAATTCCATACACAACACATCCACTGCTCTACCTTCATCAATGTGTTTTGTCACATCCTTAACAAAGTCAATAAGGTTCGTGAGGCATGATTTGCCCCTCACAAAGCCATGCTGACTGTTTCTAATCAAAGTATGCCTTTGCAAATAGTCATAAATACTGTCTGTCAGAATCCTCTCCAATAATTTACCCACCACAGAAGTAAGACTGACTGGTCTGTAATTCCCAGGATTATCCCTATTCCCTTTCTTGAACAAGGGAATAACATTTGCCACCCTCCCGTCATCTGGTACTACGTCAGTGGAGAGTGAGGGCACAAAGATCTTCGCCAAAGGCACAGCAATCTCTTCCCTCCTTCCCGTAGTAACCTTGGGTATATGCCATCTGGCCCAGGGGACTTCTATCCTAATGTTCTTCAAAATTTCTAGTACATCTTGCTCCCTAACATTAACCTGTTTGAGTATATCTGTCTGTTTCATGCTGTCCTCACAAACATCAATGTTCCTCTCACTGGTGTATACTGAAGCAAAGTATTCATTGAAGTCCTGCCCTACCTCTTCTGACTCCATGCACAAGTTCCCTCCCCTATCCCTGATTGGCACTACACTCAATCTAGCCATCTTCTTGTTCCTCACGTCAGTATAGAACACCTTGGGGATTTCCTTAATTCAACCCACCAAGGCTTTTTCATGCCTCCGTCTAGCTCTCCTGAGCCCATTCTTCAAATCCTTCCTGGCTATCTTCTAGCCCTCCAGAGTCTGATCCTTGCTTTCTCAACCTTAAGTAAGCTATCTTCTTCCTCTTGACTAGATGTTCCACATACCTTGTCATCCAAGGTTTCTTCACCTTACCACACTTTCCTTGCTTCAGTAGGACAAAACTGTCCAGTATTCATAGCAAGTGCTGCCTAAACAACCTCCACATTTCTGTGAGCAGAGATAATGGGAACTGCGGATGCTGGAGAATCCTAGGTAAAAAAGTGTGGAGCTGGATGAACACAGCAGGCCCAGCAGCATCTTAGGAGCACAAATGCTGACGTTTCAGGCCAAGACCCCTCATCAGAAAAGGGGGATGGGGAGAGGATTCTGAAATAAATAGGGAGAGAGGGGGAGGTAGACCGAAGATGGATAGAGGACAAGAGAGGTGGCGAGGAGAGTATAGGTGGGGAGATAGGGAGGGGATAATTCAGTCCAGGGAAGACGTACAGGTCAAGGGGGCAGGATGAGGTTAGTTGGTACGAAATGGAGGTGTGGCTTGAGGTGGGAGGAGGGATAGGTGAGAGGAAGAACAGGTTAGGGAGGTGGGGACAAGCTGGGCCTGTTTTGGGATGCAGTGGGTGGAGGGGAGATTTTGAAGCTTGTGAAATCCATATTGATACCATTGGGCTGCAGGGTTCCCAAGCGGAATATGAGTTGCTGTTCCTGCAACCTATGGGGGTGGCATCATTATGGCACTGCAGGAGGCCCAGGATGGACATGTCATCCAAGGAATGGGAGGGGGATTTAAAATGGTGCGGCAGAGGCGAAGGAATTGAGAATAGGGGATGGAATTTTTGCAGGAAGGTGGGTGGGAATACCTAGATTACACCCCGTCCCACCCACCTTCCTGCAAAAATTCCATCCCCTATTCCCAATTCCTTTGCCTCCGCCGCATCTGCTCCAAGGATGAGACATTCCACTCCCATACATCTCAGATGTCCTCGTTCTTCAAAGACCACAACTTCACCCCGCGGTGGACGTGAATGCCCTCGAGCGTGTCTCCCGCATTTCCTGCAACTCATCCCTCACACCCCGCCCCCGCAATAACTGCCAAAAGAGAATCCCCCTTATCCTCACATACCACCCCACCAACCTTCGGATACTACACATTATCCTCTGATACTTCCACCATCTACAATCTGATCCCACCACTAAAGACATTTTTCCATCCCCACCCTTGTCTGCCCTCCGGACAGACCACTCTCTCTGTGACTCCCTTGTTCGCTCCACACTCCCCTCCAACCCCACCACACCTGGCACTTTCCCTTGCAACCGCAGGAAGTGCTACACTTGCCCCCACACTTCCTCCCTCACCCCCATCCCAAGCCCCAAGATGACTTTCCACATCAAGCAGATGTTCACCTGCACATCTGCCAATGTGGTATACTGCATCTGCTGTACCAGGTGTGGCCTCCTCTACATTGGGGAAACCAAGCGGAGGCTTGGGGAACGCTTTACAGAATACCTCTGCTCGGTCCGCAATAAACAACTGCACCTCCCAGTCGCGAACCATTTTAACTCTCCATCCCATTCCTTGGACGAAATGTCCATTCTGGGCCTCCTGCAGTGCCATAATGATGCCGTAGGTTGCAGGAACAGCAACTCATATTCCGCTTGGGAACCCTGCAGCCCAATGGTATCAATGTGGATTTCACAAGCTTCAAATTCTCCCCTCGCCCCACTGCATCCCAAACCCAGCCCACCTTGTCCCCACCTCCACAACCTGTTCTTCCTCTCACCTACCCGCTCCTCCCACCTCAAGCCGCACCTCCATTTCCTACCTACTAACCTCATCCTGCCCCCTTGACCTGTCCACCCTCCCCGGACTGACCTATCCCTTCTCTACCTCCCCACCTATACTCACCTCTACAGGATCCAACCCCACCCCTTTAACTTACCTGTCTCCTCTCCACGTATCTTCTCCTCTATCCATCTTCGGTCTGCCTCACCCTCTCTCCCTATTTATTTCAGAATCGTCTCCCCATCCCGTTTTTCTGATGAAGGGTCTAGGCCCGAAACATCAGCTTTTGTGCTCCTAAAATGCTACTTGGCCTGCTGTGTTCATCCAGCTCCACACTTTGTTATCTCCACATTTTTGTCGTGCATTTCCCCAACAACATCTGCTCCTAATTTATGATCCACACTTCCTGCCTAATAGCATTATAATTCCCTTTCCACAAAGAACAAAAAAAATTACAGCACAGGAACAGGCCCTTTGGCCCTCCAAGCCTGCACCGATCCAGATCCTCTATCTAAACCTGTTGCCTAATTTCCAAGGATCTGTATCACTCTGCTCCCTGCCCATTCATGTATCTGTCTAGATACATCTTCAATGACGCTATCGCGTTCGCCTGTACCACCTCCGCTGACAACGCATTCCAGGCACCCACCACCCTCTCCGTAAAAAACTTTCCACACATATCTCCTTTAAACTTTTCCCTTCTCACCTTGAAATCATGACCCCTATTAATTGAGTCCCCAACTCGGGGGAAAAAGCTTCTTGCTATCCAACCTGTCTATACTTCTCATGATTTTGTAGACCTCAATCAGGTCCCCCTGAACCTTCATCTTTCTAATGTAAATAACCCTAATCTACTCAACCTCTCTTCACAGATAGCACCCTTCATACCAGGCAACATCCTGGTGAACCTCGTCTGCACCCTCTCCACAGGATCCATATACTTTTGGTAATGTGGCGACCAGAACTGTACACAGTACTCCAAATGTGGCCGAACCAAGGTCCTATACAACTGTAACATGACCTGCCAACTCTTGTACTCAATACCCCGTCTGATGAATGAAAGCATGCCGTATGCCTTCTTGACCACTATATCCACCTGCGTTGTCACTTTCAGGGTACAATGGACCTGAACACCCAGATCTTACTGTGCATTAATTTTCCCCAGGGCTTTTCCATTTACCATATAGTTTGCTCTTGAATTGGATCTTCCAAAATGCATCACCTCGCATTTGCCTGGATTGAACTCTCTGCCATTTGTCCGTCCAACTCTCCAATCTATCAATATTCTGCTGCATTCTCTGACAGTCCCCTTCACTATCTGCTACTCCACCAATCTTAGTGTCATCTGCAAACTTGCTAATCAAACCATCTATACCTGCCTCCAAATCATTTATGTATATCACAAACAGCAGTGGTCCCAATACAGATCCTGTGGAACACCACTGGTCATAGTTCTCCATTTTGAGAAACTCCCTTCCATCGCAACTCTCTGTCTTCTGTTGCCCAGCCAGTTCTCTATCCATCTAGCTAGTACACCCTAAAACTCATGCAACTTCACTTTCTCCATCAGTCTACCATGGGGAACCTTATCAAACGCCTTAGTGAAGTCCATGTATATGACATCCGCAGTCCTTCCCTCAACTATCAACTTTGTCACTTCCTCAAAGAATTCAATCAAGTTGGTAAGACATGAATTAAATACTTTTCCGTAGCATCTGCTCCTATGCCTCTGAAAGTGGCAACGCAGGTGGATATAGTGGTCAAGAAGGCATACGGCCTGCTTTCATTCATCAGACGGGGTATTGAATACAAGAGTTGGCAGGTCATGTTACAGTTGTATAGGACCTTGGTTCGGCCGCATTTGACTATAGTCAAGGTCAGGGAGTTGTGATCACTATTGCCAAACTGCTCTCCCACCGAGAGATCTGAAATCTGGCCTGGTTCTTTGCCCACCACCAAATCCAATATGGCCTTGCTTCTAGTCAGCCTATCTACATATTGAGTCAGGAATCCAATAAAGTGACTGCTCCTTTCCTGTTTCTGACTCACACCCATACTGACTCAGTAGACAAATCTTCCTTGATGATTTCCCTTTCTGCAGCTGTGATACCATCCCTGATTAGCAATGCCACTCCCCCAGCTCTTTTACCTCCCTCCCTATTTCGTTTGAAACATCTAAATGCCAGAACATCCAACAACCATTCCTGCCCCTATGATATCCAAGTCTCCGTAATGGCCACAACATCGTAGCTCCAAGTACTGATCCATGCTCTAAGTTCATCACCCTTATTCCTGACACTTCTTGCGTTAAAATAGATACACCTCAACTCGTCGCACTGACTGCAACTTTGCCGTGTCAACTGTCTGTCCTTCCTCACGGGCTCTCTGCATACTATATCTGCCTGTACACCAGCTACCCCATCCTCTGATCCATAGCTCCGATTCCCATTCTCTCCCAAAGGTGTCAGATCTCTTGGTGGGAGAGCTCTTGCAAACCTTCCACCCAGAATATTGGTGCCCCTCCAGTTCAGATGCAATCCGTCCTTCTTGTAGAGGTCCCACCTTCCCTAGAAGGTATCCCAGTGATCCACATATCTGAAGTCCTCCCTCCTGCACCAGCTCTGAAGCTACATGTTCAGCTGCACTTGTTCTCTATTCCTATCCTCACTAGCCCATGGCACTGGTAGTAATCCTGAGATTACTAATCTGCTCATTCTGCCTTTCAGCTTCCAGTCTAACTCCCTATATTCACTTTTCAGATCCTCATCCCTTTTCCTAGTTATTTCATTGGTGCCAATGTGTACCACGACTTCTGGCAGCGCCCCCTCATCAAGAATCCGAGACATCCCTGATCTGACACCCAGGAGGCAGCATACTAACTGGGAGTCTCGTTCGCGACCACAGGATCTGCTGCCTGTTCCCCTAACCATTGAATCTCCTATCACTATCAGCCTCCTATTCTCCTCCATTCCCTCCCGAGACACAGAGCCCCAGGCTCATCACCTGAGACCTGGCCACTGTGGCTTTCCCCTGGTAGGACCCCCTCCAACAGTATCCAAAATAGTATACATATTATTGAGAGGAATGGCCCCAGGGGATCCCTGCACTGTCTGCCTATTCCCTTTCTCCCTCCAGACGGTCACCCAGATACCTTTATCCTGTAACTTGGGTGTAACTACTTCCATGTATCTCCTCTCCATCACCCCCTCAGCCCAGCCACTTCCTGAATATATTAGATAGCAAGGTGTGGAGCTGGATGAACACAGCAGGCCAAGCAGCATCTTAGGAGCAGGAAAGTTGACGTTTCGGGCCTAGACCCTTCATCAGAAAAGGGGAATGGGGAGAGGGTTCTGAATAAATAGGGAGAGAGGGGGAGACGGATCGAAGATGGACAGAGGCCTATCTTCTACATAGAACATAGAACATTACAGCACAGTACAGGCCCTTCAGCCCTCGACGTTGTGCCGACCTGTCATACCGATCTCAAGCCCATCTAACCTACACTATTCCATGTACGTCCATATGCTTGTCCAATGACGACTTAAATGTACCTAAAGTTGGCGAATCTACTACCGTTGCAGGTAAAGCGTTCCATTCCCTTACTACTCTCTAAGTAAAGAAACTACCTCTGACATCTGTCCTATATCTTTCACCCCTCAATTTAAAGCTATGCCCCCTCGTACTCGCCGTCACCTTCCTAGGAAAAAGGCTCTCCCTATCCACCCTATCTAACCCTCTGATTATATATGTTTCAATTAAGTCACCTCTCAACCTTCTTCTCTCTAATGAAAACAGCCTCAAGTCCCTCAGCCTTTCCTCATAAGACCTTCCCTCCATACCAGGCAACATCCTAGTAAATCTCCTCTGCACCCTTTCCAAAGCTTCCACATCCTTCTTATAATGCGGTGACCAGAACTGTACACAATACTCCAAGTGCGGCCGCACCAGAGTTTTGTACAGCTTCACCATAACCTCTTGGTTCCGGAACTCGATCCCTCTATTAATAAAATCTAAAACACTGTATGCCTCTATCCATCTTTGATTCGCCTCCCCCTCTCTCCCTATTTATTTCAGATCCCCCTTCGCTTCCCCCATTTCTGATGAAGGGTCTCGGCCCGAAACATCAGCTTTCCTGCTCCTAAGATGCTGCTCAGCCTGCTGTGTTCATCCAGCTCCACACCTTGTTATCTTGGATTCTCCAGCCTCTGCAGTTCCTATAATGCCTGAATATGTTAGTTCACTTTCCCAGCGTCCCTGTCTCCATGTTTGCTCCTGCTCAGCCTTCGCTCCGCCTATTCATAAGGCAAGTATTTTGTACAGAAACCTTACCTTCCCAGCTGTCCCCTGGCTTACACTCTCACGATTCCTGCCACTGAAATAGAGATCGAGGAATCTGGAACTCACTGCCTGTAAAGGTGGCAAAAAAAACACCTCATATCATGAAGTATTTAGATGTTCATTTGCGATACAAAGACAGAGGAAGCTATAGGTCAAGGGTAGAAAAATGAGCCAAGAATAGTTAAGTGATTGTTTTTTGATGGGTGTGGATGTGATGGGCCAATAGATCTTTTTATATAGCTCCATATGAATCCATTGTAATAAAAGTGCAGTGTTGTTCTGAATTTATTCTTGAAAACAAGAATTAGTTACAACCATGTTGGAAAACCAGCATGTTCAAGACATTACACCTAATAAGAAATTAAAACGTCGTGCCCAGCATTGTTTTTATCTGATTGCTGTTTCATTTATCAGAGTTAACCTTGTGGCCTATGTAATCACATCATAGCAACAATCCCTTGGGTACTATACATTATGTGTGTCCAACTGTTATCAGCAATTTCAGATTGCTGTGAAGGCAGTTGACCATGTTGTACTTGCAGAACTAGTTCTGCCCATTATTTAAATTAGTATCCTGTTATACATTTTACAAAAGGCTAACTTTTAGCCCAACATCTAGTGGACTGGAGTACAATGTTGCTGAAGTTATGCTGCAGATACACAAATTTCTGGTTCACCCATGTTTTGCAGTACTGTCAGCAGTTCCGGGTACCACACACTAGGAAGGAGATTTTGGCTTTGCAGGGAGTACAATATAGGTTCACAAGAATGAAATCTGGACTTCAAGGGTTAAATTGTGAGGAGAGATGACACAAAGGCCTGTTTTCTTTGGAATTTAGAAGGTTAAGGGTGATCTGATGGAATTCCTCAAGGTATTAAAAAGAAAAGACAGGGAAGTTAAAGATAAACTATTTCCACTGGTTGGAGATTCTATAACTAGGGAAAATAGTCTGAAAATCAGGGCCGGACTGCCCAGGAAGATGTTGAGAAGCACATCTATAAACGCAGGTTAGGAGATGTTTGGACTGTCTTCCACAAACAGCAGTGGATGCTGGATCAGAAATTGAGAGGGCCCATAATTCAGAAGTATAAAATTATGAGACATGTAGATAGGGTAGATAAGAGACTTTTATCCCTGTTGAAAGGATCGATGACCGGGAGGCATAGATTTAAGGGGTTGGGTTTAGAGGAGAGATGATCAGTGATGTAGATGAGAATGTGGACGGGATGATAAGTAAGTTTGCAGATGACGTGAAGATTGGCCAGGTTTTTAACAGTCAGGAAGAAGTTATTAGGTTTCAAAAAGATGTAAACTGATTGGTCAGATGAGCAGATCAGTGGCAGTTGGCATTTAACCCTAATGTTTGTGAGGTAATGCATTTTGAAAGAAGTAAAAAGACAACAGAGTACTGAATGAATGGCAGAACATAAAGAAGCTTAGGGGAACAGAGGGATTTCTGGGTGCCTGTCCACAACTCCCTGAAGGCAACAGGGCAGGGTAATAATGAAGTTAAGAAGTTATATGGGACAATAAAATGTGAGGCTGGATGAACACAGCAGGCCAAGCAGCATCTCAGGAGCACAAAAGCTGACGTTTCGGGCCTAGACCCTTCATCAGAGAGGGGGATGGGGGGAGGGAACTGGAATAAATAGGGAGAGAGGGGGAGGCGGACCGAAGATGGAGAGTAAAGAAGATAGGTGGAGAGAGTGTAGGTGGGGAGGTAGGGAGGGGATAGGTCAGTCCAGGGAAGACGGACAGGTCAAGGAGGTGGGAAGAGGTGAGTAGGTAGCGGGGGGTGCGGCTTGGGGTGGGAGGAAGGGATGGGTGAGAGGAAGAACCGGTTAGGGTGGCAGAGACAGGTTGGACTGGTTTTGGGATGCAGTGGGTGGGGGGGAAGAGCTGGGCTGGTTGTGTGGTGCAGTGGGGGGAGGGGATGAACTGGGCTGGTTTAGGGATGCAGTAGGGGAAGGGGAAATTTTGAAACTGGTGAAGTCCACATTGATACCATATGGCTGCAGGGTTCCCAGGCGGAATATGAGTTGCTGTTCCTGCAACCTTCGGGTGGCATCATTGTGGCAGTGCAGGAGGCCCGTGATGGACATGTCATCTAGAGAATGGGAGGGGGAGTGGAAATGGTTTGCGACTGGGAGGTGCAGTTGTTTGTTGCGAACTGAGCGGAGGTGTTCTGCAAAGCGGTCCCCAAGCCTCCGCTTGGTTTCCCCAATGCGGAGGCTTGGGGACCGCTTTGCAGAACACCTCCGCTCAGTTCGCAACAAACAACTGCACCTCCCAGTCGCAAACCATTTCCACTCCCCCTCCCATTCTCTAGATGACATGTCCATCACGGGCCTCCTGCACTGCCACAATGATGCCACCCGAAGGTTGCAGGAACAGCAACTCATATTCCGCCTGGGAACCCTGCAGCCATATGGTATCAATGTGGACTTCACCAGTTTCAAAATCTCCCCTTCCCCTACTGCATCCCTAAACCAGCCCAGTTCATCCCCTCCCCCCACTGCACCACACAACCAGCCCAGTTCTTCCCCCCCACCCACTGCATCCCAAAACCAGTCCAACCTGTCTCTGCCACCCTAACCGGTTCTTCCTCTCACCCATCCCTTCCTCCCACCCCAAGCCGCACCCCCAGCTACCTACTCACCTCATCCCACCTCCTTGACCTGTCTGTCTTCCCTGGACTGACCTATCCCCTCCCTACCTCCCCACCTACACTCTCTCCACCTATCTTCTTTACTCTCCATCTTCGGTCCGCCTCCCCCTCTCTCCCTATTTATTCTAGTTCCCTCCCCCCATCCCCCTCTCTGATGAAGGGTCTAGGCCCGAAACGTCAGCTTTTGTGCTCCTGAGATGCTGCTTGGCCTGCTGTGTTCATCCAGCCTCACATTTTATTATCTTGGAATTCTCCAGCATCTGCAGTTCCCATTATCTCTGAAGTTATATGGGACATTTGCCTTTATCAGCCAAGGCATAGATTATGAGAGCAGGGATGTTATGTTGGAGCTGGAGCTGTTTGGCTTTCTTTGGAGTACTGAATGCTGTTCTGGTCACCACACAATAGGAAGGAAGTGTTTGCACTGGAGGGTGGTGCAGAGGCAATTCACCAGGATGCTGCCTCAGATGGTGCACTTTAACTGAGAACAGAGCTGGATAAGCTCAGTTGTGTTTTGTTTTAGAGCAGAAAGGTTGAAGAGGGGAGCTGTTAGAGGTGTATAAGAATATGAGGGGCATGGACAGGATGGATAGGGAACAGCTGTTACCCTTCATTGAAGAGTCAATAATAGGGGTTGCACTTTATAATGAAAGGCAGGAGATTGGAGGGAAATATTTTTCACCCAGAGAGATTAGGAGGTCTGGGATGTGCTGCCTAGCTAGTAACCTGACAACTACTTTAAAAAGTACTTGGATGAGGCCTTGAAGTGTCATAATATTCTGCAGAAGGACTTGGACAGGCTAGGCAGTGGGCAAACAAAGAGGCTGATGGAATACAATGTGGGAAAACGTGAGGTTTGGGAGAAAGAATGGAGAGGTAGACTATTTTCTAAATTGGAAAAGGCTTTGGAAAGTTGAAGTGCAAAGGGATTTGGGAGTCCAAGTTCAGGATTCCCCTTGGGTTAAAATGCAGGTCCAGTTGGTTGGTTGGAAAGGCAAATGTAACATTAGCATTCATTTCAAGAGAACTAGAATAAAAGAGCAGAGATGTACTGCTGAGGCTATGCAAGGCTCTGGTCAGACTGCATTTGGAATATTTAGAGCAATTTGGGCTGTATATCAAAGGAAGGATGTGAGCATGTTGGAGGGGGTTTGAAGGAGGTTTACAAGATTGATTCAGGCGATGCAGGGTTTGCCATGAGGAGCAGTTGAGGACTTTGGTTCTGTGCTTGATGGAATTAAGAGGATGATGGTGGGGGGCTGCAGATTTAAACTTACAGAATGCTGACAGGCATTGGCAGAATGGATGTGGAAGAGATGTTCTGCACCACTCAGAGAGACTAGGTCCTGAGGGCACACCCTCAGTGTGAAGGCACTTCAGAACTGAAATGAAAAGGAATTTCCTCACCCAGAGGATGGTGAATCTGTGGAACTCATTGCTAGAGGGCTGTGGAGGCGAAGTCATTGAGTGTATTTAAGTCACAGATAGATAGGTTGTTGATTGGTAAGGGGATCAAGGGTTATGGGGAAAAGACAGAAGAAGGAGGTTGAGAAACATATCAGCCATGATTGAATAGTAGAGCAGACTTGATGGGCCCAACAGCCTGAATTTGCCCCTATATCTTCTGGTCTTATGGTCAAGGCTATGGGCCTAGTCATGGAAAGTGGGACTAGTGTAAATGTGTATTTTTGGTGGTAGAGACTTGAATGGCCAAACAGCCTCTTCTGTATGAATCTATGATTCTATACTGACTTTGTTGGGTCCAGACCTTCCTCGAGCTGAGCAGTTGCTTGGACTGCGGTAAGACATTATATCCATTTGTTAACTTTTTGCCCACTACGATATCACTTTGTAAATTGCCAAAATACTATCTCTAACACCTTGGGCTCTTGTCTTGTGACTTAACCACCTGTGAGGTACCTTGTTGAATGCCTTCTGGTTGTCCAAATACAACACATCTACTGGGTCCTCTCTATCCTTGTTTTTTTACAGAGATAAACAACATGGGTGTTATGGATGGAGGGAGAAGCTAAGCAGACACTTCTATGGCCTCTGTCCACAGGGTTCACTGAGCGATAACGCTTTTGGTCCCTGATCCCCCTTCTCTCTCATATTTTCTCTTGTTTGTAGGAGGTACAAAACGACTGGTTCACACTTAACAAATAGGTTGAATATTTCATAAGAACCATAGCTTACAGCTGATGAGGGAGAATAAACTGGCTTTCTTCTGGCTTGAGAGCTCCTAAGATGCGGCTTGGCCTGCTGTGTTCATCCAGCTCCACACTTTGTTATCTCGGATTCTCCAGCATCTGCAGTTCCCATTATCTCTGATAGAATTTTAACCTCACTGCGAAGCCTCTTCCAGGGATGCCAAAGCTTTTGTGCTCCTAAGATGCTGCTTGGCCTACTGTGTTCACTCATCTCTACACTTTGTTATCTCTTCTTCAGACTTTGAGGTGTTTTTACTGCAATGAGGACAGGTCCTTCCTTTCTGGAGGTCTGACTTTTTCTCAGCAAGCATGTGATACCTGTACCACTTGCAAACTTTAAATATATGCCTACTCTATACACGTTCAACTCTGAGTTTGTGGTGGAACGGGGTAATTTTTGAGATTGCTGTCCTTTTACACTAAGATCTGTTACAATTTGTCACTTTAGAACTGCATTCCATCTCGTTCTTCCCGACACACCTTGCCTCACTCTTGTGTATTGGAATTTTATGCCTGGCCCTTTTTTAAATGTTCTGTACTTTTCACTTATGGTTTTCGGAGGTTTCTTCCACACCAGGCACTGTCCTCACTCTTGTGTATTGGAATTTTATGCCTGGCCCTTTTTTAAATGTTGTGTACTTTTCACTTATGGTTTTCGGAGGTTTCTTCCACACCAGGCACTGTCTGCAAGAGGGTTTTTTTTCATTTTGTTGAGAAGATGTGCTTATCTTTGCCAACATTCATTTACATTTCAAATACAGGCTGAGTTGTTTAGTTGTGTTTTTCAAATGGAGCAAGAAAAGTAACATTCAGAGACTCAATACTTTAATTTAAATGGAAATAGCTGACTCTGCGCTGGATAGTGACTAATAAGCTCGTCCCCTTCTCCATATTTTCATTTTCTTTTGTGTTTAGATTTTAAATGATTTCTCCAAAAGACAATCTTTTATGTAAGGTATTTGTAAGATTCATTTGCTATTTAATTTCTTTCACTATCTCACTTCAGTTTTCTTGGTATTTCATACTTGCATAATTGGAGTTCACGCTGGCCGTGAAATATTTACATTTTTCTCATTTAATAACATTTCAAAATAGTTTTTGATTCCATGACTCTATCCAAAAATTTGCAGCAATCTCATTTTTGTTTCAAGAATTTCTCTATCAGTCCGAATTCTTTTTCGTTTTGAGTTTGAGCCTATCTCTTCGGTCTGCTTCCATTTAAATTAACATTTTTATATTGTTTCCATAATTTCCTAATGCTGTGGGATCTTCTGTTTAATTTGTAACTTTTATTTCCGTCATTTCTTTTTGTAAACTATTTCTAATTTTAATTTAAAAAATAATTTTTATAAAAATAATACCTTTAAATATTAAAATATATCAAAATATTTTGCAGGAAGGTTAGAAAGCAAAGACGAATGCCAATGAACTTAAGATGATAATAGGGCAGATAGTCATAGGTACATCTTTGAATCATGAAATGGAGACAGGACATTTGCCCAATTGTGCTTGTACCAACTCTCTGCAAGAACAATTCAGCTAGTTCACTCCCCTATCTTTTCCCCACAACCTTGCAAATCTTCTCATTTGGAAAAATATTTAATTTTTTTATAACCATTGCTTGGGAGCATGGTCGAGGCATTGCATTCCAAACCTTTCTGCCAATGGACAAGGACAAATAGGGAAGGGCAATAAATGTCGGTCAGCCAGTAACGCCCACATCCACCATGTCAATTTAAAAAAAGAACAATTTCTCCTGATCTACTCTGTCCAGGCTAATATCTATTTAAGATCTGTGTCAAATACCCTTTCAATTTCTTTCTTCTCCAAGGTTAAGAACCCTAGCTTCTTCAATCTCTCCTTATAGCTAAAGACAGTCAAGACTGGAACTATTTCCATTAATCTCTTCTGCATCCTCTCTATTGAGAGAACGTAAGAGGGAAACAAAGGAAATGATGCACATTTGGGCCAAGAGCATTTATCAAGTCTTGGGCAAAGGAGAACAGCATCATTAGCAGCTGAACAGATGATTTAAACATGAGCAACAAAGAAGTCTACAATCTCCTCAAACTTGTAGTTGGAATTAGAGGCAAGGGCAAGAAGTTTAACAAAATTGCAGTGAAAAAAAGCTGGAGATAAACTTTGCATTCTGAGATGATCCTGGAGTATTGAGTACTGAGACAATACAGCAGGCCCTGGCTGTGCTTTATGTGGTCCAGAAACATCTGGTGATGTTGACTAAACCAGTTGTTAACTGTATATATTCAGTATGCTGCCCTTGAATTTAGTGGACTTTGACAACAAATCAAACTTTAGTTCTTTTCCACAAATAAAAATAGGATTTCACATTCAGTCCAATTTAAACTGAGCTTTAGATTTAAAAGTGCGTCTGTATGTGAGTTAGGTAAGTTCAGTTAGTTGGACAGCTGGTTTGCAATGCAGGGTGAAGTCAAGAGTGAGGGTGCCATTCCTGCACTGGCTAAGTTTACTGGGAAGGACTCTATTTCTCAACTCTCCCCTTGCCTGAGGCATCGTCACCAGAGATAGTAGGAACTGCCGATGATGGAGAATCTGATATAACAAGGTGTAGAGCTGGATGAACACAGCAGGCCAAACAGCATCAGAGGAGCAGGAAAGTTGACGTTTTGGGTCAGGACCCTTCATAAGAAATGAAAGGGGGGAAGGGAGTTGGGAAATAAATTGAAAAAAGGGGCGGGGTTTGGGAAGATAGGTGGGATGGTGATAGGTGAATGCAGGTAGGGAGTGGTGGGGATTGGTCGGTGGGATGGATGGGGCGGAGAGGTGGGAGAGAAGATGGACAGATTGTGTCAGGTCAAGGAGGCGGGCTGAGAGGGAGGGTTGGACATGGGTGAGGCTGGGGGTGGGAAGATTTTAGAAGTAATGTAATCCATGTTTAGGTTATTGGGCCAAGGCTCCCATGGTGGTCTATGAGGTGTTGCTCCTCCAGTTTGCAGGTGGTGTCGTTATGGCACTGGAGGAGGCCCAGGATGGACAAGGTGAGACCAGGCGTAGACTCAGGGACCGTTTCGTGGAGTATCTGCATTCTGTATGCAATAAATGACCACACCTCCCACTCACCAACTAAATTAACTTCCCCTCCCACTCCCTGGGTGACATGTCCATCCTGGGCTTCCTCCAGTGTTACAATGACACCACCCACAAACTGGAGGAACATCACCTTTCTTTGCCACCTATCTCTCCCACCCATCCCATTGACCAATCCCCACCACTCCCTACCTGCACTCACCTATCACCATCCCACCTACCTTCCCCAGCCCCACCCCTCCTTTCTCTATTTATTTCCCAGCTCCCTTCCCCCTCCCCATTTCTGAAAAAGAGTACTGACCTGAAATGTCAGCTTTTCTGCTCCTCTAAAGCTGCCCGGCCTGCTATGTTCCTCCAGTGCCAAGCTGTGTTGTGTATTGTTCCAGGGTATTGTCTTCTGAATAATTTCAATTCTAACATGCATTTACCTCTGCTTAAATTATAAGGCATAAAACATTTGTTTGGAAGAAATCATACTTAAATCCTGCAAATCTTTTCCATGGTAATACATTTTGTCTGTCAGTGTAGATCTTCAGGTTCACTTTCCAGTTATATGTCAGATCACATGAAAATCTAAAACAAAAGTGATGTTAGTAATTATATGTGATCCAATATTGCCACATAATATTGAAATAATTCAGATAAAGTATGAAGTAGTTTGCTAGAAAGTTATAGAAGTTAAAATAACTTCTGGGCAGAGATAGAGGACTAAAATTGCTTATATCTAATCAAGTGCTGTTAATGTGTTCGAGTGAGAATTCAGCATTACCTGTTACCTCTAATTTTTAAATACACTGAAGCAACCGGGGTTACCATAGGTTTATTTAATTTGCAAACTTCCTGTTGATGCATGTATTAGTAGAGATGCAAGTTGGGCATTTGCTTGGTCTGGGGGAGACATATCCAACAGTGGGAAGGGCAAGCTGACATCACAGGCTTCAAAGTCAAACTGGGCATTCAGGAGCAGGTCAGTTACTATAGTATTTTTGACAGACTTGGAATCATTAAGGCCATGCCTCTACCTGATAGGCAGTTTATTTTTGTAACTCCAAAGACCTGAATGCTGATTTCGTTCTAGATTCCAGGTTGCTATGTGCAGAAATGGCGACCATGGAAATTTGATAGGGTAGTTACCTGCCAACCTCATCAGTCATTTATGCTATCAGTGCATCAAATAGCGTAGTCAAGCTTTGCTCCCATCAGATCCTACCAGAATTTCCAGTCAGCTCTTGTTGTATTTCGAGATCCGGGAATACTGATTTTTGCCTAATCTTTTGCTTGTTTTGCAGCATTATAATTGAGTTAATGAGTTAGTCCAAACTGTTGTGAAAATTCCAGACTAAATTTCCTAATTCATTGGCATTTTATGCTCCAATTAAACTACTAAAATACCCCATTATTTGGGAAATTTAGCTTTCTTTTAAAATTTAAGTAGCATTAACTAATGTTAGTTTAATATTTAGTCTCCAAAGGAAGAATGTAATGACAAAATCAATAATGCAGTGCTCCTAGAGATCTTTATTTGAAGAACTAGTGTTCTCAGTGTGTATTTTAAATTGGATGTAAATCAGTTATAATTCTTATATAGCTAATGTAGAAAAATATTCCTTGTGCTTCATAGAAGAATAGTCAGATGAAAGGGATGCTGACCAAAGAAGGGGTTTTCAGAAAAGATGACTAAAACTTTGGTCAAGGAGATTTAAGGAGGATTTTGAAGGAGGAGGAGAGGATAGTCAGTGAAATTTAGGGAGGGAATTCAAAACCATGGGTCAGACTAGTCAAAGTGTTGCTGCCAATTACGAGATAAAGTTTGGGAGGCGTGGAGAGAATGCACAAAAGATGATAGGAAAGCAGAAGTGAAAACATTAAATGCTAGAAATATTTCACAGACTGGGCAGTGATCCACTGAGTGGATGAACATTTCTGGTCAATGACCTTTCATTCAACTGGGAGAAGTTGAAACATAACAGTTTTTAAGCAAGTACAGGATCAGCTGAAAGCAGCGAGGAGCAAAGAACAAAAGATGGGCCTATGATAGGGTGGAAGACAGGAGAGACTAATGATTAATTCACTCAAAGGATGTGTGTGTCACTGGCTCAGCCAGCATTTATTACCCAGAGGGCAGATAAAAGGCAAACAGATTACTAAATCTGGAATAACGTGCAGCCCAGACCAGATTGACACCCATTTCGAGTGAATGTGAGCTGGGAACAGAAGGCCATCATGGACTGTCAAGGCCAAGATACCTGTATTTAACTCATGATGTGAGTTTGAATTGCAGCCTGTATTCATTTCCTTTATGTTTCCTTTTGCTGCCTCTCAATGAAATTCATGTTTGGACTGACCAGAACGCTGTTCTATATGTGATGTTTCCCTAATGGACAATAACAAGAAGAGGGTGACTACTGGGCATTGGCGAAACAGCAAGAGGGAATTAGACCATGTCATTAGGTGGAACATTTCTAAGGAAAAGTAAAGAGTACGGCAACAAGGGTGAGAGAATGGGGTTGTGTGTTTGAGGAAATGTCACCTGTGCTGGATATGAGCTCTGGGCAGTGTGACTGCTCTGCTATTATGTTCCTGGTGAGGGATATCACCAGACTGCCAACAGCTGCCTTTCAAAGATAGTGCGGGTGCAGTGTAACGGTGCATGGTAAGGTGGAGTAAGATTCAGACATAAAGAACTCCTCGGAGGACAGTAGGTAGTTTGAGGCACATTTGGTCAGAGAAAACGAGCAATCTTCCTGGTCCAGAAGAGAAGAATCACTTCAATAAACCTAACACTTAACCTAAAACTGTAAGACTCAACCTGATATGTCTTGAGAATAGGATTGTACAGCATATGGAGGCCATTCATCCTACCCAAGTCAGTGCTGGCTCTTTCATAAAACAATTCAATTAGTTTGACTTCCCTGGTCTTTCCCAGTAACCCAGTAATTTTCTCCTTCAAGTATTAATCCAATTCCCTTCTGAAGATTACAGTTGAATTTATACCCATCATGCTTCCAGACATCACCATATTGTGAGAAAAATGAAGAAAATTGTGCAGATCTTCAGAAAAGAAAATCGGCTAATTGATTTGCATCCAATAATTAACTTTCCTTTCCTGACTTGAGAAATGGTACCCATCATTACCTGAAGCAAAGTCACTTAAGGACTGTGCAAATAATCTTCCTCCTCCATCACAACATTGTAACTAAGGTACAAAACTCGATAGATGTGGTCATTGGGGATAGTGAACTCCATCACAACAGGCTTGAAGCACGTATCTGAATCAACTTTAATAAAAGTAAAATACTACAGATGCATTTTGAATTGACATCAAAAGAAGTAAAATAGGGACATATCATTTTTAGTTGATTATGCAGTCTAACAACAATAATGCAAGGGATGACTCAGACTGTGGTTATTTTCTGACAATGCTTCTTTTTAATGCACCTAATTTACAGATGCATATTTTTTAAAAGCTGTATGATCTGGTTAGCTTTGAAGAAATTCCTCTTTAAGACAGGCTGGAAAATCTCATTTGCACTTAAGAGGGAAGGCTATTGACCTCACAACTGCTGTGTGTTGTGACAGAGGTTAGAACTGGTTGTCAGACTATCTGCCAAAACAGATTATGATAGGACCTGCAAATGGCAACAGAATTATTACCCACCCTATGAAAGAAAATTGGTAACAGAGCTGAAACACTGAAGTTTTTGAAATTGGTGAAGTTCAAAGAGTTGGAGAGGATCAGGAGGCATAATTTCATTCCTGATATTCCTAAAATTAGGTTAAAGCTGAAATGTCCTTGTTCTGCATTCTCCCACCAGAGCAAATATTTTCTCCATATCTAGTCTATCAAATTTCTATTGTGATTATAAAGACTTCCATTACTTTGCTGATAATTGATAGTGGACTAATAGAACTTAGACTTGAATGTAGGAGAATGGTTGACTGGTGGGATGGTATACAGTGAAAAGATGGCCTGAGATTACTGGAGGGTATAGATGGGCTGGTCAGATGGACCGATTAGCAGTCAATAGAATTAAATCAAGGCAAGGGAACACATGATGAATGGTAGAACCCTGGGGAGTACCAAGGATGAGAGGGGCCTTGAAGTGCATGTCCATTGGTCTCTTAAGGTAGCAGGATAAAGTGCTTAAGAAAGCATATGGTTATACCTGCCTTTATTAGCCAAGGTATAGAGTTTAAGAGCAAGTAAATGCTGGAAATGTATAAAATGTTGTTTCGGCTACAGCTTGAGTGTTGTGTGCTGTTCTGGAATCCACATTATAGGAGACATGTGATTGCACTGCAGAGAGTGCAGAGGAGATTCCTCAAGATCAGTCCTGAGGACACAAAACGTTAACTCTGATTTTTTTTTCTTCGCAGGTGCTGCCAGACCCTGAGCTTTTCCAACAACTTCTGTTTTTGTTCCTGATTTACAGCGTCTGCAGTTCTTTTGGGTTTTATTTTGTTTTTATTTATTTTATTTAGGATGTTGTCTGGACTGGAGAACTTTAGTTGTGATCAGAGATTGGATAGACTGGCATTGTTTTCCTTAGAGCGGAGGAGATTGAGAGGGAACATGATTGAAATGTATAACATTATGAGGGGTATAGACAGGACTGACACCAAGAAATATTTCCTCTTTATGGAGGGATCAATGATGGGGGCATATTTCTCAGGGAAGGGGTAGAAGGTTGAGAGGGCATGATGAAAAATGTTTTCATCCAGTAGTGGGAGTCTCTCGTAAGATGTTTTTTATTCACTTGTGGGACATGGACATTGCTGGCTGGACCAAAATTTTTTGTCCTAGATGCCCTTGAGAAGGTGGTGGTGAGCTGCCATCTTGAGCTGCTGCAGTCCATGTGCTGGAGGTAGACTCTCAGTGGTGGAAGCAGAACAATCATAACACTGAAGAAGTATATGTGCTGCCAAGGCATACAAGACTATGGGCCAAGTGCTGGAAAATGGGATTACAATAGATAGGTCGTTGTTTTCGACTGGTGCAGGGTCAAAGGGCCTTTTTCTGTGCTGTAGACCTCTGTAATTCTAAGTATGGCCTGTATTGGAATTATCCCACTCTTTGTGAACAGGACATCATGCCTGAATGTTAGCTAGAACACAATGCAGGGCTACCACAAATTGTGTAGCTCATTCTGGCACATAAGACGGCCCTATATTTTTGGCCCCTGAAATCCTGCTTTTGCATGTACTCAGCATATAGATCAAACAAGGTGTTGGGGAGGGGTACAACAAAATACAGTAAAGTTAGGCAGAAATAAGTTCATAAGCTGAAATGATGGGTCTGATAAAGCAAAAGTAGAAACCTCTGGAGAACCTCAGCAGATCTGGCAGCTTAGGTGGATAGAAAGCAGAGTTAATGTTTTGGGAGCAGCAACCCTTCTTAGTTTCATTTTAGGGTCTACCAAGACAGTCCTTTATGGATTTGTGGAATTTGGTGGGGTTGGGGGACAGTGAGGAGGAGAGATCTCCAAAGGAGGAGGTTAGTAACAGTCCTGGAACTAACAATCTGATGTTCAATGATGGGGTCATTGATACAGGGGGTGAGAGAAGGAACAGTATAAGAGTTGGCTCTCTGCCTGGTAGAGGGCTTTACACTAGATGTCAACATCACCACCCTTATCAGGAGGTTTGACAACAAGGTCAGGATTAGATCTGAGCAGAGTACTGCATGTTCAGAGGGAGACTTGACAGAATGGGTGAGGAGAGCAGAGAAACTTAGACAGTATATGTTATGTCAGTAGTTCTCGAAGACATCAAGTACAGGTATAAGGGCAGAGGGAGGTGTCCAGGTGGAGAGGATAGGGGAGGCATTAGAGATGGTTGAAAGAGTCTGGTGGGAAAACAACTCCTGTCCAAATAAGTAGGCATTGAGTTGAAGACTGTGGAAGAAAAGTTCAGTGCAATATCCTGCTCAAACTTCATTCAGGTGGAAGAGTAAAAAGATCTGCTGAGCACAGATCATTCAGCATCACAGAGGGAAAGTCAAAGGACATAATATATACACAACAGGAAGTGGGATAAATAAAGGATGGAGTCAGATGGAAGGGGAGGGGAAGAAGGAGCGAACGGGGCATCGGTATTCTAGTTCCTCTACACCTGAAAGGATGAGAAAAAGTGCCAAAGGAGATGAAGAGTGTAATGGGACTGATGGAAATGAGTACATCTTTGAGATAGTGTGAGTTGGTGCTGATGGAGAGAATGAGAGTACGCATGTGGCAGCACATGGGACTGTGTGAATCTCAGGATGCAGTGGGAGCAGCTGCCTGAGGAATGTTGTATCCGAGATACTGGTATTCCTGGGTGGGTTTGAAACATGAAGGTTGGAACTTCTCTTGAAACTTGTGCAGGAGCTGAAAACAGTCACTCAGGAAGAAGATAAAAACAGAAATTGCTGAAAAATCTCAGTTGATGTGAAAACAGCTATGGAGAGAAATCAGAGTTAATGTTTCAGGGGATTCTGAGGAAGGGACACTCGACTGAAAAGTTAACACTTCACAGGTGCTGCCAGACCTGCTGAACTTTTCCAGTAATTTCTGCTTTTGTTTCTGATTTAAAGCATTAGCAGATCTTTTGGTTTTTCCTCAAGAAGGAGATGTGGCTGTGAAAGTGAGTTTTGGCTAGCACTTTTTCAGGTACTAGGTTTGAGATAGGAAGCAATGAAAGTGAACCAGCTGAAAGGTTACAAAGGAAATACCATCAGAAGAGCGGAACTTTTTCAAGGTGGGCATTCCTGGAGGAAAAGCAGCAATGAATTAAACACTCAAATAAAAGCAAAATACTAGCGAGTTTTGAGAAGATTTGTAGCTCAGGTTGAGGTTAATGAACTTAAAAGACCCTAAATAGACAACAAGCAAAACGAACATCATCTACAAAATACCTTGCAAGAACTGTGACAAACACTACATTGGACAAACTAGCAGAAAGCTAGCCACCAGGATACATGAACATCAACTAGCCACAAAACGACATGACCCACTATCACTCGTATCCTTACATACAGATAAGGAAGGACACCACTTTGATTGGGACAACACATCCATCCTAGGACAAGCCAAACAGAGACACGCACGAGAATTCCTAGAAGCATGGCATTCCAACCGGAACTCCATCAACAAACACATTGATTTGGAGCCAATCTACCATCCTCTGAGAAAAAGAACAGGAAATGACATCACCAATGCAGACAATGACATCACCAACCCAAGGAAACCTAAATATATAAATAGAAAGCGGGACATAACACCAGCACTTTGTTGGAGGTTCACTGAAGATGTTACCTAGAATGGTGATGAAACATCTGAAAACTAATCAGCTCAGCGAGCAAACTCACATCTAAAAGCAAAATACAGTAGGTACTGGAGATCTGAAACAAAAACAGAATGGAGAAGAAACTCTGCAGGTCTGGTGGCATTTGTGGAGAAAGTTAACTTTTCAAGAGCAATATAACTCTCCCATGGAATTGAAAGGGGTTAGAAAATGATAGTTATTATTACTTTTGACAGAAACAAAGAAGGAGCAAGGGGAATACAGGATGTGGAGGTTCAGTGGAAAAGACAAAGGGGATTCTAATTGTGATAAGAGAGAAACAGATGTAAAATGGGCACAAATTTAGGTGGGTGAGGGAGAGAATGGGTCTGATCTCCTGACAGGAAAATAAACAAAAGACAAACAAGACGTGGACTGTTTTCTAGAAGAAACCAAGACAAGCAGGGGACAGAGTTCATGAGGTCATACTCTGAACTTGTGAATGCAATACTAATTCCTAGAGACTGTAAGGTGTCTTAGCAGAAAGTGAAGTATTGTTCCTTGAGTTTGCATGGCACTTCATTGGAACATTGCAGGAGGGTCAGGACAGAGATGTTAGCCTGACAGCAAGATGGTTTACTGAAACAGCAAGAAATTGGGAAGTTGAGGTCATTCCCATGCACATGGCAGAAGTGTTTTGCAAAGTGTTTATCCAGTCTGCATCTGGACTCACCAGTGATGTAGGGTTCGAAAGAGAACTCACAGCCAGACTGTACCCAAACATCTATCACCCTTTTCCATATGGGCTGCAGAAATCGCAGTTTGGAAGATACTGTTGTAGGACTTTTTGGTGAGTTACTTTTTTAAATAAAACATTTGTGAGGTGGGGGTGTTGCTGGCTGGGCCAGTATTTATTTTCCATTCTTATTTGCCTTTGTGAAGATGACGGAGAACTGCCTTCTTCAATCACTGCAGTCCATTTGCTATAGATAGTCTCATAGTACCACTAGGGAGAGAATTCCAGGATTTTAAACCAGCAACAATGAAGGTTGAACAATATATTTCAAAGTCTTGTAAATAGCTCAAACTGTGTGTGTTGATGGTAAAGGCAGTAAATATTGAAGGGGGTGGATTGGGTGCCAATCAAGTGGAATACTTTGTCTGGATGGTGTCAAGCTTCTTGAGTCGTTTGAGCTGGACCCATCTAGGCAAGTGGGGAATATTCCATCACACTCCAACACCTCATTTTCCACTTGGGGACCCTACAGCCCTCTGGACTCAATGTTGAGTTCAATAATTTTAGGGCCTAAACTTCCACCATGTCCCAGCCCCCCACCCCACACACCAGGCCTTGTTACCACATAGACTGCCATTACACACCCCCTGTTGTTAGTCACTAACAGTCCACATTAACAACTATTCACCCTCCCAGCCTGATCGTTAGCAACTCCTTTGTCTGTCCAACTGTCTTTCTCTCTCTTTGGGCGCTGTCCTATCGTTTACTCCCTACTCCACCCATCTCCCTATTTTCTGCATATAAACTGATGTTTTTCCCAGCCACCATCAGTTCTGAAGAAGGGTCACTGGACCCGAAACAGTAACTCTATTTTTCCCCTCCACAGATGCTGCCAGACTAGCTGAGCTTTTCCAGCAACTTTGTTTTTGTTCCTGATTTACAGCATCCGCAGTTCTTTTGGTTCTTAAAAGTTTAAGGGAGGTATGCGTGGAAAGTTCTTTATGCCGAGGGTGGTGGGTGCCTGGAACACATTGCCAGTGGAGGTGGTAGAGGTGGGCATGATACTGTCATTTAAGATGTATCTAGACAGATACATGAATGGGCAGGGAGTAGAGGGATACAGATCCTTGGAAAATAGGTTACTGGTTTAGATAGAGGATCTGGATCAGTGCAGGCTTGGAGGGCCTGTTCCTGTGCTGTAACTTTCTTTGTTCTTTGTTCTTGGTTTCTCTAGTGAAGTTCAGTTTCTGGTCAATGGTAATGTTTGGGATCTTGATAGTGGAAGAATTTAGTGATTGTAATGCTCTTTAAAGTCAAGGAATAATGGTTAGATTTTCTCTTGTTGGAGAGGGTCAGTGCTTAGCACTTGTGTGACATGCATGTTACTTACTACTTATCAGCCCAAGCGTGGATATTTGCGAGGTCTTGCTGCATATGTACCTTGATAATGAAATGTGAGGCTGGATGAACACAGCAGGCCCAGCAGCATCTCAGGACCACAAAAGCTGACGTTTCAGGCCTAGACCCTTCATCATTGTGCTCCTGAGATGCTGCTGGGCCTGCTGTGTTCATCCAGCCTCACATTTCATTATCTTGGATTCTCCAGCATCTGCAGTTCCCATTATCACTGCATATGTACCTTGACTGGTTTGGTGTCTGAAGTGTTGCAAATGGTGCTGAACATTGTGCAATCATTAGTAAGCATCTCCACTAGGTCTCAGTTCTGAATAAGGGTCACTGGACTCGAAATGCTAATTCTATTTTCTGTCTGCAGATACTGCCAGACCTCCCAAGTTTTTCCAGCAATTTCCGAATTACCTGTCTCCCATTGACTTCAGTATTGCTTGGGCTCCTTAATGCTATAATTGATCAAATGCTACCTTGATGTCAAGGGCAGTCACTCTTATCTTACTCCTGGAGTTGAACTATTTTACCTATATTTTGACCAAGGCTGTAATGAGGTCAGGATTGAGCAACCCTGGCAGAACACAACCGAAGTGTCACTGAGCAGATTATTCCTTTGCACATACTCCGTGATAGCACTAGTGATGACCTGTTCCATCACTTTGGTGATGATTGAGAGTAGACAAAAAGGTTATTTGCCCTGATTTTTGTGGTAAGGACATAACTGGGCATTTTCCCACCTCTCCATATCGATGCCCGTGTTCTATAAGTATTGTAACAATTTGGCTGGGGATGTGGCAAGTTCCACAGTAAGTCTTTAGTACGATTGCTGGAATGTTGTCAGGATCCATATCCTTTGACATATCCAGTGCAGATAGTAGGACATGAACCCAGGCTGTCTGGCTCAGAGGTAGGGACACTATTGCAACAGCCTGCAAAATGAAGGGTGAGCTTGCATACTTTAGGCCCATACTTACTTTATTCAAGCAGTTCTGACATACTGAACCAAGCCAGTTAGCTCAGTCGGCTGGACAGCTGGTTTGTGACACAGACCATTGTGGCTTTAATTCTCGTACCAGCTGAGGTTACCATGAAGGTGTCATCTTCTCAAACTGTCCCCTGGCCTGGGAATGTGGAGGCCCTTGGGTTAAACCATCACCAGCCGTGTGTGAGAGCACAGACAATGTGACAACAGCCTTATGGTAACCTAGGAATCAGATATACTATCACACATGTCCTGAGCAGGTGGAACATGTACTTCAAAACTATTTTTCTTCCTTTTCTAAATTGACCAGAAAGACTATTTTAGGTCTATTATTTTAAAGTCACAAAACAAACAGTAGATTAGCAGTAATTGTCTGGTAAATTGCAGGGGATTTAAACTGTCAAGTCCACAAATTACTGGGTTTTATTTTACTAATTGATAGTGGTGAGCAATATTCATGTCTCATTGGCAGGAGTAAATATATTCATGTTATACTGAATTTGTAATTTGATGTTAAATTGACCGACCAGTTTACCTTTCTTTTTGCTTAATACACCCTTAAAGTTTTTTTTAAGCTTCCACCATAAATCTTTCTTGTACTGTTTTCTTCAATGTGGTTTCTTTGTACAGTTTCTGCAATAATCATGGGAAATGGTTCAATTATTTTGCTATGCTTCCCCATCTTTTGACCTTGTTTTTCAGACTGAACGGAAAGGTTTTGAGGGATAGAGAGGTCAGATGGGACTGGCTTAGTTTAGAATTATGGTAACAAAATGGATGAACACAGCAGGCCAAGCAGCATCTTTTTCTCTGATCACAGTTTAGAATTATGTTCGGCACATACCGGTTGAACCGAAGGGTCTGTTTCCGTGCTGTATGATTCTAAGGAGGGTCTTGATGTGTAGTGGCAGTGTCTGTATCTCTAAACCAGGAGGGCGAAGTTCCATGTTTTCAGTGATTGTTATAAGTCCTTTGAACAGGTTGATTTAAAAATTAATCTATTAAATAAGTCTCAATGTCCATTTGCTCGTATGGTTGTGGGTGTGTACATTCTCGTTAGCAAATTTTTGTAATCTCCTAATTTAGTACAGCAGTGAAAGTGTTAACTTGGCTGCTTAGCAGTTGTTCACTAGGAGCTGCCAGAGAGAGTTCCTCCTGTTCCAGAGATTAGTCTGAATTCGCTGTCGAGTGGAAGTGATTTCACTGGCGTAAGTGACACTGAAACTGGGAGCTAGCTGCTTTTGTCAATTGTTAAACGTTCGCTTTCGACTGGGCGCTTTCTTAATTTAAGAAATTAGATCAGAATGCACTGGGTATTTGACGAGGACTGCATTTTATTTTTTTTCTTTTCCTCTTCGGCCTCGATAATGAACCATGTTTACATAATTCCGTTTCTTCCCACCTCCCTATTCCACTTTCATGTGACCTCAGTGTTAAACCAAGTCTAGATGTCGCTGCGTGTTGTGCAAAACTAAAGAGACAGGGCATTGAGAGAGAGGTTTGCTTTCGTAAACTTCAGCTGTTGAGACGCTCTGCCGCAGCTGAGCAAACGGCAAGGGTAGGGTGACCCTTAGTTCACGCAATGATCTGTACTATCCCCCTCCTCGTTCCCCCGCCCCAAGCAAGGGTTGCGTGAACTAAAGGTCACCCTATTATCTGCACTATCCCCCCTCCTCGTCCCACCCCAACATCATCATTATCAGCAACAACAAAAACTTCGTTTTATAGAGACCTGTCAGAATGGGGTTAGTCTCCCCTGAACGGGAGGTTGTATTTGAACAAGTCTTGGCACGAATGTTTTTGTCAAGTGAAACACCACATTGTACTGGAAAAATGCTCAGATTTTATGTGTCAATAGTTTATTGTCTTGGGGAAACAAACTATTCAGGGCTAACAGTAAAATCCCACATGAGGCATGAGATTTCAAGATTGTGTGATCATGGACATGAAAAAGTTTGTTCGTTTGAATGCTGAACATCAGTTGCAGTATTATCTTTCCAAACTTGGCTTAAGCCTGGATAAACTGGTGTGCTCCACGGAATGTTTTTGTAGTTGAACTGTTGTTAAGCGCATTTGGGGAGTTGGGTTGGGAACAGTCAGTACTGAGTTGCATACTTAATCAAGACGGAGAGGATACGGATGCTGGGAGTCAGAAACAAGAAACAGAAATTGCTGGAAAAGCTCAGCAGGTCTGGTAGCATCTGGAGAGAAATCAGTTAACGCTTTGGGTCCGGTGACCCTTAGAACTCAAAAAAAGCCAGACGGTTACCAGGCTGCACTTTGCTCACAATGCGGTCTCCGCTATATCGGAGAGACAATGAATATGGTAGACTAGACTGAGTGAAATGCAGGCACAACACTGGTTCACCTGGAAGGTACACTTGGGCTCTCGGATACTGAGGAGGGAGGAAGTAAAAGGGGCTGGTGTTACACCTTTTGCAGTTGCAAGGGAAGGTCCTGTGGGGATGTGTTGGGAATGAAAGAGGATTGGACCAGGTTGTCCTGGAGGGAACAGTCCTTGCGGGAGGCTGGTAAGGGAGGGGAATATGTGGAGGTGGCGGCTAATGATCCTCTGGCTGTGGATATTGGTGGGATGGTAGGTGAGGACAAAGGGGAACTTACTGCTGTTGTGGGAGGGAAGACTGAGTGAGGGCTGAAGTGTGGGGTATGGATCGGACACAGCTGAGGGCCCTGTCGATAACAGTGGGGGCGCTGGGGAATTCCCAGTTGAGGAAGGAGGTGAACAATTTGGAGGCTTCCTTGTCGAAGCCATCGGAACAAATACATTGGAGATGGAGGAACTGGGAGAATAGGTGTTTTTTACAGGAGGCAGGGTGTGAGGGTGTCTAGTCAAGGTAACAGTGGGAGTTGGTTTGTTTGTAGCGCATATTGGTGACCAACCTATCCCCAGAAATGGGAGGAGTTGGAAGAATCAGATGAAGGTGAGGTCGGGGTGGAAATTGGAAGGAAAATTGATAAACTTTTCCAATTCTGAATGAGAGAGGGAAGCAGCTCTGATTATGTCATCGATTGTACTGGAGAAGGAGTTGTGGGTAGCGGCCAGAATTAGATTGGACCAAGGAATGTTCCACATACCCCATGAAGAGACAGGTGTAACTGGGGCTAATGCGGCTACCTATGGCCGCCCCTTTTGACCCGAGAGGAGTTAAAGGGGAGGTTATTAAGAGTGAAGTTGAACTTGACCAGGTGGAGGAGGAGGGTGGTGGTGGATGGGGACGGCTCAGGCCTTTGCTCCAGGGAGAAGCGGAGTGCCCTGAAACCATCCTGATGAGGGATAGATGTCTAAAGGGATGGCACGTCCGTGGTAATGAGAAGGTGGCCGTAGCCTGCAAACTGATGTAAAGCATCATAAGAATTGCACATGTAAGTGGGAAAGGACAGAACAAGGGGAAAGAATTCAGTTGAGGTATGAAGAGGTGAGTTCTGTGGGATAACAGTAGTCAGAAACAATAGAGCTGCCTGAGTAGTCCTGTTTGTGGATTTTGGGAAGGAGATGGAAGTGAGCTGTGTAGGATTGGGAGACTGAGTTTGGGCCGAGTGGGGAAAGATCACCAAATGAAAACCAGGTTAGTGACCTTAGTGGACGCAATGATCTGATGTTCCATGGTGGGGTCATGGTCCAGAGGGAGATAGGGCATGTTACCTGAGAGCTACAAGCCCTGTTTTGAAACGTTAAGCCTGATTTCATAGATCATAATATCCCTACAGTGCAGAAACAGGCCCTTTGGCCCAACAAGTCCACACTGACCCTCAGAATCACAACCAAGCCATTTCACTACAACTCATTTAATCTACGCATCCCTGAACACTATGGCAATTTAGCATGGCCAATCCACGTAGTCTGCACATCTTTGGACTGTGGGAGGAACACAGAGCAAACCCATGAAGACACGGGGAGAGTGTGCATACTCCACATAAACAGTCACACGAGGGTAGAATCGAACCCGGGTCGCTGGCACTGTGAGGCAGCAGTACTAACCACTGAGCCACTGTGCCATCTGAAAATTCTCTCCACAAATTTTATTTATTCATTCATAGGATGAGGGCATTGCTGACTAGGCACCATTTATTGCCCATCCCTAATTACCCAGAGGGCAGCTAAGAGTTAACCACATTGTTGTGGGTCTGGAGTCACATGTAGGCTGGACCAGGTAAGGATGGCAGATTTCCTTCCTGAAAGGACATTAGTGAACCAGATGGGTTTTACCTGACAATTGATGATAAATTCATAGTCATTATTGGATTCTTAATTCCAGATATTTATTGAACTCAAATTCCACCATTTGCAGTGGCTGGATTTGAACCTGAGTCCCCAGAACATTATCTAAGCCTCAGGATTAACAGTCCAATGATAATGCCACGAGGCCATCGCCTCCCCTTGAGTTGCTGGTCCTGCTGAGCTTTTCCAGCAATTTCTGTTTTTTGTTTCTACAGTGAGTTGCAACAGTTTTTGAAGTGATTTACTACAACCCAGATTTTTTTAGAAATCAACATTATTCTCTACAAAAATCCAAAAAGTCCTTATACTCAATGCCATTTCTGCTTTCTCCTTGGTTTGTTTTATTCAGCCATGGGACATGAGCTTTGCTGCTGGTCAGCAATTATTGTCCATCCCTATGCTATTGAACAGAGTGGCAATACAGTATTTCAGAGGATATTTGAGAGTCAGCCACTTTGCTGTGGGTCTGGAGTCACATGTAGGCCAGACCAGGTAAACACAGCAGATTTCCCTTCCGAAAGGACATTAGTGAACCAGATGGGTTTTTCTGACACTTGGCAATAGTTTCACAGTCATTAGTAGATTCTTAATTGTTCCAGAGATTTAAAAAAGTTGAATTCAAATTCCACTACCTGCTGTGGTGGAATTCAAACCTGGGTCTCTGGAATATTAGCTGGGTTACTGTCTTAACCCATCGAAAATACCACTAAGCTATTGACTCTCCTAAATGCTACTAGACCTGCTGAGTTTTGCTAGCACTTTCTGTTTTTGTTTCAGACATTCAACATCCATAGTTTTTGTTTTATTACTCTGCGCAACATTGCGGAACTTGTGTAATTGTTGCGACACTTTATAATTGTAGACACAAAGGTGATACGTTCATTACACCAAATTCCCTGATACCCATAACACTATTTAGCAACAGTGTATAAGTAGCCCAGCATTGTGTATTTGGCAATACATTGCATGTCCTGGGCATTGCAGAATGTCAAAGATTACTGGCTTGTCTGCACTGTATTGTCACAGGCCACAGGAAAAGCAAGCTTGTCAAATTCTCCATGAGTATCAAGAAATTCCTGCTGTTGCGTTGCTGGGATGAATTAAAGTTGGTGCTTTATGTGAGGCCACCTACTTAATAATGCAAGGAGCCTTTCTAACACCACCATTTATTTTCTTGCAGTTACTCAACCTCATCAGTTTGAAACGAGAATTGAAATTGTGGAGATTTTCTTGCAAGTGCTTCATTTTTGCTCTCATTGGTGTTTTTAAAATTGTTTAATCATTTTCTTGCTCTCTTGTTTATCTAATTTTACTTGATTCGTCTTACTACCTTCTCCATCATTTCTGTTTGCTTAACTGTCATTGATAAGGAGAGTGCTGCTTTCTGTCTGCTCTGGTCCTTTGAAAGAGGAAGGAGACCCTTCCTTATTTTGAGTGTTACTCCTACCATGCTGCACGAGGACCTTTTTTTAGAAAAGATCTATCCATGGAAGACAGGGCGCCTGTGGAGGTGCTGTTGTAGTGGTAATGTCACTGGATTAGTAATCCAGAGCTCGAGACTAATGCTGTGGGGACGCGGGTTTGAATACCGCCATGGCAGATGGTGATATTTGAAGTGAATGTAAATTTGAAATTAAAAGCAAGGTCTACTGGCAACTATTGCCAATGATCATTATTCACATCTGGTTCAGTGATGTCCTTGAGGGAAGGAAATCCACTGTCCTTTGCCTGGTCTTGCCTACATGTGACTCCTGCTGACCTCTGGGTAATCAGGAATATGCAATAAATGCTGCTCCAGCCAGGCTTTCCTTTCCCCATAGCACTTTGTACAAATGCATTTTTAACATCTGGGCAATCCAGAAGCAGCAGACCACCTCCTGAGGTCTCCTACATCTCAGATGCAGCCTTCAGCCAATTTAAGTCACTCCATGACCGCGTTCGGATCCTCTGGGATAGCATACTGGAAATGCAGTCGACAATTCCTGCAGTCTTGACAAAAGTGAATAGTTTGGATCACCAGAAAAATTTACAACTCCGCTTTGCTGTCTAATTCTGATTTGAAATTGTGAATTCAACCACGCTTGGGTTGGAAGACTGGTGTTCTGAACTTTTTTTTTCTCCATTTTATAATTTATTCCTAAAATCTGCAGTACTGCACTTCTCTAAACTTCTAAGAACTGTAACTGAAGAAGCCGTACCTAGGGACCTTTGTACGTAAGATGGCACCTTAAGCAGCAATGTGTACACTTTGTACTCATTTGAATATTTGTGACCATAAAGCTAATTCTAATTTGGGTACTTAACCAAAAAAGCACCTTTTTGAACGAATTTGTCCTGAAATGACGGTGATGAAGAAATACGGCGTAAGAATTGTAGAATTTAAACTCGTTACACGACACCTACTGAAATATGCGCTTTGAGTGAGGGGGAGAAAACCATTCAATAGTGCCAATTGGATTACAAGATTCAATGAATTGATTTACTGTCTTTCCATTTCCATTGTTAGCTTTTCCAGTCCTTTTAATGACACTTAGTTGTTTGCACCAATATTCCAGTCATAGGGCAGGAATTGACCTTTTCACTACTTGTGAAACTTGCTTTCAGGAGAGGAGCAAGTTACTGCAGATGCTGGAATCTGTACTAAAAACAAAAAAAAGTTGGAAATCACAGCGGGTCGAGCAGCACCCAGGGAGAGAGAGACCAAGCAAACGTTTCCACCTAGATGACTCTGCTCTGCTGAAGGAACATTGGCTTGCTGTCTCTGCATGGGCACTTCCTGGACTCCTGTGACTTCCAGCATTTTTTATTTTCAGTAAGCTTTCTTTCTCCTTCCATTGATAAGGTTACACAAAGAAAGCCGTTACAGGAAAAGTGGATGTGACCGGCTAACTTTACTTCACACAAGGGAGAAAAAGAGCTATATGTTATGCTATCCCTTCAGAGGCTAGGTTCTGTCTGCTACACTGTTCATACACACAGTCCGTCATCAGGGCAGACATCAGTTCAAAAGCTGCTGCTAGATTGAGCGCTGTTGCACCCGGAATAACTGGTCACTAGAAAAGCCAACCAATTCCACGCCACTGGGCAAACTGTGTCCAATTGTTTGTACAGGAACAATTTGTCCAACTTCGCTGTTTCCAAACTGTAACGTAGTTTCTCATGCACCTGTTGGCTGCATTTGATGTGCCAACTGTAAATAGCCCAGTAAAAGTTTGTTTGTAAACTGCAGCTATTCTTTTTTCATACAACTTCCTTGATTCAAAGCAATAGTTTTCTGGTTTTGGTCCACTAATAATAAAGACATTAATCTTCACGGTGTCGAGAAACAGCTGAACATACTGTAAAGGATACAATCCCTGACAATATTTCAGTGATAGACGCGTGCTGGAGAAAGTACTGTGCCCCTAACCAAACTACCACCTAACTATTGTCCCCTCATTTTCAAGCACTAGTACCTTTCGTCAATGGTATCTCTCCAGTTGTGGAGAATAACCCAGGCATGTCACATCCCCAGAAAAGCAGAATTCCAACCTTGCCAATTATTGAGCCTTTTCTAAAAAAAGTCATATCGGCCTCACTGGCCAGGTCAGCATTTGTTGCCTATCCTTTGTTCTTGAGTTAAATGAATTGCTTGGCAATTTCAGAGGGTTTTAAGCCACATTGTTGTGGATTTGGAGTCACGTGGAGCCTAGACCAGGTGAGGATGTAAGGTTAAAGAGATAACAAGTTGTAGACCTGGATGAACACAGCATGCCAAGCAGCATCAGAGGAGCAGGAAAGCTGACGTTTCAGGTCAAGATAACATGGTGTGAAGCTGGATGAACACAGAAATTCTGAAGAAGGATCTCTACCCAAAACGTCAATCTTTCCTGCTCGTGAGATGCTGCTTGTCTTGCTGTGTTCATCCAGATTCTCCAGCATCAGCAGTTCCTACTATCTCTGTTTCAGACTTGAGAAATGGGGGAGAGGAAGGGGATCCTGAAATAAATAGGGAGAGAGGGGGAGGCAGATAGATGCATAGAGGAGACGATAGGTGGAGAGGAAATAGACCGGTCAAAGAGGCGGGGATGGAACCAGTAAAGGTGAGTGTAGGTGAGGAGTTAGGGAGGGGATAGGTCGGTCTAGGGAGGAAAGACAGGTCAAGGAAGCGGGATGAGGTTAGGAGGTAGGAGATGGGGGTGGGGCTTAAGGTGGGAGGAATGGTTAGGGAAGCTGGGCCGAGCTGGGCTGGTTTTGGGATGTAATCTGGGGAGGGGAGATTTTGAAGCTTGTGAAGTCCACATTGATACCCTTAGGCTGCAAGGTTCCCAAGTGGAATACGAAATGCTGTTCCTACAGCTTTCGGGTGGCATCATCTCTGAGGATGTAATGGTACTAGGTTTTGTTTTCTAAAAGACACTAGTGAACCAGTAGGATTTTTATGGCAACTGATAGTTGTTGCATGATCCTGTCACTGAGATTAGTTTTCAATTCCATTTTACAATTTATTGATTGGATTCAAATTCTACCAGCTCACATAGTTGGATTTTGACCCATGTATCTGGAGCATTGATCTGGGCCTCTGCATTACCATACCCATGATTAAATGACTGCCACCAATTTTCCCTAAAGTCTGCTTGCAATTTATCAGCGAAGTGTTAGAAAGTGTCATTAACATTGCTATCCACAGGCACTTGATAATAATTACCTGCTTATTGACTAATAGTTTGGGGTCCACTGAGGCCAATCGGCTCCTGATCTCATTTTTGTTTTTCATCTGACTTCAGAGACAATTCGAGGTGAAGTAAGGGTTGCTGTCCTTGACTTAAGGACAGTATTTACTTAAGCAACACAAGAGCCCTGTTAAGACTGGAGTCAGTGAGAAGCAGGGAGAAAACAGTCTCCTGGTTGTGGTTGTTGGAGGCCTGTCATCTCAGCTGCAGAAATCTCAGTCGGACTTCTTCAAGGCAGTGCACTAATATTCAGTATGATCAAGCAGAGTCAGCATGGCTTCAGAAAGTGGAAATCATGCCTGACAAACTGCACTGGAATTCTTTGAGGAGGTAATAAAGCGGATGTGATGAATTTGAAATTTCAGAATGTGCTTGATAGCACACCGTGTGTGAATGTACTGTAGACAGGTTTGTGGATGATGGACTGGGTGAGATGGTAAGTGGTGAGGATGACAAAGTCTGCAGACAGATGAAGTAAGTGGGCAAAAACTTGAAGTTTAATGAGATTGTGCATTTTGTCATGGAGGAGCCGTGTGCTACTTAAATGCAGAAAGACTACTGAGGAGAAACTTGCGAGTGCTCGTCCATGGATCACAGAAAGCTAGCATCCAGGTTCAATGGGTAATAGGAAGGGCCAGTGGCCTTTGTTTCAAAGGGAATGGACTATGAAAGTCAGGTGGTTTTGCTGAAACTATACAAAACACTAATGGCCGGGCCTTCTGCACACAACAGGTCAGTGCGAGATACTTCACTGCACCCCCTCCCCGCCCCCCCACTACCCCCCTGTGCCCCCCACTAAGCAGACCACAGCTGGAATACTGTACAATGTGGGGGGCCCTTTAGAGTCAGAGATCTACAGCATGGAAGCAGACCCTTTGGTCCAACTTGTTCACGCCGACCTAATAATCCTAAATAAATCCAGCCCCATTTGCTAGCATTTGGCCCATATCCCTCTAAACCCTTCCTATTCATACACCCATCCAGATGCCTTTAAATGTTGTAAGTGTAGCAGCCTCCACCACTTCCTCTGGCAGCCCATTCCATACCCGCACTAACGTCTGCGTGAAAAAGTTGCCCCTTAGGTTCCTTTTTAAATCTTTCCCCTCCGACCTTAAAGCTATGCCCTCTAGTTTGGGACTCCTACCCACCCCAGGGGAAAGACCTTGTCTATTTATCCTCTCAATGCCCCTCATGATTTTATAAACTTCTATAAGGTCACCCCTCAGCCTCTGACACTGCAGGGAAAATAGCCCCAGCCTATTCAGCCTCTCCCAATAGCTCAAACTCCAGCCCTGGCAACGTCCTTAAATCTTTTCTGACCCCTTTCACGTTTCCCAACATCCTTCCTAAAGCAGGGAGACCAGAATTGCGTGCAGTATTCCAAAAGTGGCCCCATCATTGGCCTGTACAGCTGCAACATGTCCTCCCAACAGCTGTAATCAATGCGCCTATTAAGGAAATGATATACTAGCATTGGAGGCAGCCCAGAGGAGGTTCACTAGGCTGATGTTGAGTACGAAAGGGACCCTCTTTTTCTTTTATGAAGAAAGGTTGAATAGTTTGGGCCTGTGCTTATTGGAATTTAGAAGAATGAGACCACCTTATTGAGACACAAAGTTCTGAGGGCAGTTGACAGGGCTGTTTTCCCTTTGGGTGAATCTAGGACCAGAGGACATGATCTCAGAATGAGGAGTTGCACACTTCAGAACTGATAAGGAAGAATTTCTTTTTTGAGTAGTGAATCTGGAATTTTATTTTCGCCAGAGGACTGTTGAGGCAGGACCGTTAGGTATAGTCAAGACTGAGGTAGACATTTTTACTCTAAGGAATCAAGGGAAGAGGCAGAAAAGTGGAGTTGATGATTACTAGGTCAGCCAGATTTCATTCAATGGCAGAGTAGACTTAATGGGCTGAATGGCCTGCTTGTGCTTCTGCATCTCATGGTCTAACCATTTCTAGCTGCTTCGATGACCGTTCCTTCAGCGTGAGGTCAGGGGTGGGATTTTCACTGCAGTGTTCAAAACAATTTGTGATTCCTCAGACACCGAAGCTGTCCATGTCCAAATGCAGCAAGACCTGGACAATATCCAGAAATGAAGAAAATGTATTTCTCAAACTTTATGAGCAGAGTAGTTTCTTAATCCAAGAGAGCACAGTTGAAACAGAATGGTTTATTTCTACTTTGTGGATTTATGCCTTAGTTTCTGAATATGTAGATGGGCTCTGGTCGTTCTTATTAACATCATTAAAAACATGGCATCGCATAAATTGCTGCTGTTTGACCCGATGGGGACAAGTAAAACTGTAGAGCACCAGTACAAACTGAGAAAATAGGGCATGTATTGAATATGCTGAAGTTTAACTTTACTCTACTGATTAATTTGTATGACAGGACTCCCGAGAAAGTGGCTGCAACCTGATTCCTAAAAACACTTGGAGAAAATATTAAGAAAACCAATCGATAGAAAGCAATGTAAAGTATTTTGGATAATCTAGATACATAAATAATGTCTTTTGGTGCTTGCCTGATTGGCATTTGGAGAAAGGAAGGACTTTCTGAGAAGAGCCTCATTGACTTGTTAGACTAGGAATTTTGCAAAGCCTGAAAGCGCTGTACCTTAGGCAGGATGGTTCCTGAAGGGTTTCACATGCCCAGCCCACCGCAAGAGGACAAATGTATGAGAAGGATATATTTTACTTATTTTCTGTGCAAAGTTGGTATTTGCCTTCAAAACAGACCTTTTTAGCCTGTTTTCTAAATCACAATCCATGGGCATTACTCATTTGAGGAACCTCCACCCCCAACATCAATTGACAATCCAAATACTACTTCTAAGCCTGCTTTGTGGAGTTTGAGATTTTCCCATATCTGCACTCCAAACCAGGAGCAAAAGTTCTGGCCCATATCTCTAGGCTTTCCCAGTAGCTTAACTAGTTAGCACATGAGAGGCAATTAGCTGAATGTGAGAGAGCACATATGACTCTCACGGCCTGTTCTTGATGTGTGAACGCAAATCACTTTCTTTAGAGATAGCACACTTTACTAAATACTGGGAAATGTGCAAACATTTACTTCACACAGGCTACGTGAATTGGAGAGAAACCAGTCAAGACAGTGTTGTTAACTCTCTTTTTCTAACCACATGCATCCAACAAACTATTCAAGTGCGAGCAACAGTTACCACGCTATCGAAGGTACAGACAGGATTTCTTTGGAACAGGTGGTACTGACCATATGTGACAGATGTACTTGTTCTAACTGTTCAAGTAAAACGCCTCCATTCTGGAATATCGGTTTTCAAAAGGGAGACTGCAGGATTGTTTAAAGATTGCTTTTGATATACCTTTGTTCAGCATGATCCCCTTACAGCAGCTTTTTCAGGTATGATGCTTGCACTATTCTGAAAGAGGGGGAAAGAATCATCTGTTTCTGGTAGAATTGAACAGTTACATAGAAGTATTTGTCTATCTGTTGCATGAGAGATTTGGAAAACACCCAATCCAAGGAATTCAACTGACTGATTTGTGAAGCCATTCAAAGCTTGTGCATCATTTTAAACTGGGCTGGCTAAATAACAGTTACTGCTTCCTGCTTTTTAAGAAATTATTAAAATTGTTCATTTTATTGGTTTGAGCATGCTAAAAACAAACCACTAACTGCAGCCTAAATCTCAATTGGCTTGGAGAAACCACAGTGGGTTAAAATGAAAATGAGCTGACTTTAATCTGTAAAACAAAGGATGTTACCAGCTTTAAGAAGCGGTAGAGTCATTCAATCCCTACAGTGCAGATAAAGGTCATTCAAACCATCAAGTCTGTACCGATCTTCCGAAGAGCATCACACCCAGAACCAGCGCCACCCTCATCCCCGTATTTACCTAATCCACCCAGCCTACACATCCCTCAACACTGCGGGCAATGTAGCATGGCCAGCCCACCTAACCTGCACACCTTTGGACTGTGGGAGGAAGCCGGAGCACTCGGCATGAACCCACGCAAACTCCCCGCGGATTTGCCGGAGGTTAACATTGAACTGGAGTCCCTGGTGCTGTAAGGCAGCAGTGCTCACCACTGAACCATCCCAAAAGTCACAGCATCACTCTATAGAACCTGTTGCTCTCCTGTCACTTCAGTTCTTCCCAAAGTGTGGCAGCACAAAGCTTGAATCTCCCGCCAGGAAGATGCTGTGTGGCTAGAGAACCTAACTGAGTTATTCCTTCACCTCTAAAGGTACTTTCTCCTCATCCTATGCAGTTTCTTGCTGTATATTGATATGTTCCTAATCAATCTGCTCAGATTGTTATTACACAGCTCTGGAGAAGTGGGACTTGAACCTGGGCCTCTTAGGCTATGGGTAGGGGCATTACTACTACACCACATATCTTTTGCTCTCTTCCACGGTCTAACACTACTCTCTCTGTCCATGACTGATGTTATCCTGCTCAGTTGGATAGGTTAAGAGTTTGGTATTTTTCTGGCATTTCCAGGGCAGCTGCTTTCTTTCCACTGAGTCTAATTGAAATTACTCCATGCTTATAAAGTTGAGCAGTGGAAAGATATGGTAGAGAAATAAATCTGGATAGTATAAGATGTATGACATGGAGGAATGATCAGTAGTATAAATCAGTGCCAATGAGGTATTTTTGTTTGAGCACTAAGAAAAACTTAGTATGCCATTAACAGTCCAGTTACCTTTTGAATGCATCCGCCAAAACACCTTTTTATTCCCCGAGTGTTTGGTGCTAACGTGACCAAAAACTAAGGAATGGGATCCGAAATAGCCCACCATTTAATAAGACCATGATTGATCTCAAGTACAACATCATGCTCTCCATGACTTCCAATGCTGAATCTGTTCTACTTAGAGGAGTGGGGTAAACTTCTAGATTTAAAATTTTATTGTGCATGTACACACTCTGCCAGTTATTGCCTGATCTACATCATCAGTATTGGGCAATGATCACTTCATTTTTCCTTTCAATGCAAAATCCAGTCCAATGTGTTTACGCAGGCTGTGAAATGCATTGCCTGAAGCAGGTCCAAGAGGTTAGCAGCAAGGCTGACGAGGGTGACTATTTCAAATGGAAGATCTTTCAACCAGAAGATGGCCAGGCTTTTCGCACTGTGTGGACAATATGCCTCATACAATTTTTAAAGTATACCCAAAGAAAGTTTAACAAACCTGTTCAAAACCAGCATCTTAGCATTCCAAATTCTTATGGCTATGTGCCTGGATCATGGGATTTCAATGATACAACTTATGACACAAAACTTACAAAGATTATGCAGGTCCTACTGTTTATGTCAACAGCTGTGGGCCCAAGATCATTTGAGTTTTGGATTCCAGTTCTGTCCTTTTATTTTAAATTCTAAACACTGGTTTGAGAATTAATTAGTGAGCATATTTAATCTGACTTCAGAAATGTGAACTACAGATATTTAGTACCAATGACTGCATTGAATTCTATGACCCGGAAGCTTAGCAAACTTTAATTCCTGTTACACGGTCTCCCCAACACAATTTTAAAAAATAAATCCCCAGCATTAGAGAGAAAGTTGGAGTTTGAGATTTGGTGATAAGGGTTTTCCCTCTTGTTTAATGGAGTAGTTTGGTAAAAGTGTACATTGTCAGCTCTACCTTGACCCCTGAAACACAAGCAGAAATTGCTGGAGAAACTCCAAGCCTGGCAGCATCTGTAGAGAGAAAACGGTTTTGAGCCCAGTGACCTGTCTTCAAAACTGAATTCAGTATTCTAAAGACTTTAGGTTAATTCTTTATTTCTGTCCACAGATATTGCCAGAATTGGAGTTTCTCCAGCAATTTCTGTTTTTGTTTCTGATTTCCAGCATCTGAAAGTTTTTCTTCTACAGATGAAGATTCAGTGGACTGGAGATGTTAAATCTGCTCTCTTCCCATAAATGCTGCCAGACCTGCTAAGTTCCACTAGCAATTTCTATTTTTGTCTTTTGTTTTTGTTTGCTTCTGATCAGTTGAGTATCAGGCTGTAGCTGTGTGTTGCTATTGACGACAGCTCCCTTTTTGGCCTTGGGAAGGAGTGTTTGGTTCTTGTCTCTTGATACCAACTGGAAACCTGCTCTCTGACAATAACTGCGTTTGTCTTCCCAGATAAACTGGAAAAACTAAACCTCTGTTAGAAAGAAAAAAAAAACGCTGCTTAGTTGAGTTTTATCAGGTTAAGGTGCAGTTTAATTGAAAAATAATTGGAGCATCTATAAAGGTGTTTCTGCTGTTTCTAATTATTTTGACCATTTCTTAACGGCACGTGTGGTTGTGAAAGCTTTGCTGAATTCAGAATTCACGCCCCGCACCTTTCCCTCTGCTGGTACCATGGATCTGCTGAAAACGTGAGCTGGACTCTGCTTTTGGGTGCTGCCTATCATGTTAACAAACCTCCAGGTTTCGTTCGCCTCTGCAAAATTCTGGACCTGATATTTCAAACCGTGTGAGAAATTGCAGTCAAATGTCAAGATGTGTAGACTTTTTTCAGTTGGTGTCTTTGGGGCAGAATGAGGACTGAATGCATTAAATAAATGTAATCTTAGTTTTTTCTGGTCTTGAGTACAATGTTTACTGGAAGTACACTTTATGTGACTGATGATGCAAACTAGGTCTCAATAGTAGCAAGCTCAGGTTGGAATACCATTAAGAACCAGCAATCATAGTGGTTTTAAAGAAAAATACCTCCTAATTCAGCGTTCCTGTGTTATAGTAACACCTCTACAACTGCTTTTAAGTATGCAAACTCAAAACAACATGGTACAGCTTTCTTATATTTACTTTTGTCTCTGTCTCTGCTTTCTTTTAAAGCACAATATGAAAGATGACCTGCTACAATCTTAAGTCCAATGATTCACACGTGTGCTTCTGTTTTGAGTTTTTTTTCATACTTTGAGCATGAAATATTGTTTTTGTTCTGATTGCTGTTTCTTCATGAGTTTAGAGATGGAGACTACCTCATCCCAGCGACAAAGCAATGACTTGGCAGAAGATAAGACTGCTGCACAACGATACATGATTCGAGTGAATGGAGTTTTACATAATGGTAAAACCTACATCTTGTGAATAATTATAGACCGGATGACAAGTCAAGACAGTCTCAAAATTTGTTCCATTGTTTGAGTAACAGTAGGCATAGTTTTTTAAAATTTCTAGGTTTAGTAAATGGAAGCATCTTAATGTAATTTCACCAACCTGTAGATCAGCTTCTGAAATCTCTAAGGATTTTTAATGTAACTGCCTTTCTTTTCTCATCTTCTTTACCCCACCAACTGGTTTTTGAAAAATATTTGGCTGCTTTTTGATGTGTAAAGTGAAGTTTACTCAGCTATTACTTGCATAGAGACTAGCTAAAACATTATAGATGAATATTATGGCGTCTTTAATATTTTAGTGAAAAAATATTGACTTTATGTTGAAGTTTTTCATCTGTTTTGCGTAATTATTCAAACCAATGAAGAGGAAATGCTTAAAAAGACACAATTAAGGTCATGCCATTAATACATACTGGAATTATTTAAAAAAACAAAACTAGATTAAAGTCCTTTGCTCATACCAGCAACGTGTACTTGTCTGGGGCAAACAAAAATTAACTTTTCCAATTTTCTAAACCACATAACCAAGAATTTAGATTGCTCAGCTGGAAGACCCAAAATCACATTGCTCCAAGAAAACCGGATTCTCAAGTTATTAGTTTATTCAGCCAATACAATAAGACTCAGGGACAAAGTTAGAAAATAAAAAAGGCATGAATTTATTTGAGATAACAAGGTGTAGAGCTGCTTGAACACAGCAGGCCAAGCAGCATCTTAGGGGCAGGAAAGCTGACATTTTGGGCCTAGACCCTGATGAAGGCCCTTCAATCTGCCAGAATAAACTTTACTACAGGAATAGGATCAAAGGCTTGAAGGAGACATTGAGTAGGTTCACTGGCGCTGATAAACAATGCTAAAAATAACTGACAGAAAAGTCCACTGAATAGATCATAGACTTGAAGAAAGTTAAGCACCAGGGATAGAAACTCAAATTCTTCTGATTCACCGAGGAAAATCAGCCTATCCAAAAGCAAAAAGAAATAAATGTATGAATCTGCATAGTAACCTGCAAAATAAAACTTTACTGGGTTAAAAATATCAAATTAACGAGTTAATTGAACCAGAATAAGGAGTTTGAGATGAGATGAATAAGAGTAGTTGACAACCAAAAGACAATTCCAGTGCTGAAGATATCACAAATATTAACAAGGACTCTTCATTAAATCTACAGGTTTGACAGTGCCCAATTAAGAAAACATTGTTAAAATATTCTTTGATCGAATTTAGGAATCATTGACAAGGCTGGCATTCTTTTTTGTCTACCCTTATTTGCCCTTGAATAGAGTCGCAAGGTGAAGTTGTTTCAGAGAGCAGTTAGTGGTCAATGCATTGTTATAGATTTGGAGTCGCATCAGCCAAACCAGATGAGGACAGCAGGTTTCCTTCCCTAAAAGCGTACCATACCATTTCTCAAAAAATGTTAGTTTCACTGTCACTGTCACATAAACTATTCTAGATTTCGTTACATGAATTAAAATTCCACCAGCTGCTGTGATCAGATTTGAAGCGTTAACCTGGGCCATTGGAATGACTCGCCCAGTGACATTACATCATCATCTTCCTAGCAATTAGAATGGACAGTAAACGCTGGCCTAGCCAGTGGTTCCTCAACCCTTGAACAGATATCCTTCATTTTTATAAGCTACCCATGTCCCAGAAAAGGGCATCCTTTTCTGCTGAGTGCTGTAGACGAACCTTCCCAGTACTCTACATCACTGTTTAATTCTGAAAGTTCTTTCTAAATATCCTTCAAAGTGTAAAGGTATCTTGATGCCATGGAACAGAGCTTAACCTTTGCACCGTGGGCAGCACGGTGGCTCAGCGGTTAGCATTGCAGCCTCTCCCTATTTATTTCAGAACCTCCTTCTCCTCCCTCATTTCTGAAGAAGGGTCTAAACCCGAAACGTCAGCTTTTCTGCTCCTCGGCTGCTGGGCCTGCTGTGTTAATCCAGCTCCACACCTTGTATCGCACCATTCAACTAGATCATGAAGTAAGGCTTTACATGCACTATCTCATTATCCATGACATCTTCAATATCTAGAAATCTGTAGATCATCACCTGTAATGAACAAGTGTCTATGGCCTTCTAGAGTAAAAGTGAGTAAAGGTCAAATATTTGCTGACCTCTGAAGGGAGGAATTCCTCCTCACTCATTCCCAAATGGCTAATCTCTTATTCTGAGTGTGTCATTACTTATTTTAGAACCTCCAGGCAGGGAAAACATCAGTACTGCACCTACCTTGTTAATCCCGAACGGGATCACCCTTATTCTTCTAAACTCGAGATGGCTAAATCTCCTTTTACAGGAAAATCTCACTTCTCTACCAATCAGTGTGGTGAACTTTCATTGCACTCTAATTACATGTATACCCTTCCTTAGGAGACCAAAACTGCACCTAATACTCTGTACTACAGCTGCATTATTCCTGGGTTCAAATCCTCTTGCCATAGAGGTTAACATATTACTTAGCTTCATAATTTCTTGCTGCACTTGTACATTAGTATTTTAGTAAGACATGAACAAGGACAGGCAAGTCTTTTTTGATCAACATTTCTGAATCACACCAGTTTGCAAATACTCTGCATTTGTTCTGAGGAGGGGTCACCAGAACCAAAACGTTAAGTCTGATATTTCCTCACAGCTACTGCCAGACCTGCTGAGTTTTTTTTCAACAAGTTCTTTTGAAGCTTTTTGTCTTGTATTCATCACAAAATTTTGCAAGAATACAAATTCAAGAAAAGAAGGGTTCATACTGCATTAGAAAAATGCTGATTGGTTGCCTTGAAAAATGTACCCATTGATAGTTAACAGTTAAGCTTTATTTAGATTTTAAACCAGACAGATCAATGCTGATTGGCTAAGGGTTTGCCTGACAAATGAACATACAGCGAGAAATAGAGACATAGAAAGTAGGAACAGGAATAAACCAATTCACCCTGAGGCAAATCTACCAATCATTATGATCGTGGCTGGTCATTGACCTCAATTTCCCAATCCCCCTCCCACACCCCCATATCCCTAAACCACTTTAGCCATAACAGCAGTGTCTTGGCTACAATCACCTTATGGTCATGAATTCCACAGGCTTGCTGCTGTTTGGTGAAGCAGCGATAATCTAGTGGTATTAGCATTTCACATTCAATCAAAAGTCCAGTTAAAGTTCTGGGGACCTGGCTTTGAATCCCACCATGACCAATGATTTGAATTCAATAAATTTCTAGAATTACAAGTCTAATGGTGACCACGAAACCATTTTCAGTCTCCAGGGGAAAAAAACCCACTAAAGTCCTTTAGAGTCTTTATCAATACGTAAATATGCGAAGGAACAAAACTTGACTTCTCTTGTGAAATGAGACAGGGCAAGTGACTGAAGTGTTAGTAGGGGAACTAGCAATCAAAATTCTACTAGTTTTAAAGTGGTTGCTGAAAAGGATAACCCTTCCATAAAAGTTAAAGTTCTTTGTTGGAATAAACCATATTTTAATGGTATGAGTGAGACAGCGATTGGTATTTTGGTGCAGAAATGTCCATCCACCTCAATGGGAACCTAATTGGCCGGCTGCCAGTCACTGGCCCTGTGCCCCTCACTGCCCCACCCTACAGCTGGAAATTGGATGCCCCTCCCTATTTTGTGTGTGCTTATTGGCCTTTGCGAATGACACTCAGCAGGGGCAGTATTCTGAATGCGAATCTGCAGGCAAGCACTAACTTGCCAAGAGAAATTTCAATCTACAGTCAAATTTTCAAATAAAATTCTGCAGGTACATTGTCATTGTATGTGGGTGTGTTTTGAGTTTTATTTTTATTTTCCTGTACTTTGAACGTTTGAAGCAATATAATAAAATGTGAAGACCCATAATAAAATGTAGTAATTTGCTGGAGAAATTCGACAGGTCTCGCAACATCTACAAACAGTTCTGTCCTTCTTTCTTCACAGAAACTTCTAAATCTTCTTACTGTAGCACTTCTGGTCTTCAATTCAAATCTCCAGCATCTGCAGTATTTTTCTTTTGTTAGTGAAGGGCTATTGGGAGTAGCTAATTTTGGAGACAGGGTTTGTTGCTGTTTTATTGATTTATTTAATCTCAGTTGAGATTGTTCAGAAATGTTGCAGATTTTTTTTTGCTTTGCTTCTGTGGAACCTTGCTTAATTATTTCTCTTCTTTCCACACATCATGCTGCATTCACTATCCCTCCACTGTTTTAAGCACAATGTGCAGAAGGGGTACAGGAAAATTCACTTCTCCAATGTGAACATGAGAATCTATAAAACTACTGATAATTAGTTACAGTTGCAGTTATGTTCGGTGTAATTAAAAGTTGCATGGACTCTTCTGAACCTTCATGTAAGCTTTATCAAGTTTTATTTCCTGTAGCTCTGACTAACTGCATTTTTTTTTTAAACCTCTCAAAACAGTGAAAAATGAAGACCCTCGGATGTCTCTGGCTGAGTACTTGCGCTCCATTTTACACCTTTGTGGAACAAAGACTATGTGTTATGAAGGGGGTTGTGGTTGCTGTATTGTTGTGCTTGAATATGACAACCCTGCGAAGCCGGAGAAGAGAATCATTAAGTCAATGAATTCAGTAAGCTGATTTCTGCTACATTTGTTATTCAGCTTGTATCTGTTTTGATGACAAAATGACCTTTTTCAAAATACATTTATTCATGCATATGCGTATGTATCCTTTCTGTTGTATGGACCTCCATTATCCCTACCCCTGAAGGAACATTTTTTTTTCTGTGCAAATGCCCAGTATCTTTCAATGTCCCAAATACTGACCCACCGATTTTCAGTGATGCAGATAAACGTTTGTCAGGCCATTTTAGCCTGCCTTGTCATCAATTTTATATAACAGAATCTATTTCAGTGGCAAGATAGATTTGTATTTAATCTAAAGCAATTAATCAAAAGATCTGTTGTCATAATGTCATACAATACAGAAAAGGCCTTTCGGTCTATTGGGTCTGCACTGATTTAGTTTTTAAAGAAAACACCTACTTACATTGGTCCCACTTCCCAGTGGTGTTTGAGGAGGAAGAATAACTTTTTGTAACGCATTGTAAGGAGCTAGGAGTAACTAATGTTCTGGCCAAGTGGGCTTGAATGTGCCCATAGCAAATGAGATCATAGGAACAGAGATAGGCCATTCAACCATAGAGATAACCAGGTGTAGAGCTGGATGAACACAGCAGACCAAGCAGCATCAGATGAGCAGGAAAGCTGATGTTTTGGGTCTAGGCTCTTCTCCTTCAACCATAGAGTCTGCTTTGCCATTCAGTGCGATTATGGCTGATGTGATAATCTTTAACTCCACTTTCCTGCTAAAAATCTGCCTGTCTCAGCCTCCATAACTCTCTGGCTTGGCATCTATTGTACTCTGGGGTAATGAATTGCACAGATTCACAACAAAGTAGAGGCGGTGTTTTTGTGTCGGGGCAATCTAGACTGAGAAATTATAGTCTTAGTGCTGTCGGTGTGGCTACAATAAGTGGACTGTCCTGGTTCAAGAAGGCAGCTCACCACCATCTTCTCGAGGTCAACAAAGCTGGGTGGTAGTTGCTGACTAGCTAGTGACACTTCCATCCCACGAATGAATGAATATACATGATAGCAGAAGTCGCATCCCTGTTTGATAATGATAATCCAAAATTAAGTTCACTTCAAGAACCAAACTGGTTTGGTTGATCTGGAATTTGAGTTATGAGATCTAGGAACTCAAAGCTATCCTTAATTAAGGCCGTATGTGAGCACCTGATCACACGCATTCTCTGCATTATTTCCTGCCGATTTGTCTCTTTAATCATCAATGATTAGCAGTGCTAACCTTAGACTACATTAGAGTTAAGGAGTACTGGGAAATTCTCCAATTGTCTTAATTTTACTTGGACACCTGATCTACAGAAATGAGCTAAGGTTTGCATTATTTCTTGTATACCATTGCATTTGGAAAGACAGCCAAAGCGCAATCTGGATTGTCACATCCAAGAATCTTGTAATTTATCACAACTCAAAGTCAACAGTAAGAATTATTCAAATTTTATTGTACTTCAGTATCTTGCTGTATCATTTGTATTCTTTATATTAATTGACTTGTAAATAAATTTGACCACTTGTCAACATGTACATACCAGGAAGAACAGAATGACCTGACGGATATCACCTATAATTTTCCACAGACAGTATGCTATATTAACAATTAATCCAATAAATTTGTTAAATTATTTTTAATTATTATGGCTAATCATCAAATTAGGTCAAGATAGCAAATATAAGTACAGACGTAGCAAGAACTACAAATGCTGGAGTCAGAGATGACAGTGTGGAACTGGAGGTACGCAGCAAGTCAAGTAGCATCAGAGGAGCAGGAAAGTTGATGTTTCAGGTTGGGACCCTTTTTCAGAAGTCAAATATAAGTACAGATGTTTGTTTTACATTTCCAGGCTCCACAGTAATTTGCTTTTATTCATAAAGCAACCTTAATATAGCAATAGCAAGTAAGAAACAGAAATGGCTCCCCTTCTAAAAATATTGAAATGTGAAGCTGTTTTCAAGCTAAAAGTCATAATATTTACTAACTTGTCAAATAACTATACTGTAGCAAAGGAATTCAATGAAAAAGTGATGTGAGAATTGGAGGAGGAGGAATTCACTTTGTAGCAAATGTCTGAGATCAGAACAGGGACCAGCCACTGGACTGATATTGAGAAGCATACATTAGAATAGGTCTTCAAAATTGTCAGAATCATCATCACCCTATAATCACTTAAGAATGCTACAATTATGAAGTTTATAAGGCTTTCATAAAATATCAGTGAATGTCAGAAACATTATTTTGCCAGAGACCTACAGAGAGAGCATGTGGAAATCTAAAGGCTTTATGGCTCAACTTGCCAGAACGTGGGTGGAAGATGAAGCTTGAATAAATAAAGCAAATTCCAAGGAGTTGGAATGAAGCTAGAAGATATACCTAGCTCTTACCAGAAAGAAGATCTTCAGTAATACCCTCAATACAAAGGACAGTTTTCAAGCAAGATGTTACCAAGTAGATAAAGGAAAAAGCAGAAGCCTCAAGTCAAGAATCATTTTAGGGCACTTAATGTCCATTTAAAGGACAGTGTTATGTATAAGTGTTTAAGTGATTTTTGCGGTTGTGTTTAAAACAAAAAAGGCATTACTTTCTTTAATTTGAAGTGTAAGTTGCCAACAATAATAGTGTTTAATTACTTAGGCTATTAATCTTTTCATAATAGTAAATATCTTGAACCGCAAAATATTGGTGTACCATCATTTTATTATTGGAAGTTTATATCACTTTTTAAAAGTTATCAATACATGCTAATATCCTAATATGTGGCCCAGATAAAATCCTAAGTCCAACAAAGATTTCAAATAACTAGTTGATGGAAATATTTTATGGGACAAACAACTCCATATTGCAACAGAAGACCAAAATCGCTAAGATACGACTGAGAGACCTCTGCTAAAATTATTGGGTTGCGATGCTTCATGTGACAAAACAAAGTGACAAAAACAAGTAGTATCCATTAAGTCACATCAGCAACATGGATGGAATGCCCATGGATTTTGATTTACCCTGCACTCAAGCTGTAGTATGTAAAGATACAAACCCATCTCCAATCTCTGAGATGTAGGACTCTGCTCCACCTTCTGCAACAGGATCTCATCTTCCTGACCCACAGAATGCAATCAGCAAGGATTGGTGCCAATGCCACCAGTACGATAATCGTCAACACCACTGACCCCAGAACTGTGTACTCAGCCCCTGTATTCCTTATATGCTCATGACTGTGTGGCCGAGTTCTGCTATAATCCATTTGTAAGTTTGCTGATGACAGCTCTGTAGTGGGCCAGCTCCTAAACAGCGATGAAACAGAGTGAAGCAAAGATGTAGAGAGCTTGGTGGCATGGTGTAAAGACAGCAAGCTCACCCACATTGCCCACAAATGAAGGAGCTGGTCATCAACTTCAGGAAGCAGAGTGGAGGTCACGCCCCTATCAGCATCAATGGCGCTGAGGTGGAGATAGTTGAAAGTTTCAAGTTCCTAGGAATAGTTATCACCAACAATCAGCCCTGATTCATCCGCATCAACACTGTGGTCAAGAGGCACTCTATTTCCTCTGAAGGCTAAGGAAATTAGGCATGCTCACAATGACTCTTGCCAATCTTTATAGATGCACCATAGAAAGCATATTATCTGGATGCATCACAGTGTGATGTAGATTTTTGAAGAGGAGGCAAAGAAAATTGATGAAGAGAGAGTAGTAGACATTGTCTATCTGGACTTCAGCAAAGCATTTGTCAAGGTTTGGCATTGCAGACTGGTTAGTAAGGTTAGATCACATGGGATCCAGGTAGAGCTAACGAATTGAATACAAAATTGGCTTGAAGGTAGGAGATGCAGGATGGTAGTTGGGGGTTAAAATAGTATCAGAGATAATGGGAACTGCAGATGCTGGAGATTCCAAGATAATAAAATGTGAGGCTGGATGAACACAGCAGGCCAAGCAGAAGGGTCTAGGCCCGAAACGTCAGCTTTTGTGCTCCTGAGATGCTGCTTGGCCTGCTGTGTTCATCGAGCCTCACATTTTATTACCTTGGTAGTTGGGGGTTACTCTTTGGACTGGAGGCTTTTTTGTCATTAATATAAATGCTTTGGATGTGAATATAGATAGTATGGTTAGTAAGTTTAGACTCCAAACTAGGTGGTATAGTGGACAGTAATGAAGATTATCTCCGACTACAATGGGATCTTGATCACATGGGCCTTGGGACTGAGGAGATGCATATGGAGTTTAATTTAGAGAGATGTGAGGTGTTGTATCTTAGGCAAAGCAGGACAGAATTTATACAGTTAATGGTAAGGCCCTGGGGAGTGCTGCCAAACAGAGACCCAGGGATGCAGGTGCATAGTTCCTTTTGAAAGTGGAGTTGCAGGTAGACAGGGTACTGAAGAAAGTGTTTGGTATACTTGCCTTCATTGGTCAAAACATTTGAGTACAGAAATTGGGACATCATGTTGTGGGTATACAGGACATTGTTCAGGCCACTTTTAGAATAATGCGTACAATTCTGGTCACCCTTCTATAGAAAGGATGTTGTTAAACTTGAGGGTGCAGAAAAGATTTCCAAAGATGTTACTGGGACTGGAGAGTTTGAGTTATATAGAGAGAGAGAGACTGAATAAAGGGGGGCTTTTCTTCCTTGGAGTGTCAGAGGCTGAGGGGTGACCTGAAGAGGTTTACAAAATCATGAGGGGAATGGATAGAGTGAATAGCTAAGGCCTTTCTCCCAAGGTAGGTAGTTCAAAACCAGAAGGCATTAGGTTAAGGTGAGAGACCTGAGGGGTAACTATTTCACACAGAGGGTGGTGCATGTATGGAATGAGCTACCAGAGGAAGTGGTAGAGGCGGGTACACTTAACATTTAAAAGGCCTCTGGGTGGGTATTTAAATAGGAAGGTTTTTAGAGGGATATGTGCTAAATGTTGGCAAATGGGACTTGGTCCGATTGGGATATGTGGTCAGCATGGACTGAAGAGCCTGTTTCTGTGCTGTATGACTCTGACTATATAAGTGGAGAAATGAGCTAAATTAAGTTCCCTCTGGGTTACACCTTGGATTTATTGGTGAATATGGTCCATTTAAAGCTTCTAGTTTTGGATATTTCCATAAGTAAAAGTAATTTTTTCCACATCTATCCTATCATACACATTATCTTAAAACTATCCCTCAGATCACCTCATAACTTGGTCATAGACTATTACCAGAACTGGGAAAAAAATGAATAAATATAAGTCATCTCAACTGGTCAATCAAATCTAACCTATTCAATGATACCATTTAATCACATGATTAAACTTCTCAGTCATCTAATATTCTGGGAAAATCAAAGTCTATTAGAAAAGTTGCCACTTCAGGAAGTAATTCTATGCAGGCAGAAAGAAAGTGCATAGAAATCTGGGACAGACAAACAACATTTATGATAAAGACTAATTCTAAAGGTTGAGGGATCAAAGAGGAGATAGATTAAACTGATGAAGATGGATTTGAATGTCTACTAATGAACTGTAGAAACAATTGACACAATAAATGAGGACTTAATATTTCTGGTTATAACATGTCGAGGAAACATAGGGAAGGATAATGTATCTATGACTACGTTGATTAAAGATCTCAGGCTGGATTTTCAGACACGAGAGAGAGAGAGACTTCCCCTGAATGGTGTGATGTTCATGGTTAAAGAATAGAGATAGGATCTACTGCCCCCAGATGCACATCAGAGGTGACCATAGGGCTGCAGATGTCAGTATAGTTAGGCCCACTTTGATTCTTTGTCACTTTGTTCCAGTTGTTTTGGTAAACATTGTGATCTCGTCCACACTCTTTACAATTCATCACCCCTTCCTGTACTCCCTAGACACATAGATGCAACCAATCCCAGAACAATGTTGCTGACTCTTAACTACTGGACTATTACGGATAGGCAAAGAATGCTGGCCTTGCTCACACCTCATGAATGAATTTAAATACTCTGTGACCCCATGCTTAGCTTCAGTAGTCTCTTAAACTCTCCATGCCAATGCATATGCCCCATTCATATGGCCCCTTATAACCCTTAGTTATTTTCCATCCATCCCCATTAGCCCTTCTAGCCCCACTGCCAGCTTAATGCCATCTCAAGACAATCCATGCCCCATCACCCTTTGCTCCACAATCTCCATGCCAACTCACCAAGTACTTTCCATTAATAGACCTTTGGATCCTCTGTACCAAACATCTAATGCAGGGTTCATTCTCCAAAGCTCCTATGTGTAAAAATCTTTTCAATAGATTTAAGTCTCATCAAGTACTGAACTCCTTTTAAGGATGCACATTTATATTCATAACCCCATTTCAAAGACTCCTAAATGCTTTATCAATTAAATTGCGAGCTTGTTGTGGAAAGCAGCCAAGTATTAGCAATGCCATAACGAAAGCAGTTAGAGTTAGGTCAACAAACACAACCTGAAGCTGTTAGCAACGTTTTTCAATTTTTAAAAGAATGGCCTCCGAAATAACCTTATAAATTGATATTTCTATAGACATAATCTACCCTTCAAGAGCACTTTCAGAGATTCTATTAAAAAATCCCAGCTCTTTTAAAGAGATTTTTTAAAGAATCCCAACTCACCCATCACTGGATAAGGCCCTGCCTCCTTAGGGTTCAAATCCTACTATGACGTGAAATTTGAAACTTGTAAACGTCTGGAATTGAAAATCTAGTGATGACCATGAAATCCATGTTGATTGTTGGGAAAACCCAACCTGTTTACTCCTGTCCTTTAGGGAAGGAAATCTGAGTTGCTTACTTGTGATTCTGGACCCACAGCAATGTGTTTTACCCTTAACTGCCCTCTGGACAATTAGGGATGGGCAATAAATGTTGGCCTAGTTAGTAATGCCTATATCCTACGAACAAGTTTTTAAAAAGATTTTTGTTTAACATATGTTCTACGAACTGAATCCAATGCACTTACATCTTTCCTTAAGTAAGGTGACCAATGCAGTGCATTGTATTTCAGATGGAACCTCGCCAGTGCCTTTTATAATTGAATCATAGTCTTTTTACATTGCTGTTTCTCAGGGTGGGATTTAGGACTCATGCTTTTCAATGTATGATCGAGGTCTTGGTGTTCAGGGGAACAACTTAAAAAATTTGTGGCTGACACAAAACTTGGGAGCATTTTAAGCTGTGAGGAGGATAGTGTCAAACTCCAGAAGTATACAAGTCAGTGGAGAGGGCAGACAGGGGCCGGGTGAAGTTCAATGTGGAGAAATGTGAGGTGAAATGTTTTGGTACCAAGAGCATGAGGACACAGTTTAATAAACAGTACTATTCTACACTTCTAAAGTTTATGCAGGAGCAGAGGGACCTGGGTATTTTTCAGCATTAAAGTTGGCAGGAGTACACAATGTGCAAAATTTCGATAATAGGGATATAGAGTAGAAGAACAAAGAGCTTATACTAAACTTACATAAAACATTATATTAGACCTCAGCTTCTATACTATAGAAAAGATGTGAACTCATTAGGGAAAATGCTGAAGAGGTACATAAGAACGGTTCTAGGGGTGAGAAACTTCTGAGTTAGGATCATTCGCCTTGAAGGGGAGAAGGTTAAGAGAAGATTTGATGGAAATTTTCTAAGTCATGACAGGCCGAAACAGAATAACTGGTGCACAAAAGTATCAAAAACTAGAGCATAGATTAAGTATTTTGCAAAAGAAGCAAAAATAAGGTGACAAAGATCTATTTCTCACAGTGAGTGGTTAGGATATGGAGTTGACAGCTTGGAAGTGTGGTCGAGACAGGTACTATTGGGTCATTGAAGAGGGCACTGTGATTGTTTCTACTTAAATAATGTTCAAGGGAATGAAGAAAAGGTAGGAATTTGGCACTAAGTCAAAGTGCTCAGAGAGCCTGTGCAGACATGATAGGCTGAAATGGCCTCCTTCTGCACTGTAACAATTCTCTGACTCTGTGTTCAATTCCCTTGCAATAAATGATGACATTCTATAAACTTGCATAATTATTTGCTGTATCTGCATGCTAACATTTTGTGATTAATGCACTAGAATACCTAGATTGCTCTGCATCTTAGAGCTCTGTTATCTCTTACCATTTCGATAATCTGCTTCATTTTTATTCTTACTGCCAAACTGGACAATGTCATATTTTCCACATTATGCTCCATTTGTCACATCTATATCCACTTAATTCATCCTTTTTTTTGTAGCCTCCCCATGTCCTTTCATAACTTATTTTCCTATTTCGCTTTGTGTTGTCAGCAAATTTGGCAACCGTACCTTCCAGCCCTTAGTTCGAGTCACTTATATCAGTTGTAAACAGTTCAAGTCCCGAGACCAAATCCTGTGGCACACCACCTATTACATCTTTCCATTTAAAGAAGATCCATTTGTGCCAACTTTCTTCTTCCTGTTGGTCAGCCAATCTTCTATCCATGCCAATATTTAACCTTCGACAAAATAAATTCTTATTTTCTGCAATAATTTATATTGTGGTACCTTATCAGATCGCTTCTGGAAATCTAAGTTTCTCATTCTCGAAAGTAGTTATCTCCAATGGGTCGGTCAAACATAATTTCCCTTTCACAAAAACATGTTGACTCTGTCTGATTACCTTGAATTTGCGCAAAAGCTCCACTTATGTCTTAGTATACTAGCTTTGAACGTTTTCCCCATAATAATGATTAATTAACTGGCCTGGTTTCCTGATTTTTGTCACCCTCGCATTTTGAATAAAGGAGTTATATCAATATTCTCCACACTCATAGCTATCTCACCAGCCACATGTTTGAGACTCTAAGATGAAGTCCATTAGGACCTGGAATCTTGTTGGCCTGAAGCTCCAATAATTGACTCAGTACCACTTTTCAGATGATTTTAATTTTCCTGAATTCCTCCCTTCTATTTCCTGATTTATTGTTACTTCTAGGAAGTTAAATTCATCTTGTATAGTGAACACTGATGCTAAATACCTGTTCAATTCATTTGTCATTCCCTTATTTTCCATTATTAATTTTGCAGTCTCCCTTTCTGTAGGGCCATCATTCACTTTGTTAACTTAAGTATTTATGAAAAAACACTCTTACTGTCTTTTCTGAATCTCTGGCTGGTTTTCACATACTCTAACATTTCTCTATATTAATTTTTGGTCATTGTTTGTTTTTTTTTGTTAATTCTGTACAATCTTCTGACCTGCCATTTATGTTTCCACAATTACATACTTTTTTTCTTGAACTTTGACACCATCTTTAGCTGTTCTAGTTAGCCACAAATAGTGGAATTGGAATTTTTTTAACTTGGTACAACGTAACTATTCTGTGTATTTTGAAATATCCCCTCGAACATCCGCTACTACATCTCTATTGACCTGTGCTTGTAACATAATTAACCAGTTCTGATTTATGTCTTCGTAACTTCCCTTAAAAGAAATCTCAGAGCCACTCCTTTCTCTGTTAAACTGAATATGAAAATCAGACTTATGGTCGCTGTTACTTAAGGGCATCCTTACTATGGGATCATTAATTAACCCTGTCTCATTGTGCAATATCTTGTCAAGTACAGCATGCTTTTTGTTTGGTTCCAGAACATACTACTTGAACAAACTATCCTTAAAAATAACCTGTGGACTCCTTATCAAAGCCATGTTTGCCTATCTGATTTTTCCAGTTGTTACGTACATTACATTAAAATCTCCCATGACTATTGTTTTGTCTTTCTGACAGACACTTATTATTTATTCCTTTATGCATTACTCTACTCAGAAATGATAGTTAAGGGGCCTGTACACCACTCCCATTAATAACTTCTCGCCTTTATTGTTTCTCATCACTACCAAAACTGTCTCCACGTCTTGGTTCCCTGAACTTAGGTTTTCCTTCTCTATGTGCTAATGCCAGCACTACCTACCAGAATCACTTGTCCTGCCATTCCTAGCTTCCTGTCAACCTTAATTGACCTGTATCCCCCCAAGAATTGGTTCCCTATCCATGCATCCTGCAGTTGTGTCTCTGGAATGGTAAATTGCACTTACTTATTTACGTTTGTGCTGTGGGCTAATCTAGTTTGATCTGGCTGCTCCATGCAGTCAAATTTAAACAAAGCTTACTTGCTTTGTACATCTAGCCTCAACTGTTGGTTGCTGTTTGAATCATACTGTCCATCCCTTCTGTTTATCATTTACTATATTAACACATTTCTCGTTGGCCTTGACCCTTGACTTTGATTTACCACGTCTCTCCAAGCTTGATCCAATGCAGTGTCTATGTACCCATTTGCTATAGCTAACTAGCGATGGCAAAACAAAGTTCAGTAACTATCTGCCAGTCATTTTTTTTTAACTGGTGCGTTCTCCATCTCAAGTTCTCCACCCATCAGAGTCCATTTGCTATCCAACCTGTACTCTCCTGTCAAACAGTGTGTATACTCTTTCTCTCTTGACTTGTTATTCTGATGAATTGCCCTGATGAGTGCAAGATGAAAAACTTAGATGCGACCTGACTTTTCTTGGCAATACTGAAGTTCTGTATAAGAAAATAACAATCTGATAATTCTTTGTGAAGCTGTAGTTGGAGTAGGCACGCTAAACCAAATGGGCTTTTAAAACAAAAATCATTTTCCAATCTCTGCAGGCACACAAGCCCAGAAAAACAACAATAATCACTTTCCCAGACAATTCAATTAACATTTGAATTTCAATCATGTTCAACCAGTTTCCTTCATGAAATAATTGAACCAAAAATGTGAGAGATCCAGTATTCAAACGTTAAGAGGCAGCATTGAATACTGTTATAATTGCTTCAGTCTGGAAAATTGGCTTCCATTTTCACTTCACTGTGCTGAAGAAATCCCTCTAAGCACTTAGTGTAATCCTTGATCATAAACTTTGTTTAGGTCAAAGTTTGCAATTTGTGATTACCCAGACATTATTGTACATCCTTCTGAATAAGGGCATGTTTAAACACGGCTGAGATGTTTCTGTAAGTTGTAACCAACATTGTTTTTAATGCTGCTTGCTTATCCTTGAACTCCCTTTGTATCCTGCTGTTGCAGTGTCAACACTGGCTTTGCAAATGAGCTTTTGTCTCACATCAGCCTACTTAACTAGGAAATATCGATTCTCAACTCCGCAGCTAGTTATGTAGTCCACACAGCAGGGCAGAAGTTTGTAGATGGGTAAAGAGAAGTTTGAAATTGTTGCAATTGTATCATTATGATTACACTCCTGAGATGTTATTGTGGAGTGTCATCAGTGGTGAGCAGGAGTATTCCTACTTATTGGCCTAATTTTCTGTCATGGATGAAAGGTTTTTCGATGGGGATAATCAGTAACATACTGGGAAGTGTATAAGTACATAATGTAATATAATAGTATGCACATTCATTTGGACCTGTAAAAGTCTGTATTGTTAAGTGTGACAGATTCCTCCCATAATAGCAGTATGTAATATTTAGCTCATAAATAGAGGAGGTTGAATTTTAGACATTTGCTGACTGACAGTCTTTAATCTGGAATAATCAAGTTGCTATTGTGAACTTGTGAATAACATCATATATTCAAAATACTGGGAGCATTTTTATTCTCTGAACATGAAGTGTTTACACAGTGCCATCTACTGGTTATTTCTTAGCTGTAGAGTTGAGCATGTGCCCTTTTTTTAAAACAAAATTGAATTTTTTTTCCACCATCAGTTGTCCCTTTGTGATAACATTTTCTTGATTTTGTTTCCTGTGTTTTTTGTTTGGTTAAATGGTAACTCACGGTACCCTAACCTGGGGCACTTGCTGATGCAATTACTGTGCAGGTGAAGTAGCTATTTTAGGAGGTGCTTGATTCTCTGGTGATTTTGTGATTTAATTGTATGCATTCATTCAGCTTCAGGACAATAGGAGGTCAGCAATTCCATCAAAACAATTCCCTAAATGATTGTGTGGAAAATGATAATCAGCAAAATGTGCAGTTAAAAAGCTAGCATAGGGGCTATACTCAAATCCACCAGAACTGCATGGCTGCTCATCCAAGGTTGGGACTAGAGCACTTTATTAGATAGAGAAGAGGGAAAACTGTTAGCCCACGAGTGACCAATGTAAAAATAAAAGACTGCTAATGCAGGAAATGTAGATATGAACAGAAAACACTGAAAACAGTCAGCAGATCTGGCTGGAGAGACAAAAGGAATACCCTCTTCAGCTTTCATCAAAATATCAGGCGTTCTGATAATGGACCATGAGCCTGAAACAAAATCTCTGTGTCTCTTTTTTTGATGTAGGTTTATAATATATTGTTAATATTTCAGAAACTGGATTGGATAGTGGAGGAAAAGATTTGAGTTTCCAGTTCTGTGCAAGTGACTTGTTTCTTTTAACTAAGGTCAGAAAGGCCATTTTGAACAGTGAGTTCAAGTATCATTTCCAAGAAAACATGTGACTTAAGTTAAATTACTTGATCAGCAACCTGGTGAGTTCATTGATGAATTGTTTACAAACTTGAAGATGTGTAGAAAGACAAGCTAAAGGTCCACATCAGATATCAGTTGAGAAAAAGGACATTCATAGCATGAGAAGGGCAGTTTAGTTTATGGAAGTGCCCAGACTGTGGGAATTGGTAGAAATCTGCGGGCTGCCAGGATTGTAAAGAAGTCTCCAGGCCATCAGAACCAGAAAGAAGTCTTTGTTTACATCAGCAATCCAAAGAGAGAAGCTGGAAAGAAACATTAAAGTAATGATGGATAGAATACTATAGCCAAATTTGTAAATGCCACTAAAATAAGTAGGTTGCAATGAAAAAATAAGAAATTTGCAAATAGATATGGATAGGTCAGATGAATGAGCTACAATGTCACAGAGAGTATTAATGTGCATAAGAGTAATTTGATTCATTTTGGTCAGAAGAAATGAATAATTAAATGAATAATAATTAAATGGTGAGAAACTTCAAGACACTTCAGTGCAGATGGGTCTGGATGACCTTGTGCATGAATCACTGAAAGCTAGTTTGTAGGTACAGCAGTAAAAAAAGTGGGCAAATTAAATTTTGGCACTTATTGCTATAAGGAGTGGAGTATTAAGGTAGGGAGGTGTTGTAATTGTGCAAGGCATTGGTGAGACTATTACTGCAGTACTGCATACAGTTTTGATTTGAGGAGTTGAGGGCTATGAGGAGCTGGCTGAAAAGAGGAGTTGAGGAGTAGAATAACCAATATGTTATTGAAGGGTGGACAGCCTTGAGGGATTGAAGGAAGGAAATAGTTCTAAGAAGGTTGACGAGATGAATTTCAAAAATGGATGGCTCATTTTATGAGGATAAATTGTGAGATTGTGCAGTTTAGGCCTATACTTGCGAGAGTTTAGAAAGATGAAAGAAGATCTAATTGAGGTCAGTTATGAGATGCCAAAAGGGATTAACAAAGTAGAGGCAGAGCGGATGTTTCCCCTTGAGACAATCTAAAACGAGAGGTCACAGTTTTAGAGTGAGGAACACCGGATTTAGTATAGAATTACTTCTCACAAAGGTTTGTGAATCTGTACAATTGCCTACCTCAGAATAAGTTGGATGCTGGAACACTGAATAAATTTGAGGAGAAAGACAAAATTTTTAATTAGTAATGGGTTAAACAGGTTATGGGGATCAGGCAGAGAAGTAGGAGTGTGAGGCTGAGATGAGACCAGCCATGATGTATTGAATGGTGGAGTATGCCTGAGGGGCTGAATTGCCTGCTCCTGCTCATAGTTCTTAGATTTTTATGTTCTACAGAAGAAATTAGTGATAGGAAAGCAGTGGTACTTCACTGGGATTGATTGACTGTAAGGGAAATTGCAGGGAGAAGGATAAATTTTATCATACATATTAAGATCTTTCAAAATCGTTTTGTATAGATTTTTATGGCTTTACTGCGTAATAAATTTAAATATACAAGACTCGATAGGGCTTGATGGGGTAGATGTTGAGAAGATGCTTCTACTATTAGGGGAATCTTGAATAGAGGTCACAGTTACAGAGTAAGGGTATAGTCATTTAAAACTGAGGTAGAGTGGAATTTCTTCTTTCTGAGAGTAATGAATGTCTCTCTAGCCAAAGGAGTTGTAACAGTTAGATCACTGAAGGTATTTTTTAAAAATTCATTCACTGGATGAGCATGTTGCTGGCTAGGCAGCATTTATTGCCCATTTCTAATTGTCCAGAGGGCAGTTGAGAGTCAACCACATTGCTGTGGGTCTGGAATCACAGTAAACCAGACCAGGTAAGGAAGGCACTTTCCTTCCCTAACAGACAGTAGTGAACCAGATGGGTTTTTCCTGACAATCAACGATGGATTCATGGTCATCGTTAGATTCTTAATTCTAGATAATTATTGAATTCAAATTCTACCATCTGCTTTGGCAGGATTTGAACCTAAGTCCTCAGAACATTATTTGGGTCTCTGGATTGAGAATCCAGCGACAATACCACTAAGACATTGCCTCTCTCTTATTTGAAGAGGGGGGTAGATAGATTTATGAAATATCAAGGAGTTGAGGTCTGAGGCAGGTAAGCCATGATCTTCCAGAAGGACAGGACAGGCTTGAGGGACAGAATGGCTCAGTCCTAGTTGTGTTTTCTTTCATTCTTATTTCCTTGGGAAATCAACAGTCTCATGTGAAATTGTTCAGTGATTGACCAACATCATAACAAAACTGCTAAAGTAAAACTTAAGCCCTCTCAAGCCGAGTGTTAATGAGATCTGAGTTGTCCATTGTTGCCATCAACTGGGATCGTATCCTGAATATTTCCAGTGTATTCCATTTTTATTATAGTGAGTATCTGATACTAAAGTTAACGTTGCCTTAATGCTTATGCCCCAACTCAGTAACTCTAAAATCATCAAATAACTTTATTAAGTAGCCCTAGTAATGGTTTGATGGCTTTCAGACTTGATTTTAATTTCCATGTCTTATTGCATTTAAAATGAATATTATGTCTTGTCGTATCTGAGGATAGTTTTGTACCGTCTTTTTGAATTTTGTAGTGTTTATTTCCAATTGGCTCCCTCCTATCATTGAAGAACCATCAAGTTATAACAATTGAGGCACTGGGGTCTGTGAAGAAGGGTTTACACGCCATACAGAAGCGACTGGCTGATTATAATGGAAGTCAGTGTGGATTCTGCACCCCGGGTTTTGTCATGCAGATGTTTGGGTAAGTGCAGACAATTGCCTTTATTAGCAGTCCAGTTAAATATCTTGGTTTGTTTAAATGTGTTTTCACATACTACTCAGGGATCTGCGGGGCATATAAAATCATAGCTTCCCCTAGAAAATCTTTTTTTGTTTTTTGTGCTAATTATAACACCAAAACCAAACTTTATGTGGGATTTGTGGCTTTTAATTGCCAGCAGCAGGTTGTCTTCTTATTAGTATTAATTGCATTAAAATGAAACCAAGAAATGCAATGACAGATGAGTCCTGGAAATCAGCAATGTTTGCTGATGATGTCTGCTACTCCCTCACTCAGCCATGGGGTGGTGGAAGCCATCCTGTGATCATTGTCAGTGTTAATATATGTGCAGCTGTTATTCTCTTCATGTCCAGTTCACTACACATGCAGTGTAGATGTCTGGCTACAGGGGCTTCCTTGCAATTGTAGAGAAGTCTCTTTCTGGGGTTCTCTCTTTGAGGATCAAGGAGGCCTTTAATTATTGTCATAGACAAGTTTTTTTTAAGGCTCCCAGCTTTTATCCCAACCTGCACCCAAAGTGAATTCTGTAATTATACAATACAGTTGTTCCATTTGTAACACAGAGGGAGGCCATTTGGCCTCTTAAAAGGGAACTGGCTCTTTTGAAGGTCAATCCAGTTAGCCCATTCTCTGCTATTTCATCCAGTCTCTACAATTTTTCTTCTTCAAATACTTATCTGATTTTCTTTTTACGGCTCCGATCAATTCTGTATCTATCATTTGCACCGGCAGAATGTTCCAAAGCTGAGCCACTCGATGCATGGAAACAGGAATAGGCCATTCAGCCCATCAATCCAGCTCGCCATTTAATATGAAATGGCTTATCAGGCAGTTCAGTGCTTTTTAACCCATTGGAAATCAGACTTCCAGTAATCTCTCCTTGGAAAATACTCAAAGAATGAGCTTCTACAGCTCTCTAAGATAGAGAATTCCAAAGGTCCACAATTCTGAGTAAAAAAGCAAGTTCCCAGCCTGAAATGGCATCCCACTTATTTTTAAAATGCGTTCCCGGTTCCAGTTTCCCAAACCAGGGTAAACATTTTATCTGCATCTACCTTGCCTATCTCTCTTAAATATACTGTTTCAATGAGATTCCCTTTCATTCATAGAATCCCTACCATGTGGAAACACACCCTTTGGCCCACCAAGTCCATGCCAACCTTCAGAGCATCCCACCCAGACACATGCCCCTATAATCCACCTAAGTTACACATCCTTGAACACTAGGGGAAATTTAGCATGACCAATCCACCTAACCTGCACATGTTTGGACTGTGGGAGAAAACTGGAGTACCCGGAGGAAATCCATGCAGACATGGAGAGAGTGTACAAACTCCACACAGACAGTTGCCTGAGGATGGAATTGAACCCGGGTCCCTGGTGCTATGAGGCAGCAGTGCTAACCACTGAGCCACCGTGCCGCCACTTCAAAGCTCTAGAGAACACAGGCCCAGTTTACCCAATCTTTCTTCAAAGACCAGTCCTGCCATCCCAGGAAGTAGCATGGTGAAAGATTGTCGCAGTCCCCCTATGGCAATAATATCCCTCCTGAGATATGACATGGGGGTGCTGGTGTTGGACTGGGGCGGACAAAGTCAGAAGTCACACAACACCAGGTTATAGCACAACAGGTTTATTTGAAGTCACCTGCTTTCGAAGCTTCTTTGTCAGGTGAAGTGGAGGGAAGTGCACAAGTACTGTAAAACTGTACAAACTAATTAAGGCAGAGAGATCATAACAAGTTATCAAGGTGATGGTGTGAAAACAGAACAGTAAGACAGATTTTACAAGCACAGAACAGCATGGTGGGCCAAATTAGTTTGCACAGTTTTGGGTTACTTGTTACTTTGGCTAGACCCTTGTCATGCAACTCTTATACCTATCATGTTATCCCAGCCATTTGGTTTGTCTGCAGCACAATCTTGTTTTTGATTTTTTTGTAATTATCGCTCTGCTTCAATTAATCAGCTCACAGATCATCCCTTCACTTCCTATTCAGTTGTTGACATTTTACTCACACCATCTGACACTTTTGATCTCCTGCACATATTTGCTGCTCAGCCTGTCAACATCCACTCACACTATTTGTACTATACTTTGACAGTCCTAATTAACTGGAATTATCCTGCAATGATCTTTTTGCCGGTAAATTCTCTGCTTGTGTGCTTCCCTCCACTTCACCTGACAAAGGAGCAGCGCTCTGAAAGCTTGTGAGACCAAATAAATCCATTCGACTATAATCTGGTGTGTGTGACTTCTGACTTCCTGAGATAGGGATACTGAAATCGCATACAGTACTTCAAGTACAATCTAACAAAGTTCCTTTATAATTAGAGCAAGAGTTCACTGCACTTGTTCTCAAATCCTCTTGCATTAAAGGATGACGTTCCATTAGCTTTCCTGATAGCTTACTTCACATACATGTTAGCCTTCAGTGACTTTTCAACAAAGACACCTACATATGTCTATGCTTCCCATTCAAGAGATAATCTGAGCATCTTTTTCTCTTTCCAAAGTGAATAATCTCACATTTTTCAATACTATATTCTGTCTGCCATTTCTTGTCCGCTTAATAAGCCCGTTAAAATCCTCCTGATACCATTTTACATCTTTCTCACAATGCATGTTCCCACTTAGTTTCATATAATTTCAAATTTGAAAATACTACATCCAACTCCATTGATATATATTGTGACTGGCTGGTGCCAAGTACTGATTTTTCAGTACCTCACTAGTCTCAGCCTGTTAAGGAGAAAATACACGATTTATTCCTACTCTCTTTTGTTTGCCTGTGTGTCAGTCCTCATTCCATGACAGTACATTACCTTCAATTTCTAAATAAAAACTAAAAGAACTGTGGATGCTGTAAATCAGGAACAAAAACAGAAGTTGCTGGAAGCTCAGCAGGTCTAACAGCATCCGCGAAGAAAAAGGCAGAGTTGATGTTTCGGGTCCAATGACCCTTCCTCTGAGACGCTTATGCTCTAAGGAAGAGGAGTCATTGATGAGATATCTTCAGTTTGTCGTTATCTTAGTGTTCCGCATTCTGTTATGTCAATTCCCAATTTATCTTCAAGTGTTCTCTATCAACTCTTACAATTGTCACTCGATCAGGCAGGCACCCAGTACCTGGTCTGACCGCACATGTAACTGTTTTAAAAGCCAAAATAATAGGAACTTCTCAATTTCTTTTCATGGGAACTTCAACTCAATCTCCCCGTCCCTTGCTTTATTCTTCTGCTTGTCAATCATACAGTCGGGTCTGGAAGTGGGATACTTATGGAGCTGGGAGTGGTTGTAAAAGATAGATAAACCTGCATTTCATTTCTGAAATGGTTAAAATAACCTCTGTGGCAATTTTCAAACATCTAGTATTCAGACATATACTTGGCCATACCTTTAAGTGGGCAGGCCACCCTACTTGCAACACAGTTGAGATTAAAATATATCCCGCTTGTTCCTTGAATGCATTTCAAAGCAGTCTTTTTGTTTTTATATTTTCAGAGCAAATTCATAAAATTTATTTTTGATGGTCACAGTGATGATCTGGTAGCCATGATATAGTTGCAAACAATCTTGTCTCTGAGGAGACTGTTAATTCAAATTTACTTTAGGGACCTGAACAATCTAAGATGGCATTTCAGTGCTCTGCTGTTGGAGTGGTAACAGATTAAATTGAGGTCCTATCTGCATTCTTCGTCCCTTTTTAGGTGGATGTAAAAAATACCACAGCACTTTTCAAAGAAAAGAGTTTCTTCTGATATCCTGGCCAATATTTATCCCTCAATTAACACTGAAAACTCATTATTTGGTTACTTATTTTGTTGATATTTGAGAATTTTATGTGAACTCTTTGTAGCATTTCCTGGTTTAAAAAGTTCGCTCTAGTTCAAGGGTACTAAATAAGCTGCGAAGCATTTGTGATATAATGAGTTTATTAAAAGTGCCATAAAATGCAGGTCTGTCTTCTTTCTAATGGTTCTTTATGGACACACATACCTCTATTATTGTAACCTGTGGCTCTGAAATAACAGAATTGGAAGAAGCACTACAAGTTTCAAAAATAAGGCATTGTGTTCCTTTTAGGCAAAATCAGCAACACCATCTTCATAGAAGTCCTACAGTGTGGAAACAAGCCCCTCAGCCCAACAAGTCCGCACCAAACGTCAGAGTATCCCACCCAGACCCATCCCCCTGTAACCCACCTAATCTATACGTCCCCAAACACTATGGGCAATTTAGCATGGCCAGTTCACCTAACCAGCACATCTTTAGACTAGGAGGAAACTGGAGCACCCGGAGGCACGGAGAGAATGTGCAAACTCCACACAGACAATCCCCCAAGGCTGGAATTGAATGCAGATTACTGGTGCTGTTAGGCGGCAGTGCTAACCACTGAGCCACGATGCTGCCCTCAAATAGTCTTCTTTTATCACTTTATGCTTTGCAAAGCCTGAAGTCCTAAGTCAGTTCCAAGCAGAACTGGTGCCACCTGCACCCACCATATTTGCAATTCAGCGGGTATGACAGATGGAGTTGTGAACCTTCTGCAGCTGTCACTGCTGTACCATGTACTGGTTTGGGAAGTGGGGTCAGGCTGTAAGTGACATCGTTTAATTATATTCTTATGTTTGATGGCTCAATGGTAAAATTAGAAATTCCATCAACACAAATATCAAAATTAAGCGATGCGGTTCCTTTTAATAAATCAATAAATCTAGCAAGGTTTTGTAAAAATTTTGTAGTTACTACAATGTTTTGAAATTATGCCAATGAAATATATCTGTTGGGCAATAAATACATTTTAATGATTTCCCAAAACCCATTAAAACTTTTAGGAGTCATTGATTATGTTAGACCATAATATTGTATAAAGAATTGAATATTGCCATGCAATAGATTGTTGGTGCTGTTTGGGTTTGGGTTTTGAAAACAAGTGATTTATTTGATGAAAGGGGCTCACATTTCTGTTGTGGCTAACTTTAAGATCTGAGGATTTTAGAAAGGATTCAATTACTCAACTAAAGTGTCTCTAGATTCTTTTGTAACATTATTTAATATACTTCTGTAACCTTTCTGCCTTTTAATATGCCTAGCTCGGAAAATGTTACCAATCTCAGATGTAACATTAGTTAAGCTAGCATCTCCACTTTTTTTAAGGACAGGTGTCTACATTTCTACCACTCTTTATGTGTGCAGCTACTCCTACATTGCTCCTGGATGATGTGAATTTGAATTTAATGTTTTGTCCTTTTGTCCCAGAATTTCCCACCATTGAGGCAAAGGCAATTAGTTTGGGCTTGTGTGTGTAACTCAACAATTAGTGATTCACTTGTGCACATGATTCAAATTCCCTATACATTAGGAAACCACCTCTTCAGTTCAACTGAGTTTCCTAGAGTTTTAATCTTATTAATTTTAATGTGCATACTTCCTGTGTTGTAATAGCCTTGTGAACCCAAACCTTCGCCTGATACTTAAACACAAATGATGATTGACCAAATATTGTGCTTGATGTGAAGAAAGTCAAGTTCAATTTAAAAACTAGATGTGTTCCTTGGTGTAGCAGAAATTTAGCACTGAACAGTTCTTTCAAAAGTGTCATCATGAGCCTTGAGCTGACTGAATACTTGGTATCATTTGTTGTTACCTGAAGTCATGGTTGAATTGGTGTTAATCTTCAGCTAAGTAGAAAGCCATGATAAATGTATCCTGAAGACCAATGATTTTTCTGCTAAACCTGATGGATTTTGTTCAGCATAGGTGCTTAATTTTTATTGTTTGCATTCAACTAAAGATAAATGGTTTTTATTGATAGAATTTCTATTACTGAGAACATTGCTATACATCAAAGCAAAGCTATTTCTCCTCATTCAACCTCAGGGAGTGAGAGGTGCTACCTTGTTTTACTGCTGGGATTGTTAAACTACTGATAGTAGTTTGACACAACTAACTAGTCAGAGATAATGGGAACTGCAGATGCTGGAGAATTTGAGATAACAAGTGTAGAGCTGGATGAACACAGCAGGCTTCTTAAGATGCTGCTTGGCTTGCTGTGTTCATCCAGCTCTATACTTTATTAACTGGCTTTGCAAGTTAATTTGAGATAATAGTTAACAGCCACACAGAGGCAGACTGGATACAAATGGTGAATTCCTGCTCTAAAATCATATCATTAAACCAGTTGCATTTTTACAATAATCTGGCAGCTTCATTGTCAGGTTTCTGACCCAGTGTTTTTGTTCCTAGAATTTTTTTTTGCAAACAATTCACATTTCCCAGTGCCACAATGGGATTTGTGTGCACTGAATTATTTGTCTATACCTCTGGGTTACTAGTCAAGTAACATAGCCATTTATGGTTGTACCTTAGGCTTTGCCTGTGGAACAAGTAGTAATCCTGATTGTTTCTGTTTGACACAAACCCAGAGGAATGTTCCCAACCCTCAAAAGCATGCGCAATAGTGAGAAATTTGGGAGAATACTGTCAGAACGAAAAGAATAATGTGAATTGCAGCATCCAACAAAACAAGAGTCCGACAAGGTTTCAGTAGATGAGAGTCTCACTGGTAAAGCTGGGGAACTTATCTCTATACATTTGCCTTTCAGTATTAACTAATCCCACTTCATTTCCCTGCGGTTTATGATTCTGGAAGGCACTGACAAGAAATTAGGTCTCTCCAATTCCTGATTTGGAAGTCTGAGCAATTACCTGGTGGATGAATCTTGTTGGTTGCTTTTCCGAGCCTCTACGCTCAGCTTTTTTCAGCAACATCTTAACAACTTAACTACCTCAACACTACGTTACTACCTTGAGGAGCTCACTGACACCTTATATTGCAATGCTGCGGCTAAGTTCCTGCACATTCAGGAATGCTTACCCACCTCATGCATCTGCACAGGATGTATCTCAGCTCTGCTAGTTTGCTTTCTTTGCACTTACTCACTTTGCACTTAATTGGAGGTTCGCAGCATCTTTGTCTTACGTTGCTTCTCAGCGCAGACAGGAAGCCAGCTTGTCATGGCTACTAGCACTGACCAGGCAAGGAGGAAGACATGTTGCTCAAAGGTGGTGTACTAACAATGTCACACCTACAACATGCAGAGGTATTGTATGCAGCAAAAGCATTGCATGCATTTCAACTGAATGGCCAAGCCTGCAAGTCAAAGGGGAGCAGTCCATAATTGAGTGAAGGGGAACCATGCTTTCTCAGGAGTGCTGCCACACTCAGTCAAGACATCTCAGTTCAGGGGATTTGACCACAATTAGTCCTGAGGATATGGGGTCTAAATATTAATGTCGGTCATTGGGGAGCAGTCAATTCTCCAGTCTCTGGGAAACTCAAGTGCGGAGGATGGAGCCATCATGAAGTGAAGAAGACAGGAAGGCTTTGTGGCTTGCAGAGATGAGTTAGGAGAGGCTTATTGAGTCAAAATATTGCATGTGATAGTGAGAATGGTAGTCCACACCCTTCTGTGGCAATGCATTCCACACATTAACCACCCTTTGGCTGAAGAAATGCCTCCTCATCTCAGTTCTAAAGGGTGGACTCTTCACTCTGAGTCTGTGCCCTTGGTTCCTAGTATCTCCTGCTAGCAGAAACACCTTCTCCATGTATCCAGGCCCTCTCAGTATTCTGTAAGTTTCAATCAGATCCCCCCTCATCCTTGTAAACTCCATCGAGTACAGACCCAGAGTCCTCAGCTGCTCCTCATACAAGCCCTTCGTCCCCAGGATCATTCTTGAAAACCACCTTTGGACCCCTTCAAGGCCAGGACATTTTTCCTTACATCCGGGGCCCAAAATTGCTCACAATATTCCAAATGCAATCTGACCAGAGCTTTATACAGCCTTAGCAGTATGTTTGTGCTCTTGTACTTTAGCCCTCTTGAAAAGAATGCTAAATTGCATTTGCCTTCCTAACTGCCAGTTGAACCTGCATGTTAATCTTATGAGAATCCTGAACTAGCACTCCTGAAGTTCGTTTTGTGCTTCAGACTTCTGAAGCCTTTCTCTGCCTCTATTCTTCCTACCAAAGTGCATACACTCACACTTGCCCACATTGTATTCCATCTGCTGTTTCTCTGCCCACTCACCTAGTCTGCCCAAGTCCTTCTGCAGCCTCGCCACCTCCTCAACACTGTCTTGTATCATCTGCAATTCTCACAACAATGTCCTCAGTTCCTTCGTCCACATCGTTAATGTATAACGTGAACAGTTGTGGTCCCAACACTGACCCCTGCAGAACTCACTCCTTTTGTCACCGAGTGCCGCTTTGAAAAAGACCCATTTATCCCCACTAGCTGCTTTTTGCCCATCAGTCAATCCTCTACCTATGCCACCACCTTGCCTCTAACATCATGAGCACTTATCATATTTAGCAGCCTCCTGTCTCAACATCTTGTCAAAAGCCTTCTGGAAATCTAAGTAGATCACGTCCACTCGCTTTCCTTTGTCGAACTTGCTTTCTACCTCCTCAAAGAATTCTAGTAGATTTATTAGACCACCCCTTGATGAAGCCATACTGACTGTGCCCCATTTTATCATGCATTTCCATGTACTCTGCAATCCTATTGTTAGTAATGGGCTCAAAAATCTTAACAACCAAGGTCAGGCTAACTGGCCTATTTTCTGCATCTTTACCTTCTTAAACAGAGTTGCTACATTTGCCATTTTCCAGTTCTCTGGGACCCTCCCTGACTCCAGTGATTCCTGAAGGATCACTACTAATGCCTCAACAAGCTCCTCAGCTATTTCCTTCCGAACTTGGTGTGTAGTCCATCTGGTCTGGTTGATTTATCCTCCTTCAGACCTTTCAGTGTCCCCAGCACCACCTCCTTAATGAGGGCAACTCGACTCACTTCTGACAACTGATTCTCTTGAAGTTCTAGTATGCAGCTGGTGTCTTCAACTGTTTAACCTGATGCAAAGTATCTATTCAGTTCAGCTGCTGTTTCTTTCCTTGAATTGCCTGCTCCTCCAGCCTCATTTTCCATCGTCTAATGTCCACTCTTGCCTTTTTTATAGAACCCCTATAGTGTGGAAGCAGGCTGTTTGGCCCACACCGATCCACAGAACATTCCACTCAGACCCATAAACCCAACTATTCTACACGTCCCTGAATACTACAGGCGATTCAGCATGGTCAGTACACCTAGTCTGCACATCTTTGCACTGTGGGAGGAAACCCGAGCATCCGGAGAAAACCCACGCAGACACGGGGAGAATGTACAAACTCCACACAGACGGTCAACCAAAGGTGGAATCAAACCCGGGTCCCTGGCTCTGTGAGGCAGCAGTGCTGACTACTGAGCTGCTGTACCGCCAAGATTAGTTTAGAAGTGTAAAGAACTTCTGGGTTATGCTTGAGCCAGGTAGGCATCAAACCTGCAATCTCCTGATCCCTAGTCAGGCAGGTTATCCATTGTGTCACTGGCTCTTTCTCTTCACTTTTTTATTGGCGTGCCTCACTTTGGATGGGATCTCTCCTTCCTGACTGAGCTTATGTTGCCAACACTGGAAGGAGCTGGCGGTGGTCAGCACCTCCACCTCTGAGACTGCATGGTTCAACAAGAAAGGTGCAAAGAGACTGGGTGAATGAAGTAAGGAGCAGAAGATGGTCAAGGCACGTGGAGCAAATCCTGTGAAACTCTCCAAATATCACACAGCCAAAAATGAGAAGATTCAGCCCAACAACTTCCCTGTGATCCTACATAATATAACACTTCAATAAGTATACTCTCTCAGCTTGTTAATTTTAACAGGTATAGAGCAGCATATCTTGCAACTGCTAAGTTTAGACTTCATTAAAATATGGCACAACAAATTTGTGTCCTAGTGAGAGATGCAATTAACCACAATCAGGTCTGATTAGCATAATTAAGGGACAAGACAAGGTAGAATTTATGTTTTTAAATGATAGAACTTTAGTTGTGGTTACATACTTTTCAGCAGGCCAAGTGAAGAGAGCTGACCAAGGCATGGGATCAGCAGGGGGAGCTGACAAGGAGAGTGGGAGTGTGAGCAGGACCAGCAGGGGGAACGGACCAGGGGAGCGGGATCAGCACGGGGAGCTGACAAGGAGAGTGGGAGTGGGAGCGGGTTCAGCAGGGGGAGCTGACCAGGGGTGTGGGACCAGCAGGGGGAGCTGACAAGGAGAGTGGGAGTGGGAGCGGGAGTGGGATCAGCAGGGGGAGCTGACTAGGGGAGCGGGAGTGGGATCAGCAAGGGGAGCTGATCAGGGGCATGGGACCAGCAGTGGGAGCTGACAAGGAGAGTGGGAGTGGGAGCGGGAGTGGGATCAGCAGGGGGAGCTGGCCGGGGTAGTGGGAGCGGGATCAACAGGGGAGCGGGATCAGCAGGGGGAGCTGACCAGGGGAGCGGGATCAGCAGGGGGAGCTGACCAGGGGAGCGGGATCAGCAGGGGGAGCTGACCAGGGGAGCGGGATCAGCAGGTGGAGCTGACCAGGGGAGCGGGATCAGCAGGTGGAGCTGACCAGGGGAGCGGGATCAGCAGGGGGAGCTGACCAGGGGAGCGGGATCAGCAGGTGGAGCTGACCAGGGGAACGGGATCAGCAGATGGAGCTGACCAGGGGAGCTGGACTGCCATGGTGTGGGTTGCGGTAGAGGGACTGTCTAGGGTTCAGTTTATTAGTAAACTTTCAGGATCTTGAATGTCTGAAAAGGATCTTCCTTCTGGTTCCTCTTCTCTCCTAGAAAGAGCTGAGGTATTGTAAGTTCCATTCCAAACCATGTGCTTGAATGACTTTGAACTAAATTGTCATACCTTCCTTGTTGTAGGATTTAAATCCTGGAACTCCCTAACATACATTACATTATTCATTTGTGTGATGAACAAAATGTCTTTCTGGCTTCACAGCAGCATCCTCTTGTTGTTGAACATTGCTCATGTCTTTACTTCATAATAACAGCGTGAAACAGCCAGCGTTATTTATCTTGAAGTATTTGGAATATCTTCACCGTCCCAGAGTTACCTGAGGGTAGCCTTCACTCATTCCAGGATTGAATGTGCCATCTTCAGGCCCATTCATGTGTTTTGCACAATACACGATAAGATGTGATCTGATCAGGGTAGCCATTGCTACACAGGATTGCTCATCCTAGTGGTTTGTAGTTTTGCTGAAGAAGAGTCATATCAAACTCAAACCATTAATTCTGTTTCTTCCTCCACAAATGCTGCTGGATTTCTCCAGTATGGCTAGCGAATTGGTTTGCTTATAGGAAGCAGGGAATTGGTACATATGGTTCATTTCCATATTGGCAGGGTGTGACAAGTGGAATGCAATATGGCTAATTGTTTAGACCTCAACTGTTTATAATTTATATCAATGATCTGGTGAAGGAAACAAATGCATGGAGGTTAAAATGGCTGATGACACAATGTTGGGTAGCAAAGTAAGTCGTGAAGGGGACATATCATCTTTGCAAAAGGATATAGATAGGCTAAGTAACTGACAAAAGGTTTCCACATAAAGTATAACATGGGGAAAATGTAAACTTGTCTGCATTGACAGGAGGAATAGAAAGGCAATATACAGTTTAAATGGACAGTACACAGAACATAGAACATTACAGCACAATACTTCGGCCCTCGATGTTATGCCGACCTGCCATACCAATCTCAAGCCCATCTAACCTACACTATTCCACGTACGTCCATATGCTTAGCCAATGACGACTTAAATGTACTTAAAGTTGGTGAATCTACTACCATTGCAGGTAAAGTGTTCCATTCCCTTACTACTCTCTGAGTAAAGAAACTACCCCTGACATCTGTCCTATATCTTTCACCCCCCAATTTAAAGCTATGCCCCCTCGTGCTCGCCGTCACCATCCTAGGAAAAAGGCTCTCCCTATCCACCCTATCTAACCCTCTGATTATTTTATATGTTTCAATTAGGTCACCTCTCAACCTTCTTCTCTCTAATGAAAACAGCCTCAAGTCCCTCAGCCTTTCCTCGTAAGATCTTCCCTCCATACCAGGCAACATCCTAGTAAATCTCCTCTGCACCCTTTCCACAGCTTCCACTTTCTTCTTGTACTGCGGTGACCAGAACTGTATGCAGCACTCTGAAGTACAGAGGGTTCTAGGTGTCCTGTTTCATGAATTACAAAAAGTTAGCTTGCACATACAGCAGTTAAGCAGGAAAGCAAAAGGAAGTTTAGCTACTGCAAAGCTACATAGAGCATTGGTGAGGCCAGATCTGGAGTACTGTGTACAGTTTTGGCCTCCTTATTTCAGAAAGGTTGTAAATGCATTTGAGGCAGGTCAGAGATTTATCATATGAGAAAATGTCAGAAAAGCTGGGCCAGCATCGGAGTTGAGAAGCAGAAGAGATGATCTCATTGAGAAATAAGTGAACATAGGGACTTGACATGCTGGATGCTGAAAGGATGTTTATTCTTGTGGGGGAGACTACAACTGGGGGACACAGCTTTATATCAGGGGTTCCCCATATAAGACTTAGGTGATGAGGAATTTGTTTGCTTAGAGTGTTGTGAATATTTGGAACTCTCTTCTGCTGAGAATGGTGGGGGTTGGGTTTTAAATACTGTCAGGCAGTGCTATGAAGATGCTTTATATTTAATATTGCTTGGAGAAGTCAAGGTTTGAAGGATTGCGGAAAATTGATTTATTTCAACTTTTCTGGAAATATACAGAATGGCTACTTAAAAAAAGATCATTGCAAGTTTACTGTGGATATTGGAGATTTTTTTTTTAACAAGATTTCCTGTAAATCATATGACTGGTGATAGATAACTCTTTACTTTGCTGTAGACATATGCTGGGGCTGATCTGAACAGTGACCCTCCCTTTCCTGGACCTCTCCATCTCCATTTCCACTAACTGTCTCAGCACCGACACCTATTTCAAACTCACCGACCCCCACAGCTACCTAGATTACAGCTTCTCCCACCCACCTACCTGCAAGAATGTGATCCCATATTCCCAATTCCTCTGCCTCTGCTGCAAGTGCTCCCAAGATGGAGCGCTGCACTCCCGAACATCCCTGATGTCGTCCTACTTCAAGGGCCGTAGCACGCATTTCCCCCCCCGTCCCACTTTATAATACCTTCAACTGTATTTCTTGCATCTCCTGCACTTCTGCCCTCAAACTCCTCTCCCCAACAAAATGGACAGAGACCCCTGTTCTCACATACCACCCCACCAACCTCTGCATCCAGTGCATTGTCCTCTGCCACTTCCACCACCTACAACCCGACCCCACCAGCAAAAATATATTTCCCTCCCCACCCCTATCTGCCTTTCGTAGGGGCCACTCTCTCTGCGACTCCCTCGTCCGCTCCATCCTCCTCATTAGCCTCACCACCCCCCCAGCAAGTTTCCCTGCAACTGCAGGAAGTGCTGCATCTGACCTTACACCTTCCCCCCCATACCTCCATCCAGGGTCCAAAACATATCTGGCAGGGGTTCACCAGCGCACCCATCAATGTTCAGTGTGGTCTACTGTATCCATTGCTCCTGACGTGGCCTCCTCTCTGTCGGTGAGATCAAGCGCAGACTTGGTGACGGATTCACAGAGCACCTGCACTCTGTATGCTATAATCAACAACACCTGCTGGTTGCCAACCATCGCAACTGCTCCTCCTACTCCCTTGGTGAGATGTCCATCCTGGGCCTCTTCAGTGCCACAATGATGCCATAAGAAAACTGGAGGAGCAACACCTTATATTCCACCTCGGGTCAGATGTGGATTTAGCCCGATGGCCTAAACTTGGATTTCACTAGTTTTAAATCTCCCCATTCCTGGCCTCATCCTATATCCAACCCTCCCTCTCATCCCCGCCTCCTTGACCAGACACAACCTGTCCATCTTCTCTCTGACCTTTGTGCCCCGCCCATCCCATGACCTATCTCCACAATCTCTAACCTGCATTCACCTATCACCATCTCACCTACCTTTCCCAAGCTCCTCCCACCTCCCTCTATTTATTTTTGAGCCCTTTTCCCCCTCCCCAGACCCGATGAAGGGTGTAAATCCGAAACATTGACTTTCCTGCTTCTCTAATGCTGCCTGGCCTGCTGTGATCCCCCAGCTCCACGCTGTGTTGACTTTGACTCCAGCATCTGCAGTTCCTGCTATCTCTGACTGGTTTGGAGAGATGTTTATTTTGTCTGAGGGAAGCCTGCTAAGACCAAACAGCCTATCTGACCTCTTGTCATCTTGGAAAGGAAAACTTTCTTGTTAAGTTCGAAGTGTTTGTTCTTTTGAAACAATGATTGAAAAAACATCAAGATTTTACTTCCCGAGCAATCTGCGTCTGCAAAATTCAAAGACAGCCCTGCATGATTAATGACTTGATCACATGAGCAAGAACATTAGAGCAACAGATTCCGGAATATTCAAAGTTTTATTGCTACTGTCTTCCAGAATTACGCATTGGCCAATCGTTTTATTTATCACAGAGTCAACATCTGCAAAGAATGTTGTTTTTCTTTTCCAAAGGGAAGGAGAGAGAGAGAGTCTGTGTGCGCGTGGTTTTATATGCGTGTTTTGGAAATAAGCATTTTTGTTTCTATGTTACCAGTGTATGTGTATGTTAACCAGTTATTGAATCTTCATTGAATAAGTTGTGTTTTGATGATAAGCTGATAATTGTGTAGATCAGGATACCTGGTTGATGGATCTTTTTGTTTAACACCTGCTATGCCATTTTATTGGTCATCTTTAGTAACTGGGAAAATATTTTAATTTTATGTTGCGATCTAAGGAGTTACAGGACTTAAATGATAGTGCATTCCTTCAGCCTCGGTCATAATAATTGAGGTAGACAGTAGATAAAAGAGTTACTGGTCAGTGGGGTTGAGGCCACAATTGGATTAGCTATGACCTTGTCGAAAGCGGAGCAAGCTCAACTCCAGGTCTCATGTATTATCGTTGTATGTTATTCATGGGTGTTGTCAAAAAATACTTTCTCAGGCAAATGATGATGGAAAAATCAAGCTCAAATTTGGTTGAGCCAAGGTCATATGAAATTTCAAAATTTAGTATTTGTAAAGTGTACAGGGCAAGATGGTCAAATGTAGGAGCAGAAGTAGGCCATTCAGCCCATCGAGTCTGCTCTGCCATTCACTGGGATCATGGCTGATTTAATGATCCTTAACTCTTCTAAACTCAAATGAGTATAAGTCCAGTATACTGAACCTGCCCTCAAAAAACAATTCCTCCAGTGAACCTTCACTGAACTGTCTGCATTGCCAATCATTGAACAAAAATACAAATACAGATTTTGGATCCTTGTTTTTGACACCTGTGATCTGTCATTTCTTTCTTCCACAGGCTCCTGAAAAACAAACCAAATTCCAGCTGTCAGGATGTGGAGGATAACTTTGATGGCAATGTCTGCAGATGTACAGGTTTGTAGTTTTTTTCAATTAGCAATAATTTGGACAATGTATGTGATATCTTGAATGAGTTTCGGAGAATTACAAGCGATCAATTCACCTTCCTGCCCCCTTTTATTCATTATTCAGTGCTTTACCTCAAAGGCTTCTTGATGTCTGATGGTCTTGTCCATTTCTGCCATCTCTGGTGGTAGTTGTACATACTTCAGCTTGTAGATTGTTTTGGGGAATTGGGAAGTGAATTCCGTGCCACAGAATTCCCAGCCTTTTTCCTCCTCTTGTAGCTGTAGAATTTAATCAGCTAGTCCAGTTTAGTTCCTAGTCAGTGGTAGACACACAATAGAGTTAGTGGGTGGATTCATCAATGGTAATAACATTGAGTGTCATGCAGATATGTTTTGATTCTCTCTTGTTTGAGGTGATCATTGCCTGGTACTTGTGCGGTGTGAATATTACTTGTGAATTATTCAGTCCATGGCTGAGTATTGTCCAGTTTTTGCTGTATATGTACATACACTACTTCGGTATCTGAAGAAAAACTGAAAGAACTATGGATACTGTAAATCAGGAACAAAAGCAGAAGTTGCTGGAAGAGCTCAGCAGGTCTGGCAGTATCTGTGAAGAGAAAATCAGAGTTAACATTTTGGGTGTATTGGAAGGAAGGGTCACTGGACCCGAAACGTTAACTCTGATTTTTTTCTTCACAGATGCTGCCAGACCTGCTGAGCTTTTTCAGCAACTTCTGTTTTTGTTCAGTACCTGGAGAATTGGTAATTGTACTGAACATTGTACAGTCATCAGAGAACAACAGCTTTTTTGATGTAGCAAAGGCCATTTAAGAAGCAACTGCAGATATTTGGGTGTCTGACACTGCCCTGAGAAACTTCTGCAGTCCTGGGTCTGAGAAATGAACCTCCAGCAACCAAAACGTGACTTCCTTTGCGATACATATGACTCCAACCAGTAGAGAGCTTTCTCTCTGATTCCCATTGACTCCAAATTTTGGCTCAGAAGATCATTTACTGGGACCAATATGTTGAAGATTAAAAATAGCAAGAGTTAGAAAGTGCTGATGACAAAAGTTTGCAGGTCCCAGAACAACGTTTACACTGTTAGAGAGATCATTGAACAAGAAATTATCGGTATGTGTAACAAGGGTAAAGTAATAATTGGCGATCAAATTGACTAGGATAGTCTAAAAGGTGAGTTTTTAGAATGTTTTTGTAACGTGTGGAACCACTCAGGGACAAAGGCATTTTAGATCTAATATTATATGTTACAACATGTTTAATTATTAATTACAAAAGATCTGCTGGGAACTCGTGATCTAATGCAATTACATTCCATGTCACCTTTGAAAAGAACAGTGCCAAACAGAAACAAGATTCTTAAAATTAAACAACTGATTGAATTGGCACGAGGGCAGAAATAGCTGTCTGGGGATTTGGATTTCGATTGATAATTTGTTTTTATGCATTTGTGGAATGTGTGCTTTGCTGACTGTTCAATCCTAGTTGCTCTTGTCAAGTTAGAGATGAGCTGTCTTTTTGAACAACTGCAGTCCATTTAGGATAATTAAATCCACGGTGCTATTAGAGAGGGGGTCCCAAGTCTTTGACCCAGAGACATTGAAGTAACAATGAAATATTTTCAAGTTAGGAGAATGAATGGCATGGAGGGGAACTTGCAGGATGTGGGGTTCTCATGAATTTGCTGCCCTTGTCCTTCCAGATGGCAGTGGTTATGGGCTTGTAAGGTACTTTCTAAGGTGAGTTGTTGCGGTGTATCTTGTAGATGGTGCACACTGCTGCTACTGCCCCTTTGAGGTGTTGGGAATGAATGTTTGTTGATATTGTGTCAGTCAAGGGGCTGCTTGGGAGCTGCACTCACCCAGATAAGTAGACTGATTTGTGCCTTATAGATAGTGGACAGAATCTGGAGAGTCAGGAGGCAAGTTTCTTTCTCTAGGATTCCTAGCCTCTGACTTGCTCTTATAGCTGTAATGTTTATATAACCGTTCCAATTCAGTTTCAGGTCAATGGTAGCTCCCAGGGTGTTGAGCATGGGGTGTCATTGATGGTAATGGCAGTGAATGTCAAGTGGTAATGGTTAGATTCTCTCTCTGGAGATAGTCAATGCCTGACATTTGTGTATCACAAATGTTACTCGCCATTTGTTAGCTCAAAATTGGATTTTGTCAAGGTCTTGCTGTAAGTGAATGCAGACCACTGCAGCGTGTGAGGAGTCACAAACGATGCTGAACATATTGCAATTATCTACAAATCTCCCCACTTCTGACTTGATGATGGAAGGAAGGTGACTGATGCACTAGGTGGTGACGGTTACCCTATCCTGAAGAACTTGTGCAGAGGTGTCTTGGAGCTGAGATGAATAATCTCTGACATCTGCATAACTATCTAACTTTGTGCCAGATATGACTCCAACTAATGCGGTCTTGATGTCAAATTGCCAAAACGTATGGACGATAAGGATTTGAAGCCTAATAATCATGATGATATTGAATAGCACAGTAGGTTTGGTGGACTATTTAGTCTTTGTTATTACTATTTCTTACTATTGGTCCTGCAAAATGCTCTGAAACATTTCACTACATTTGGCCATTAAATGCAAGCTATTGTTACTGTAGAAAAGAAGAACTAATTGAAGAACCCAAATAAATGCAGAGCTGAATACTTAGTGGCTACATCGGAGACCATCAAGGTTGCAAGCAATGCAGGATGAATGATTTTTAACTCAAAGAAGACAGCAACTGGTGAAATATAAGCAATTGGTAGAAAAATAAAAAGGTGCAGACAGAAATGCCCCCTTTAGGTTTGTATCAAATTGACTTTTTAATTTTGACTTGTGAATAATTTTCTTACCCTTATTGGAGTAAAAACATGATAATTAAATACGCAGGAAATACCTGACAAATTGTTTTTGCTAACTTGCTACTTTCTATCTGATCAATCCAGGCTATCGACCTATTTTGGATGCCATGAAGTCTTTTGTAAAGAACACAGACACAAAGCTGGGAGGTTCCTTTGTTGATATAGAGGTAAAACTGAAATTGTTATGATTTAAAATTTAGTTTTCTCTTGATAATGAAATTAGATTCAGATGTTACATAGTCCCAGCAGCATTAGACTATTCGGCTCATCGAGTCTACGCCACCATTCAGTCATGGCTGTTATATTTTTGAACCGCCTTCTCCCTACAATCCTTGATCCCCCTACCAATCAAGAACCGATGTATCTCTGTTTTAAATACATGCAATGACATAGCTTTGACAGCTCTCTGCGGCGATGTGTTCCATAGATTAACCACACTCTGGCTGAAGAAATTGCTCCTCATCTCAGTTTTAAAGGGCCATCCCTTCTTCCCGAGGCAGTGTCCTCGGGTCCAAGTCTCTTCTACTATTGGAAATGTCTTCTCCGACTGTATTCAGGTCTTGCAGTATTCTGTAAGTTTCAATCAGATTCCCCCCTCATCCTTCTAAACTGCAGTTAGTACAGACCCAGAGTCATCAACCACTCGCATATGACAAAGCCTTCGTCCCCACAATGATTCTTGTAAACCTGATCTGGACCCTCGCCAATACCAGCAGATCCTTCCCTAGGTACGGGACCCAAACCTACTCTCAATATTCCAAATGCTGTATAGCCTTTTACAGCCTCAGCAATACATCTCTGTTCTTGTTCTTACATCTCTTATTCTAACCTCTTGAATGTTAAACTTCCTAACTGCTAACTGTGCCTGCATGTTACCCTGAAACGAATCCTGAATTAGGACTTCTAATTCCTTTTGTGCTTCAGATTTCTGAAGCCCTTCCTGATTTAGAAAATAGTGTGTACCTCTACTGTTCCAGCAAAGTGCATAATCTCACACTTTCCCACATTGTGTACCATCTGCAACTTCTTTGCCCACTCTGCTAGCCCGTCCATGTCCTTCTGCAGCCTCCCTGCCACCTCACTGCTACCTGCCTCTCCAACTATTTTGTGCGATCTGCAAACTTAGCAACAATTCCCCTCAGCACCTTCGTCCAGATCTTTAGTGTATAGGGCGAATAGTTGTGTTCCCAACACTGACCCCTGTGGAACCCCATAAGTCACTGGGTACCATCCTGAAAATAACTCATTTTTATCCATTTTCTGCTTTCTGCCAGTCAGCCAATCCTTTGTCCAAGTTAATACCTTGCCCCTAACACAATGGTCTCGTATCTTATTTAGCAGCCTCTTGTGCAGCACTTTGTCAAAGGCTTCTAAAAAATTCCAAATAGCTCACGTTGACTGGCTTTCCTTTGTCGAACTTGCCTGTTATTTCTTCAAGGAGTTCTAATCGATTTGTTAGGCATAACCTACCTATGTTGAAGCCATGCCTGCTCCACCCTCCTTTACCTTACACTTCCGAGTACTCTGTGTTCACAACATTAATAATGGACTGGAAAATCTTACCAATGACCAGGGTCTGGCTATCTGGCCTATAGTTTCCTGTCAAGAGCTGGATGAACTCAGCAGGCCAAACAGCATCAGAGGAGCAGGAAAGCTGACGTTTCGGGTTGAGACCTTTCTTCAGAAATTCAGGTTTCTGAAGAAAGGTCTCAACCCGAAACGTCGGCTTTCCTGCTCCTCTGATGCTGCTTGGCCTGCTGTGTTCGTCCAGCTCAACACCGTGTTATCCCAGATTCTCCAGCATCGGCAGTTCCTACTATTCCAATAGTTTCTTGTGTTCTGCCTCCCTCGCTTCTTAGACAAGAGTGTTACTTTCACCATTTTCCAGTCTTTTGTGACCTTTCTTGACTCTAGTGATTCCTGAAAGATCACCACTAATGCCTCCACTTTCTCAACAGCTACCTCCTATAGCGCCATAGGAAAGATATTATTAAATTCTGTTCAGAAAAGATTTACCAGTATGTTGCTGGGAATGGAGTGTGTGAGTTATAAAAATAGGTTGGATAAGCTGGGACTTTTTCACTGCAGTGTAGTAGATTGAGGGAGGACCTTACAGAAGTTTACGAAATCACGAAGGGCATAGATAAGGTGTTTTTCCTTGGGTTGGGGAATTAAAAACTAGGGGACATATTTTGAAGGGTGAGAAAAGAAAGTTTTAGAAAGGACATGAGGGCAACATTTTTACTCAGAGTGGTTTGTGTATAGAATGAACTGCCAGAGGAAGTGATGGATGCAGATACAGTTACAACATTTAAACGACATTTGGATAAGCCCATGCGTAGGAAAGATTTGGAGGGATATGGGCCAAATGCATGCAAGTGGGACTAGTTTACCTTGGGAACATAGACTAGTTAGACTAAAGGATCTATTTCCATACTGTATGACTGTATGATTATAACTGTGGGGTGGAGTCCATCTGGTCCAGGTGATTTATTCATCTTCAGACCTTTCAGCTGCCCCGGTACCGCCTTCTTCGTGAAGACCACTACACTCACCTCTGCCCTCTGATTCTCTTGAAGTTTTTGTATGCAGCTGGTGTCTTATGCTGTGAAGACACGTGTAAGGCACCTATTCAGTTCATCTGACATATCTTTGTTCCCCGTTACTATTTCTCCAGCCTCATGTTTCAGCAATCCAACGTCCACGCCTGCCTCATCTTTCAGATATTAAAAAAAATCTTGCAAACTTCTTTAATTGTTACTAGCTAACTCATTCTCATACTTCATCCTCTCCCCCCCACCCTTCCACCCCCATTGCTTTCTAAAATTATCCCTACTTGTTTATAACGTCTTCCCAATCCTCTGGCTTCCCACTAACCCTCATTGCATTGCACGCTCCTTATTTTGCTTTTATGTTGTACTTGACTTCTGTCTTCAGCCATAGTTGCCTTGCCCTCCCCTTAGTATGCTTCTTATTCCTTAGGTTAATTCTGCTGTACCTTCCAAATTATCCCCAGATACTCCTGCCATTGCTGCTCCACCATCTTCACTGCTGGGCTTCGCTTCCAATCAAATCTGGCCGACTCCTCCCTCATTATCTTTTCTGAATTGAAATACTGTTACATCTGATTCTGTCTTCTCCCTCTCAAATTTCAGGTGAATTCTGTCACATTATGGGCACTGCCCCCTAGGCGTCCTTCACTTTAAACTCCGTAATCAGGTCAGCCTGATGACATGTCACCAAATCCAGGATCACCTGTCCTTGAGTGAGCTGTTGCAAAAGATCATGTCGTAGACATTCCACATATTCCTTTCTTTGAGATCCACCACCAGCCTGCTTTTCCCAGCTCTCTCTCAAATTGAATTTCCCCATTCTAATTGTAAGGGTATCTTTCTCACATGCCTTTTCTATCTCCTGATTTATTTTCTTCCCCCCCCGCCCATGTTCCGATTACTGCTGGGAGGCCTGTACGACAACTCCCATCAGGGCCTTTTTCTCTACTGTCATTCCTCATACAGATTCTACACCTTCTAACCCTGTATCCCTTTTGGATAAAGCTTCTGGTTTTTTCATGGCAGACACATTACTTTTTAAAGAAAATCATTCTTTGAATGTGGGAACTGCTGGAACACCAGGAGCAATGCCAGCTGCCAACAGTGTACCTATCACTGACCTCAGATCAATAAGGGACACAGCCTAATGGCTGAATGAGGACAGGATGAGGTTGTAAGGAAGGGATGTAGGCTAACTGGAAGAAGAGACCTGAAGAAAGGACAGAGGGCTGGGTTCCTCAGTCAGGCACTGAGTGCCCTTCAAACAGTGTGTAGCTGCCCATTTGGGACACCAGTGTCCACTGCAGATTAGGTACTGGCAGTGACAGGATGACGCCTTAAGGTGGGCGTTAATTGTTGGCCTCAATTAGTATTTGTTGTGGAAGGCTGTCCTTGTGGTTTCTACCCTCCTAACATAATTGGGTGGAGATGGGAAGGCAGCAGGGTACTTGCGCTACATACTGTCATCCAATTAAAATGACCTGACTTCAAACTTTCTGGGGTGGGGTAATACATTTTCTCATAGTTATCTCTTTGGGAGAGTGATAGTAAACTGCCTTTTTCATCTGCAGTGGTTTGTATGATAATCTTGCTCCTAACATGTTGTCAGGTAAGGTATTCCAAGATTTTGATTTACGGAAGACTATTAAAATGTGTCAGAATGACCTGTCCCTTCAAAAAATGTGTCCAACCTGCATCAGTTTATTTTTCCATTGATAGCTTACATCTTACCTGTTTCTGCTACCTCTGACCCCAAATCACCTACTTATTGATTGATTCAAGCACACTCAATGCTCTGCATTGGCATCACTGAGTATGGCTTATTTCTCCTTTTCTTTAGTGACTTTGAAGAAAATGCATTTCTTTAAGTTTACTTTCCCCGTCACACTTTGGTTATAGGGCCACTAAATTGAATGTTGATCTGATATTTATGATTCAGTGACATGTAACTACAGGTTAGAAAATGACTGCACTGCTATCATTCCAACTAATGGATGTAAGTTTGCTCGCTGAGCTGGAAGGTTACTTTTCAGACGTTTCGTCACCATTCTAGGTAACATCATCAGTGAGCTTCCAGTGAAGCGCTGGTGTTATGTCCCGCTTTCTATTTATGTGTTTAGGCTTCCTTGGTTTGGTGATGTCATTTCTTGTGTTGGTGATGTCGTTTCCTGTTCTTTTTCTCAGAAGGTGGTAGATGGGCACCAAATCAATGTTTGTTGATGGAGTCCCGGTTGGAATGCCATGCTTCTAGGAATTCTCATGCGTGTCTCTGTTTGGCTTGTCCCAGGATGGATGTGTTGTCCCAATCAAAGTCTGAAAACGAACCTTCCAGCTCAGCAAGCAAACTTACATCCAGAACCTCAACCTGAGCTACAAATCTTCTCAAAACTCGCTAATTTCAACTAATGCAGAGGGAGCAAAGAGGCAACTGCTCATCTCATTGTTCTTACGGTGGCTTGTTAAACTTAGAAACTGTAGTCCTATATCCAGAACCGAGTCATGGATACATAAAATAAGAGCGATCGTTGTAATAGAGTCATATAACATGGAAACAGACCCTTTGGTCCAACTAGGACATGCCGACCATGTTCCCAAACTAGCCTAATCCTACCTGTCAGCATTTGGCCCACATCCCTCCAAACCTTTCCTATTCATGTACTTATCCAAATGTCTTTTAAATGTTGTATCTGTACCTGCAACCACCACTCCCTCTAGCAGTTCCATCCACACATGCCACCCCCTTTAGTAGTTATTTCCTCATTGACATTCTGATGGCAGGCAGGTAATTGGCAGGGTGTTTTTCATTTGGTAGTGGGATTGGATGCCACTGACAATACACTTATTACCAATCCCATTATCCTGGAACCCCCACACTACTGTTAGGGAAGGCACTCCAGGATAATGACCTAGTGGTAATGAAGGAAGCACTATATAGTTCAAGTCAGTGTGTGTATGACTTGAAGAGGAACTTGCAGTTCATGGTGTTCCCGTGAGTCTGCTGCCTTGCCCTTCGGTGATAGAACCGACAGGTTTGGCAGATGCTGCTCTAGGAATCTTGAGCAGGTAGAGCAAGCTGCTGCTGCTGTGTATTGTTGGTGGAGGGAGTGAATGTTTAATGGTTGAGATACCAATCAAGCAAGTTAGTTTGCGCTGGATGGTGCTGAGCTTCTAGATATTGTCGTAACCGTACTCATCTGAGCAGTGGAAGTTCATCCATCATACTTCTGACTTTAAACTAAATAATTCAATTGAATGGAAATTTATGAAAAAAGTTAAAGGGGTTATCAAAGTTTCCAGCACAAGGATAAAAGTGGATGTAGATTCAGTTATAAACTGGGATGAAAAGCAGCACAGCTAATATCCCTGATGGTACATGATCTGACGCCTTTGAAGATGATGGGCTCTTGCTCACAAGGAGACCCCTGTTGGACTCATCCTGGGGATTTAAGAGGAAACAGAATTCTCTTGCTTGATAAGGTCTGAAATCAGGAATGTAACAATCATAACTATCTTCAAGAGGGAGATAGCTCATGCTGTCAAAATAATTGAGCTATTTCCCTTTTGTCTGCCGTAGGGAAAATGGTGGCATGCATTCCCCAGAATCACTTACTCCCCATGGCTGAGGAAATATTGCCAGAGACACAGTGTGACAATAGTTCGTCGAGAGGAACTGCTGATTTGGGCAGGCAAATCAAAGTGAAATATTGAGGAAAGAACCAAAAGCTCTTAACTGTATTCATCAATCAGATCAAAGCGTCAGAGGCCAGGATTCCTGTAGCGAGTAACTCACTACCTGAGTCCACAAAACCTCTCCACATCTTCAAGGCACAAGTCAGGAATGTGGTGGAATACTGCCCTCTTGCCCGGATGGCTGCAGCTCCGACAACACTCCAGAAGCTTGAAACCCTCCACCACTGCTGCTGAGCCAAAGATACCCACATCTTATGAATGAATTTACAAAAAATATAAGACACAAGTCCCTGTGGTACTCCCCTGAAATTTGGATGGCCAAGAAACACTGTCACAATCTCTACAGTGTTGTGATGGTATGAATGCATCGGTTTGTGTGGGAGATTTAAAATAGATGCCTTGCAGGTATTAAGTATTATCTAGATAGAAAACTCTTTCACCTCAACTGAATGGACCACCAAAAACACATTTAATCTACAATATATGGATAACTGTAGTGTTGTTGTCCACCTGCATTATATTTGCAAGCCACATTTGATCTCTTCAATTCTGCATATCTGTCTATCCTTGAAAGCTGTCAAAGCAAAGTTCATATCTATCCAGTGATAATGGGAACTGCAGATGCTGGAGAATCTCTCTGATGAAGGTTCAAGGCCCGAAACATCAGCTTTTGTGCTCCTGGCCTGCTGTGTTCATCCAGCTCCACACTTTGTTATCTTCATATCTATCCAGAACGAGTCAGTCAAATATTCCATCTCTCATCTTCAGAACTGAGGACCGCCTCTGTCATGTTGTGTGGAATTGCCTCATGCTAAATAGGAATGACTTTAAAAAGATCTAGCAGCTCAAAAATTGGGCAGCGGGCCATCAGTAGCAGCAGAATTGTATCCAACCATAACCTATAACCTCACAATTTCTCACTCTACAATCATTAACAAATCAAAGGTCAATTCTGTTTCAGTGAAGAGTACAGGAGAGCATGCTAGGAGCAGCACTGGGCATATCTACAAATGAACAGCAACATGCACTGCTGTGCTGAAGAGCTAATGTAGCATGTAATTGAAGGCAGAAGTAAGTAATGACACAAGCAATGGACAGGTTTGAGATCTGCAGCTTGACCACATCCAACTATGAATGGCAATAAACAGTTAAACAATTAACAGGCAGAAGAGGCTCCACACATATCTCCATCCTCAATGATGAGGAGGCCAGCACATCCTCGCAGAAGACAAAGCTGAGCATTTGCATCCACCTTCAGCCAGAAGTGCTGAGTGAGCGATTCATTTTGGCCTCCTCCAGCATTGCATTGCAGTTACCAGTTTTCAACCAAGTTGCTTCATTCCCTGTGATATCAAGAAATGGTAGAATGGATACTGCAAGGATTTTGATCCCTGACCACATTCTGGCAACAGTAATGAAGATATTTGTTCCAGAGCTCGCTGCATCCTCAGCCAACCTGCTCCAGTACAGTGTCAATAGACAATAGGTGCAGGAGTAGGCCATTTGGCCCCTCGAGCCAGCACCACCATTCATTATGATCATGGCTGGTCCATGGGTGTCAATGTGAAGACACCCCTACTGGCAGTGATCTATAATTTGTTTGAATTTTACATTCAATCGGAAATAGAGGGTCTGAGACTATTACTTTACATGTAAATAAGGTGAATTCTGAGAGTATAAAAGCGGTGCTGGCTAAAGTGAACTGGCACATTAGGTAAAAAATCAATGCTGATGTTGTGGCAAATGCTTAAGGGGATATTTCAGAATACACAGAATAGATACATTAAATCAGCAAGGAAAAATGTTAACGGATGGACGTACCATCTGTCTTTGGCTAGTATCAGGCTAAAAGAAAAAGTCCAAAGACAAGTGGCAGATCAAAAGATTTGACAGAATATTAGAAACAGCTGAGCATAAAAAGAAAGGAATTAAAAAAACCTAGTCAGAAATATAGAAACAAATTGTAGGAGTCGATATAAATATTTCAAAAGGAGTGGAAAAAAATGTCCTTTGTTTCTATAGAAAGATACTGGAGAATCATTAATAGAAAATTGAACTGAACAGATATCTTGCATTGGTCTTCACTATAATGGACACAGATAACATCCTAGAAGCAGCAATGAAGCAGGAAGTGGAAGGGAGAGAGGAACTTTGTTAAACATAATCACCAGAGAAGTACTCATTAAATTATTGGAGCTGAGGACTAACAAGTGGCTGGGGCCTGATGGGTTTCATCCTAGGCTCTTAAAAGAAGGAGCTAGTAAGAGAGTTGATACTTTGGATTTAATTTTTCTAAGCTCCCTTGATTCGCAGACAGTCTCATTAGATTAGAAGACAGCAAATGTAACTCCTTCATTAAAAAAGGGAGGGAGACAGAGAGTAGGAGATCAGTAACTTAACATTTTCCCAATAACAGATGTTGGAAGTTCCAATTAAAGAAAGTATAATAGGGCACTTGGATAAATTCATGATAATCAGGCAGAGTCAAAGTGGCTTTGCAACAGTGATTAATCTTATTGGAATTCTTTGAGGAAGCAGAACACATGCTCTTGATAAAGGGGAATCAGTTGATGTACTGAACTTAGATTTCCAGAATGCTTTTGATAAGATGCTCATCAGAGGCTGTTGTGGAAAATAAGACCTCTTTGTATAGGGGATTGCATATTGGCATGATAAATATTCATTGGCTAACTGAAAGCAGAGAGTAGGCATAAATGAGTGTTTTTTAAGATTGGCAGGGTGCAAAGAGTGGTAGGCCACAAAGTTTGATGCTTGGACCTCTACTTTTCACAGTTGACATAAATGACTTCGATGAAGGGATGAACAATATAGTTCTTAAATTTGCTGATGGTGCAAAGAAGGGTAGGAAAGTAAGTTGTGAAGAGTACACAGAGGCTAGAAAAAGGTACATCAGTTAAATGAATGAATAAAGATGCAGCAAATGGAGTATAATAGGTGCATGTGGAATTATACATCTTGGAAGAATAAAAAGAAAGCATATTGTCTGACTGGTGAGAAATTGCAGAGCTGTGGGATGCAGATGGATCTGAGTGTCTAAGTTAATGAGTTGTAAAAGGTTTATGTGCAAGTGCAGCAAATAATTAGTGAAGCTTATAGAATTTTATATATTACAAAGCTAATTGCATATAACAATACGGAGGTAATAGTTCAGCTGTACAGTATTTGCCAGACCTTGCCATCAAAGCATGATTTGGCTGATTGTGGAGCCTGATCAAGGAGCCTCAACAAAACTACAGTAATTGAGAATGGGGGAAAACCGTCCACAGTTGGAATCATGCACAATGGAAGGTGCTTCTTGTTGGAGATCATTTCCTTCAGTTGCAGGACAGCACCACAGGAGTTCCACAGAATAATATTCCAGACCTAACCACTTTTAGCTGCTTCATCATGAATGTTTGCTTCATCCTAAGGTCAGATGTTCGCTGATAATTGCACAACGTTCAGCTCTATTCACACTTCCGCAGGTACTGAAGCAGTCCATGTCCAAATGGAGTAAGACCTGAGCAATATCCAGGCTTGGTTGAGAAGAGGCAAGTAACTTGCACGTAACATGGACCACCCCAAACCCCTTCAACTATATTAAGAAGACAGCTTAACCCCAATTCTTCTTATTTTTAAAGGCAAGAATAAGGTGTTATGGCAGGATGCAATATGCTTGGTCAAACTACCAGGCTCAAAGCAAAACTTACTTGATTCTTGGATGACAGTTAAAATACAAACAAAAGAAACAAATATTGGAATAACTTAATTCTATTGGGAAAATACTAACCAGCATTTGTTTCAATATAGTAACATCTTGTACATACACTCTTGGCAAAGGTAAATTCTGTAAAAGAGATCGTCTATGTGCACTTCTCCAGTCCAGGAGGAAAGGACGTCAAGAGAAAACTCTGGGATAGCAAGAAGTGCGCTGGAGTCAGAGTCAATGCACTATGGAGCTGGAGGAACACAGGTCACGTAGCATCAGAGGAGCAGGACAGAAGCCGTGTGTGTGTGTGTGTGTGTGTGTGTGTGTGTGTGTGTGAAAAAGAGAGAGAGAACTCAAACACTTCGCTGTAGCAGGGAGACATGTATAGCAGCTTTCAGACCCAACAACAATTGAAAGTTAAAACTAAAATCCTAATTCTGTGGGAGCTTGACCCCACCCATTCAGGCTGCTTTCGTTGTTCCAACTTTTAAAAAGACAAGGCCTCACAAACTGTTTATTGTATTGGCTTGGCACTCTTTCTCAACTCTTCATTTAAAAAAAAACTAGGACAAAATACACCTCATAAAGCCATGGTATCGTCACATGTGCCACACAAGGACAAATAATAGCCATTTCCACTAAGCGGGAATCTAACCAACTGCTGTTAATGTTCGACGGCATTAACATCACTGAATCTCTCATTACCGATATCCTGGGGGTTGCAATCAAGTAAAGACTGAACTGGACCAACCATATAAATACTGTGGTTACCAGAACCGGTTAGGGGCTAGAAATTCTGCACTAAGTAACTCAACCCCTGTATCTGTAATTCCTATCCATCATCTACAAGGCAGAAATCAGGAGTGTAATTGAATATTAAGATAATAAAATGTGAGGCTGGATGAACACAGCAGGCCAAGCAGCATCTCAGGAGCACAAAAGCTGACGTTTTGGGCCTGGACCCTTCATCAGAGAGGGGGATGGGGAGAGGGAACTGGAATAAATAGGGAGAGAGGGGGAGGCGGACCGAAGATGGAGAGTAAAGAAGATAGGTGGAGAGAGTATAGGTGGGGAGGTAGGGAGGGGATAGGTCAGTCCAGGGAAGACGGACAGGTCAAGGAGGTGGGATGAGTTAGTAGGTAGATGGGGGTGCGGCTTGGGGTGGGAGGAAGGGATGGATGAGAGGAAGAACCGCTTAGGGAGGCAGAGACAGGTTGGACTGGTTTTGGGATGCAGTGGGTGGGGGGGAAGAGCTGGGCTGGTTGTGTGGTTTCACCAGTTTCGGGGTATCCCCTTCCCCTGCTGCATTCCTGGACCGGCCCAGTTCGTCCCCTCCCCCCACTGCACCACACAACCAGCCCAGCTCTTCCCCCCCCCCCCACCCACTGCATCCCAAAACCAGTCCAACCTGTCTCTGCCTCCCTAACCGGTTCTTCCTCTCACCCATCCCTTCCTCCCACCCCAAGCCGCACCCCCATCTACCTACTAACCTCATCCCACCTCCTTGACCTGTCCGTCTTCCCTGGACTGACCTATCCCCTCCCTACCTCCCCACCTATACTCTCTCCACCTATCTCCTTCACTCTCCATCTTCAGTCCGCCTCCCCCTCTCTCCCTATTTATTCCAGTTCCCTCTCCCCATCCCCGTCTCTGATGAAGGGTCCAGGCCCGAAACGTCAGCTTTTGTGCTCCTGAGATGCTGCTTGGCCTGCTGTGTTCATCCAGCCTCACACTTTATTATCTTGGAATTCTCCAGCATCTGCAGTTCCCATTATCTCTGTAATTGAATATTGTCCACTTCCCTGAATGAATGCAGCTCCAAAAATACTCAAAAGCTCGATGCCATACAGATTGTCGAAACTCTCAATCTCTACCATCTAGTAGATGCATGAAGGCACCGCCACCTGCAAGTTTTTCTCCAAACCATGCACTATCATGACTTGGAAACGTACTGCCTTTTTTTCAGTCAGTATAAACTTCTTTATCGTAAGTATAGCTATAACCCAAGGGTTTCAGCAGTTCAAGAAAGCTGTTCACCACTGTCTTCTCAGGGCAAATTGTGTTGGACTGGCCAGCAATGTCCACAATCCATGAAGAAGTAAATATAGTGTTAAAAAGTGATAAAAGTTACATGACAAATTAATCTGTTTTAATAGGCTCTGGTTGATTAACAATAGCATTGCTAGCAAATCCTGTTCTCAAATTGTATTGTGACACCATAAAAAGTAATAGGAGAGTAAACAGGCATATTTTTTGCTCTAATGAACTGTAGCAATTTGAATAGTGTGATCCTTATTTTATTGCACTTACTTTGCAGTTTTTAACATTTTTAGGAATTGATAAGCTTATTATATTCAGAGATGTTTCTAATTTATGTTCACTTCTTGCCCAAAGGATTTGGTGGTCTGTCCCAAGATAAAGAGACCTTGTATTCGGAGCTCCTTGGGTGAAATTGCATCTTCCACTCGTCCAGCAGAGGGCACCACCAGTATGCTTTTCTCAAAGGATAGTCGAAAATGGTTCCAGCCCACAGAACTACCACAGCTCTATCTATTAATGCAGGAGTACTCACATGAAGCTGTCAGACTTGTAAATGGAGATACGGCAAAAGGTGCTTAAAATGAAGGAAATTGTACAAATTGTGAAATTGATTGCAAAGTTCTGTCTGTTTTTCAGAAACTTGATATTGTTTTCCACATCAGCAGAGAGCCATTTGAATAATGCATTTCAGATGATATATCAGCAAGTGCTTTTTTTGAATCAACTGTACAAATATTTTTCACGAAATGGTTAACATTTTCTCTGCTGACTAGGAAATGGTGATTCAGCCCAACTTAGTACAATGGTTGCTGTCAGAGACTTTGTCCAACTTGTTCATAATCGGAGATAGTAGGAACTGCAGATGCTGGAGAATCTGAGATAACAAGGTGTAGAGCTGGATGAACACAGCCAGCCAAGCAGCATCAGACGAGCAGGAAAGCTAATGTTTCAGGCCTAGACACTTCTCCATTCCAGGCGGCAAGAAGAACTGCCACATCAAGCAGATGTTTACCTGCACATCTGCTAATGTATACTGTAGGTATACTGTATCTGCTGTTCCAGATGTGGCCTCCTCTACATTGGGGAAACCAAGCAGAGGCTTGGGGACCACTTTGCAGAACACTGATGCTTGGTTCACAATAAACAAGTCCCCCTCCCATTCCTCAGAGGACATGTCCATCCTGGGCCTCCTGCAGCAGCACACCGATGCCACCCAAAGGTTGCAGGAACAGCATCTCATATTTCACGTGGAAACCCTGCAGCCCAATGGTATCAATGTGGACTTCACAAGCTTCAAAATCTCCCCTCTCCCAAACACATCCCAAAACTAGCCCAGCTTGTCCCTGCCTCCCTAACCTGTCCTTCCTCCCTCCTCACCCCTCCTCCCATCTCAAGCCCCACCCCATCTCCTACCTACCAATCTCATCCTGCCCCCTTGACCTGTCCGTCCTCCCTGGACTGACCTATCTCCTCCCTACCTTCCCACCTACACTCGCCTTTACTGGCTCCATCCCTGGCTCTTTAACTTGTCTATCTCCTCTCCACCTATCTTCTCCTCTATCCATCTTCTGCCCACCTCCCTCTCTCTCCCTGTTTATTTCGGAACCCCCTTCCCCTCCCTCTTTTCTGAAGAAGGGTCTAGACCCGAAATGTCAGCTTTTCTTCTCTAATGCTGCTTGGCCTGCTGTGTTCATCCAGCTCTACACCTTGTTATCTCTTGTTCATAACTTGAGGGGGTTTTGCCATTTATGCCACTCTTACTCCCTGATTCCCAAGGATAATTTGTGAAAGCTTCAGGATATGAATCCAGCGCCATTATCACCACAGTATAAATTTGACCAGTAGATTTATCTTGTGCATAAATTATTACTGATCAAAATGTGAGAGTGAGAGATGCTTAGCCTGTGAGTTAACTTATGGCAGTTTGTTTAACCAGTTTTCTTTATAGATCTATGGAAGGTTTAATTGGAAAAGCATGCCAGTCTCTTTATATCACAGCTGTCCTTCTTGATTCCTTCCTGACACAGTGGGCAGAATTTAGATCCGAGAGTGGGAGCTCCCTCCAAAGTGGTTGAAGAAGCATTAGGACTCTCGCGTCACTTCTGTCCAGCACAACGACATTTTTTTTACGTGCGGTTGGATGTTTATCAGCCCAGCATCGAAAGCGTAGGAGAGTGGAAATCCGAACGCTGTGAGCTGTTGTTGTCTATGGCCAGCACTGTGACCGTTTTCTTGCGGTCAGTAAGGCTTGGAGACCTCTAACAGGAATTATCGCAGCATGACTGAATACATCTGAGGCAAGTCAGATGGGGAGGTTGACATGAGCGAGGAGGAGATTGGAGGGACCAAATGTTAGGAAATGCGTTGGGAGGAGGTGGTGATATCCCTGTGGCAAATTACCTACCCCTTACCATATCCTGGCACAGAGCGTCCAAGAGGGACACCCCCATCGCTCCACAGGTAGGCACAGTATTTGCCTCAGAGTGGCTCTCTCAACTTTATTGACATCTTGCCCCCAGCAGGTGGTGAAAGTTCCTGGGTCGCCACCCCCAGTAAATTAGAATCAGTTTTCTCAAGCCAGGTAACTGCCGTGGGTATGACACGCAGTTTTCCTCGCCTTTTCATCATCATGCTCAGTCAACCCACTGAATTAAATCCCAGCCATTGTGCGTGAAATAGAGCCAAGTACGTTCAGTTCATCTGATTTCTAAAGTCCGAGGCCTTGCTCTCCGCTCCACCCTCTGCAACTCGATCTTCAGCTTCCTGCCCCATGGACCACAATCAGTGAGGATGGGTAACTGCATCTCCTCCACAATAACACCCAACACTGGAGCCACCCCAAAGATGTGTCCTCCGTCCCCTACTGTACTCCCTGTACACCCACGGCTGTGTTGCCAAATTCCAAATGAACACCTTCTACAAGCTAACGGCAACACCGTACTGGGGCAGATATCTAACGACGACGAGTCAAAATACGGAAGGGAGATAGAGGGCTTGGTGAGGTGGTGCAATGAAAACAATCTGTTTCTCACATCGGTTAAACGAAAGAACTGATCATCGACTTCAGAAAGAAAGGAGGAGAGCATGCCCACATCAACATCAATGGAACTGAGATCGAGAGGGTGAAGAGCATCAAGTTCCTTGGAGAGATGATAACTTATAACCTGTCCTGGGCTTCCCCATAAATGCAACAGCCATGAAGGCACAATAATGCCTCTTCTTCGTAAGGCAGCTCAGGAAATTTGGGATGTCCATAAGATCCCTCATCAACTCCTACAGATGTACGACTGAAAGCATTCTGTCAGAATGCATAACAGCCTGGCATAGCAACTGCTCTGCCCAGGACCATAAGAAACCACAGCAGGTGGTGTGCACAGCCCAGACCTCACGGAAGCCAACCTTCCATCTGTGGACTGTATATACATGGCTTGCTGCTGTGGAAAGGTGGCCTACATCATCAAAGAGCCATCACACCCTGGCAATGACCTCCTTCAACCCCTTCCTCCATGCAGAAAGTACAGAAGCCTGAACACACGCACAGGCAGGTTCAGGAACAGCTTCTTTCCAGCTATTATCAGACCGTTGAATGCCACTTGCCTCAAATAATGTAACCTGTATGCATCTAAATCTTTTTGATCTATACATCCTTTGCTTGCTGTGATCTGCCTGTGCTGCTTGTAAACAAATCTTCTCACTGTATTTCGGTGCACGTGACAACAAAATCAATCAATCAATCAATATTTTCCCAATGTCATTTACTTTTTGCCAGTTCTGAATTGTTTTGTTTCCTTTGACTACTTTCAACATAAATCTTCTACTGTGGTTTTGGTATGACGTGGCTTTAGGAATACAAGGAATTGTGGGCACTGTTGTCACTATATTGGTTGGTACAAATTGCTTCGAAACACAACCCATTTGTGTGAGACGCAGGCAGTGGAGATGAAATAAACAGGAAAAAACTCGCATAACTTTGCAAATTTTAAGATCAAGAAGTGCAAGCAAAGCATTATTATCAGATATCAATTTCAGTGCCAACAAAGTGGACTTTGTTTGCCGAATGTGAGATGGAAGTCCAGCATAGCAAAGCCAAAGTTGAAACAAACAAATTTATTCGGGAGTTGATCCTAACTGGCTTGTGGTTCTTTACGCAGAGGGTGGTGGGTGCCTGGAACGCGTTGCCAGCAGAGGTGGTAGACACAGACATGTTAGCATCTTTTAAGATATATTTGGACAGGTACATGGATGGGCAGGGAGCAAATGGACCCAGACCGTTAGAAAATAGATGACAGGTTAGACAGAGGATCTTGATCGATGCAGGCTTGGAGGGCCGAAGGGCCTGTTCCTGTGCTGTAAGTTTCTTTGTTTCTTTGTTTCTTTTACCTTCCCCAGTCTCACCCCTCCTTTCTCTATTTATTTCCAAGCTCCCTTCCCCCTCCCCATTTCTGAAAAACAGTCCAGACCCGAAATGTCAGCTTTCCTGCTCCTCTCATGCTTCCTGGCCTGCTGTGTTCATCCGGCACCACACTGTGTTATCTCTGACTCCAGCATCGGCAGTTCTTGGTATCTCTGATAGTATTTGAGTAGTGTTTTGCTTAACATTGAGTAGTTTGACCAATCGAATTGCATCTGAAACACAGCACCTGACATTTATCTTTAAAATAAGAAAAAATTAGGGCCTAGGCTACCTTTGTAATATATTTTGAGGCTGCCTAGCCTGGTCCATAACACTTCTTTATTTTAAAGATACCTCACCTTCGAAAGTACAAACAATTCCAAAGAGTTAAAAACAAATAAATCTTCTGATTAATAATCTTCCCACAGGAGTTTACAAGAAAGATGGACCTTATCAAGTTCTCATTGATGTGAAAGGAATCCCTGATCTTTACGAGGTCACTATGGGACCTAATGGCTTAAAGGTGTTTTCCAACGTTACCCTGAGTTCACTCATCGACTACCTGAAACAGTATTCTGACCAATCACCATCTTACAACGTTATAGCTCGTCATTTGCTCAAGGTTGCAAATGGGCCTGTGCGAAACGTAAGTTTATTGCTGTTTTAGTTGTGTGAAAACATCTCTAGTTTCTGCAAGACATGTTGTTGGTTTATTAATTGTCATTAATAAACTACAGCTGTCACAGACAATCCATTATTGGACAACTCGCTAACCTTTTATTCTACTTTCAGATGAGAAAAGGGGACAAAGATAACTTGATTTTTCTGACCTCTCGAACTAACCGTCATGGCCTGTACTTATCTCAGCCTGTGCTATTACAGCTATTTCTCTGTAGTGTTTTCTCTGGGCCTTTGTTCGCTGTTTCCTCATCTTCCTCATGTCTGCCCAGTCATACTGTTTTGTATTTCTCCCCTCCCTGATGTCTTGAACCCTCAATTCTAATCTCCTGCTCGTATCTCAGACTTGACTCCAGCCATATAAATTAATTGCCCTGTGCGCTACTCTCTGTACTCTTTGAAGGGCTCAATGAGGCACCAGTTGTCGCCTTGTTATGAGAATCAATGCTAATCGCTCAGCCTCCATTCTCAGTGGCTTTCCTGATTTAGGGGCTTAATTTCAACAACTTCCTCTCGCAATTTCTGACACCTTGATGTTTCCAGTTATCAATAATGACTGGCCCTACCAGACTTTAATACAGAACGACTGTTCACGCACAAATCTGCCATGTATCGTACATGACCTAATTGTGTATGACTGTACTTCTATCAAAGTTGACTCAGCGGTGGTTATGCATTGCTCTTTACTGAGGCCATTCAGCCTGGCTATACTATCCTAACTGCCTTACGCAAATCATTGTCACCGTCGTGCATCCCGTGTTTTCGAACCCCACATCTTCCCCTCCTCTCAACACACCCGTTCGTTTTTTTATTGAGCCAACATCCATCCTTTTCTCCCAGATTCTCTGTGCTCCCAATATTCGGTGATTTCAATTTTTATCTCCAGTTATGTCGCTGTGTCTTTGCTTTACACAATAAACAATATCTTTTTAATGTCACGTTTACTCTGTTATAGGAGTACAGTGAAAAACCTTTACAATATCTGCCTTCTTACGGCGACATCTCAGGTACGAGTCCCTTGGTACAGTTCTCGAATACAGCAGAGGAATAGAAGTATTTGCTTAATCACAGAGTTGAAATTAAGTTTAAAAATAGGAAAATTTCAAGGCATTAACATCACAGTGTTCCAAGGTAAGTTCTAAGGTAAGGATTGTCCCCTCACGCTGGGGTCCAGCCTAGACTTGCTGCCTGCAGTCTGCTCTGGGGTTGCTTCCCTGTGCTCCTGTGGGGCTTCTTCCCTGTGCTGCTCCAGGCTGTCTGTACACACGCTGCTCCAGGCTCACTGCTCACGGTGTCTGGGGCTCTCGGGGCGTGCCCGCACGACCTAGAGCACAAGGCCACACTCCCTGTGCTGGTTCCACTGTGGGACTCGACCCGTTCTCTCTCCGCACCACTGCAGGACTTGGCCCACTGGCTCTGCTCCGTTGTGGGACTTGACCCGCTCGCTCCACAAATCCACTCTCTGGAGTTTGGAGTGGCTTAGGCGGGTAAGGGAAAGCCACAAAGAGAGGAGAAAGGAAACAGGGGAAAATGGTAAAGGGACCGGCATGCAGAGGAGATCTGACTGGAGCATCCGACTCTGCTGCCATCTTGACCACAAGTCACTGACCTCATGTCCTTCCATGGCCTGTCCTAACCGCATAGTGAGGTGTCTCCCCTTGACTCTGCTGTCTCACAGACTCCCTGATGTTATGATATGGATTACCAAAATAACCATTTTCAACACTGCCTCCCCTTTAATGGTACTCATTTCGACGTCTAATCTGGTCAGAATTATTCGCCAAACCACTGGCATTTGCAGTCTGATTTTTACCTCCTTTTGCCAAGATACTGCTACATCAACCTTTCTGCTCAACCACTTCCTTATCTCCATCTTTGGTCTTGACTCGGTTAAATCCCTACATTCTGCTCAGGCCCCTTATATGGCAACAATCCTCACTTTGCCATGTCCAAAGAGTACACACTTGATGCTCATCCATCCATTGCCAGATAAATTCTGCCCTTTCTTTGGAAAAGCCTTAATAAATTGCAGTCTCTGGGAGTGCATTGTATTTTTTCTCTTTATCCTCTGTGTGATCTTTGGCATGATTGAACACAATCTTCTCTTGTTAATGTTGCTACTCTCCTGGCAGTAGCTCGTGCAGGAGAGTATTGATCACGCAGGAGTTATGCGTCCAGTGGGATGCGTACAGCTACATCTGAAAGCACATTGGGTTCACGTGTCATCAGTTAAAGCAGTGGAGTGATTCATCAATTCCTTTATACATCCTTCTTGCTATTCCCTGTTTCTTTGGTCATTCTTCGCCAATGCTGACTACACCTTCACTTATCCTTTAAATATTTATTGCAGAGAATTTTATTCTCTGCTCTCCTGATTTCTGTTCAGCCTAGTACCAATTCAACAATTAACATTCTGTTCTAACATCTAACCTTCAGCCAAGTGTTATGTTCAATGATGTTCTGTTCAGGCACTGATTTACACCAATTTAACCTCCTATCATGACTGTTTCCCAGCCATGTGTGTAACATTGGTTATTTCACCTTCCTTATTATCCTGTACAGTTAAATCCAGATTTCACAATCCATAAACTTCAACTCACCATCTCGTACATCATGGCTGACTTCCTGAAAAATCTAAACCCTACACGCTCCCCTACGCCTATCCCAGAATTTTAATTCGCCTCTCAATAGCCTGGAGCTTCTTAAGCAGTCAGTGGATTTTTATAGAATAGAATCACAGGGTTGTACTGAGGGAGCAAATTCAACACATTGCGCTGCCATGGCTGTCCGAAGAGCTACTTAGCTATTCCTTACTCTCCTGCTTCATACCTTTTTGTTATATTTGTTTATTTTTAACTTCAGAGGAGTATCCAATTCCCGTTCGGAAATAACAGTTGAATTGACTAGCATTGCGTTCTTAGTCACTGCACTCCGGATCCTAAGCATTTGCTGCATAATAAAAAAAGACTTCCTCATGTTGGTTCTTTTACTGATCTTAAATTGATATGTTTCAGTTCCAGACCATCCCACTATTGGGAATAGTCTCCCTCTTTCTGCTCTGTCCAGACCCTCATATTTAGAACAACTCTGTCAAATCTTTTTAATTTTCTCTGCTTTAAGACGACTAGCATCTTTAATCTATCCACCTAACCAATGGCTCTCAACCCTAGGACCATTATTCAAAATCTTTTCTGAATCATCTCCTACGTTTGTGAGTTTTCTGCTCCTTTGAGCAGCATGGGAACTGGTGAAAAGGTTGGTAAAATACAGGAAAATTGAAAAAAAAATCAGAATTTCAACATTGAGATTAAATAATTCTGATTTTCTGCTTAAGGTTTAAACAGCAATATCAGAATCTTGTTGAGATGGGTCCCGACCTGAAACGTCGGCTTTCCTGCTCCTCTGATGTTGCCTGGCCTGCTGTGTTCCTCCAGCTCTACACTGTGATGTCTCAGACTCCAGCATCAGCAGTTCTTACTATCTCAGAGTCTTGTTAATGATTGGCGACTACCTTATTTCGTGCATTTGCATCTCAGTATTAGCCTGCTCACCTCATTTGTAAGCAGCTTCTAATTCTTCTTTACTTTCTTGAGAAACTAAACGGTACCAGTTCATGATATGCAAGTCAAAGCAGTTACCTAGCAATGGAAACAAGCAGTTGGCTGCAATTCAGGAGCAGGAAAAGTGATAAGGTCTCCCCAGTAAGTGAGTTAAAATGAGCAGAGGGTAGGAATATTTCGTAGTTTGAGAGGATAAAATGAGTGGGAACTGTTGACTGGGCATGATTTAGACAATATTGAGCTTTGTAATCCATTGTAAGATGAGTGTTTAACAGCAGAGTTAATATGAACGCTGACCCTGAAAGTGTCTTACAGAACACAGAAGATCATTCACCTTTTCCCGTCGGTGCTGTGCATTTCACTGGGACTCTGCACTGACCTGTGTTGCTATCTGTACTCAGGCTGGTTAAGTCTGGTAGAATGGCCTCTTTTGCTGGTCATTTGGGAGAAGCACTGATCTTTCCTCCACTTCCCCATCCATTCCGGTCTCTGTTGGCAAAGCAAGGAGCTTTGTGCCTTTCTGGGCCATTGCCTTTGGGTAACAGAGCAGGATCTCAGTGTGACGGGCATTTAATGGGTGCAACTGGGTTTTCAATATGGCACCAATAGCATAAATATTGTGACATCCTGCCAGTAGTGAGCACTTCTACTTCTCCAGCTGCATGATTCTGTGAGAAAGACGCTGAAGGGAACAATTGCAAATTTAATGAGATGAAGAGTGGAAGGTTGCTCAGAAAAGCCGTCATGGACAGTGGCAGACTAGATACTTTGAATCTCGCACAATTAAACACAGGAAAATTCAGCCTACTGTTCCTAAAATTTTTGGTTCATGGTCAATAAGCTGTTGACCAAAATTCATCCTGCAAAGTTTAAGAAATCAATTTGATCTAGCCTTGCAATTTTGAGTCAGGCACTGAGAGGCAAGTACTGTTGGTAATGCATGTGGCCCAGGACAGTTCCTGTTGCCTGAGATTTATGTGTCCATGTTTTATATTTTCTTAAATAGGCCGGTGGATGGGCTGGAAATTTGATGATGAAGTGGAAACACCGTGAATTTGAGTCGGATGTATTTGTGGCCTTTGAAGTTGCTGGTGCTAAAGTGACTGTTGCAGATATTGCAGAATTGAACACTTACACCCCAGTGCAGTTTCTCGATGTCAACATGAAAGGAAAGGTATGTTTTTTGTGACCTGATTAAGGATTTTTGTAAGTTATAACTTCGGCTACTTTCCCAGTCAATTCTTAACCAAGCATGTTAAAAGTTATGTATCAAGATCCTTAAATGTTGAAGTAGGTTTAAAATCTGAAGCAAATAATTATTGAAATCTAGAGCCAAAACATTAACTCTGTTTTCTCTCCACAGATACTGCCAAATCTGCTGAGCTTCTCTAGCAATTTTATTTTCTGATTTTTTTTTTCAGATCTCCAGCATTTGCAGTTCGTTGCTTCGTTTTAGGTTTACAGTCTGCCTTGACATGCACTAATTTTGGCAGCTCATTGTAAGAGCATAGGAGTAAATTATTGGAGTCATTGTTGAAATGAAGGCCTTGCATGAGGCAGCTGCAATAGGAATTTGCAAGCACGCTGCCTGTGATTTTACTTTAGACGCTTACAGTGAATTTTTGCCAAGGGATGGAAACGGGAGTTGGATTAATTATCAAGTCAGAAAGCCTCTTCTGGAGTGAAGCTGACTGAAATTTAGAGTTTCATGTGGGGAAGCCTTTAAATGGTGTTGACACAGGTTTTGTTGGAGTCACTAATTCCAGTCCAGTGGACTGGAATGGAGATGGCTCGGATGACATGTGGGATTGCTTTAAATTCCCACGGCAGCCATCACATATTGTACTGAGAGAGCAAGCTATAGTTTGTGCTGAAGCCTTACACTGCACCACAGGGAAGCATGAGATCATGCATTGGACTTATCAGCAAACTCATAGATTGGCAGTACATAATCCTTGATTCTGAGGGACTGCCTAAGGACGAGAAGGCACCATCTGGCTAAAACATCAGAGTTTCCTAAGGCCCTAGTCATTCAATTCCAGATAGGTCTGTATTGAGGGTGTGATGTCCATTGCCTGCCTACCTGCCTGTCTTCTCCAGTGACCTCCTAATGCCTGTTGCTACTTGTTGGGCTTGGAATCTAACAGCCAGGATCCATTTAACAGCTGAAGTCTTTCTACAGTGCAGCTAAACTCTGAATTGTCGGTGGAAGGCTTGCCCTTATTCTTCTGACTCTGCTATGTGTATGGGGTGCCAACCCCACTCAAGGCCATAAACAGTCAGTATCTATTTTTCCTGCCATTAGTGATGTCCTGCAGCAGCCGTGACCAGCTGTATACACCCACCTTCCTTCAGCCAATCTGTTTCTGAAACCATGGATAATCTATCTGCCCCTTTCAGTTTAAGTAGAGTCGTAGAGTAATACAGCATGCAAACAGGCCCTTCGGCCCAAACTGGACTATGCTGACCATAATGCCCACTCAGCTAGTTCTAATTGCCCACATTTGGTCCGTATCCCTCTAAAACTTATCCATGTACCTATCCAAATGTTTTTTAAATGTTGCTATTGTATCTATCTCAACCACAGCCTATTCCATATACGCACCCCTCTCTGCGTGAAGGATTTGCCCCTCAGATCCTTCATAAATCTTACCCCTCTCATCTTAAACAACACTCCTCAGGACCTTACCATTTACTGTATAAATCCTACCTTGATTTGACTTTCCAAAGTGCATCACCTCACACTTATTGCATTAGCCAATCCTCAGCCCACTTCCCCATCTGATCATGATCCCTTTGTAATTTTTGATAACCTTCTTCGCTATCAATGGTACCTCCTAATTTTGTGTCATCCACAAACTTTTTAATCATGCCTTGTACATTCACATTCAGTTCATTTATGTAAACAACAAATAACAAAAGTCCCAGCACCACCCCCTGTGGCACACCACTTGTCACAATCAGACCTGACTATCCAAATGTTGGTTGATCTGTCCCTCGGTATCCTTTCCAATAATTGCCTACCACTGATGTCATGCTCGCTGGCCTGTAGTTCCCTGGCTTGTCTTTGCTATGTTTCTTAAATAATGGAACAACATTGTTGGCACTGGCTTACTGACCATGTTAATTCGGACAAGAGCAGGTTCCTCTTCTGTCTTCCCCATGTCCTGGTATTTATTATTACCAGGACCAGCATTCTGAATCTGATGTGCTCTCCAGTGCCACATTTTTGTGGGTCCCTCACACTCATTCCAGACGTTTTTGTGGGGATGGAATTCTGTCCCTGGGATGCATTGATTTCCTGTTTTAGCCTGCGTTCCTTAGAGTTCAGAACAATTTGTGGTGATCAGTAGGAAATGAAATTCTGAAACTTTTTGAATGGGTAGATGCAGAGAGGCCGCTGCAGTCTACAGCCACCGATCTCAAGGCATTGGTCATTTAGCACCCAGACGAGAAAATATTTGTTCACTCATGGTAGTTGTGAGTATTTGGAATTATCCACCCAGAGAGCCCTGTCTGCTCAATTGTAAGACTGATTCAACACAGATAGACAGATTTTTGTATACTGCAAACAGATTGGATAAATAGGTTGGGACTCTACTCATTGGAATTTAGAGGAATAAAGGGTAAATTCTGAGAGGATGTTTCCCCTCATGGGAGAGTCTAGGATCAGAGGACATAGCCTCAGAATTAAGGGGTGCCAGTTTAAGACAGAAATGAGTAGGAATTTCTTCTCCCAGAGGGTTGTGAGTCTTACACATACCCTGCCACAGAAAGCTGCAGAAAGGAGACGGAGTCCTTATGTATATTTAAGGCCGAGATATGTTGATTCTAGATCAGTAGCAGAAACAAGGCTTACAGGAAAACATAGGAAAGTGGACATGAGGAATGTGAGATCAGCCGTGATCCTATTGAATGGTGGAACAGGCTCAAACAGCTGATTGGCCAACTCTCATACCTATCTCTTATGGCCTGTATTGCCTTTAAGTCACTCAGTGGATATGAGGAGAGTATGGGAAGTTGTAGCTGAAGTAGAAATTGAACCCTCTTGCTTTTGTTTCCATTGAATGGTAGAGCAGGTTCAATGGATCAGATGACCTACTGCTGTTCTTGGGTACACCTCCAGAAGGAGGTACTCAGGCGTACCAACAATGTTGTTCCATTGTTTAAGAAAATGGGCTGAGAAATGTTTGTATTTTTCTCTGCTTTTCTTATTCTCACTTTAATGAATTTAATTCTGTTTAGCTGAGTTGGCTGGACAGCAGGTGCATGAGGCAGAATGAGACCAACAGTGTGGGTTCACTTTGCACAGCAACTGAGGTCACTATGAAGGTCCTGCCTTGTCAACCTTTTCTCCCTGGCTGAGGACTGGTGTCTCTCAGCTTAAAACACCACCAGTGGTTTGTCTAATGAGAGACCAGCCTTATGGTTCCAATGGTCCATCGAAACTTTGCTTTTACAATTAATTTACGTATCATTGATTCACATTCCAATCAGTTAGTTGTTACAATTATAATGTAAAGCCTTGGGACAGAGATTCCACCTACAAAAATTAAGAACATAATTTGTGAACTTCTGCTCATTCTGTAAAGGTCCTTTTATGTGTGGAAATTCCAAAGCTGACAGAGTCTGAAAAGATGAACAGCTTTAAGATTGCGCCCCGAATGCAGGTAAGTAGAGATTTTCTAGCTAATTGGTTCTGACTACAGAATAACTGAAGTAGCGTTGGACAGGAATGAATTCAAGGGAGATAATTTTGAGTGAAATTCTGGCCTCCCGGCTGTAGGAAGGATGATGTTAAATTTGAAAGGGTACAGAAAGATGTTGCTGGGGTTGGAGCGTTTCAGCTATAGGCAGAGGCTGAATGAGCTGAGGCTGTTTTCTTTGGAGAGGCTGAGGAGTGACTTTATAGAGGTTTGTAAAATCAATAGGGGCATAGATGGGGTGAATATTCAAGGTCTTTTTCTGAGGGTAGGGAGTCCAAAACCAAAGGGCATAAGTTTAAGTTGAAAAGGGAAAGATATAAAAAGGACCTAAGGCGCATTTTTTCCACTCAGAGGGTGGTGTGTGTATGGAGTGAGCTGCCAGGGGAAGTGGTGGAGGCTGGTACAATTACAACATTTAAAAGACATCTGGGTCAGCATACAAATGTGAAGGGTTTAGAGGGATATGGGCCAAATGCTGGAAAATGGGACTATATTAATTTAGGATATCTGATCGGCATGGACGATTTGGACCGAAGGGCCTGCTTCCATGCTGTACAACACTATGACTCTATGAGCCACAATATGCCAGAAACTGAGTCTTCTTCCAGCTTTAAAATCTTATTCCATTTTCTGGGGCTGAATTTTCTCAGGTCCTGAAGGAGAGAGGGAAAAGAAAATCTGTTTCTGAAACGAAAATTTGAATGGCATGATGAGAATCTCACTAGTGAGCAATGAAAGACCTATTTTCATGTCTTTAGGATACGTTTTCATCTGACTCCATTTGTTTATATGCAATTTCTCACTTTGCTATGCACCAGAGAAAAACTTGATAGCAACAGGAAAGTCAGAACAGGTACCTGACACCTTCAGCTCATTGTTTGCTCCTTCGCACCTCCAGTTTGGTCAGCATTCCCCTACATCTCAAGTTAAGCTCCATGGGCAATGACCCTGACCATGTGAGGGGAGCAACACCAGCATATTGGTTGTCATATCCAATCTGCAGGGCCAGGGCTCAGGGGGGTAATAATGGGAGATGAAGATGTTAAAGAAAGTTGAGTTGGAACATGTGGAAGCCCAGCACTGATGGGGTTGACAGGAAATGCAAGAGAAAGGAACATGATGGTTTAGAGTGTGTCCCTTAGAGTAGACTGTCAGTATGCTAAGGGTAATCATCCTGATTCAAATCATAAATGCACAATGGATATGGAAAATGGCTGTCACTACACCCAGAGTGGGCAGATTAAGTGTTTTACCCATCTTGATCAAGACGGCTGTACTTGTGAGTAATTCGAGGAACTTCAATGAGAAATCACATTAATATTCAATAATCGGATATTCAAACAGTACAGATTAAAAGACATCTGTAATCATAGTACCTTGCATGTGAAGAACATGAAGTGTCCAATGATGTGGGATACAAATCTTGGTCACAAGCAAACTTGATTGCATCAATGGTCATTACAGATTGATCAAAGCTGTCTCTGTGAATTAAAGATAATCATGCATGGCATTAAAGGCTCCGGGCTACAATTCACACAGACAACGCAAGGTCTCCTTGGTGGAAAAAGCCACATCTAACTGTAGATACTTGCCAATATGCTCTTATAGCTGCCTTCCTTGGATAATGTGGGAGGTAAGGGTCAAAGTTTCTCTAACTGCAATGCACTCATTATCTCCTACTGTATTTTCTCAACATGGTATTCCACAGAATATAGTCCTCTCTGTCAAAGATCTATGCAGAGATATTCCAGGCTTTCCTAGCCAGAGTCCTCCATATCCCAATGTATGGAAGACTCAGAAAACTGTCATTTGTGAGTGATAGGAATACCGACTGCTCACATTACTAAAAATCTATTCTGTTTGTGATAGTTCGTTGGAAGCATGACCAATGACCCAGCCACAGCAGGGGTTATTATCATTGCACAAGCACAGAAACTGACGCAAGAACAGATGCTCGAGCAAGTTCGGGACCAATAGCTGCTCAACAGCCTCTTCATGAAGAAGTCACAGCTGAAGGTCTCCTCAGGATGCACAGGAGCTACAGGACACCCAGAAGCGATTGTCCTTGATACCATTTTCTGCAGTGAGTGAGGTGCAGACTGAGGATATCCTAGACACCGTCACAGAGTATTGCCAGCTACCAGAGCAGGACCTACAGCGTGAAGGAGTGAGTGGCCATCCTGTCTCAGTGGCTGCCAAGGTGACAGTTCTGGCTGTTTCCAGAGTTCCACTGGATATCTGTGTGGTGTCTTTTGATCGTCCACAATCACCCACAAATACCCTGAAATTGTAACAGGTACAGTTTGTGCCAGATTGCGCTGCCTCATCTTATTTCCTGATAAAGAGATCCATGTTGCAGCATGGGCAACAGCATTGCCAACAGAGCTGGCTTTGCCCAGATGCAGGGTGCTATTGACTGTGCACTTGCCATGTCGGGAGCAGGCCTGGCAGATGGAGTACAATATTGATAAGTGTGAGGTCATCCAGTTTGGCAGGAAGAACAGCAAAATGGACTATGTTTTAAATGGTAAAAAATTGCAGCACGCTGCTGTGCAGAGGGACTTGGGTGTCCTTGTGCATGAATCGCTGAAGGTGGGATTGCAGGTGCAACAGGTGGTTAAAAAGGAAAATGGAATTTTGTCTGCCATTGCTAGAGGGATAGAGTTTAAAAACAGGGAGACTATGCTGCAGCTGTATAGGATCCTGGTGAGGTCACACCTGGAGTACTGTGTGCAGTTTTGGTCTCCTTACTTGAGAAGAAATATGCTAACACTGGAGAGGGTGCAGAGGAGATTCACTCGGTTGATTCCGGAGTTGAGAGGGTTGGATTATGAAGAGAGACTGAGTAGGCTGGGATTATACTCATTGGAATTCAGACGAATGAGGGGAGATCTTATAGAAACATATGAGATTATGAAGGGAAAAGATAAGGTGGAGGCAGGGAGGTTGTTTCCGCTAGCAGATGAAACTAGGACGAGAGGACATCGCCTCAAAATAAAGGGAAGCAGATGTAGGACTGAGGTCAGGAGGAACTTCTTCACCCAAAGGTTTGTGAATCTGTGGAATTCCTTGTCCAGTGAAGCAGTTGAAGCTACCTCACTGATTGATTGTTTGTTTTTAAGGCAAGGCTAGATAAATTTTTGAACAGTAAAGGAATTAAGGGTTATGGTGAGTGGGCGGGTAAGTGGAGCTGAGTCTCAAAAAGATCAGCCACGGGACAGGCTTAAGGGGCCAGATGGCCTTGCCCTGCTCCTGGTTCTTATGCTCTTATGTTGCACTAGGTAATCTAGTGGCTGCCGCTATGCCGTAGCCTTGATAGCCCATAGATACCAGCTTCATTTCAAGGACTGAATGATTTAACAAGGGTGGTTGGAGAAGACAAGGGCTTTCTTCATGTAATGTTCCTGCATTGAATAATGCAAAGATGTTAAACTGCATGGGGCATTAGGAGCAAAGTAACACTCCCTGCGGCAGGATTCTAAGACCGTATTGCCCTCAAGACAGCAAGCCTGCATGGCATGAATGTTGTAGGTGTAGTTACAATGACAGGCGATCAAACATCATGATGATATTAATAATGTGCAGTTGTATTTGCAGTGAAGTGTTACACGTACCACGAATGTGTACTGAGAATCTTTTCTTATTTATCCCCTCCCACTATGTGCCTTGGCGATGGGGAGCAGAGTTTGACCTGGTAAGTGGCTGGGCTTTTGAAGGCACCGGGAATCCCAGATGATCCCAGCAGCATAGATACATCCACCATTGATTAGCATGCAACACAGTGAGTAGGGTGCTATGAAGAGGTTCTATATACATGATGGAGTGATCTGCAGAGAATTTCAGGAGACAACTTGTTCGAGCTCATGGAGAGAAACCTACCATGAAACTCCCTGAAATTGACACTTCACTGATACTTAGTAAAATATGTTAGAAACTGATTACATTGGTTTTACCTTTTCCGAATAGCATAATACCGATACTTGGTGTTGAAGATAAAGGATCTTGCAAATTAAAAGGACTATACATACATGCTAACGGATTCAGATTGTTTGCTTCCTGTAAAATTGATACTGAGAGTAATGATAGATTATTAATTGGAGGGTAGACCTGGATTTTCTTTAGGACCAGGCTGACTTGACATTGTCAAGTTTGACAATTTCTGTAATAGAAAAGTTTAATCCCATTGAATGCTCCTGGAGATCGTGAGGGAAATTTCTCTGTCATCCACAGTAATAAAGAAGAAATTATCCTTGTTAGGAATTTGGATTTGTACTGTTATGGACCAGACTAAACCCCCCTCAAAATATAGTAAGGAGATAACTTGGACTTAACATTTTCTTATTTTAAAGTCGTGCCAGGCGTCATTCAATTGGTCAAACTGGCTGTCTTGAAGCAAAACACATTTTATTCATACACTATAGTTAACATGCTACAAAGGAAAGAATTGGAATAACTTAACTTTATTGGAAGACTTAACAGAATAAAAGATTATTTAACTATTAAACAGTAATTGTTCTAATATAGTAACATCGCATAAACACACCCTTGGCAAAGGCAAATTCAGTAAAATAGATTGTCTCACATGGAATTCTAGCAGCAGGAAGAGAACCCCCAGCTTTTAACTATAACAGAGAGAGAAGAAAACAGCTTCCACATCTAGCTTCAAGACTTCAGCAATTGCTACTGAAAACTATAACTAAAAACTCTGGCTCTGTGGGAGCTTGACCCTTCCCATTCAGACTGCTTCTATTGTTCCAACCTGAGAAAAAGAACACAAGGCCTCACAAGTAGCTTACTTTATGGGCTTTGGAGCAGACTGATTGTCACCTCTGTTTCAACCTTTGTTCACAAAAAAAATCCAGTACCAAGTACATCTCTTAAAGCCATAGTATTGTCACAGTACATAGTTTGTGCATTGTTCAAGATCACCCATCACCTGTCTCCTCTGCATTGGAAAGACATGTAAAATTTAGTCAAGCATGTGTTTAATTCAAAACAGAATTCCTATGCTTATGTCTGATCCCTTAACCAGTCTGCACAAGGGATTTTTGACTGGTAATGCAACACTAAGACTTCATCCTGTTAGTAACCCCTTTTATGAAAAGAATCCCATACCATGTTAAAATGGTCAAGAGACAGGATCTAGTCCAGTGTCCAATCCTCCCCTCATTCATGGACATATCTAACACCCTGACAATGCAACACTTTTTAAAAATTGAATTGGAAGTTCAGACACGATCATGTCCTTAAGCTCACAATCATCTTTATTTCATGTATATTATATTATGATGCAGTATTGTTTATTGCAATCTACTAATTCGAACTAGTTACATTTAGGTTGGATAGCAGTAACAGAGTAGGTCAGAGTCAACATGGATTTACGAAGGGGAAATCATGCTTGACTAATCTTCTGGAATTTTTTGAGGATGTATCTATGAAGGTGGACGAGGGAGAACCAGTGGATGTAGTGTATCTGGACTTTCAGAAAGCCTTTGATAAAGTCCCACATAGGAGATTGGTGAGCAAAATTAAGGCACATGGTATTGGGGGCAAAATACTGACTTGGATTGAAAATTGACTGGCTGACAGGAAGCAAAGAGCAGTAATAAACGGTTCCCTTTTGAAATGGCAGGGTGTGACCAGTGGGGTACCACAAGGTTCAGTGCTGGGACTGCAGCTGTTTACAATGTACATTAATGATATAGACGAAGGCATTAAAAGTAATATTAGCAAATTTGCTAATGACGCAAAGCTGGGTGGCAGTGTGAAATGTGAGGAGGATGTTATGAGAATACAGGGTGACTTGGACAGGCTAGCTGAGTGGATGGATGCATGGCAGATGCAGTTTAATGTGGATAAATGTGTGGTTATCCACTTTTGTGGCAAAAACAGGAAGGCAGATTACTTTCTAAATTGAGTCAAGTTAGGTAAAGAAGAAGTACAACGAGATCTAGGTGTTCTTATACATCAGTCAATGAAAGCAAGCGTGCAGGTACAGCAGGCAGTGAAGAAAGCTAATGGCATGCTGGCCTTCATAACAAGAGGAATTGAGTATAGGAGCAGAGAGGTTCTTCTGCAGCTGTACAGGGTACCTGGAGTATTGTGTGCAGTTTTGGTCTCCAAATTTGAGGAAGGACATTCTTGCTATTGAGGGAGTACAGCAAAGGTTCACAAGGTCAATTCCCGGAATGGCGGGACTATCATATGTTGAAAGATTGGAGCGACTGGGCTTGTATACACTTGAGTTTAGAAGGATGAGAGGAGATCTGATTGAGGCGTATAAGATTATTAAGGGATTGGACACTGTGGAGGCAGGAAGCATGTTTCCGCTGATGGGTGAGTTCAGAACCAGAGGACACAGTTTAAGAATAAGGGGTGGGCCATTTAGAACAGAGTTGAGAAAAAACTTCTTCACCCAGAGAGTGGTGGATATATGGAATGCTCTGCCCCAGAAGGCAGTAGAGGCCAACTCTCTGGATACTTACAAGAAAGAGATGAATAGAGGTCTTAAAGATAGTGGAATCAAGAGTTATGGGGATAAGGCAGGAACAGGATACTGATTGTGGATGATCAGCCATGATCATAATGAATGGTGGTGCTGGCTCGAAGGGCTGAATGGCCTACTCCAGCATCTATTGTCTATTGTCTATAAGTTTAAATAGCTATAGTGTGTCACTACTGTTTAACATTTCTTTTATTGTTTAATAAATTTGGTTGGCAGCTGGAGCCTAAGTCTCAATCTTTGACAGTATAGTCTTATTCTGCTACTTGTGAAGTCCTAGAAGATCAGAGGATAAAGTTAGCATGCCATTAGCGTTGTGCTTGGGTGACATTCTGCATTACCTTGTGAGTGAGCTGATGAATCTGGCATTAGCGCATCTTCAGACAACATGAGCATACATGTCAGGCTGGGGCAGCAACCTTCCGGAGGGGCCCAATTCAACTCTTTCTTCTTTGGCCGCTGCACTGCGGATCCCTCGATTGTTCCGATTTGTTGGCTGTCTCATTAGGCTTGCTGCTGACATCTTGGGGTTTGGGGAAGAAACCTTACCTTCAATCAACTGCTCAACCTTAAACAGACCATCGTTCACAGCAAACTAGGCAAGCTTCAGGAGGAACATCGACCGCAACACCAAACAACGCTGCCACAGCAACCTCTGCAAGACGTCAGATCATCAACATGGACACTACAGTCAAAGGTGGGAACACCACCCACCATATACACAGCAGAAAGTCTTACGATTCGACTAATACGCTGCAGGTAAGGATGCCCCGACACATGGTAAATTGGCAAGCCCGTGCAGACACCACGACAATGGGTGAATGGACACCACACAACAATCACCAAACAGGAATGTTCCCTTCCAGTCGGGGAGCACTTTAGCGGTCAAGGACATTCAGCCTCCGATCTTCAGCCTTTAAGAACAACACAGAGCCACCAAGCAGAGACTGACAACAGAGTTCCGTACCCATGAAGATGGCCATCTGTGATCGTGGGTTCATGTCGCGCTACATGTGACGCCTGACCACAGTGTTCTGTATCTGTAACGTCTTCCTTACTGTCCTGTTTTGACACCATCACTTTGATAAATTGTAATTATCTCTCTACCTTAATTAGATTGTGCAGTTTTGAATTACTTATTACAGTGGTTAGACCCTCGGTATGCGGCTCTTATAGCTATCATGTTATTCCAATCATTTATCTCAGCATCATCTTATTTTTAATTTTTTGTGATTATCCCTCTGCCTTATTTAATTGAATTATAGGTTATCCCTTTGCTTGTTATTCAGCTAACGATACTTTACTCACACCATCTGACACTTCAGATCACCTGCAGAGACTTATTATTCGACATTCCACTCACACCATGTGTATGATCTTTTGGCGTCTCTGCCATAAATTCTGTGTTCTGCGTGCTCCTCTCTCACTTCACCTGATGAAGGAGTTACGCTCTGAAAGTTTGTGATTTCAAATAAACCTATTGGACTATAACCCGGTATGGTGTGGCTTCTGATTTTGTCCATCTCGGTCCAACACCAGCACCTTCATATCGTCTCCATGGTGAAGGATGAGCACATTGGGACAAAGCGAGCTTTCCTCGTGGAGGATCGAGTTCAGCTGCATTTGTACGTACAAAACAGACAGGATCTCATTGTCAGAGATAATGGGAACTGCAGATGCTGGAGATTCCAAGATAATAAAATGTGAGGCTGGATGAACACAGCAGGCCAAGCAGCATCTCAGGAGCACAAAAGCTGACGTTTCGGGCCTAGACCCTTCATCAGAGAGGGGGATGGGGGGAGGGAACTGGAATAAATAGGGAGAGAGGGGGAGGCGGACCGAAGATGGAGAGTAAAGAAGATAGGTGGAGAAGGTGTGGGTGGGGAGGTAGGGAGGGGATAGGTCAGTCCAGGGAAGACGGACAGGTCAAGGAGGTGGGATGAGGTTAGTAGGTAGCTGGGGGTGCGGAGTAAACCAAGCGGAGGCTTGGGGACCGCTTTGCAGAACACCTCCGCTCAGTTCGCAACAAACAACTGCACCTCCCAGTCGCAAACCATTTCCACTCCCCCTCCCATTCTCTTGATGACATGTCCATCATGGGCCTCCTGCACTGCCACAATGATGCCACCCGAAGGTTGCAGGAACAGCAACTCATATTCCGCCTGGGAACCCTGCAGCCATATGGTATCAATGTGGACTTCACCAGTTTCAAAATCTCCCCTTCCCCCACTGCATCCCTAAACCAGCCCAGTTCATCCCCTCCCCCCACTGCACCACACAACCAGCCCAGCTCTTCCCCCCCACCCACTGCATCCCAAAACCAGTCCAACCTGTCTCTGCCTCCCTAACCGGTTCTTCCTCTCACCCATCCCTTCCTCCCACCCCAAGCCGCACCCCCAGCTACCTACTAACCTCATCCCACCTCCTTGACCTGTCCGTCTTCCCTGGACTGACCTATCCCCTCCCTACCTCCCCACCCACACCTTCTCCACCTATCTTCTTTACTCTCCATCTTCGGTCCGCCTCCCCCTCTCTCCCTATTTATTCCAGTTCCCTCCCCCCATCCCCCTCTCTGATGAAGGGTCTAGGCCCGAAACGTCAGCTTTTGTGCTCCTGAGATGCTGCTTGGCCTGCTGTGTTCATCCAGCCTCACATTTTATTATCTTAGGATCTCATTGTCGCCTGGTTTCTGTAGATGTGAACTGGGTGTAGAAGAACATCATGGACTGTTAAGGGCAGGATGCCAGCATTTGGTTTATATCATAGGTGTGAACTGCAGCCTGTATTGGTTTTCTTTCTGGCCTCTTTTCCTAGCTGTCAATAAAAACTCACGTTTGGTCTTGGTGGAATGCTGTCCTGTATGTGTTGTTCCCCCACTGGACAATGACAAGATGTGTCCACTGGACATTGGGGAAACAGTTACAGGGATTTGGAGAGGATGTCCATCCAGGATGTGTCTGGGGCCAGATAAATTGCAGTGAATGGAGTGATACATGCGATGGAATGCCATTCATGTCAGCTGTGTGCTGTTGTCCACATGGCTTTGTGGCTGCTGTGCTACGACATTGGTGGTGAGATGCCAGATTGCCAATATTTGTCGAAATGCTCAGATGCCTCTCTAAGATGGCATGGAAGCAAGGGACACGCAACTTTCAGCGTATGTCTGCTAAGTAGTGGGTTGTTCTGGGAAGGGCAGGTGGTCAGATGGGACTGGAATTGGACATGGGTACGCTAGAGTGGGATAGGAAGTTAATGAGGTGCATTTGGTAAGATACAATGAGAAAACACACTGGGCAATGTAGCAAAAACACCTCCAAAAAGCTCAAGGTGACTTGCACCCAGCCAAAAAAGTATACGATTCAGCCCTATAAACCCAAAACTTAGCCTTAACTTTACAATCCTTCTAAAAATAGTGTCATTTGTTCATAATAACTGATGTAATGGACTTGTGTTAGCCTCAAGAAGCAGTGGATTGAGGATCTTTTTCTTTTGCTTTGAAAATTAAGTTAACTTCCAGCCACCCTGGTTTAGGCACATTATCTGGGTATTGCATTTGTTGAAAGGAGATGGTCTGTTTTATCAGCTGTGCACATCTCTGATGGTTTATATGTAAAAACCCAAAACTATTTCTATGTAAGCAACTTGTTACATTCCCGTTACTGTCTCACAATTCCTTTTCTTTAGAATGCCCATACGTATGTGAGTGCTGGGTTCCGGGTTCGGTTAAAAGCTTTGGATAATAAACAGTTGGTAGAATCCATCTCAATGGTGTACACTGGAATCAATAGAACGTTTGTTCATGCTCTTGCCACAGAAAAATATCTCCAAGGCAAAGACATTACTTCCAATGTAACTTTGCAAGGTAAGTGCATGAGTTAGCTCTGGTGTGTACAGCAACTGAGAAATCAAAGATGCATCATATTATATTTGGGTAGACATTGATTTACACCTTAAAAAAACTGGAAAAACAATGGGTTTCCTTTTTGATTTGTGCGGGAAGTCATGTTTTCATAATCTTCTAGTAAAAATTACAATAAATTTATACCCATGCCGAGAGAGAGGAGGAACTGCAGATGCTGGAGAATCTGAAATAACAAGGTGTAGAGCTGGATGAACACAGCAGACCAAGCAGCATCAGAGGAGCAGGAAAGCTGACATTTTGGGTCTAGACCCTTCTTCAGAAATGGAGGAAGGGAATAGATTCTGAAATAAATAGGGAGAGAGAGGGAGGCGGAAAGAAGATGGATAAAGAAGAAGATAGGTGGAGAGGAGACAGATGGGTCAAAGAGGCGGGGGTGGAACCAGTAATGGTGAATGTAGGTGGGGAGTTAGGGGGAGATAGTTCCGTCCACAGAGGGCGGACAGGTCAAGGAGGCGGGATGAGGCTGGTAAGGAGGAGATGGGGGTGGGGCTTAAGGTGGGAGGAAGGGATAGGTGAAAGGAAGGATGGGTTAGGGAGGCGGGGACAAGCTGGGCTGGTTTTGGGATGCGGTTGGGGGAGGGGAGATTTTGAAGCTTGTCTGGACTGACCTATCCCCTCCCTAACTCCCTACCTACACTCACCTTTATTGGCTCCACCCCCACTTCTTTGACCTGTCTGTCTCCTCTCTACCTATCTCCTCCTTTATCCAGCTTCTATATGCCCCCCCTCCCTATTTATTTCAGAATCCCCTTCCCCTCCCCCATTTCTGAAGAAGGGCCTGGACCCGAAACGTCAGCCTTCCTGCTCGTATGATGCTGCTTGGCCTGCTGTGTTCATTCAGCTCCACACCTTTTTATCTCTTTATACCCACGCCCAGATGTTTGATACCGAGACAGTTCATGACCAGAAAAGCTCCTGCCAATGTAACACCTTTATTTGCAAAGCAAGTGAGATTTTTAAAAAAAGAAATCAAGTAACAAACAGCCACTTAACACCTGTTACTAGGAAAATGTTAATTGATTATAAAGTATGTCAGACATTTAGAAATACATAATATAATCAAGCAGAGTTAGAAAGGCTTCATGAAGGGAGATTTGTGCCTGACAACTTCATTACAATTATTTGAGGAAATAACAAGCAGATAAATAAAGGGGAAACAGTAAATGTAATATATTTGGATTTTCAGAGGAGTTTGAAAAGGTACCACAAGTTAGGTTACCTGTATGAGGTTGTATATAGAATAGAACAGAATACAATCTCTACAGTGTGGAAACAGGCCCTTCGACCTAACAAGTCCACACCGAATCTCAGACCATCCCACCCAGACTTATCCCCCTATAACTCACCTAATCTACACATCCCTATGGGCAATTTATATAAGCATGGATAGAGGATTTTATAACTAATAAAAGGCCGAGAGTTGTGACAAATGGGAGCATTGTTGGGAGTGCCACAGGGATCACTGCAGTGGGCACAATTATTTGCAATATATGTGAAAGTGAATATACTATCTGAGTTAATGAAATGTGAGGCTGGATGAACACAGCAGGCCCAGCAGCATCTCAGGAGCACAAAAGCTGACGTTTCGGGCCTAGACCCTCCATCAGAGCCCAGTTTCACATACTATCTGAGTTCACAGGTGACAAAAAAATAGGTTGGATGGCACATGGCGAGATTGACACCAAAAGTCTATACAAGGATATAGGCAGGTCGAGAGAATAGCAAAATTTGGCAAATGCTGTGTAATGTGAGAAAATGTGAATTAAATACTTTGGCAAGAAGAATTGAGGAATTAAATATTAGTTAAATAGAGAAGGACTGCAGAAAGCCACAGAGCAAAGGGATTAGTAATCCTCATGCACAAATCACAAAAGCTAGCGTCCAAATTCAGCAGATGGTAGAGAAGGCATGAGAATGTCAGTGTTTATTTCATTGAAAGTGGAGTATGAAAGAAAGAAGATTTTATTAAAACTGTGCAAAGCACGAGTCAGACCACAGCTCTTCAGAGGTTCAGTGCAACCTCAATGGGTCAATTGGCATCTATCTGTGCTGTAGTGATTTTATGATCTCAGAATAAGGAGTTGCTCATTTACACCAGAGATGAGAGAATTTATTCTGTCAGAGAGTAGTGAGAATTATTTACCACAGAGGGCTGATGAAGCTGAGTCATTATGTATATTCAAGGCTGAGATTGACATAATTTGGTATGCTGACATCTCCTCTTCGCCTGTTTTGGCTTCATCCTCTTTTCTTTCTCCTTCTCTCACCTTGGATGACCAGAAGTTGATTAGTATGGTTTCTCGATTTCTAGTTTATGTTTTGATATGGTATAATTAATTTATAGCATTTAAGATCAAGGCAGAATGCCAAGTCTTTTTATATTGGGAACTCATTTGTCTGGGCATTAATTATTAGAAGTGATGGTTGCAGGTGCCCTGACAACACTTGAGAAGGAGATAATTCCTGATGAAGATAATCCACTGCTTGCAAGTGCAGAATACAGGAAATCATTGGCACTCGGACTTTTCTATAAGGTGGGCAACTCTTATAAGCGTTTTAAGATGAATTTCATCCCTGAATGCTGTGCAATGAGACCTGGTAAAATGTTTCTTTCAGTAGTGGATAAATCTCCTCCACTCATCTATCCAGGTTCAGGTTGAATGGTATTCAACTCAAGTTGTGAAAGGCCAATGTAGTCATCCAGTATGGTGTCCAGTTCCTAGTGGTTTGGTGATTATGTTCTTACTTATTCCAGATTACTGGTCAGTTTTTAGCAGCTTAATTTCAAATGTTATATTGGTGAAATTGGTCTGCATCAGCCGCAAGAAATGAGTGCATAGCAAGCCGGAGCTGATTTTTCATTGACTTGGAAAATATTGTGAAGAATTTTTACTTGCAAACTAAACAAAAGTAACATGGAGACTCTTCTTTCTTAGTCTCTAAGAGAATCTCATTAATTCTGTGACCTTTAGTGCTCCTGGCATACACCAATTTTATCCCTAAGAATCTAAAAGTGTTACTGCATTGTGAACTTCTTATTTTTGTATACTGACTAATAAATCCACTTTAAACTTTCTTCAGTTTTTCCTCTCTCTGTTGAGTGAAGGTTTAGTTTCACCTTGCAATCGGAGTGCCATGTTTGCTTTGGAACGTCATATATCCACAGGAAAACAAACATTCAGCAGCAGACCAGAGGAATATCTTTTGACAAAACCTATGCCAAAATTAAATGCCCACAAGCAGGTAGAGTTTCAATCTGTTCTCTGTTTGATGTGTGCATGTTGTACATTGGAATGTAGATTTATTGTCCAATAAAAATATATTGATTTGTACACTGGAGTAAACCCAAGTGATCTGAATAAAATATCCTGATCTTGCTTCTGGTGATTTTCAAACTCCCAAGAAATTGCATTGTAATTCCATTGTCCATTCTTGTTTTTGAAAAAGTGACAGTTTCTGTCAACTACATGTGTAAAGGTCCCAAACGTTGCATAACCACACTGCTGCTGTTCTACTTTAAACAAGTGGCAAATTCTTGCAAAGTGCCAATGGTGCTGATTGGTTTTTGAAATAAAATGCAGCATTGAATTGTTATGCAACTGCCAGGGCTTTAAGGAGGCAGAACAAAAAGTCACTTTGAGCTTTCTGTTTTGTTGAAAAGAAATACCAGAGAGTGCAACAGGGATGGAGATGTTCCAATGCTATGCGAAGGATTCAAATTGTAAGGGCCTTCCAAAGTATCTCATTTGGAATTTCTTGCCTTTCTTAAAGCTATGGCATCATTTAGCTAAGATTATTTTCCCAAACCGCCATAGTTTAATGTGGAGAATTATTTTTAAATTTTTTGGAATATGTTCAGAAGCAGATCCAAAGATTGGTGCCTGTTTGTGAATTAGGTGCACACACATGGATCCATTATATATCGGATACAATCACACAGCATTTACTTTTTAAAAAATAGTTCAGTAACTGAGTATTCTGCAACCTATGATTTACTTTATGCCAAAATTACTCCAACACATTAAATTGACAAAGGTTCAGCTTTGCTTGTGTTTGCTCTAACTAGGCAGCTATATTTAGTCATATTAGAGTATAAAAACCAAAAGAACTGCAGATGCTATAAATCAGAAATAAAAACGGAGGTTCCTGGAAAAGCAAAGCAGGTCTCGCAGCACCTGTGAACAGAAATCAGAATTAACGTTTTGGGTCCAGTGACCCTTTCTCAGAACTGATGGCAGCTAGGAAGATAACAAGGTGTAGAGCTGGATGAACACAGCAGGCCAAGCAGCATCTTAGGAACAGGAAAGCTGATGTTTTGGGCCTAGACCTAGATGAAGGGTCTGATGAAGGGTCTAGGCCCGAAACGTCAGCTTTCCTGTTCCTAAGATGCTGCTTGGCCTGCTGTGTTCATCCAGCTCTGCACCTTGTTATCTCGGATTCTCCAGCATCTGCAGTTCCTATTACACCGGCAGCGAGGAAGATGTTGATTTATATGTAGAAGATAGGGGACAGTTGGGGTTGGAGCACAGAGAGAAAGAAGAGCAGTTGGTCAGACAAAAGAATAAATAATAACTTTGTTAGGACGGTGAATAGTTGTAAATGGGCACTATTAGTGAACAACAATAGGTAGTATGTAATGGCAGACTATGTGATAACAAGGCCTGGTGTGTCGGGTAGGGAGCTCAGATATGGGAGAGTACGGGCCCTAAAATTATTCAACTCGATATTGAGTCTGAAGGGCTGTCGGGTCCCCAAGCGGAAAATGAGGTGATGTTCTTCCAGCTTGCATTAAACTTTGCTGGAACACTCTAGCAAGCTAGAGACAGAGATGTTGGCCAGAGAACAGGGTGGTGCATTAAACTGGCAAACGAGTGGAAACTCAGGATCTTTTTTGCGGGCAGAACGTAGATGTTCTGTGAAGTGGGCACCCAGTCTACGCTTCATTTCCCCAATGTAGTGGAGACCACATTGTGCGCAGCGAATGCAGTAGACTAGATTGTGTAAAGTGCTGCATCACCTGCAGGGTATGCTTGGGGCCCCTTGGATACGGAGGAGCGAGGAGGTAAATGAGCAGATGTTATACCCATGTCAGCTTCAGGGGAAGGTGCCGTGGGGCTGTTGGGGTGTGTTAGAGGTGAAGGAAGAGTGGACAAAGATGTCCCAGTGGGAACTGTTCCTGCAGAAGGTGGACAAGGGAGAGACAAGGTGGCATCTAGCTAGAAGTGGTAGAAATGCCATCTGATGATCTTCTGGATGTAAATACTGGTGGGATGGTAGGTAAGGTCAGAGGGAACCCTATCGCTGTTGTGGGAAGGATGACGGAGTGATGGTCCTGTCGATATCAGTGCTGGGGAATGTCCTTGTCAAACTGGGTTGGATCCATCTCCTGCACTTGCCCCCTCACCCCCTCTCTTCCCTCCTGTAACAGTGACAGGGTTCCCCTTATCCTTACCTGATCCTCATCCACTGCTTCCTCTGGGACATCCTGGTCCACTCCTTTTACGCTCCCGACAACCACCACAAACCCCTCCGCCCCAACTCCCAAGCCGCACGTCCCAAGGCACTTTTGTGTGCAACTGCTATAAGTGTAACACCTGCCCATTTATGTCCTCCCTCTTCAGTATCCAAAAGCCCAAACATACCTTCCAAGTGAAGTAGCACTTTACCTGTGCTTCCCAGAATCTACTCCACTGCATTCACTGCTCACAATTTGGTCTCCTTTCCACTGGGGAAACAAAGCGTAGACTGAATGACCGCTTTGCGGAACAGCCACATTCTGCTCGCAGAAAAGACTCTGAGCTTCCAATTGCCTGCCATTTTAATACACCACCCTGTTCCCTGGCCAACATCTCTGACTCAGGCTTGCTGCAGTGTTCCAATGAAGCTCAGTACAAGCTGGAAAAACAACACCACATTTTCCGCCTGGGGACCTTGCAGTCTTTCGGACTCAATATTGAGTTCACAAATTTTAGGGCCTGAACTCTCCCATGTCCTAGCCCCAAACCCCACACACTAGGCTTGTTATCACAAAGCCTGCCATTACACATTATCTATTGTTAGCCAATAACAGTCTCCATTAACAGCTATTTGCCTTCCTAGCAAAGTTGTTATCTACTCCTTTGTCTGTCCAACTGTTATTCTCCTCTCTTTGGGCTCAATCCCCACCTTAACCCCTCCCCCATCCTATCTTACGCATGTAAACTGACATTTGCCTAGCTACCATCAGATTTAAGGAAGGATCACCGGACCTAAGACATTAACTCTGATTTCTCTCCACAGATGCTGCCAGACCTGCTGAGCTTTTCAAGCAACCTCTGTTTTTATGTAGTATTTTAGAGTACAAACCGGGGGTAGGATGCGTTACGGAAATGTCATCCCACTATTTTACTAATATGTTTTACTCCATAATTTTGTATGCAGTAATCTCTATTATCATCTTACCTTAGGTGTTAGAATACATGGGATACCCTGGCTTGCTAGTGGAAGCATAACCCATCAGTTACCTTAAAATGCCAAAATTCGTCGTTACTGGCAAGAACATCAATAATATCTGGAGGAGGCACATTGTTGTACTTCATGCTTCTTACCCCTTTCAGCTGTTGGAGGACTCTAACTCCTGTAGCATCAGCCTATGCTGGACGCCACCTCAAAAGAAAGCCTTTAGAAAAGTTTTTGTATTTTTTATATTAATTCACAGGATGTGGGGTTTGCTGGCCATTGTTTATTGTCCATTCCCAGTTTCCCTTGAGAAGGTGGCGGTGAGCTGCCTTTTGTAATGTATACGCCACAGTGATGTTAGGAATGGAGTTCCAGGATCTTGACCCAGCAACGTTGAAGGGATATGTTAATGATATGATAGTGATATGTTAATTACACAGAATGATGAGTGGCTTGGAGGGGAACTTTCAGATGGTATTGTTCCCATATTATCTATTGTAAGTGTGAAAAGATCCGTCTAAGGGACCTTAGCAACTTTCTGCAGCACAACTTAAAAATGGTACACTCTGCTGCTTCTATATATCATAGAATCATTTCAGTGTGGGTACAGACCCTTCGGCCCAACAAGTGCACACTGACGCACAGAGCATTCCACCCGGACCGATTCTCCTATTAGTCACCTAATCTACACATCCTTGAACGCTATGGGGTAATTTAGCATGGCCAATCCACCTAGTCCGCACATCTTTGGACTGTGGGAGGAAACCCATGCAGACATGGGGCGAGTGTGCAAACTCCACATAGACAGTTGCCCAGAGTTGGAATCGAGCCCAGGTCCCTGATGCTATGAGGCAGCAGTGCTAATACTGAACCACCGTGCCATCCAGGCAGCGAGAGTGGGATCAGTGGTGGAGAAAGTAGATATTAATGGATGTAGTGACAATCAAGTGGCTTTGTCCTGGATGGTGTCGAGCTTATTGAGTGTGTTTGGAGGTGCATCCATCCAGGCAAGACTGTGCCTGGTGGAGAGGCTTTGGGAAGTCAGTAGGTAAGTTACTCACTGCAGTATTCCTAACCTCTGACCTGCTCATGTCGCTACTCTGTTTATGTGGCGAGCCCATTAGAGTTTCTGGAAAATGGTAGTCCCAAGGATTTTGATAATGGATAATTCAACAACGGTAATTCCATTGAATGTCAAAGGCTGATGCTTAGATTCTCTCTTGTTGGAAATCTAGACCTTGTGTGGTATATATGTTGCTTGTCACTTACCAGCTCAAGCCTGGGTATTACTCAGGCTTTGCTGCATTTGGACATAGACTACTTCAGGATTTTTTAAATAAAAAACGACAAATGATGCAGATCCTGGGATTTCTTTTGTGTTCATTGCCAGATCAATCTGGTAATTTGCCCAAGTCCTTTGAATACTGGAGTAAGTTTAATTATATATTTCCTTTGTTTTGCTTCCAGGCTTCTGGTGAAGCTGAATTTATCAACGACTTGCTGCCTCTTCCGAATGAGTTATTTGCAATGTTTGTGCTGAGCACAGAAGGAAATGCAACTATTAACCACATTGACCGTACGGCAGCTATGAATGTGCCTGGTGCTGTTGCAGTAAGTAATTAAAGCTATCGTGAAGCACATCGTTTAACTCATCTCCAGTACAGTCAGCTTAAATATAATGTGTTAACTTTTAAAAACAAAAATTAATGAAAACTGCAAATGCTGTAAACCTGAAATCGAGCAACAATTGCTGAATTGACACAGAAGCGCAGCCAGCACCTCTGAGGTGAAATAGTTTTTGTTGCTTTGATCATGATTTTTTAGGAGTTTTAAAAATCTTTATCAAATCTAAAAAACTAAGATTCATGTGCGAGTGAAGAGGTTTCTTTTTCCAAGTTGTACTCAGGGAGTGAGGGAAACTGGCAAGGTTGGATTTATTGCTCACTCCTGGTTACCCTGTGAGATGATTGTCAACCGTCTCCTTAAGCTAATACAATGCCCGAACTGCAGATACACTCACAGCCATGCTTGGTATGGAATTTCAACCAACAACTTTGGAGGAATGATGATATAAATCCACATTAGGAACTTGTGAGATATGAAAGGAAACTTGTGGCGGCCATTGCTCTTTTTGGAGGCTCAGGTTGCACTGGGAGGGACTGTCAAATTGTGAACCGTTGCAGTTCCTGTAAATGACACATACTGCAGCTCTCTTTTTCTGGTGGCCCACTGGCTAGGCTGCCAGTCTATTATGCATTAGTGCCCTGAATATTGGTGGGCTTCAGATGTTACTAAATCCAGATGAATGTTCCATATTCTTTTGGACTTTCAAGTTCAGTGTTAAAGATGATGAAGAGACTTTCTGGTGCCAGGCAGCGAACCACACTTTGTAAAGTACCCAGACTGTGTGCTAGTGCACTCTGGCTAATCCATTTCAATTTCTGATCATCAGTGATCTCTGACTGTTGTTGGTACACTCTTTTTGGTATTGATATTGTTATAGATGGTCAGGGAGCGATGCACATTTTCTTATCAGAGATTGTCATTGCTTAGCACTTTTGCGATGCAGATGTTAACTGATAAGATTGGAATGGTCTGCTGTGCATTTGAAAATTTTGTAGTTGGAACTGAGCATTGTAGAGGAACCAGCCCCACACTTGACCTTAAATTAGAAGGAATTTCGTTGTTAAAGTACACGAAGATGATTGGACCAAAGATGTCTCTGTGATAAACCTCTACAACGATGACCCGGGGCTTAAGCAGAAGGCTCCATTTTTGTTTCTGATGTTCATCACAGCAGAGATTGTTCCTGTGATGCTAATTAATTTCAGTTTTCTGTGCCCAAACCAGTTTTTCAAACACTCCAGTCTAAAGAGTTGTCGAGTGGAAATTTAGGCAACTGCAGAGTTTCTTGGTACAATGTTTAGACAAACACACAGTTCTTTTCTAGCATTCAGTTCATATCAGGATGAAAGAAGCGATGAAGTCCAAAACAGTGTGGTTCTGTGAGAGCCTGAATTGAACATCAATGAGCAAGTGTTGCTTGATGTCACTATTGCAATTTGTACTACCATCTTAGTATTGCCTTGGAGAATGATGGGGTGGTTATCAAAAAGCTTTGTATTTGTCTTCTTTCTTCATTAAACTTTGCATTGACAATTTGTAAGAAACAACCAAAATATTTACAGAAAATCAACTCTTGGTTTTTGTCAATAATAAAGACTTTCGCTGAAACTTCAAACTTGCTCACAGTGAACTTAGAGACATTTCTTTCATATGGCTGCAACATGTAACCAAACAGAGTAACATTGTCCATCAGTACTTTTGCCTCCACTCATCTGCAGCTAAAACCTTCAGTCATCCCTATGTTAACTCAAGACCTGACTGTTTTAGTACACCCCTAGCTGGCCTTTCAGCTTCTGCCCCACATCAACTTGTGCTTATCCAAACCTTTGCCGCCTGTTTTGTGCAAAATCTCATTTTTTAAAATCTTCTTGTGTTTACTGACCTACATTGGTTTCCAGTCTGGCAATTCATTGATTTTAAAATTCTCACCTCACCATGCCCCCTCCCTGAATTGGATTCTCATCCTAAACCCTTTGTGGGACTATTTTAGATCAAACCTACTTCCCAGATTAGTTGCGAACCATTTTAACTCCCCCTCCCATTCCTTAGATGACATGTCCATCATGGGCCTCCTGCAGTGCCACAATGATGCCACCCGAAGGTTGCAGGAGCAGCAACTCATATTCCGCTTGGGAACCCTGCAGCCCAATGGTATCAATGTGGACTTCACAAGCTTCAAAATCTCCCCCTCCCCCACTGCATCCCAAAACCAGCCCAGCTCGTCCCCTCCACCCACTGCATCACCAAACCAGCCCAGCTCGACCCCGCCTCCCTAACCTGTTCTTCCTCTCACCTATCCCCTCCTACCCCTCAAGCTGCACCTTCATTTCCTACCTACTAACCTCATCCCGCCTCCTTGACCTGTCCGTCCTCCCCAGACTGACCTATCCCCTCCCCACCTCCCCACCTATACTCTCCTCTCCACCTATCTTCTCCTCTATCCATCTTCGGCCCGCCTCCCCCTCTCTCCCTATTTATTTCAGAACCCTCACCCCATCCCCCTCTCTGATGAAGGGTCTAGGCCCGAAACGTCAGCTTTTGTACTCCTGAGATGCTACTGGGCCTGCTGTGTTCATCCAGCTGCACACTTTGTTATCCCAGATGATCCCTACCATTTAAGCTTGAGCAAGACATTCATGCACATTCAGGAATGGACGTAAAGGTCTAACTCTCCCTGAAGGAAAGGGACCAATTGAGAATATTATTGTCCTTTAGATAGTCGTTTTAACAAATTTCAGCTAGATTGTAGTGACCAAGGTTGTATAAATGGTGAGAAATCAGATTTAACACTTTGGGTCCAGTGACTCTTCTTGCTCTGAAGAAAGGTCACTGAATTGAAACATTAACTCTGATATCTCTCCACAGACACTGCCAGACCTGCTGTGTTTTTCAGCAACTTCTGTTTCCGTTTCTATTTTCCAGAATCCACAGTTCTCTTGTTTTTGTTTTGTTTAAGATGTTATAAGTGTTTTCAATAATCATTACTCTTCAGTGATGATTGTGTGGAGATCCTAAATTTGGATGTAGAAGATTATATGTGGCAATATATTTTCTAAATTATACAAAAGTTCATTAAAAAACTGAAAACGTTATTGACATTTGATGGGAAATCAATTATAACATTGATAGTTCTGGTAAAATAAATTATCACCTTGTTTCTAATAGAGAATCCAAATTTTACTTGATGTTACAGAGAACTGCTTAATATATCCACCAACGCTTAAAACACTTAAATTCTGTGTAGAAAGTTCGACAGTTTGGCAAGCTATTTCTTTTCCAGTTAAGGGGAAAACTTGTCACGACACTACAGCAGCTCTCAGTCTACTGTTGGAGGCACTGGAGTAAATCCAATGTCTAAAAATCCCCTAAGATGCTGCTTGGCCCGCTGTGTTCATCCAGCTTCACACTTTGTTATCTAAAAATCCCCTTGGTGTTTCCAATGTTTATCCCATAAAAAGAGCTGAACTAGCAGGAAACTTACGAACACATTCATCAAATAGTGGTAAACATCGACTATCAATGTTCAGCATTGTTCATCCAATTGTCATAACCAAGTCTTTTTATGATTTAAGTGACTTCTAAAAATAACAGACACTGACCTAAAATGGCTGCTGTGATCACCTGACCAAGTTTAGCGAAGGTCATGAAACCATCAGTCAACAAGGACCAGACTGGGCTGAAATTAATATTATTATGAAACTCAAGTCTGCTTTTTGGAAGCTACGTTTTGGGATGGAGATTGCCTGTAGATTATCCAGTTTGAAAATGATGACATCAAACACCAAAATTCGTAAAGGAACTATATTTTCAGGCAAAGGGTTTTGAGCAATAAGACAGAGAACTAAAAAGAAATTGATTTGATTGCAACAAGGAACTGAAAGTCTCTCTCTTTCCATCTCCTTCAAAGTCGAAGTCAATGCATGGCATAAGATTTATGTCATCATAATGAGAGAGTGCTGGGCAATTTAGAGGGCACTTTGTCTTTCAGTGACTGATGTAAAATCAAGCGTGAGAATCTATTATTGCAATAAAGAGCAGGAAAAATATTCCATTCACAAACATTAGCCTCATCAGCCAAAAAAAATCACCAAAAGTCTTTGAAATAATTAATCTCTTATCTCACTTTTATAGGTGCTTCAAGCAAGCGATATACCTGGATCCAATACATTTATGCCTCCACCCTATATGGTTGAAGAGATTTTGAGTAGTGGTCCTGTTGTGTATGCTGGACAGCCAGTCGCACTGTGTCTTGCGGGTAATGCAATTTTCTTTCATGGCAAGTGAGCATTTATTGCCCATCACAAATTGACCTTGATTTGAATGGCTCTCTAGGCCAGAGGAGGCGATGGCCTCGTGGTATTATCGTTGGACTGTTGACTCGGATAACATTCTGGGGAGCCAGGTGTGAATCCCGCCACAGCAGATGGTATAATTTGAGTTCAATAAATATGTGGATTTAAGAGTCTAATGATGATCATGTACCCATTGCCGATAGTCAGAGGAGAAACCCATCTGGCTGACTAATGTCCTTTAGGGAAGGAAACGGCCATCTTTACCTGGTCTGGTCTACATGTGACTCTAGACCCTAAGCAATGTGGTTGACTCTTAACTGCCCTCTGAGCAATTAGGTATGGGCAATAAATGCTGCCTAGCCAGTGATGCCCTCATCCTGTAAATAAATAAAGAAAATTTCAGAAGGCAGTTAAGAGCCAATCTCGTTGTTGTAGATCTGGAGTCTTTTGTAGGGCAGACCCTGTGAGGATGGCAGTTTACTCTGTAAAGAACATTAATGAGTCAGATTGTCACGTTCACCATAACTGAAACTCACTTTCTTTTTTTTTGCAAGTATATGAAATAAACTTGATTAAATTATAATCACAGAAGATGAATAGTGTCTTAAAATAGGCTTTGGGAGACTAAGGGGTGCAGAATACTACACATACCTGATAATGTGATCATGGATCACTTGATTGGTGCTAACAGCTTCTTCATATGAGGCAAGTGTGCAGCCAGCCCTGCTTACTGTCCGTCTGTCTGTTTGTGGAGGGGAGAAATGAGGTACAATTGATTCTACTTAAAGACAAAACCCAAAGAGAACAAACAACAGTAGGGCACAGGAATGGCCCTTTGGCCCACCAAGATTATGCTGACTGATGATGCCTTTCTAAACTGAAAACCTTTAGTCTCAATGTGATCTGTATCCGTCTGTTCCCTGCCTATTCCTATATCTGTCAAGATACCTCTTAAACAATGCTACTATATCTGCCTCCACCACCCCCTCTGGCAGCATATTCCAGGCACTTACCACCTATTTGTAAACAAATTGCCTCTTATGCCTCCCCTTGTACCTTAAACCTATGTCCCCTCATAACTGACATTTTCACCTTGGGAAAAAGACATTGACAATCCATTCAATCCATGCCTCTCACTATTCTGTAAACTTCTATCACGTCACCCTTAACCTGTGCTATTCAAGTGAAAATGACCCGAGTTTGTTCATTCTCTCCCATAGCTAATACCCTTCAAACCAGACAACGTCTTGGTAAGCCTTTTCTGTGCCCAATCCAAAGCCTCCACATCCTTCTGGCAGTGTGTCAACCAAAACTGTACACAATATTCCAACGTGGTCTAACTAAAGTTCTGTAGTGCTGCAACTTGACTTGGCAATTTTTATACTTTATGCCCTGAGTGATGAAGTCGAGCATGCCATGTGCCTCCTTGGCTGCCTTATCCATTGTGTTGCTACTTTCAGGGAACCATGGACCTGTATACTGAAATTCGCCTGTATGTTAGTGCTGCTAAGGGTTTTGCCATTTACTGTATATTTCCCTCCTGTGTGAGATCTCCCAAAATGCATCATTCTGACTTCCCTGGATAAACTCCGACCGCCATTTTTCTGCCCATTTGCCCAGCCTGTCTATACCCTGCTGTAACCTCTGGCAATCCTTCTCCCTATCTGCAGCTCCCCCAACTTTATATCATCCACAAACTTACTAATCAAACCACCTATTTTTTCCTCCAAATCATTTCTATACGTTATAACATTGGGGAACAACAGCGGAACACAACTGTTCACGGATCTCCAGTCAGAAAAACACTTTTCCAACACCACTGTCTTCCTTCTCTGACCAAGCCAGTTCACCTTAGAAGCTCACTGCTAAACCCATGTGACTTCACCTTTTGTATCACTCAGCCACGTGGAACCTTGTCAGAGGCCTTGCTAAAGTCCACGTGAACAACATCTACCACATAACCTTTATCCATCATCTGTGTCATTTCCTCAAAAAAAAACAGACAAAACTATGCTGTCTCTCACTAATAAGCCCATATTTTTCTAAATGTGAGTAAGTTCATATACTTCTGAATGTTGTCCAGCAATTTTGCCTAGAACTGAAGTAAGGCTCACTGGCCTGTAATTTCCTGAATTACCCCTGTTGCCCTTCTCAAACAAAGAAACAATGTTGGCTATTCCCCAGTCCTCCTGGAACTCTCCTGTGACTACACAAAGGTTTTGGACAAGGCCCCAGAAATTTCCTCACCTGCCTCCCTCAGTCTTCTGGGATAGATCCTTTCAAGTCCGGGGGCCTAACTCAACACTTTTTAAAACACCCAACACTTTCTGTTTTTTTTTATGACGTGTTCAATAGTATTGACATGCTCTCCCGAGACTTACCATCCACCGTGTCCTTGTCCTTTGTGAATACCAATGGAAAGTATTCATTAAGGACCTCACCCACTACCTCTGGCTCCACACATAAATTCCTTCCTTTGTCCTTTCGTGGACTTACACTTTCCCTAGCTACCCTCTTGCTCCTTATTATATATATATCTAATTCTGTTGGGTAAAGACATTTCATGGCCCCTTTTAGTCCTCTTAATTCCTCATTTGAGTTCTTTCCTGTTATCGTTTTATTCTTCAAGGGGTCTTTCGGTCTTCAGTTTCTTCCTTTATCTTTTTGACTAAGCTCTCGATTTCTCCTGTCATCCACTTTTCCTGAATCTCGCCATCCTTACCATTCATTTTCATAAGAACATGCAGTTCCTGAACTCAAATCAACTGGCCTGTAAAAGATTCCCATCTGCCAAACGTGGCATCACCCTTAAACAGCTGCCTCCAATCTACATTCCCCAGTTCCTGTCTAAAGATTGTCGTAGTTAGACTTCCCTTAATTAAGTACTTTCACCTGAGGAATACTTATCCACAAGTAACCCTGAACGTAGAGAAATATAGTCACTGTTCCCAAAATACACCTTCACTGAAATTTTGATCATCTGGCTGGCTGAGTTCCCAATACCAGGTCTAGTATGGCCCCTTCCTTAGTTGGACTATTAGCATTTCGAAAAACTGTCTTAGCCACCTGACAAGTTCATCCCCATGCAAACCCCAGGCACTAAGCAAGTCCCAGTTAATACAAGGATAGTTCAAATCATGCACCACAACAACCCTGTTGTTTTTATATTTTTCCATAATCTATCCACATATCTGTTCCTCTATCTCGCATTGGCTGTTGGGAGGCCTGTAGTGCAATCCCATCAAAGTGATTGCACCTTTCCTATTCCTGACCTGTATCCATAAGGTCTTGCTGGATGAGCCCTCCAAGGTGTCCTACCTCAGTACAACCACGATATTCTCCCTTATCAGTTACACAACTCCCCCGCCTCTTTAACATCCCCCTCAATCTCGCCTGAAACATCTAAATCACGGAACGTTAAGCTGCCAGTCATGTCCCTCTCTCAGCCAAGTCTCGGTAATAGCTACATTATAGTTATACGTAATAATCCCAAGTTCTAAGTTCATCTGCCTTACCTGTCATACTCCTCACATTAAAACAAATACACCTCAGACCGCCAGCCTGTTCTTCCTTAGCCTTAGCGGTCTTTGTTGCAGACTCCTCCAGTCAGTTTACTTGCCACCTATTGACCTGATTCCCACTCCTCTGACACACAACAGAGGAACAATGTTGGCTACTCCCCAGTCCTCCTGGAACTCTCCTGTGACACTAGCAAACCTTCCTGCCAGGATATTGGTTCCCCCTCCAGTTTAGGTACAAACTGTCTTTCTTGTGCAGGGGTCCCACCTGCTGCAGAATATATCCCAATGATCCACACACCAGAAGCCCTCCCTCCTGCACCTGCCCTTAGTGACACGCTTAGTTGTCCTGTCTTCCTGTTCCTAGCCTCACTGGCAGATGGCACATTGAATAATCCCAAGACTATACCCTAATCTTCTTGCTTTTCAGCTTCCTACCTAACTCCTTGAACTTTCTTTGCAGGATTTCGTCTCTGTTTCTGCCTACGTCATTGGTACCAATATGGACCACAGTATCTGGCCACTCACCCTCCCTCTTGAGAATATCCTCTGCCAGCTCAGAGCGTGGTACCAGAGAGGCAATGCACCACTCTGAAGTCTTGCTAACAGCCACAGTATCTTCTGTCTGTGCCCCTGACTATGACAACTGCTCACTTACACTTCAATCCTCCCTCCTGTTCAATAGAGCCAGTCTCGGTGCTGCTGCTGCTTTCGCCTGAGAGTCCATCCCTCCCCAGCTTACCCCCAACAGTACCCAAAACAGTGAACCTGTTTGAGAGGGGAATGATCACGGGGTACGCCTGTACAGCCTGCCCACGCTTACTCATCTTCCTGATGGTCACCCAACTCTTCTCAGTCGGTGTAGCCCTTACCGGTGGGTGACCAGCTCACTGAACGTGTTATTAATGACATTCTTAGCCTCAGATGCTCCACAGTGAGTCCATTTGCAGCTTCAGCCACTCCATGCACCAAACCAGGAGCTGCAGCTGAACAGACTTCCAGCCTACGCAGCCAGAAAAGACCCTGGATGTCCTTCATTTCCCACATATTGCAGGAAGAGCATTCCACGGGACTGAATTCTTCTGCCATTGTGAACCTTATCAACTACAGACAATAGTCTAGAAATTGAATACACAATCTAATCCAATAGTCTCCAAACTCAGGTCTCTCACTCCCACTCTCAATTCCTACCAGACTGCACCTACAAAAAGGAAGTACATTATCTCTCTCTAGGCACTACTCACTCAGTCTCTGGTTCCTGAGCAGCCAAGCCTATGTCACTTTTTGAGTCATGATGTCCGCTCCAGAGCTCTGACCCTAGATTCAGCTCCATGCTGCTGCTGTTGACCTGCAGATTCACTCTGCTACTACTGCTACTAGTGTTGCTACTCTGACTGATCTCAACCTTTTTTCAAAGGCAAATTATTCTGTGACTGTATACAGCATGGAATCACTGTGAATGGTTTAAAATGCATTTGTCAATGTCTTTCTAAAGCCTGAAAACGAGCCTGAAGAATTTGATCAGTGAGCTTTTGTAGAATCCCTCGTGTGGAAACAGGCCGTTTGGCGCAATAAGTCTATGTCAACCTTCAGAGCCATCTTGTAATCTACACATCCCTGAACACTACGGGCAATTTAGCATGGCCAATTCATCTAGCCTGCACATCTTTGGACTGTGGGAGGAAACCAGAGCACCCAGAGGAAACCCACGCAGACATGGGGGGGGATGTGCAAACTCCACACAGACGGTCGCTTGAAGGTGGAATCGAACCTGGGTCTCTGGCGTTGTGAGGCAGTAGTGTTAACCACTGAGCCACCATGCCGCCCCCAAAAAGCTTGTGCAGTCTGAACTAAATTCTGTAGCGTTTCTGAACTGGAGCTTTCCGAAAGGATATTTCACAACCAGTGAAGTTCAGAAAAAGGTTTTAGCTGTGTAAGTTTTATTCTCTACAACACTTTCCCTCAACCTCTCTGGATTTCCAGGTTTTCAAATGTTTCCTCAAAACCAGTCTGTCCAACAATTCCTTAAACCTCTCATCATTTACTGCTTCACCACAGAAGTATTTTGGGACGTCACTATTTTAACGATGTTAAATGAATCTGTAATGCATTGAATGGTCAAAAGGAGACCTCAGTTGGATAAATTTTTCAAATGATAAACATTATCACTTCCTGATTTCCTTTTTCAACGTCAGTGATTGATAGCAGACAATATTTGTATTTCAAAGTTATGCCTCACTCAAGAAGTTAATAAAAACATTGCTACAATAATTATTTTAATGTTGCTATTCAAAGTATGAATTCGAAGTTTGAGAATATTTTTTAACTACATAAAAAAGGTGTTGCTCCGCAGAACTGTTTCTCTGGCTACCACAGTACATATGTGTTAATTATATTCATTTTTGTATTAAGATTCACAGCGTCGTGCTCTGGAGATGGTAGAAGTAGTGAAGGTCATCTACCAAGATCAAAAACCACCAATAGTGACCCTTGATGAAGCTATTGAGAAAAAATCTTTTTATCCACCACCTGGAAAGGGGTTACTTGTTGGAGATCCTGCAGGTGCTATTTCCGAATCTCCTTGCAAAATTGAAGGGGAAGTTAGAGCAGGTGAACAGTATCATTTCCACATGGAAACACAGGTAAAAAAAATGTTATTTATTGACATAGAAAGAATTGTTTAAATATTTAATGACAGTAAAAATTGCCCTATGGATGAAATGTTTTTCCTCGTATCTCGTAAATGTTCTGCCCCCGATCTTAAATCTATCCCCCAGTCATTCATCCCTCCATCAAGGGGAGATGTTTCCTCCTGTCTACCCTGTCTATGCCCCTCATAACTTTATACATCTCAGTCACACCCCTCTCAATCACCTCCGCTCTATGGAAAACCACCCCAGTCTGTCCAATCTTTCTTCATAACTGAAACTCTGCAGCTCAGGCACCAGACTATTAAATCTGTTCTGCACCCTCTTCGGTGCTATTACTTCCCTTCAAAACCCGCTCACGACTCTGCTGATAATGTGGTGGTTTGGATCTCAAACAATGACGAATAGAGTACTGGAAAGAAAAAGAGAGAAAGCTTGGTAGCATGGTGTAAAGACAACTGTCTCCCTCAACATCAGCAAAATGAAAGAACCGGGCATCAACTTTGGGAAGCCGAGTGGAGGACATGCCCCTGTCGGTATCAGTCGCGTTGAGGTGGAGATGGTCAAGAGCTTCAAGTCCCTAGGAGTAAATTTCACTAACAAATTGTCCTGGTCCATCCATGTCAAAGCTACAGTCAAGAAAATACACCAATGCCTCTACTTCCTCAGAAGGCTTGGGCAATTCAGCATGTCCACAATGACTTTTGCCAATTTTTATGGAGGCACCATAGAAAACGCCCCATCTGGACACATCACAACTTAAAATGAAAACTGCTGTTCCCAAGACTGCAAGAAAATACAGAGAGTTTTGAACACAGGCCAGTTCATCACAAAAGCTAGCTTTCCATCCACTGACTCCATCTACACTTCCAGCTGCTTCAGAAAAGCAGCCAACATTATCAAAGAGCCCTCCCATCCTGGTTATATCCTCTTCCACCCTCTTCCATTGGGCAGAAAATACAGACATTTGAAAACACTTACCAATAGATTCAAGGACAGTTTCTTCCTTGCTGTTATCAGACTTCTGGGTGGATCTTTTATTTATTAGAACTGACCTTTCTCTACATCTTCTTTGTAGCCTAAGCACTATATTCTACATTCTGGTTCTATTACCCTGATGTACTTGCGTAAGGTATGATTTGTCTCGTTAGCATACAAAACAATATTTTTCAATGTGTCTTGATACATGTGACAATAATAAATCAAATCGAATCAAATCAATAATGTGGATTGCAGAACCACATACAATGCTCCAGCTATAGCCTAATCGATGTTTTATACAGTTCGAGTATAGACTCCCTGCTCTTAAAATCAGTGCTTCGACTAATAAAGGCAAGTATACCATCTGCATTCTTTATCCATCTGTTCTGATACATTAAAGAACTGGTGTACCTACACACCAAGGTCTCTCTGATCCTTGGTACCTCTCAGGTTCCTATCTTTCATCATGTATTCCCTCACCTTGTTTGCCTGCCCATTATATCCACTGGTCGTCTAAAGCTACCCTACTCACTGTTTACCATCCCATCAATTTTTATATCGTTTGCGACCTTACTGATCAGCCCTTCTACATTCAAGTCTAAATCATTGCTATAAACCACACACAGCAAGGGCCCCCAACCCTGTGAGACCCCTTGGACACAGATGTCCAGTCAATGAAATGCCTTAACTATCTGCTTCCTGTCACTCAGCCATTGTGAATCCCATTTCCTAAATCTCCTTGAATCCCATGGTTCTTACTTTTGTTATGTTTCCCATTTGGGGCCTCATTAAAAAGCTTGGGGAAGTCCAAGTAAACTACATCAAAAAACTTGTCTTGAAAAATTCAATCAAGTTGGTCAGACATGACTTCCCCCTTAACAAAACCATGCTGACTGTCCATGACTAATCCCTGCCTTTCCAAATGCAGATTTTATTTTCCCCCCCTCAGAATTGCTTCTAGTTTTATGTCTACCACTGATTTTGGATTGACTGGTCTGCAGTTTCCTGGTTTGTCCCTTGCTGAGTTCTTGAATGACAATTCCACAATGGCTGTCCTGCAGTCCATTTTCAGTTTTATTCTACCCTTCATGAGATCCCGTTCAATGTTGAGGCTTGACAAGTCAGATGGCAGTTGTGATCACGTGCACCCATTCTAATTGGTCAGGAAAGCCAGGAACAGGAACTGCCACAGAAAAGAAAAGCCCACTCCATGATCTTTTGGGTTCATAACTTCTGCGGGCCTCTCCATTTGTGAGCAGGTCCGTATGTTCAACCTCATTAATTCTATTGAATATGGAGGTAAAGTAAGCTATTAGCAAATAGTGAAGACAATTTTTTAAAAAAGGTACGGTTTTGAGAGTAAACAAAATCTAACTAATTTAGTAATATCATAATTTATGTGTATATTATGACATTTTGTCTTTGGCTCTGAAATACCAAACAAATTTCCTACAATAAGAAATTGTTATGAGACACACATCTCCAACACCTCTGGTGTGCTCCCTGGGCTCCTTTTCCATGGTGTAAAGTGCCAGTGGGACAGATCCTTGCATACTTTCCATCAGCAACCTAGTAACTTGCACAATTACAGTTTTCTGGCAACTGAGGATTCATATCCCATGGTACTCCATTATACTGAAGGTCATTAAACCTAATTTATATTCAAACTGTAAAAAGAATACTTTTGGTTAGCAAATACTGTACTTATGGAGGGGTTATCACCATAGTTTTGTTTGTTATTTAATCATTTTTCAAATAATTGTTTTGCCAAATAGATGATTTATGTGCATCTGTAGATGGGATTAATTTTGTGCCTCGTGTCATTAAGTAAAGGGATGTTCTATTTCCTTGGTGGCTTTGCAAAGCAAGGTTCATTTGTTCTACCCATCATTTACAAGATGGATTTACAAATAATTCAGGATGGAATTAAATAACTTGGGCAAATGAGAGTTTATTGGGTAAAACTAGTAAGGATTTGTTAAAGGAAAATCATGTTTAAGTAACTTGGCATTTTGATAAAGTAATAGGGAAAGTAAGTGAGTGCAATACAACTGATGTGGTGTGCATGGACTTCCAAAAGGCATCTGAAAAAGTGATGTACAACTGACCTGTGGACAGCGTGAGAGTCCATTGAGTAAAAGATGTAGTAGCAGCATGGTTATGGAATCGACTGAGTGATTGCAGAGACTGGTTGTAAACGGTTGTTTTTCGGTGAGGAAGAAGAAACAAAGAAACCTACAGCACAGGAACAGGCCCTTTGGCCCTCCAAGCCTGCACCGATCAAGATCCTCTGTCTCACCTGTCATCTATTTTCTAACGGTCTGTGTCCATTTGCTCCCTGCCCATCCATGTACCTGCCCAGATATATCTTAAAAAGACGCTAACGTGTCTGCATCTACCACCTCCGCTGGCAACGCGTTCCAGGCGCCCACCACCCTCTGTGTAAAGGACTTTCCACGCATATCTCCTTTAAACTTTCCTCCTCTCACTTTGAACTCATGACCTCTAGTCTCTGGGAAAAAGCATTTTGCTATCCACCCTGTCTATACCCCTCATGATTTTGTAGACCTCAATCAGGTCCCTCCTCAATCTTCATCTTTCTAATGAAAATAATCCTAATCTATTCAACCTCTCTTCATAGCTAGCTCCCTCCATACCGGGCAACTTCCTGGTGAACCTCCTCTGCACCCTCTCCAAAGCATCCACATCCTTTTGGTAATGTGGTGACCAGAACTGTACACAGTACTCCAAATGTGGCCGAACCAAAGTCCTATGCAACTGCAACATGACCTGCCAACTCTTGTACTCAATACCCCACCCAGTGAAGGAAAGCATGCCGTATGCCTTCTTGACCACCCTGTTGACCTGCGTTGTCACTTTCAGGGAACAATGGACCTGAACACCCAGATCTCTCTGTTCATCAGTTTTCCCTAGGACTTTTCCATTTACTGTATAGTTCGCCCTTGAATTTGATCTTCCAAAATGCATCACCTCGCATTTGCCCGGATTGAACAAGGTATACCAAAGTGAGGTTTTTCAGCATCAGTTTTAGGATTTCTGTTCTTCTTGATGTGTATTAATATTCTCGACTTTCATGTACATGGCATCATTTCAAAATCCACTGGTATCATTGTGAACTGTGAGGATGATAGTTTTAAACTTCAGAAAGATAAAGACAGCTCAATAGAATGAAAGGACACGTGGGAGATGAAATTTAAACCAGAAAAGAATGAGGGTAAAAACAAAGGATACAGTTCCAAATTGGGGTACAACATAAGGAATGAAACAAGTGGAATCAAATAATTCTTTGTGTACTTTCTGCCCTAACGGAGCATTTTGGGGCAATTCATACGCTTCCTACGACAAAGGTAAAGTCAACTTAGTCCTAAATGGCTCTTCTCTCATTAGAGAGAGATGAAAGGTTGAGAAGTTGGCACCTTCATGATAACCTCATCAGGTGCAGGAATTGAACCCAGGCTGTTGGTGTCATTCTACACTTCAAACCAGTCATCTAGCTGACTGAAATAACTGACCAGATAGCTATTTCTTAAATTACGATTGTATAATCTCTGAGATTTAGTTAGAAATAACTGTCAATGATTATATTTTGACTGTACTGTTTGTTTTTGGATAGATTTGTCGGTGTGTGCCTACTGAAGATGGTTTGGATGTTCAGGCAGCTAGCCAGTGGTTGGACCTAGCCCAACAAGCCATTGCCGGTGCCATTGGAATACCTGCCATGGAGTAAATAGACTTTTCTTTCTTACCACAATTGTGACTAACTTGCTGCAATAACTTTACAAACTGCAGGAATAGTATTATTGAAATTGCAGAAGGGGAATTTCAACGTAAAACTGAGTTAGATGTGGTACACTGTACTTAATGTTCCACATCATAAGTTAAACTGACAAAAACGCTTCTAAGCAGAAAATAAGCAAAGAGATTGCGACCTGACCATCTCAGTTACCAGACTATCTTTGTCTTAAATCCACACATAAAGACATTCTAATGAAAATGATAGATATACCCACCAAAAACACCTATAACAATAAGCCGTCTATTTTATTTAGTTTTGTATTTCTTTCACAAGTAACTTACTCCCCCCACCAAAGGCTGTGATAACCTCTGAAAGACCTGAAATTCACAGCAGTTAAGAGAATGTTGCCAATTAACATTTGTACACACGTAGAAGCACACGTAAATGCTTACATACATAAGGATTTGCATACTTGTACATGACCATGCTTACAAAACTTATGAAACAGGAGCACAAGTAGACAGTCAGGCATAGATCTTGATCTTGAACCTTGACTTATTTAGTAAATCACCAATGACAGGTGTATTTCACCAAAATCATACTGTAAGGTGTTAGAATACTTGAACCTTGCTTGATTTTCATTAACCTCAAACAAGCATGTATAGAAGTGTGTGAATTGAATTGGAGCTTTGCTCAGGTTTGTGGCAATGTGACTTTGTACGTATGACTGAAGGAAAAATATTACTGCTACTCAACAGTTAACAACGCCAGCAAGAGGCAGTGTTTTAACATCAGTAGAAAGCGGTGAACATACATAGCAGTTTTGCAGTTTGTGAGAACAAAAGACAAGTGAACGTTTTTATATTTATTAGGCTGTGGCAAAGGACGCCAAACTGAAACATTAGCCTGTCTTGTATCTTCACAGAATTGATGGACTGCTGTATATTTGTTCTATTTTTTGTGATAGTTATATCAGATATCAAGCATTTCCAATTTTAACCTCTCAATGCACAATTTTGTATGTTAGTAGTTACCTTTTACTCTGCTATTATCTCAGAATAATGATGCAGTTTAATATCATGTAAAAATGTTTTTGTTTCCACAGTATTAACATCTCAGCTAAGCGTTTGGGAGGAGCTTATGGCGGTAAAGCTACGCGGGCTAATTTAGTAGCTTGCGGGGCAGCAGTGGCTGCAACAGTACTTTGCAGGTAGGATTCAGCTGAATATAGTACACTGTTGACTTTTTCTGAATGTTATCATTTAAAACTTGGCAGTATCAGAAATACCACATCCCATTCTCTTTATTCCATGTTTGTGTGCATTAATGAACAAATTGTATTAAAAGCAATGATTGATCAACTTAATCCAAAGAAAAAGGATAAGCAGAATATTAACAGGTGCATTCAAACATAGATTGGGGTTTTCATTTACTAAGTGAGGACAAATTGTTTCTACTAACATATGGCTTGGCCACCAGAGGGCAAATGAACAAGAGGGGAGATCAGATATCTTTACTGCAGCAAGTTATTATAATCTGTGTTGCTTGAAAGGGTAAGGGTACAAGATTTGAATAGTAACTTTCAAAGACATGTGCTTTAAAAATAAACATTTGCAAGGTAAGAGTGAAATTAATTGGATAATAAATTGGTCTTGAGAATCACTTTGTGGAGGCAACAAAGGCAAGATGGTAATTTTGGCAGCATTGTCATAGAGTGAGTCTTTGTCTGTTTTGTAAGTTGCTCATTGTGACATGATCTTTCTGAGGGGCGAATTGGCTGAAGTCCCAACAATATTCAATCAGATTGGATATAGTTACCTATTCTACTGTCTTCACAACCTCCAGAAAGAAAGGATAAACAAAGCATCGGATCCTTCCTTCACTGTCCACCAGTGGAATAATTATCAGTCTAATTACAGAATCTCAATTCTCAAACATCTTAAATATTACATGTGGCTCAACTGATAGTTTGTCAAGCTCTTAGAACAGCACAATTTGCATTTATTTGGCACGTTTTATAAACTAATTCAAAAGTCATATCTGCATAGACTTGAAGCTGGCTTTTTCAATCCCCATTGGGCAGGTTTTGGTAGAAGATCAGGTAGGATAATGACAGGTGGCTAGTCCATTTCCCCAGAGTATAATGTGTGAGTAAGGTGCCCACTAGCTTGCCCATTCTCAGGCTAATCACATTGGCCATAAATGCACAATGGTGGTACTCTGAGGGCAGGAATTCCATGCTGTGCTTGGTAAAGTTTGTCAGTGGATTAGTGCTGTGGACAGGCTTTTCTACATGGAGGGTAAGCAATGTACCACCTTCCTCCTATCTGTCGATTAACCAAACCCAACAGGAAGTGACAGCTGTGATCAGAGATAATGGGAACTGCAGATGCTGGAGAACCCAAGATAACAAAGTGTGAAGCTGGAAGCCTGCTGTGTTTATCCAGCTTCACACTTTTTGTTATCTAGGAAGTGACAGCTGGTTGGTAGGGAGTGCAGAATATTTTCGCAGCCGGGACAGTGGCTGAGAGGAACTTTTGGAAGGGCAGTAGAACAGGGAACCTGTGATAGGGTGAGTCTGGGCAGGAATGTCGTTAACTTGAATGACTTTCCTCGTGAGGCATGGAGTAGTGCTCCTGCTCTGGCAAGCAATTGTGTGATGAACTCTTTGTAACCAGTGAGATAATAATGATAAACTTCACAACTGTGCAACGATGTTGCCTTACAATTTTTTGAACTTGATGTATTGTACTTTAATTTAAAGGACTGTTATAAAACCAGATTAAAAATGAGTTGCATCAGATTGACAACAAGAGTGCCTCATTCTCCAGAGACTAAGTTACTGACTGCACCAAGATGATCCTGGAGGGCATGGACACCCAACGTTCCTTTTCAGTGCCATTCATTGTTTTCTTAATCTCCTTTACCTATCACACCCACATTTGACAAAAAGAGCAAAGCTATCGTGGATTTGTGTGCCTCAAAGATAGCTGCCGTTCTGTTATCTCAAACACTATCCTTGACAAACTGCAGCTTGTCAAAGTGTTGGTGATTGTATTTTGTTTTGCATAACACTTCTCCTTCCTTTTGTTCTTGTCCAGGTAATCTGCTTTGCCTTACTGACCACCAACATTTTTAAACTCATCATCTTTCTCTTCAAATGTTGCATTAGCTTTACTTCATTCTATCTTGACAACCTCTTCTAATATTAGACACCTCATACCTTTGCTCTACTCATTTTTATGTGATCACCCTTCCTTTTGCCCAAACATTGAAATGTTCAGCTGTTTCTACCCCACTATCTGAAATTCCATCCTCACTTTATATTTCTGATCTCTATTAAAAATGTAACCCTCCGTTTCAATCAAGCTCACAGTCGCCACCTAATGATAACTAACGTCAACATCTAGGGAGGACGGGTGACATCCTGTTAATGGCAGTAGATTAGTAACCCCAGGCTAATGTTCTGAGAACATGTAAAAACTGAAAGAACTGCAGATGCTGTAAATCAGGAACAAAAATAGAAATTATGGAAAACCCTCACCAGGACTGCGAAGATGAAGTTGAGAAACATTTTTAATTTTTTAAGTTTTTTTTCTTCACTGATGATGCTCATCCTGCTGACCTTTTCCAGCAACTTCTGTTTTTGTTTCTGAGAACATGTTTGAATTTCACCAAACTCCTCCAAAAGCACCTCACAAACCCATGACCTTTATCACCGAGTAATGGAAGGGCAGCAAGTGCATGGGAACACCTCTGCCTGCAAGCTTCTTTCCAAGCTGAGCACCGTCTGGACTTGGAATTTATATTGCCACTTAATCCCAACCATTGCCCCTCCATATACTATCCAACCATGTGTCTATGTTGCCAGTTGTTCACTGTTACAGAGTCCAAATTCTGGAGCCCTTTTCTCACAGCACTATCGGTGTACCTATGCCAGATGATCAGAGGATTAGATAAGGTCAACAGTGAGAGCCTTTTTCCTCGGATGGTGATGGCTAGCATGAGGGGACATAGTTTTAAATTGAGGGGTGATAGATATAGGACAGATGTCAGAGGTAGGTTCTTTACTCAGAGAGTAGTAAGGGCGTGGAATGCCCTGCCTGCAACAGTAGTAGACTCACCAACTTTAAGGACATTTAAATGGTCATTGGATAAACATACGGATGATAATGGAATAGTGTAGGTTAGATGGGCTTCAGATTGGTTTCACAGGTTGACGCAACATCGAGGGCCGAAGTGCCTGTACTGCGCTGTAATGTTCTATGAAGGCCTGCTGCAGTTTGAGAAAGCAGATCATCAGCATCTCCTCCAGGGCAATTTGAGATGACCACAAAGGCTAGCCTAGCTATCCATGAGCACATTCCATGAACTAGTTTTAAAAAAAAACCCTCAGGAAAATGTAACTTGGCTGGTAATTGGCCTTAATGAAAGATAAATCTAGCTTTTTGTTGAAATAATTTCTGACAAACATGACCAATTGGGAAATATCCAGTAAAGGACATGGAAGTGTAGATTTTAACAATAACATAGCATGAAAGTAATAGAATCACTTAAGTAAAGCCAATAGAAAAAGAGGTGATCGTGGGAAGTGATGTTTTGTTTACTGATGAGATCAGTGATTCATTACCAATGTAAAACAGCTAGCAAGGAATGGATAGTGGAATTGGGTAATTAGTCCAAAGTTGCCTTTTATTAGCTTTGGGAATTGGGGAAATATTTTTGTCATGTAAACAGGAATTGTAGCTGTGCTTTTGGTTATTGATAGCTGCCTTATACTATTGATCCAGTGTGAGCCAACCAGTCCATCTCTAAGGTATACCGAAGTGTTAGTTTTCATTATTCAGACTTGCTCTTTTGTGTTTTTTTAATGTGATCATATTGTTCCTTACAGACCTGTTCGATGCATAATGGACCTGAGTACCAACATGAAAGCAGTTGGCAAACGTCATAGTTATATTTTCAAATACAAGGTCAGAGTTCAAAAATCATAGAAATCTTTTCCTTGTACCAACTTTGCTATCAACCAGATTAACCTAACGATGTGTACAAACAGCTGATGAAAAGCCTCGTCATAGACTATCAATACAGAGAATGAGGTAATGTTTGAGCGACCTGGCTTTGAATCCTGCCATGGCAGATGATGGAATTTGAATTCCATAAACAAATAAATTTGGAATTAAGAGTTGAATAATGACCATGAAACATTGTTCATTGTTAGGAAAAATCTACCTGGTTCACTAATGTTCTTTAGGGAAGGAAATCTGCCATCCATACTTTGTCTGGCCTACATGTAACTCCATACCAACAGCAATATGGTTGATGCCTAAGAATTAAGGATGGGCAATAAATTCTGGCCTAGCCAGCAATGCGCACATCCTGTGAATGATTTTTTCAAAATAAGTGTGTGTTGAAGTGTTACATCAGTGTTGGAAGAAATCATGTTTAACTTTTTCAGATATGTATTTCTCCAATGAAATAGCTGAGACAAATAACAACATTGCAGTTTAGTTAAGAGAAGAGGAGTCACTCGCAGCATGGAAAGTAAGACTATAAATGGAGTGGAGGTACAGAGGAACTGAGAGCACAAATTACAGCAAAAGCTATAACAAAAATAAACCAAGCTTATCAGTTCATTTCTAGAGTTGAAAAGGAGACAGTTTGTAACAAAAAAAAATCTGGAAAAGCTCAGCAGATCAGACAGCATCAGTGGAGAGAGAAATAGAGTTAACATTTTGGGTCCAAAGGGCCTTCTTCAAAACCCTTAGAAAAGTTGTGCTCAGATTTGGGAGGTGATCTCATTGAAACTTACAAAATGTTTAAAAGAAGAGACAGGTTAGATGCGTGAAAGATGTTATCCCTGGTCAAAGCATTTAGAAACAGCACAATTTAAAAATGTAGGGGATGCCACTTAGATCTGAGAGAAGGAGTCTTTTTTTCCATTCAGAGGATTGTGAACATTAGGGTTGTGGACAGAAGGTTGTGGAAGCTCAGTCTTTGAGTATATTTAAGGTAATTACCTAAGGCATACAAGGTTATGGGGTTAGAGTGGATAGAAGGCATTGAAGTGTTGAATCAGCTAGGATCATATTAAATGGCAAAGCAGGGTTGCTGGGCTGAATAGTTGACTCCAGTTCCTATGTGACATGTAGTTTTAGTGAGGCTGCATTTGGAGGCGTAGATAACTATTGCAAAAAGAAACCTGATAAAAGAAGAATGAGACGGGAATTCAATATTCTTTAATATTATTACCAAGATTGAGATTTTGAACTTCCAAAAGGTAGTCCCATCCTACATACAGAACATAGAACATAGGACAGTACAGCACAGTACAAGCCCGTAAGCCCACGATGTTGTGCTGAACCTTTACCCTAAACCTAAGACATGTTCAATCTTACTTAAAGTACACTTAGGTCACCATGTTATAATGTAAACATAAAGGCACCGGAGTAAATGGACAAGGATAAAAACAGATGCGAAGGTTGTTGGAACTTTGCCAGTCTAACCTTGAAACCCTTTCTCAAGATCCAATTCTTCATGGGCCACCGCAACAACTGTTCCCTTTCAGGCTGATCAAAACCACCACCCACCACCCCCCCCCCCCCCCCCCCCCCACTTCCTGATTAGAGGGATAGACTCCCAAGACTGCCCTCTAGTCTTCATGAAGTTGGAACTGTCTTTTGTTTTCATCCTTAACTCATGCTCAGTTGCATAATTGGCATACGACTTTGTGTCCCACACTTTCCAGGAATCCTGACTCCAGCACTTACAAATTTGAAGTTTTAGGAGTTGGTAGGCATTTACCAGCACAGAGATATCTAACAGTTCTTCACTTCTCATTGAGTCTCATTCATAGTACTCATGTAATTCAATTGCCTTCCCAGTAGCACAAACTAAAAGCAAATCTTTAACGTGGAGTCTGCTTCTCTCTTTCTCTGTCTCTGTTCTTCTCTCTCTCTATCACTCTATCTCTCTCTCTCTCACTCTCTGTCTCTCTCTCTCTCACACACACAACACACAAGCAGCACACACACAACACACACACAAAACCTGCAGAGTTTGCAAGTTGCCTACAATCTTTGAATTCCTCTTTGAACTGTATTGAGGGGCCTATTGAAAGCTTTGCAATTAGCTCCACCCTTATTTCTAGATAGAACTGCATGCGACTAATAGGTTTTCAAACAGCCAAATATAACATCGCATTGGAATGGCGTGTACCCTGAATGTTAGGTTCTTTAAATACCACCTCATAATCTTAACCTTTGAATTGTAAGGGTTAACAGAAAGATTCTTCAGTGTGGAGGAGCAGAGGGACCTTGGGGCTCATGGTCACAGTTCCCTGAAAGCTGCCGCCCAGATAGATAGATTTGTTAAGAAGGCATATGGTCTGTTAGCTTTCATTAATAGAGGGATTGAGTTCAAGAACCGTGAAGTTATGCTCCAGCTATACAAAACCCTGGTTCGACCACATCTGGTGTATTGTTTTCATTTCTGTCCGCCTCACAGGAAAGACGTGGAAGCGTTGGAAAAGTGCAGAGGAGATTTACCAGGATGTTGCCTGGAATGGAGGGAAGGCCTTACATGGAAAGGTTGTGACAGCTAGGGCTTTTCTGTTTAGAACGATGAAGGATGAGAGGTGAGAGAGATAATAGGAACTGCAGATGCTAGAGAATCCAAGGTAACAAAGTGTGAAACTGGATGAACACAGCAGGCCAAGCAGCATCTCAGGAGCACAAAAGCTGACGTTTCGGGCCTAGACCCTCTCTTATGAAGGGTCTAGGCCCAAAACATCAGTTTTGTGCTCCTGAGATGCTGCTTGGCCTGCTGTGTTCATCCAGCTTCACACTTTATTATCTACGAAGGATGAGAGGTGACTTGATAGAGGTGTACAAAATGATCAGAGGTAGAGATAGAGTGGACAGCCAAAGACGTTTTCCTAGGGTGGAGGTAGCTATTAATAGGGGACATAGTTTTAAAGTGAGTAGAGATAGATATAGGGGAGATATCAGAGGTAGGTTCTTTACTCAGAGAGTGGTAGGGGTGTGGAATGCATTGCCGGTGAGGGTAGTGGAGTCGGCCTCATTAGAGCATTTAAACGGCTATTAGATAGGCATATGGATGATAGTATAAGGTAGGGGTGGAGGTTAGATAGACCTTAGGATTATGGTAAAGGTTCGGCAAAACATCGTGGGCCTATGGGCCTGTACTGAGCTGTACTGTTCTATGTTCTATATGCAGGATGGGACTACCTTTTCGGAAATTCAAAATCTCAATCTTGGTAATACTATTAAAGAATATTGAATTCCCGTCTCATTCTTCTTTCATCAGGTTTCTTTTTGCAATAGTTATCTACGCCTCCAAATGCAGCATCACTAAAACTACATGTCACATAGGAACTGGAGTCAACTATTCAGCCCATCAACCCTACTTTGCCATTTAATATGATCCTGGCTGATTCAACACTTCAATGCCTTCTATCCATTCTAACCCCATAACCTTGTATGCCTTTGGTAAATCCCTTAAATATACTCAAAGACTGAGCTTCCACAACCCTAATGTTCACAATCCTCTGAGTGGAAAAAAAGACTCCTTCTCTCAGATCTAAGTGGCATCCTCCTTATTTTTAAATTGTGCTGTTTCGACCAGGGATAACATCTTACATGCATCTACCCTGTCTCTTCTTTTAAACATTTTGTAAGTTTCAATGAGATCACCTCCCATTCTTCAAAATTCTAGGGAATACAGAACCAGTTTGCCCAATGTCTTTTCATAAAAAAGCCCCCCCGAACTGGCAACAATTGTGGTATACCTTTGTTGCACTCCATCTCTGGCAATAATATCTTTCCTGAGGTAAGGAAACAAACCACACACAGTACTCCAGGTCTGATCCTTTCAAGTTTCCATAAAAAAGAAGCAAGTGTTCTCTATTCCTAAACTTAAATCTTGTTGCAATAAAGGCAAACATTTTATTTTACTAAAGAAGAACTGTAGAAATTGGAAATCTGAAATTGCTGAGAAAATTTATGGGGAGACGTTCTGAGGATGGGTCACTAAACCTGAAACGTTCACTCTGCTTTCTGTCCGTAGATGGTGCCAGACATTTTGTGTTTTTCCAGTAATTTCTGTTTTTAATGCCTCATTAGACTTCCTAAAAGCTTGCTGCACCTGCATATTAGCCTTCAGTGACTTATTGATAAGGACTTATTGACCGTGCCCCTTTGCACATCTCAATTTCTAACCTCTTAAAATTTAAGAAATACTCTGCAAATTTGTATCTCTTACCAAAGTGGATAATCTCAGATTGTTTCACATATTCCATTGACCATGTTCTTGAGTATTCATGAAGCCTGTCCAAATCCTTCTGAAGTCATTCTACACAGTCTCACTGTGCCGTGTATCATCTTCAAGTTTGGAAATATTACATTTGATCCTCACCTCTAAATTATTGATATTTATTGTGAGCAGCTGAGACCAACTTTTGATCCTTGTGATACCCCACTCGTCACAGCTTCTATTTGTACTGTCTGTTTTTTGCCTGTTAGCGATTCTTATTCTGTGCCAGTACGTTTACCTCTGATCCCATATGTTTTAATTTTGTCAAACATCCTTCTGTGGGGGACTTTATCAATGGCTTCTGAAAATTGAAATATTCTACATCTATCGGCTTGTCTTTAACAGCTTTGTTAGTCAGATGTTCAAAAAAACTCCAACAAATTTATCAAATATGAGTAAGAGACCAATGCGGGAGTCAGAAATAACACAGTGTGGAGCTGGAGGAACACAGCAAGCCAGGCAGCATTAGAGGAGTGGGAAAATTAACTTTTCGGGTCGGGACCCTTCTTCAGAAATTTCTACTCCTCTGATGCTGCCTGGCCTGCTGTGTTCCTCCTGCTCCACACTGTGTGTTTCCTCATCAAATATGATTTCCCATTTGCAGATCCATGCTCACTGTGCCCAATCAGATTATTATCATCCAATATGTTTTGTCTCATCCTATACTGGTGAAAGACTTACAGGTCTGTCATTCCTTTTTATCTCTCTCACTCTCTTCTTAAAGAGGGGGTGATATTTGCTACCTTCCAATCCACAATAATTGTTCCCAAATATATAGAATTTTGGAAGATAATCACAGATGCATTAACTATCTCTGTAGCCACCTACTTTTACAACTTAGGATGCAAACCATTACGTCCTGAAGATTTATCAACTTTAACTTCTCCAGTTACAATCGATTTTCCTTAAGTTCTTCATTCTTCCAATCCACTTGGATCTCTAGTTCTGGGAGATTTATTTTGTCTTCCCCAGTGCAAGCAGGCGCAGAATAATAATTTAGCTTCTTTGCCATTTCTCTGTTTCCTGTTTTAAATTCTCCTCCCTGTACTTGCAATGGACCTGCACTTGTTTTAGCCAAATGTTTCTTTTTGACATAATTATAAAAGCTTTTGTTTTGCTGCATCCATAGTCTGTTCTCCCTGTCCTTATTAGTTTCTTGGCCCCCTTGCTGTATTCTAAAAACCTCCCAATCCTCAAAAATATTGCTATTTCTGGTAACATTGAAGGCCTTTTTAAAAAATCTTACACAATCCTAAACTTCCTTTGTTAGCTACAGTTGACTGACTTGAGTTTTACACCTTGAATTGAGTTTCTATAAGTCATGTGGTAATTATTTAAAGACTACCCATCACTTGTGTACAGTCATGCCTTTTACTGTGTCTTCCCAGTCTATCTTAGCCTCCCAATTTATACTCAATGCCTTCATAATTTCCCTTATTCACATTTAACATCTTGCTTCATAATGAACTGTCTCACATTCAAATATTCTTTGAAGTTTTGTCAAATTGTGGTCACTTGTCCTTAAATGTCCTTAAATGTTCTTTTGCAACAAAATTGTTGACTAGCCTTTTTTCATTGCGTAGTACTGGATCTAAAATTTCATAGAATCGTTACAATGTGATGGAGGTCATGCAGCCCATTGAGTCTACACCAACACTCCAAACAGCATCCCAGCTAAACTCCTGTAACCCTACGTTTCCCGTGGCTAACCCACGTTGCCTGCACATCCCTGGACACTACGTGGCAATTTATCCTGGCCAGCCCACCGTACCTGCACATCTTTGGACTGAGAGAGGAAACCAGAGCACCTGATAGAAGCCCATGCAGACACTGGGAGAACATGCAAACTCTGCAGAGGCAGTCACCTAAGGCACTGTGAGGCAACACCATGTTGCCCTTGTATACATGTCTTCACGTTGGGTCCTCAAGTTCAAAGTAATTTCTTTCTACTATTAGTCATATCTTCAGCTATATATGCCAATGTTTTGTTCATTTTCTCCATTGCTTGTAAACACTGTGGTTTTGTGGCCCATTTAACAAAATTCTTATATTTTTTCCAGATCTGTTTGTACAATGATCTAAAAAATGTACATTAATTAGCTGATGCACAGTTGAGGTCCATAACTGGGCACGTCTTGCTAAGTAGCCGTGTAATCCATTCAGGCAGCTGTGAATCTGTCATGACAAATGATGCTTTCAACAAAGGAGAATATTTCCATTGTTTTGTTTCAGGTGGGATTTAATGAAGATGGTAAACTGAATGGTATTATCATTACTTACTACTCTGACAACGGATGTAGCCCGAATGACAATGAGGTTGGAGAATCCCTTGTATTTTCTGATAATGGTAAAGTATCTCATCTCGGAATGCAATATCATCACATGATCAACTTTTCAGGCTTGAACTGCAGCTGTTGACTTCTTGAATATCTTAATCTGCAAGTAAAAGCTCAGTTTTTTAAGCAGCTAAACATGCCGTCTAGTTCATCTGCAAGATGAATAATTAGAGTACAATAATAAAGCTAATTACAAATGTCAAAACAGATAGAATTTGTCTTAAGAATATAAATAGTATTTAAATATAATGAATATAATTAAAAACTTTCTAAAGTGTTAAAATTGTAAGGTTGTGGGCCTGTAGAAAATGAGTTTGGAATATTAATAATGGAAAATAAACAGATATTAGTCGTATTAACCAAGTCCTTTACAAAGGTCTTCGCTGTAGATGATACCAGTAAGATTCCATAAGAGTGATACATCAGGAATGGAGTAACTCAGGAAAATTATCAGAGAGCCACAGAATAAATTATTGGAGTTTTAGGCTGATAAGTGCTTCGACCGAATGGAGTTTACCCTAGGGCCACAAAAGAATTAGCTAGTGAGATAGTTGATGCATTAATTTTTAGTTTTGAAAACCCCCTTGGTTCAGGGAGGATTCCATTACATTGGAAGATAGCAAATTGAACTATTTTATTCAAAAATAAGGGAGACAGAAAACACCATACTATAGGCCAGTTAGCTTAACATCTGTCATAGGCCCAAAGGCATGTGTTCTAGATCCAACCATCTTCAGCTTCCTTGACATTCAATGACGTTACCATCACACTGTCCTCCACTATCAATATCTTGAGGGTTACCATTAACCAGAAACTTAACAGAATGGCCATATGAATATTGCAGCTACAAGAACAGGTCGGAGGCTAGGAATCTTATAGTAAGCATTTCACCTCCTGACTCCACAAAGCTTCAGGACTGTGATAGATTCTCTACCCTTGTCTGGATGAACACAGTTCCAACAACATTCAAGCTTGACGCCATCCCGGACAAATCAACCCACTGGATTGGCAATCAGGGCTTGCCATTTAAAACAGATGGGCTGCCCCCATTTTTATTTTCTCTCAGAGAGGGTTGTGAAGCTTTGGAACTCCCATCTCGAAAAGGTGGCGGAGGCAGTGTCCTTAACTATTTTTAAGGTAGCGCATATTATGGCCTTGTTAAAAACTGGGGTAAATAGGTATCAAGGGAGGCTTGGGATGCTGATTTGAGGTTACAGTTAGATCTTATTGAATGATGGATCAGGTCTGATGGGCTGAATAGCCTACTTCTGCTCTTCCTTTGTACGTTCACATAATGATGAATAGACTAAGGTTGGATAGAATCAATGATAAATAACATTCCATTGATAAAAATGGATCTTTATTGATAAAGAACTAGAAATGATTAACAAGTCCTCCAAACAGAAATCCATTTCCACTCACTGTTTAGTTCTGGCATTGAAGTGGTATTCGACAGTGCGGACATTGTACGTGGTGACACATTTAAATGAGCTTCTCTACGTGTAGAATTAAGCAGTCTACAAAAATTCCCCATTGATTCAGTCATTTCAAGCTTTGCTATGTCCATAATTAGAAACAAAATAAGCCTGCTATTAGCACTTAAATTATCAAAAACAACAAAGAAGTTACTGTTAAGAGATAGTAAGAACTGCTGATGCTGGAGTCAGAGATAACACGGTGTGAAGCTGGATGAACACAGCAGGCCAGGCAGCATCAGAGGAGCAGGAAAGCTGATGTTTAGGGTTGGGACCCTTGGTCTGCTGTGCTCTTGCAGCTCCACGCGATGTTATCTAAGAAGTTATTGTTGTCAGGATTCTATGTGGCTATTACTCTATTTTGCCTCCTTTCAGATCCACGGCCTGACTCCTTGTTTTTGTTTTGCAGTTTACAAGTGTAAGAACTGGCACCTGATCCCTATTGCACTTAAGACAAACCGTGCAGCTCACACATGGTGCAGATCTCCAGGTAATCTCCAGAAAACTGTTTTATTTCTGTTTATGTTACTGAATGGGATTGGTTAGCTGAGTCAACTGGATGGCTGGTGTGTGATGCAGAGTCACGCCCAAAGCACGGCCTCAATTCCTACACTGGCTGATGTTCCCGTGAAAGTCCTTCCTCCTCAGCCTCTCGCCTCGCCTGATGTGTGGTGACTCTCAAAGTAAACCAGACTGTCTCTCCCTCTCCCTGTATAATGAAGGCAGCAGCCCTATGGTGTGGTAAGACTATAGGGACCTTCCCTTTACTGAATGGGGTAACGACCCACAAACTATGTGTTAAAGAAAGCAGCTCACTGGGGTCACGGTATCAGTTACGCCGTGGCCCAGACATTCTGAAGTGTGGGAATCGAAGTCAGATTGCCTGTTTGTTCTTACTTCTTTCCCTTCAAGGACTAAGCTCCAGATTTCTGACCAGCATGTCTAATCCTAGCTTTCTCAGAAGCATACCTGGAATCAAACTCTTGACTTTTAGTGTGCGATGCTCTGGAGGAGTTTGGGGGCGAATTGTTAAAACGTGCCCCCTTTCTCACAGCAACACATGCAATATTCTGTGCCTTAAATCCCAGCTGCACAGTCAGCCTCATATATTTGTAAGTGTGGGGTTGGGGGTGCATTTGAACATGAAAACATAAGAAATAGGAGCATGAGTAGCCCATCTGGCCCCTCGAGCCTGCTCCGCCATTCAGTAAGATCATGGCTGATCTTTTTCGTGGACTCACCTCCACTTGCACGTTCGCTCACTGTAACCCTTAAGGGGCTGAGTAAGGAGTTAGAGTGCCTGGTAAGTAATGTCATGCTTAGTGTAAACTAGGAGCCACCACATCAATTAACCTGAAGGGAGGATATCAGGTCCTGGCTGGGGAAAGTTGCAGGTGTGGAACTGGGTTGGAGGGGGCAGTTAAATGGAGAGGATTTGGGTGCTGCAAGGATTGGAATTGGAATCTTCTTGCTTTGGGCGTGTCTGGTTAGGGGAAATGGTTGTTGTCTATCAGGTGGGGAATGTGTAAAGGGGTGCGGTAGATGTAGTTCGGTGATTGTCAGTACGTAGGGGGATGAGGCTGTTCAGCTTAACAGCTACCCAGGAGTTACAGTAGGTTTTTGAGCCTGTAACATTTTCTGAGTAACTATTAGCTCAACTAAAATGGAACCTTCCAAGTTCTCCAACCTAAATGGATGCTTGCAGGGGGTTCCGGGCACAGAGAAATCATGAAATGATATCCTCAATTTCCCAGGAAGTTCCCACAGCTACATCTAGGATTCCATATGGTACCAACGTGTAAATCGATTTGCGTTGCTCCAATGACAATCTAGTGCTCAGAATATCTAAGCAATAAGTGGAAGTCTGAATGATAATCACCTTGTCACTGAGAGAATTGGAAAGTCAAGATCCAGAGCAAATACACATTTGTGGTCCTTTTCAGATTGCCCCATTGTGGGCAGTAAGTGATGTAACAAAGGGCTACTTGAGTAGGGGAGAACAAAAACAAATTGTAAGAAATGATGTAAACTGACCTGTAATTTCTGACTAATGCAACCAGCAAAATCTTTGGGAAGAATTTCTGCTCGATGTTGTCCCGCATCACCCAAGGTGAAGCATATTCCCAACTGCCGTTAATGGATGTGGGACAAGGTTCTGCTGAAGGCAACGTTGATTTCAATGGTATTAATCAAGCAGGTTCTTTTGCTTCTGTTGTGGCATGAACAATCTGGAAGCTGGAAGATGCTGCTCCAAAGGCCATTGTATTAGTTCCCTGATCTATCACTGAATGACTACCCAAGCTAATTTTGATGTTCAGCACTTTGCATAATATTAATGTTGACCATGTTATTACTATCAAGCTTAAGATGAACAGCCAACAACAAGTTGGGTTTCAGCAGTACCCTCTGATATCTAGTGTTGTTTTAGGTAAATGCAAAAGCAGTAGTTATTTATATTTGAGTCAGTTTGGTCGAAATTGGAAATCAGAATTGAACTTCTCATTAAAGCTGAAAATGGAATTCAAGATAGAGATGAGAACTAAACTGGTGCTCATAATGTAGTTGAGGGGAGGTCACTGAGGGAACTTGTTGCTTAAACACTACCTAAACAGGACGTTACATCTCAGAGATTCCACCTATGATTGTGCAGCACTGAGGCAGTGTATATGTACGGTAATACTGAATCAGCCAAATCGTTGAATCAGCCCAGATTACAAACTCAGTTCAAAAAGTGACGTGACCACAATATATCAGCGGCTCAAGTTCCAACACGAAGCCAAATTGACATACAAATATAAACTTTCTGCTCTTACAGGTTCAAAACCCAACATATTTGTCATTGAGACAATACTTGAACATGTGGCCAAATTTCTGTCATTGGATCCAATCATTGTAAAGCAGAAGAACTTGTATGCTCAAGGGGACATCACACCACTGGGCTTTGACCTGCCCTACTGCAGTATCCAGGATCTCTACTCAAGTGAGTCCGATGCTATATTGGACAGATTCTGCTTCTGTGATAAAATATTATTATCTTTGGTAACTACAGCAGTGGATGTGAAATCCTATATAGCTTTGCACCTATTTTTCTGACTTCTCTAGAATGCTGATGAAGTAATTGAGCTGTCTAAATATCGTTGATAAGTGTTATGAATACCCAAAGACCCCTTTAACAAATATTACCTCTGATTTGGTAGTCACATTCAAAGATAATATACGCATCTCTCTTTTTGTTTCATGCACACCAGATGTTAACACAAGGTGGTTTAAATGTTTTAATTTTCATTGTTCTTCAATTGCCCCAATTGGGTCTACAGATAGTTATAATCACAACCCACAGGAAGAAATGCTTGTCTAATGTAGGTTCAGGCTGTCTGCTGGTATATGTTCATACATTGACCATACTTATTCTGGAACCAAATACATTTTTAGGTGTTTGAATGTTACAATTTGAAACTGTGTGCTCTGACAGTTACACTTCTTGTGATGATAGACAAAGATCTGTACAGATCAGTGAGGAAGAACACTAATCTGTGGTCTTAATAAGCCAGCTGAGCTGTTCAACACATCAGTGGCTAGAATTGACATCATCGCATACCCTTTGAGGTGCCAATTGTAGAATCAGAAACCCTGGTTGAAAATGTCTCCCAAAACAAAAACAGAAATTGCTGGAGAAACTCAGCATGTCTGCCAGGCATCTGTGGAGAGAAAGCAGAGTTAACATTTCGGGTCCAGTGACTCTTCTTCAGAACAGAACAGAAGAAGGGTCACTGGACCTGAAACATTAATACTCCTTTCTTGCTACAGATGCTGCCAGACCTGCTGAGTTTCTCCAGCAATTTCTGTTTTTGTTTCAGATTCCTAGAATCTGCATTTCTTTGTTTTATTTTGGCATAAAACTGCCACCTACCCTTCACAGACCCTGGAGAAAATAGTACCACCCTCATTCATTCACAATCTGCTAAGGAAATCAGGCTTGCATGCTGTAACATTTTCAAATATAACATAACCAAACCTGGTTATCTGCTCAATTTCTCAGCTGAAGAGTTGCAGAATTAAACCAAACCAGTTGTTGAGTTGAAGAGTTAAAAGTAGAAATAGTGGAAAATTAGGGCTGACCTGAGATACGATTATAGCCATGAGCCCTGTCTGTGTATTACAAACATTGTCCTGCCCTCTATGATCCTTTGCAGAAGGAATTCCATTTGGCATCTTCTGAGGCTGTTGAATGGATAGTCAAACGAGACATTCCATTATAAGCGCTTCCTGTACAAAAGCAACCGTAGCAGTAGAATTAGTGCAAGTCAAGCTGTCAAGTTAATGACTGCAGCAAAAGGAAATATATTATAAACAGGGCAAATTGGTTTGTGTGAAGTTGATTTTACAAATTCATGCACTCAACATGGGGCTTGTATGCTCAGGATACTAATCACAATGCAGACATAAGTTCACATACATCATGGTTCATCTGATTTTTATTTGTTTTCAGTTGTACTTATTAATAAATACACAAAGTAAATGAAGTGTAGACGATTCTGCTGTGATTGACTGTTGTACATTCATGTCTATGTTGTACAAAAACACTTGGACAACATCATTGTATTTTTCCTGCTGCACCCTTTTAATAAATTCGACCATTTAACTGTTTTTATTGTCGTTCTGAGCAGGTCAGATAGAAAAAGTGGATGTGGCTGGGCGACTGCAAGCCATTAAGAAATTCAATGCAGAACACAGGTGGAAGAAGAAAGGACTGGCAGTGGTTCCCCTCAAATACGGCCTGTATTGGACTCAAAGCTATTATTTGTGTGAGTGTGGTTTGAAACACTGTGGTCCTATAGCTGGTTTAGATTGCATAATTGAAATCATCAGGCAATTGCATACACATCGTGGAGGAAGAAAATCTCTATTGTTCTTTGAAAATATTTTAACATCTGTGAAATGTAACTATCTCAAATGCTTTTTTTAACTTACTCTATAAGGCAGTGTATTTAGTAAGAATGGTGCAATGGTTGCACAATCAAGCCTTGTGTGACGCGAAAGAAACATTTGCTTCTATTTGATTTGACTTTGAAAGGCATTGAAATCACTAATTGAGTCAATCCAAACTACGGGCTGAAAAAGACTCTCTTCATCTGCTACCCTCTCTTCCTTCCACCAACCCCAGTGGGACTGTCTTGGTCTTTCCAGTCTGGCAGTTAGACACGTCATGTTGTGCCATTCTCAAATTTCAATCACTATCAAAACCATTTCTCCCCCAGCACTCCAAACCACTCCCCAACCTATTGCATAAATGCAGACACCTCCACACTTCACTTCAGCTCTGAAGCAGAGCCATCCAGACTTGAAACATTAGCTTGATCTCTCTCCTTGGATGCTGCCTGACCGCTGTGATCTCCGGCATTTTTTGTTTTCAGTTCAGATTCTAGCATCTGCGGTAATTTGCTCCCTTCAACTCGACCCTAAAAGCAAGTTTACTCAGTTTTATACATTATCGTACTATGAATTATCATCGTTCAGTGTAAATAAGCATTCAGTTGATAACCTGACAATACTCATAAAGTCTGGAGTGCAATGTAACGGGTTTGCTCCAGCTCTATTAGACTCAGTGCCTTGGCATTTAGCAGAATTATTGCAATTAGGTGTATTTTACTTTGGCTCAGAAGCTCCACCTACTGTAGGTATCAACACGATACTACCACAGTTTGGAATAACCCAAAAAACAAGCACAAGCCTTCAGAGCATTGGAATCTTGGTGAACCATTTTTAAAAAATATTTATTTCTTTAGTATTTAATTAAACGTTTACCCTTTTGACACTCAATTCCATTGTTATTTTGTGGTGTTTTTTTTAAACTAAAGGTAATGTTTTGAGTTACTTCTCTATTTTTGCAACTTGTGTTAATTCTAGTACACACATAAGCTGAAAGAAAAGAGCACCAAGATACAAAAGGCTCTCCCTTAGGCTAGTCCTGCAATCAGAATTGCTGCCTGTTTTAGGTTTTGGTGAAGTTAAGATATTGGCTTCACCCAGTTGGCACAGTGGCTAGTACTGCTGCTTCACAGCACCAAAGACCACATTCACTTCCAGCCTAACTTTGATAGGGTGGGATGCTCTTTAGAAATTTGGTTCAGACTGAATGTCCTGCAGGGTTTCTCTGATTCAAATTTAAAATTACATACTCATTTGTTCAACAGTCTCAACTGAAGTTTTTCTATTTCATTGTGAATAAAGAAAAGGCCTTTGGACTTCTGCTTCCTTAGTGCACTGGGATTCAGTAACCCATTTGAACTGACTTTGAACAGGCTGTGGTATTAAGTGCAACAAACTGGTCTAGGCTTAGTAGCAGAAGAGTTCACCTCCTGCTAACTTCAGAATGGGAGTATTTATGTGAAGTATCATGCTAGATCTTTCATTGTAAGGTGTGATAATGTTCTGAATTTGGGCTGCTGTAGCTATTGGGACTCTTCACTGGAAGTCTTTGCACGCGCAAAGACACTGCAATTGCTCAAAAAGTTTAAATTACAATGGCATGATATGCTGCCTGGGACACTGTGTGTGTCTCTTTCAGCAATCCTAGTATCACAAAATGTGGCTGGAAATATGCTACTTTACCAGGTACTTCAAAATTGTTAGATAATAAAATGTGAGGCTGGATGAACACAGCAGGCCAAGCAGCATCTCAGGAGCACAAAAGCTGACGTTTCGGGCCTGGACCCTTCATCAGAGAGGGGGATGGGGAGAGGGAACTGGAATAAATAGGGAGAGAGGGGGAGGCGGACCGAAGATGGAGAGTAAAGAAGATAGGTGGAGAGAGTATAGGTGGGGAGGTAGGGAGGGGATAGGTCAGTCCAGGGAAGACGGACAGGTCAAGGAGGTGGGATGAGTTTAGTAGGTAGATGGGGGTGCGGCTTGGGGTGGGAGGAAGGGATGGGTGAGAGGAAGAACCGGTTAGGGAGGCAGAGACAGGTTGGACTGGTATTGGGATGCAGTGGGTGGGGGGGGGAAGAGCTGGGCTGGTTGTGTGGTGCAGTGGGGGGAGGGGATGAACTGGGCTGGTTTAGGGATGCAGTAGGGGAAGGGGAGATTTTGAAACTGGTGAAGTCCACATTGATACCATATGGCTGCAGGGTTCCCAGGCGGAATATGAGTTGCTGTTCCTGCAACCTTCGGGTGGCATCATTGTGGCAGTGCAGGAGGCCCATGATGGACCTCATCCCACCTCCTTGACCTGTCCGTCTTCCCTGGACTGACCTATCCCCTCCCTACCTCCCCACCTATACTCTCTCCACCTATCTTCTTTACTCTCCATCTTCGGTCCGCCTCCCCCTCTCTCCCTATTTATTCCAGAACCCTCACCCCATCCCCCTCTCTGATGAAGGGTCCAGGCCCGAAACGTCAGCTTTTGTGCTCCTGAGATGCTGCTTGGCCTGTTGTGTTCATCCAGCCTCACATTTTATTATCTTGGAATTCTCCAGCATCTGCAGTTCCCATTATCTCTGATACTACTTCAAAATTGTTACATACTTTAGTTTTTATTGCAAACCAATGATTAACAGCATAACACAAGGGCAACCAAACACCCCGTACACAATCTCAATTACAGGTCCCTCTTATCTGACCTGACTACATCCAGTGAGACAATTATAAATTCACTAACAACTGATGCCATCCAATTCAACTCAAATACCCACCCTTCAATCTAACTAACCTCCCCAACCTGACGACTTCTCTTTGGCTTTGGAGTAGATTTGTAGCTCAGATTGTGGATGTTGAGGTTGTTTGGCTCACTGAGCTGGTTTGTTGTTCCGCAGATGTTTCATTATCCTGCTGGGTAACATTATCAGTGCAGCCTCCGATGAAGCGCCGTTGTGTTTTCCCGCCTGGTATTTAAACTCTGGTGTCCATTGGGCTGGATTACCTCACTTCCGGTTTTCCTTCGCAGTGGAGTGTATAGGGGGCCTGCTGTTTTGCTAGCCCACTCTAAGTCGTTGAAACTGTTAAGAACTTACCTGAATACAGTAACCAATGTCATAAAAACAGAACCCGTCCTCTGCTCTGCCCCTCCTCTCCTATGCTGCTGCTTTTTACCGGTGTTCCCATTGGGTCACTGTACTGTAAGTATCGTGGCTTCAGCTGGACTGGAAATTCAGACAGTAAGTGCCCAAAAAGGCAACTGTGCAGAGATCTTCACAGGCAATGGCAATCCTCCAAACATTGCCACTGACCCATTGTCTCATGTGCTGTTATTTCTTTCCTCAGAATATGTCAGTAACAGAATCACATGGGATAAAATTGTCCTGTGCATATTTTGGAAAATTTCAACAAACATTTGGCTCACATATGACTACACCCAGCAATACTTTGAATGCTTGTTTCGAGTAAATATGTGTTTTTGTTAACACCAGGAACATTCCAGTCACCACATGGTTCTTTCTGCCTGCACTTGTAGTAGCCAGGTAACATTGTACTTTGATGAGAGGTTTATTTATCAGTGCCACAAATTGTGATTTCTAACAGTAATTTCCTGTAATTTCAGGCACTGTTTCAATATTTGCCAGTGATGGTTCAGTTATGGTTTCACAAGGTGGCATTGAATCTGGCCAGGGCCTTGATACTAAGGTAGGCTTCAAAATTTATGGAGTGACTTCTCATTACACAGAGTTTAGTTTTGCTTCCTACATTTTAGTATCTTAATCCTCTTACATTCCCACTGTTCCCTTCTTTTATTCTGTTCCCAGTGAAATCTTAATTACTTGACATTTTACATCCTGTAGGTACATTACAGGGGCTATCAAAACCTGTTCAGTAACACTTTGGGGACTGTTTTGGATTCAACATTTGAAAGGAGTGAGGAACATCAGAAGTGTTCAGGATGCAGAAATCCTGTGGAAGGATTCTTTTTTCAACTGCTTTCACTGTGGTGATAGTTACACGTCAGTTATGCGTGAAATCTCAGTACAGGGTGTAAGGCTTAGGATAAGAAAATGTTTGATTTATGGGATTAACATTTCCGGAGCTAAGTCAAGAATGAAAGAGATCGAAACTTTATCCAGACAGCTTCTGCAAATGGATGCTAGAATATGGTCTACATGCTGGGTTCCAATTTAGTGGCAGCTCACCTTAGGACAGAATGATCTGTGGCTCATTGCTAATATTTCTACTCAGGTGTGTGTGTGTGAGGGAGAGGCACTATCACCCACCCTGGGTTTGCTTCTTAGGGATTACTGTGAGCACCTCTCCTACCCATCGCGGGCTCAATACCAGAAATGCTCAGGTCAGGACTTTTACTGTGTAATTATTACCTACTTGAGGGACTCAGTTAGCATCTAGGTGGGAAAAGTATTCACAAACCATCCCCAGATTTACTTCATTGGGTCAAGACAGGAAGTGGTCAGGTCCACATTCTCCTCTCACCTGATTAAAAGACCCCTATTACAGCAGGTAGGGGTGGGAGATATTTAGCAGGGGATTAGAATTTACCCTTAGTACGGATAAAGGCATCAACAGTAGAATTTTGCATGTTGCAACTCTTGAAAGAAATGTTTTCATGATTTTCAGAAGTTAAACTGTTCAAAGGGAACATGAGGTTGAAGCTTTTTGTCTTGCACTCATTCAGACCATGACACAAGAAACCTGACTGATGGAAGGAACAGCAATTTAGATTGCATGAGAAGACGGTGCTGATTGGCTGGGCTATCACTGACATGATATAGCAGGAAGAGTTAACTGTCAATCTCTCTCTCTCTCACTCACACACACACACAAACACACTGTGTCCCTCCCATCACCCCCCACCCCGCCAACATACACACACACACGGGCAGACACGTAAATCTATGGGGTGAATTTGTATTTGCAGATTTATTCTATTTTATTCAAAAAACACACAGTTTATAGACAGTCCGTCAATGTGGCATTTTATGAATTCCTACTTTACAAGTAAAACCAATCTGACCAAAACGCGCACAAATTCTAAACAAGGCCTCACACCTAACATGTATTCTCTGACCCAAAATGTCGCCTCTTCCTTGCACTGATAAAACCTTCAGTTCTCTCAGGACAGTGCCTTGAAAGGAATTTGGGATTTACACATACATATTAATCCATTAAAACCTTCTAACTGATTAAAAATTTAATAACATCTTTTAGGGCTGCGTAATACATCCTGATCAGCGATGTGACCCTTTGATCTTTTACTAATAAATTCTGTGTCTGGTACCTCTCTCACTAACACCTAAGGTGGGAGTGAGGCTCTGAAAGGTGGTGTTTTCAAATAAACCTGTTGGACTATAACCTGGTGTTGTGTGATTTCTGACCTTGTCCACCCCAGTCCAACACCACCACATCATGTCAATCTTTATTTTCAGATCAGGCCCTGATTGAATGGAGAATAACTGTTGCAGTTTAGAAGACAGCAGAGATTGGCAACCTGTATGATCCCTTTCCCAATGGATTAGATACTATATATATTGGCTACATTAAACAGAGTCTTGTGTGTGGGCAGTTATTTACCACTAAGGGCATCATCTCACTGCCACTGGTATCCATCCAGCAGCTGGCAGAGGGAGTTACCACCTGTGAAACCTGAAAAGCAAACCTTGTAATGGCTGCCTGTGGCCCTCCATGGGTATCCCTTGATAAAAACCCTTACTGGGCATCAAAAAGGAGGCACTGAGAGCCAGTCCTCTTCCCTAGCTGCTGATGGTAAACTGTACACACAGGTGCAGAAACACACACACAACACTCACTTATGTGGGCACGCGCGTATGCGCGCACACACACACACACACACACACACACACACACACACACACACAGTGACCTAGAGACTTTATCCTGCCCTCATTCACCCTTGACCTGGAGTCCATTAGCAATCCTGGGTCTCTGGTGGGTACATTGCTATCAGATTCCACCTCTTTCCCCCCCCACCACCACCCCCACCTCCCACTCCAACTAGCACAACTGCCAGCCTCTTTTGAGCAGGATTTCCTCCCCAGGGGAGGGTTTATCACTGTGTACCAAAACGCCTGATGGGCACTCAGTTTGGTTGGCTTCCCCAAAGGAGCCAACATGACTCCTGCCTGACTCTTACTGACTTCTGAGCCAATGATGAAACCCTCTGCCCCACCTACATCTTTGGTAAATGGCTCTAAAGCTTTCGAATGGTTTGGTTGAGCTTGAGATGTTGATGAGGGTCTGGGGTTTGTTGCAGTGATTTTAGATGATGTTTTTGATCTTGCAAGTATTAAATCAGAGAAAGTGATAGTAGAAACAGGTTTGAAACAGGAAATACTGGAGCAACTCAGCAAGCCTATCAGTATCTGAAGAAAGAGAAACAAAATTAATGTTTTGTGTCCAATATGATATGTCTGTTCAGAATTGATAGAGGCTGGAAAATGATGGCATTTGACAGATTGGATAAATAGCGTGCAGAACCGATGGTGAGGGTGCCCAGAACAGAAGACAAAGGAAATGCCTATCGTGATAAAGGAGAGATAAAAGGTTATAAAATAAGTGCAAATGCTAGGTGTGAGAGGGAGAAAAAAGCTTCACCTACTGATAGCAAATGCATCAAACCTCACAGGTTTCCAACGTTGATGGTATTTTGCTAAAATTAAATAGGATTGAATGTTAGATGAGTAATTTCATAACATAGCATCAGTCGGAATGTCAAAATACATGGAGAGGTGGAGCTAACCGTCGTTAGCCTACACGTGAGGCTGATGATGTTGCTGGAAATCCAGTACAACTGACGGAGAGGGACATGGTCAGATTCCGGGGATCTTGAGATATAATGCTACCGGGATGAGAGGAAGTGTTCCTGCTTTAGTGCTGTGAAAATGATTTGATAAATAAGAATGGAAATAGGAGCAGTCCCACTTGGCTGAGGAGGATACTCTGTGTAGTTCTAGGCAGGGAATACTAGAGGCCAAGCACGAATGATATTAATGGGGACGATCATGATTGGAGCGATTCATTCACCAAGTTGCAGGTGGGTACAAATTTGTAAAGCAGTTGTATGTTCAACAAAGTTTCAGAGAATAGTGGAGCTGGAGGTGGTAGAAGGCAAAAATACAGGGTCAGTGATAGGTTTTTTTTGAGGACAGAGATGTTGGCAATGGTTTTGAAGGGGAGGAGGTGACAATTTAAAGAGAGTGAAACATTTTCGTTGCCGACCAGGAAGGGAAGTTGAGTGGTCAGGAACTTGGTATTGACTTCATACTTTGGCAGTTCACACTGTGTGAATTTGAAAGAACTAACTGTTAAAAACAAGCACAAAGCAAAATAATGCAAGCAAAGTAAAATAATGTCTTACTTTCATATGGTGGCTTTTAAGATCACGGAATGCCCTCAAGTGCATTTCCAACAATAATGTACTTCTGAAGTGCATTCATTGTTATACTGTAGGAAACATGGGAACCGAATTGCACAAAAACCTCTTCAAATAACAATGTAATAATGTCTAAATGATCTGATTTTGGGATATAATAGAGGAATAAATTTGGGTGCATTGAAACTGATAGCACCTTAGCACTCCGCAGATTTTAGCAAGATTGGTTTCTTTAAAACAAAATCACCTAAGAAAGGTATCAATTACCTTCTAAAATTTTGGTCTTAGTGCCATTAGTCATCGTCTGGCTGTACTACACCTAAACTTGTGGATGGAAATCTAAACCAATACATGACTTAATGCAGGAAATTTACTTGTACTAAGTTTTAGTATGAGGGATGGGACCATGCAAATAAATGGCAGAAGCCTTTGGTAGACCTATGTCAGAAGCAATGCATGTATTAAGAAAATTCATGCTTACCAATGTTTTAATGTAAAATGAGCATAGCTCAGTTACAAGTGAATTTATCTCAAAAGAAAAAGGCACAATACTGTCTTTGCACTGCAATCATACCAAAAGCTTCCAAGAAATTTCAGCTCACATTGCTATCTTGCTTTAAGTTAAATTCTCTTCATCCAAGTTCAAGATAGACTCCCAAATAAACATTAATTATTAGTACAGAATACACTACTTTCGGCTTGTGTCAAGTTCAGTGAATGCAACATGAACATTGTCCAATTTCCTCTGGGACAGGAGGGAGGAAAAAATATCTGATATTTTCACCATTGTCTAAAGTGCTTTATTATTTGGATGTTGAAATAACTGTCTGATTTGTACCTCCTTCTGGAAAACAGGTAGCTCAAGTGTGTGCCTATGCGTTAGGAATTCCGGTTAATAACGTCTCCATAAAACCAACAACAACAATTAGCAGTCCGAACTCCGGTCCAACTGGTGGCAGCATGACCAGTGAACTTAACTGTCTGGTGAGACTTTATATTTTTCAAAACAGACATTCTCAACCATCAATGTGATAGTAATGATTATATTTAAGTTGTTATATCAAATTTTTACCAGTTCCTGCCAGGAGTGATGAGAAGTGTTCCTACGGTAAGTATGGTATAGCATCATTAAGTGGAATTACAAGAACTGGGATCCTGCCAAGATTTGGCTTCACTCCAGGAGCACCCACTTTCAAGGGGTCATTCTCCACATTGGCCACCTACAACATAATACCACTACCAAGCACATTAATCATTCCCAGTCCCTTCCAGCGTCCTGAAGGAAATATTCCTACTGCAGCACCCTGTTCCACTTCTGGAACAGATTGGCACTCTTGTGAGGTAGGAAACATAGCAACTAATTTGCATGCAGCAGACTCCCACAAGCAGCAATGCAGTGATTACCACAAAAGCATTTTAGGGTGTTGACTGAGGGATTTTTTTTATTCTTTAATGGGGTGTGGGAGTCACTTTCAACACTGACAGTTTTCTGCCCATTCCTATTTGCCCTGGAACTGAGTGGCCATTTCATAAGGCAGTTAAGAATGAGGGGTGATCCCAAAGACACTTAGAAATTTCATACAGGGTATGACAGGGTGAATGTAGATAAGATGCTTCCCCGGTTGGAGGTTCTAGTACAGGAGATATAATTTCAGGATTATAGCAGAGGCCATTTAGACCAAGGTACGGATAATCTTTCTTCATGCCACCACCTGAAAGTGTCCCTCTAAATCACTTCTCATTCTGACCTGGAAATGTATCACCATTCCTTTAGTATTGCTGTTTCTAAGTCCTGTGACTCCCTATTAGCATTGAGGTGAGATTATCCATTATCTGACATGCTGGAGGGAGCTCTGTTAGAATAATTTACTGCGGTTCCTATGTTTACCTGTTAAGTACACAGAGTTAACAGCCCAGAAACGGTCTTGATCCAGTGTAAAGACAACTTAATTTTGTAATCCCATACTTAACAAATAGCAGCTCACATTTGCTTACATTAGAATTTACAGCACAAAAACGAGTCATTCTTCTCTCATTAGCATCTCCTTCTGTTCCTTTTCCTTAAAATACTTAGTTAGTTTTGCCTTAAATATATTACCACATTGAGTCCAATGTTGGAGAGTTTGAACCACATTCTCTGAGTGAAGAAATTTGTTCTGAATTTAACTCTGCATTTACATTGTTTTGGATCTGGAGTCACACATAGTCTGGCCCAGGTAAGGATGGCAGGATTCCTCCCTGAAAGCACGTTAGTGAACTGAATGGGTTTTTACAATAATCGATCCAGTTCTCATGGTTACTGTTACTAAGACTTGCTTTGTATTCAGGTTTTGTAAATGGTGTCCAAATTCCATCAATTGTCGTGATGAGATCTGACCCCACATCCCACTGCGTTAATCTGCCCTTCTGAATTGCTAGTCTAGTAACATTAATGGGTTCCTGAGCCCGTCTGCTCCAGGCTAGTTACATCCTTCTCTCTTTCTCCTTCTTCATTTTTTCCTTCACTTTTCCTCATTTTCTGATGTCATGAGGAAGCTGGAGCAGTGGGTGAAGCAGGGACTCCTGGCTGCGAGAATGCCTGAGGTGTGGAACCTTGGTGGGTTGTCATTGATGTACTTGGAGTGGGGACTCCTTGAAGCCCAGGACACCTTGCACAGATCTTGGAGAAGCCCTGGAGCTGTGTTTGAAGACCTTGTACAGAAGATGCTGATCTGAGGTGTGGATTTACCCTTTCCTGATGTTAATTTGAATTGAAGTTAAAGGGGCTTTCAGTTGTCCAGCAGTAATATACCATAAAATAGGATAAGCAGACATTTATCCTGAAGAATCCTCACAAGACAACAAACCAGGAATTAAAGTCCACTGATTATCCTTCACTTCTTGTAAATTCTATAGAGGGCAAAATGATTATATGGAGCACAGACTTCTGAAGCTGAACTATCACAAGCAACTTGTTTTAAAAAAATTCTGACCATTAACATGGTGTAGGTTTCTCAGGATTACAGTCATGTTGCAACACAAAAGGGACGTTCTCATCAGTTCAATGATTAATAATTAACTATAATTCCTGCAAAAATTTAAATAGTTCATCCTGTACAGAATTATGGAATCAGGATCAGCAGCTTACGTGGAGATCCCAAAGTCACTGTCAGTTTCGAAGAAATAATAGTGGTGAACACTGATAGTACTGAAGATGAACTTCCTTTATGCAATTTCTTTTTATTCTTTTTATAACTCAAAATGGTGCTGGATTGTGGCAACAAGATGCTTTTCACTGTATCCTTCTAGATATAAGTAACTCATAGCACTCATAACTATATACCGTCATTGAGCTATGAGCATTGTCAGGTAATAATAGACTGCTAATAAATTACTTGTGCTTCTTTCACATTCTGCTGTGACATGTCTGATACCCACATAAGATGGCACCTCCAACATTGCAGCAAGCTGTCAACACTTCTCTGGAGATCAAGCTTTGACTTTGGGATCACGTTCTGGAGTGAGACTTGAACCCGGAACCTTCCGACACAAAGACAAGAATGTCACTAATGAAGTCACAGCTGACATACAAACACTGTGCAATATAGCTCAATGTGATGGATCTGCAGTTTGCTCCATTTCATTGTTGGTGATGCTTCACAGCACCATTTAGACAGTGGACTCACCCAAACATGTGGAATTGTGGCTAATCAGTGATAAACCCAAGGCCTTGATCAAAGCCAAAAACTTTATCCTGTTCTAAAAGTGTCCTTTAAATGTACCGATAAGTCACTCATAAGGAAGGAAGTTTGGAAAAAAACTCTTACCCAGTCGCTAAAATGTGATTCGAACTCTCTAACATTGGAGTTGTTGAGGTTTTTAAAGCAAAGCTAGGTAGGTACTTTAAGGAGAAAAGAGGGATGTGCTAATGAGAAAAGGATAATTTGTTTTAGTGCTGTAAATTCTATGTAAGTATATGTGACTTGCAATTCAGCAGGGTATGGGATTGTAATGTTAAGCTGTCTTTTTACTGGATCAGGGCCATTTTTGAGCTGTTACTTGTGTGTACTTAACATATGAACATACGAAGTGCTGTAAGCCATTCCAATAATCAAGCCTGCTCCACTATTCTAGATCATGGATGATCACCACCTCAATGCTGTTTTCCTGTACTAATTCCGTATCCCTTAATGTCATTAATCTGCAGGAATCTATCAATTTCCGTCCTGAACCTCCTCAACCTGAACCTTATTGACCTTCCACTGCCCTCTGGGGTGGAGCATTTCAAAGGTTCATGACCCTGTGAGTTTTTGTTTTATTCATTTAGGGCATGCGGTCTGCACTGACTGGACCAGCATTTATTGTCTATCCCTGATTTCCCTCCAGAGTGTGGTGATGTGCTTCAGTCTTGAACAGTTGTGATACTTTTGTTAGAGGAACTCACACAGTGGTATTAGAAAGGGAGTTACAGGATTTTGACTCAGCAATACTGAAGGAATGATGATGTATTTCCAGGTTAGAGTGATCAGTGCCTCAGAGGGGAACTTGCAGGTGGCACCATGAAGCAGTTTCTCTGTATCACAGTCTTAAATGGCCTCTGCTGTAATCCTAAAATTATTTTCTCTAGTTCAAGAACCTCCAGCCAGGGGGAACATCCAGTCTATATCCATCTTGTTAAATTTCTAAGTCTCTTTGAGATAACCCCTCTTTCTTCGAAACTCTTGGGAAAATAGACCCAGTTTCATCAATTAGCAAGGTTAGATCACATGGAATACGGGGAGAACTAACTATTGGATACAGAACTGGCTCAAAAGCAGAATACAGAGGGTGGTGGTGGAGCGTTGCTTTTCAGACTGGAGACCTGTGACCCACGGTGTGCCACAGGGATTGTGCTGGGTCCACTGCTTTTTGTCATTTATATAAATGATTTGGATGTGGACATAGGAGGTATGGTTAGTAAGTTTTATAGCTGACACTAAAATTTGAGGTGTAGCGGACAGCGAAGAATGTTACCTCAGATGGGCCAATGGGCTGACGAGTGGCGGATAGAGTTTAATTTAGGTAAATGTGAGGAGCTGCATTTTGGAAAGGCAGAGAGATGTTGGGGTGCAGATTGAAAATGGAGTCGCAGGTAGACAGGGTAGTGAAGAAGGTGTTTGGTAAGATTGCCTTTATTGATTAGTGCATTGAGTAAAGGAGTCGGGAGGTCACATTGCAGCTGCACAGGACATTGGTTAGGCCACTTTTGGAATACTGCATGCAATTCTGTTCTTCAGCTATAGGAAGGATGTTGTGAAACTTGGAAGGGTTCACAAAAGATTGACATGGATGTTGCCAGGGTTGGAGGGTTTGAGCTATAGGGAGAGGTTGAATAGAGCGGGGCTATTTTCTCTGGAGCGTAGGAAGCTGAGAGGTGAACTTACGGAGTTGCATAAAATCATGAGGGGCATGGATAGTATAAGTAGGGTCTTTTCCCTAGGGTGGGCGCGTCCAAAACTAGAAGCCGTAGGTTTAAGGTGAGAGGGAAAAGATTTAACAATGACCTAAGGGACAACTTTTTCACACAGGAGGTGATGCATGTATGGAATGAGCTGCCAGAGAAAGTGGTGGAACATGGTACAATTACAACATTTAAAAGACAACTGAAAGGGTATATGAATGGTAAGGGTTTAGAGGGATATGGGGCAAATGCTGGCAAATGAGACTAGGTTAATTTAGGATGTCTAGTTGGCATGGACAAGTTGAACCGAAGGTCTGTTTCAATGCTGTACATCTCTATGACTCAATGGATCTAATTGCTCCTCATGAAACACTCCTACCATCCCAGAGATTAATCTGGTAAACCTGCATATGCTCCCTCAATGGTAAATAGCTTATCTTGTCGATAACGAGGCTAAAATTGTTCAGAATACTCCAGGTGAGGGCTTACCAAATCTGTATGCAACTACAACAGGACATTATTACTTCAGATTGAATCCTGTTGAAATGGTGGCCAGTTTAGAATATGCAATTCAAATCAAATCCCCTTGAAATGAATGTCAACATACTGTTTGCCTTCCTAATTCAGGAATAATATATGAACTGAAAAGTGCTATCTACTTCTGTAAACAGTTATTTAGAATTGTTATTTAGTTCGGAACTTATATCATTGGGATAGGCAGCGCTATTTGGATCTTCAAGAATGGTTTAGGAAGGGATTGAATTGCTGGACCCTGTCATTTCATACATTGATGGCAGTCTCATACTTTTCTCTATCCTGTAACCTGGTGATTTGGTTTCCTCACAGGGTGTAAAAAATTGTTGTGACATATTGAAGAAGAGAATGGACCCTGTGAAGGATAAACTTCCGCTAGGTACCCCTTGGAAAGAGCTGGTGGCAGCCTGTTTCAAAGCCAAAGTGAATTTGACTGCACATGATTGGTGAGTAACTGAATTAATCAGGTAATCCTTTATGGAATCTGAATGATGAAGTTAGTCTACTGTTTGAGTTTGTGTTTGACTCTTTCAAAAGATAAAACTTGTACATAAGTTATAAAGTTTTGATTTTCCAGTCAGCAACAAAGTAACAACATTCTCTGCTGACCTGAGGTGTGGATCTACCCTTTCCTGATGTTAATTTGGACTAAGTTAGACCATAAGACCATGAAACAGAGGAACACAAATAAGGCCATTCGGCCCATCAAGTCTGCTCCACCATTCGATCATGGCTGATAAGTTCCTCAACCCCATTCTCCCACTTTCTCCCCGTAACCCTTGATCCCCTTGATAATCAAGAACCTATCTATCTCAGCCATAAATGTACTCAATGACCTGGCCTCCACAGCCTTCTGTGGCAGTGAATTCCATAGATTCACCGCTCTCTGACTGAAAAAGTTTCTTCATATCTCCATTCTAAAAGGTCTTCCCTTTACTCTAAGGCTGTGCCCTCGGGTCCTAGTCTCTCCTACCAATGGAAACCTCTTCCCAACATCTATTCCGTACAGGCCATTCAGTATTCTGTAAGTTTCAATTAGATTCCCCTCTCATCCTTCTAAACTTCAATGAGTATAGTCCCACAATCCTAAAACATTCCTCATATGTTAAGCTTCTTATTTGTGGGACCATTCTGGTGAACCTCCTCTGAACCCGCACCAGGGCCTGTACATCTTTCCAGAGATAAGGGACCCAAAACTGCATGCAGTCGTCCAAATGTGGCCTAAACAGGGCCTTTTAAAGCCTCAGTAGCACATCTGTTTTTATATTCAAATAAATGCCAACACTGCATTTTCCTTCCTGACTACTGTCTCAACCTGCAAGTTTACCTTGAGAGAATCCTGGAATAGAACTCCCAAGTCGTCTTGTATTTCAGACTTTTGGATTTTCTGTCCATTTAGAAAATAGTCCATGCTTTTATTCTTCTCATCACCTTACACTTTCCCATGTTGTACTCCATCTGCCATTTCTTTGCCCACCCTCCTAACCTGTTCAAATCCTTCTGCAGCCTCCCCACTTCCTCAATACTACCTGTCCCTCCACCTATCTTTGTATCATCTGCAAACTTAGCCAGAATGCCCGCAGCTCCTTCATCTAGATCATTAATGTATAACGTGAAAAGTTTTGATCCCAACACTGACTCTTGTGGAACACCATAAGACAGTTAGACACAGGAGCAGAAATTAGGCCACTTGGCCCATCGAGTCTGCTCCGCCATTCAATCATGGCTGATAGGTTCCTTACCACTTGTCACTGGCTGAAAGTTAAGAGTCTTCAGTTGTCCAGTAATAAGTATACCATAAAACAGAGTGAGCAGCCAGTTATACTGAAGAATTCTCACAGACAGCTAACCAGGAATTAAAGTCCACTGATTATCCTTCATTTCTTTTAAATTTTCTAGAGATTAAAATAAATTGGAGCACAGTCAATAGAAGCTGAAATATCACAAACAACTTGCTTAAAAAAATTCTGACCATTAACAAAGTGTAGGTTTCTCAGGATTACACCATGTTGCAAAACTGAACAGACGTTCTCATCAGTTCAATGATTACCATTTAACTATAAATCCCTGTGAGGATTTCAATAGTGTATCTTGTAGAGAAGTTTAGAGTCAGTATCAGCAGCTTACGTGGAAATCCCAAAATTGCTGTCAGTTTCAAAGTAATAGTGGTGAACACTAATTGTCCATTATTATTATTGCAAAATTTTGGTCCATTATATGGTTAAAATCGTTTAATACATTGAACTAAGTTCATCCATGGTGCATGTTTATTTTGCTCCTTTAATTCTTTAAGAAGGAACATTGTTTTTGTAAAATTTACAATTTTTTTTGACATATTGGAAACAGCCATTCCTGTATAATTAATGTATCCTTGTCATTTTTTACTCAGCTACACACAGCTATTTATTGCTCACAAGCTGCTGCGCCTAAATAATCTTAGAATTCATGATGCATTTCTTTTAGTGGTTGCTTATACTGGTTGAAAAGCAGTTCCTCTTGATTGGATAGGTGTGGATTGGAAATTTTTTGGGTTGTTGGAAGGAACTATTTATATAAATAAGTGATTGGTGAAATAGATTAACTGAGAATATCAGCTAGAAATACTAACCTTTTAGGAAGTCATTGGTGGCACTGCATAGATATACATTTTCTCCAGGCACTAGTCACATCGAATTGGCACTCAGCCTGTCATCAATGATGTCTTGTTGCTGCTAGATGCAATAGAACAGCCAACTTTGGCTCTGTCTCTAGCTTGAGAAACAGTTTGGCTTCTCCTCCTCACTTTCACACAGCAGCACATCTGAAATGGGAATTTATTACGTGCATAATTATTGAACTGATCTGGCCTCTCGCTTGTCCATTGGTTCAGGATCTGAATGTTCCAATTGGTAAGATGCCGCCCTTTGTAAAATGATTCTGTTCAGTTGTAAATCAGTGTATTATTGGAGACCTGCACTTTATCACTAGCATTGAGTTTATGCACACATCATTGCGACCCTGCTGCCATAACTGAGTAACCAATGTATTTTTGCTCATCTTAAATCAAAAAGCAAAAATATTTGTTAGTTTTTTTAGCCTTTTCACGTTCAATTAACCAGAATGTCTACTTTACAGTGTGTTTTTATAAAATGTTATGGTTAATGATTTTTATCTCTAAAAAGACATTGTGTCATCTGTGTAGGGTGTGGCCTGATCCACAGCCCAAAGGTGCCCCTCAATATAACTCATACGGAGTGACCGTGGCAGAGGCTGAACTTGATGTCCTGACCGGTGAGAACCAGATTAATCAAGTGGACATGCTCTTCGACTGCGGTGAAAGGTAGTAAACAAAAATGTCAGGTAACACCGATATACTGTTAGAAAGTAAATGCTGGTGGTTTGTCACTGTTACATTCTGTTCCTTAGATGAAACGTTCAGTCACATTGAACACTTAGGCTCTTCTCTGAGGGTTACCTCTGTTTTCAGCCAAAAAAAGAACCAGCTTAATGACTGAATCATTTAACCGTATTTTGTGAATTAAGACAATAAAGCATTGAATCGTTTTAAAATAAATCTGCCAACACTGACCACCAAAGAGTTGAATAGATATACCATTGAAAGCTGCCAGTGGAAGCTTTGTAAATGTGATGCCACAGAGTCACAGATTTGTTACGGTGTAGCAGGAAGCCATTTGGCCCGTGGCACCTACACTGACCCCATTCTCTTGTCCAGTTCTATTAGTGATTGTCAGTTTCCTCCCTTTTCTTCATATCCTTACACACCATTACAATCCAAATAAGCTCCAATACCTTCTTGAATGTTTTAATTGAACCTGCCTGCACTATATTTCCAGACAGTACATTCCAGACCCTAACAACTGGCTGTGTCAAATGCTAATTTTTACTCACACCACCCTTCCTTCATTGGCACAACACTCTATTTGTATTATAGAAATGATTGTCTAGTAAACTTCACTGAATTTTCTAGCATCCACTGTGTAATCTTGGCTGGATCTACAGTACTGCCAGTAATATACAACGAACTGCCCAGGTGCAAAAATATATGTTTGAAAGTTGCGATTCTAACCTTGGCTTCTGAACACAAGACCTTCCAATAGCAGGGAAAGCCTAAAAAGAAACTGTTAATAGACAAGCTGCAAAAATTATTGATCATTCAATCTTCAGCTTAAGGAAAGGGAGTAGGGGTGTGGATGGGAGCTGACGCTGCCACAGACAATGTTACCCTTGCTGTTGCTGCACTGCTTTCTTCAAATACCCTGGAGTCCTCAGACTTCATGTTTCTTAAATCAGAAGCATCATCTCATCAACCTTTGTACTGCATTAATGACATTACTATTGCCATCAATAGTGGTGTTTTAAGGAAGAGACTTTTCTAAAGTACCATACATCCTGTATCTAAATCACTATTTTTGAACAAACCATCTTCCTTTTCATGCCATGATGAAAGAAAAGCAACTAACATTGTGTGCTTCAAGTTCTCCAAACAGCAGAGAGATAATTAACCAAATTAATTGTCTATTTTAGTAGACCATTTGTCTTTGTTCTCTTTATTACCTACAGCATAAACCCTGCCATTGATATTGGACAAATTGAAGGTGCTTTCGTCATGGGCATGGGGTATTGGCTGATGGAGAAGGTGATCTATGATCCTGACACTGGGGAGGTACTGAATGCAGGGACATGGGATTACAAACCACCATTCAGCAAGGTAGGTTGTGAAGTGAAGGAAGGAGTATGTTTCTTAAAATCTATTACATTGAAGCCACAGCAACTTTCTTTTGGTTGCTGAATTCTGTTCAACTCTCTTGACAGTTTGTCGAGGTAAGAATCAGCTGTTGTTAATTACTTTTCGCGCATCTCGTTTTATTCTGGAAGCGGAAAAGATCAGATGAGATATAGTTGGTACATTTGAGGACAAAATGAGACCCACCAAAAACATTCAAAAATTGTAGAATGGAAATGTAAGTGCAGCTGTTAGTAAGATCATCTTGTTTTTGTTTTATCTATTAGAGCATACCCATTAATTTCAACATCGAGCTATTAAAGAATGCACCCAATGTAATGGGTGTTCTTCGTTCCAAAGCCTCTGGTGAACCTCCCCAGTGTATGTCCTGTGTCACTTTATTTGCTGTGAAGCATGCTATTGAGGCAGCACGTCAAGATATTGGGAAGGATTCCTACTTTCCATTAAGTGAGTATGATTAGTCAGTGTGTTTACATGGTGTAAAATTTCTGATCAGTATTATTTTAATCTTAGTATTGGCCCATTTATTTTAAACAGGCCAATATTAGCATTAAAGTAAGATCTTCTGGGAAATTAAGGTATATGTGACTGATAATAGATGTGTTTATCTAAATCTCTCCAAGCTGCCAGCAAGTTACTAAGTCAAACGATGCTATGCGCTGCATCTGGTGTTTATGGATACCCTGTAAAATATAATTGGATTAGTATCCACTTGACTGAGACACCTCTTTAAAAAGTCTATTACTGTTGACTCGATTATTGAAAATTTCAGCATCTATCTACTGTGGTCTTGTAAATTAAAATTACTTTAATCTTTAGTTTCTTAATTCAGATGAAGGACCTAAAAGATGGACATGTGTGTTTCTGTATTTTTTGCCAAATCTCAATGCAGAGCAATAAATGTTAGAATTTGGTTGGATAATGGCATTCTATTGACGTCTTATGCTCAGACAACAAAGGCTAAGAAGACTTTGGTTTAATGAGAAGCTAGTGTTTAATTAGCCTCTTTGTATTTCTGTCAAAGTATGTGTGTCTTTTGCTGGTTTAAGTTGAAGAAAGAAACACTCACATTTGTATAGTGTCTTTCACGGCAGCAGTTGTAGTTCATAGCCAAGGCATTGCTTTTGAACTATGCTCGCTGTTGTAATGGAAGAGATACAGCAGGTAAGTTGAACGTAGCAAGCTCCCATAAACAGCAATGCAGCACTGACCAGATAAGAGATAATAAGAACGGTCCCGACCCGAAACGTCAACTTTCCTACTCCTCTGATGCTGCCTGGCCTGCTGTGTTATCACTGACTAGAAAATCTGTACGTTATGTTATCAACTGAGAAAGAAATATTGCTTTAAAGGACTTCTTGATGTCCTAATGAGTACTAACTTGATAAAGTTTGATTAATACAGCTGGATTACAAGGTCCAGTGACATTACAATGACACCACCATCTCCTCCATTGGGGTGTGAGAATGAGAGGCCAGGCAGGGTGATAGAGAAGAGGGTGCAATCTTGGGATTGCATTAGGTGGCTGTCAGAGTCTTCAGTTTGATGAGAAGCTAAGATTTAATTAACATGTTCATATTTCTGTCAAAGTGCTTGTGACTTTTGTTGGCTTGAATTGAAGAAAGAAAAACTTACACACCCCTCCCCCCACCACCACTGCCACCAAAGGAATAACCCCTTCCCTTCCTGCCCTTTCACAAATTTGGTGAAAAAATAGTTTGATATCTCTTGTAACCCTTCCACCACCCAGTGTAATTTGTTGTTATCTTCGCTGTATTGTGTGTAGGCGTCTCTGGTTAGGTCATTATTTATTGCCATCCCAGACTGCCCTGGAGAACACAGTGGTGCGTTGCTTTCTTGAACCATTGTAGTCCTTGGGGTATAGGAACACCCAAAGAGCTGTTAGGAAGGGAGTTTTTATTTCGTGACCTTTGTATTGAAATTGCAGTCAACCTAATTTTTTAGGTGTCAGGATAAGGAGAGAGTGGAAATTGTATTTTTGTTGATGATTTCAAGGTGGATTTAGATCGGTTATGGGCAAATGGATGGATATATTACTATAATATAGAACATGTCTCACGTTGAATGTAAAAATGTCAAATGCATATGTACAATTAAGGGGGCAGAGTTAGGCTAGAGTGATTTTGCTACAGACGCAATTAATAGTACTGTAGTTTTGTTTCCTTACTATTCTAGATTCCAGTGTGATTGATGTTCAGTCCTGAATATTTCAAATAGTTAAAAATAAAATAATGAAAACCTGTTTCAAGGCAAAAAAAAAACAGGTTTACCTTTTTTAAAAGCCTGATCCTCCTTTGACTCTGGCCAACGAATGAAGATTTTTGCAGTTTTCCTTGAAAGGTGGTGGAGTTAGAATGTGCTCCATTTATTATTGGTGCATAAGGAAATGTAGTGCTGGAACTAAACTGACGCTTAGATTTCAACGTATACTCCTCATTGTGTTGTGTGAAGACATTGTAGAATGTTATTATTGAGAAAACAGCCTATTTTCATTAATTCCACTGTTGTTCATCATTTCTATAAATTAATTAGATGAGAATATAGGAGGCATGATTAGTAAGTTTGCTGATGGCACCAAAATTGGTGGTACAGTGGACAGTGAATAAGCTTATCTTATGATGGAATTATGATCAACTGAGCCAATTGGGTGAAGGATAGCAGATGGAATTTAATTCAGATAAATGTGAGATGTTGCATTTTGGTAAGAAAAACCAGGTCAGGACTTAACAGTTAATGATAGGGCCCTGGGGAGTGAACAGAGATAATGGGAACTGCAGATGCTGGAGAATCCGAGATAACAAAGTGTGAAGTTGGATGAACACAACAGGCCAAGCAGCATCTGAGGAACACAAAAGCTGATGTTTTGGGCCTAGACCCTTCAACTGAAAAGGGGGATGGGAGCAAGTTCTGAAATAAATAGGGAGAGAGGGGGAGGCGGACCGAAGGTGGATAGAGGAGAAGATAGGTGGAGAGGAGAGTATAGGTGGGGAGGTAGAGAGGGAACAGGTCATTCCGGGGAGGACGGACAGATCAAGGCGGCAGCATGAGGTTAGTAGGTAGGAAAGGGAGTTGTGGCTTGAGGTGGGAGGAGGGGATAGGTGAGAGGAAGAACAGGTTAGGGAGGCGGGGATGAGCTGGGCTGGTTTTGGGATGCAGTGGGGGAAGGGGAGATTTTGAAGCTTGTGAAATCCACATTGATACCATTGGACTGCAGAGTTCCCAAGCGGAATATGAGTTGCTGTTCCTGCAACCTTCGTGTGGCATCATTATGGCACTGCAGGAGGCCCAGGATGGACATGTCGTCTAAGGAATGGGAGGTGCAGTTGTTTGTTGCGAACTGAGCGGAGGTGTTCTGTAAAGCGGTCCCCAAGCCTCCGCTTGGTTTCCCCAATGTAGAGGAAGTCACAATAGGTACAGCGGATGCAGTATACCACATTGGAAGATGTGCAGGTGAATATCTGCTTGATGTGGAAAGTCATCTTGGAGCCTGAGTTGGAGGTGAGAGAGGAGGTGTGGGGGCAAGTGTAGCATTTCCTGCAGTTGCAGGGGAACGTGCCAGGTGTGGTGGCGTTGGACCATCTCCAACACATCGCTCACCTTCCTGGCCGTCTCTGTTTCCATCTCAGGCAACCACCTAGAAACCAATGTGCATTTCAAGCCCACCAATTCCCACAGCTATCTAGAATACACCTCCTCCCACCCACCTTCCTTCGCTTCCGCCACATCTGCTCCCAGGATGAGGCATTCCACTCCCGTACATCCCATATGTCCTCGTTCTTCAAGGACCGCAACTTCCCCCCCGCAGTGGTCGAGAACACCCTCACCATCTGCCAATGTGGTATACTGCATCCCTAACCTATTCTTCCTCTCACCTATCCTCTCCTCCCACCTCAAGCTGCACCTCCATTTCCTACCTACTAACCTCATTCTGCCCCTCCTTGACCTGTCCGCCCTCCCTGGTCTGACCTATCCCCTCCCTACCTCCCCACCTATACTCTCCTCTCCACCTATCTTCTCCTCTATCCATCTTCGGTCCACCTCCCCCTCTCTCCTTATTTATTTCAGCTCTCCCCAACCCCCTTTTCTGATGAAGGGTCTAGGCCTGCAACGTCAGCATTTGTGCTTCTAAGATGCTGCTTGGCCTGCTGTGTTCATCCAGCTCCACACTTTGTTATCTCAGGTCCTGAGGAGTGTTGTCAAACAGAGAAACTTAGGGGTGCAGGTACATAGTTCCTTGAAAGTGGCATCACAGATAGACAGGATGGTGAAGAAGGCTTTTGGCATGCTTGATTTTATCGATGAGAGCACTGAGCCCAGGAGTTGGGATGTGAGCTTACAGCTGTACAAGACATTGGTAAATCCGCATGGAGTACTGCATACAGTTCTGGTCTCCCTGCTTTAGGAAGGATATTATTAATCTGAAAAGGATGCAGAGAAAATTTACAAGGATATTACCAAGACTGGAAGATTTGAGTTATAATGAGAGGCTGGATAGGCCGGAACATTTTCCCTGGAGCGTGGGAGGCTGAGGGGTGACCTTACAAAAGTCTACAAAATCATGAGGGGCGTAGACAAGGTGAATAGCCAAGGTCTTTTCCTCAGAGTGTGAGAATCCAAAACTAGAGGTCATAGGTTTAAGGTGCGAGGGGAAAGATATAAAAGGAACATGAGGGGCAACTTTTTCACAGAGGGTGGTGTGTATATGGAACGAGTTGCCAGAGGAAGTAGCCAAGGCAGGTACAGTTCCAACATTTAAAATATATTTGGACAAGTACATGATTAGGAAAAGTTTAGAGGGATATGGGCCACATCCAGTCAAATTGGACTAGTTCAGCTTGGGAAACCTGGTTGGCATGGACGAGTTGAGCCGAAGAGCCTGTTTCTGTGCTGCTATAGTTCTATGCCTATCATAATTTGGTGGCAGTAAATATTAATGACTTTAGTTAATGTCGCACAATGGATTGAAAGAATCTTTAATTAAATTGAATTATTTGAAAAGAAGATTGTCAGAATAAGTTTTAATGTTCATCAAGATCATTTTTGTTCTAACATTCTCTTAACAGGTGGACCAGCAACAGTTGATGTAATCCAAACCAGCTGCCTCGTGGACTACAAACACTTTTCAATCTAAAAACCCATCATTGATTTCAGCTGCTGCATTGAACAAAGCTAATAATGTGCATCCTTCCAGAAATTATTTTGTCTTTACCTGTATTGCATAATTCTATACAATATTAACCATATCCATACAACGTAGTACTTTAAACGTTTACCCCCATTGTGTTCCTTTAACACAAATCTGCGGTATAAACATCATACTGAATGGTTTATCCTTTCTCTGAGTTTTTTAAAATCAGTCCCGGGACATGAACATTTTCTGCTGAAGTCACAGCAGATGAACAGGAGATTTTCCAGCGAATACAACATTACTCATCTGAAAAGAACAGTACTTTTAAGAATATCCGCCTCCCCCTCTCTCCCTATGTATTTCAGAATCCTCTCCCCGTCCCCCTTTTCTGATGAAGGGTCTAGGCCCGAAACATGAGCTTTTGTGCTCCTAAGATGCTGCTTGGCCTGCTGTGTTCTTCCAGCTCCATACTTTGTTATCTCGGATTCTCCAGCATCTGCAGTTCCCATTATTTCTCTCCAGTACTTTTAAGAAGGTAACCTTGAATTGGCAGTTAATGTACATTGTTTTTCATTTTGATTGATGGCACTGTTTTAATAAATAACTTGCCAGTTCAAAATATTTCAGCAAGGACCATTGTTCCCTAATCATTCTCAATCGCTTGGTAGAGGTATGATGTTGAGAGTAAGGTTTTAGCAAATTTTTGTTAGCTTGAGTGCTTTATTTCTCTTGCATTGTAGTTAAACATGGCATTTACAGCATAGGAGGTGGCGATTCAGCTCACTACTCCTATGTGAGCTGTTTGCTGAAGCCGTCCAAACCTAATCCTACTGCTCGTTTCTCTCCCGCGACCCTACATCACCATCTGCTTCAAATATTTGTCCTTTGCTGTCCTCAAGGCTGCAGTTGTCTGTCTCAGCTGTCCCTGAGGCAAATGCCCAAACAACTTCCTGGTCAAAGAAATGTCTCCTAATACTTCTGCTTGCTTTCTGAATATAGTTAATATTGCTGTAGTAAAACTGGAATCAATGAGTATCAGGGGAAAATTCTTTGCTGATTGGAATCATACCTGTCACTTATGAAGATGGTTGTCATTATTGGAGGGCGATCATCTCAACTCCAAGGCATATCTACAGGAGCTCCTCAGGGTAGTGTCCTAGACCCAACCATCTTCAGCTGCTTCATTAATGACCTTCCCTCCATCATAAGGTCAGAAGTGGGAACGTTTGCTACAACACCACTTGCAACTCTTCAGATACTGAAGCAGTCTATGTTCCAATGCAGTAAGATTGGGATAATATCCAGGCTTGGGTTGACAACTGGCAAGGAGCATTCACACCACACAAATGCCAGGCTATGACCATCACCAATAAGAGACAATCTGACCACCGCTCTTTGACATTCAATGATGTTATCATCGCTGCATCTCCCACAATCAACATCCTGGGGGTTACCATTGACCAGAAACTGAACTTTGACATGCCTTACAAACATAGTAACTACACAAACAGGTCAGAGTTAAGGAATACTACAGCAAGTAGCCCTCACTTTCTGACTCCCAAGAGCCTCACCACCTCACCTACAAGGCACAAGTCAGGAGTGTGATGAAATACAACTCATTTGCCTGGATGGGTGCAGCCCCAACAACACTCCAGAAGCTTGACACCATCCAGGACAAAGCAGCTGTGTGATTGGCACTGCGTCCAAAAGCATCCACGTCCTTCACTATCAATGCTCAGTAGCAGCAGTGTGTACTACCTACAAGATGCACTGCAGAAATTCACCAAAGATCCATAGTCAGCACCTTCTAAACTCACAACTACTTCAATCTTGAGGGAAAAAGGCAGCAGATACATGGGAATACCACCACTTGCAAGCTCCTGTCCGAGCCTCTCTCCATCCTGAGTTAGAAGTCTCCTGAAGAAGGATCATTGAATCTAATATGTTAACTCTGTTTCTCTCCAAAAATGCTGCCAGAAGTGCGGAGTTTTTTTTTCCCCAGCAATTTCTGATTTTGTTTCTGATTTCCAGCATCCACAGTTCTGCGGTTTTTTTCTTTACCAATTTTCGTGTCATCTGTGAACTTACTGATTATACCTCCTACAATTTATGTCAAGATTGTTAATGTGCATAAAAAACAGCAAGCGACCCAGCGCAGAACTCTGTGATATGCCACCGAACACAGGGTTCCAGTCACATAAAACACCTTTCAACCATCACCCTCTACTTCTGCCACTTAGCCAGTTTTGAATACAATTCAACAAATTGTCAAGGATCCCATGGATTCTTAGCTTCTTAACTGGTACACCATGTGAGATGCTGTCAAAAACCTTCCTGAAACGCATGCAGACAAAATGAATTTTACTACCCTCATCCACACATCTAGTCACTTCCTGTAAAAACGTGCAGTAAATTTGGACAGAGCCATACTGATGAACCTTGATTAATTCTTTCCTCTCCAAGTAGAGATCAATTGTGTCCCTCAGAATTTTTTTTCCAATAGCCCTCCTACCATGGATTTCGGACTCATTGGCCTATAATCTCCTACTTTCTCTTGAACACCTTCCAAAAACCCTCCTGTGCCCAGAGAGGATTTGAAAATTATTGTCAGAACACTTGCAATCTCCTCATTTGCCTCCACAGCAGCCCGGGGTACATAACATTTTGTGATTGGTGACATATCCAAGTTTAAGCCTGCTAAAACCTCGAATACTAACAACATCATTTGTTCAAGTATGTCTCATTCCTCTTCACTGATTTCTAAAACCAGCATAATTTTACTCTATCACAAATAAAGATGTGAAGTACTCATTTAAAACCTAACCTATGGCTTCTAGTTGCACCCACAGTTTGCCGCTTAGATCCCTCATGGGTCCCCTTCTTTCCCCAGTTATCCTTTTGCCTGAGCATTTTTTTTAAATGCCTTTGGATTTTCCATTATAGGGTCCACCAGTATTATATCATGCCCCAAATTCACTTACCTCATTTCTTTTTTAACTAATTCCATGCACTTCTTATACATGTCTAGAACTTGTGGTTGACTGACCCCTTGGTTTCTGCCGTAAGCTTTCTTTTATTTCTTTTATCCAATCCTGCACATTCCTTAATATCTAGGGTTTTTTGGAAGTTTTACCTCCACTCTTCACCTTTCCAGGGACATTTTGGTCCTGCACTTTCACTATTTTGCTTTTAAAAGACTGCCACGGTTTCAATGTAGGTTTGTCAAGTAGCTCCACCCAATGCACTTTGGTTCTTGTCTTGTTGTACTAAAATTGGCCTGCCCACAGTTACAAAGCTGGTCTTCGTCTTTTTCCATGGTTACCTTAAACCTTGCTGAGTTGTAGTCACTATCTTTGAAATGCTCTCATTGACACTTCTACCGCTTCCCCAGCTTCACTTCCTTATGTTAGGTGTAAACTGCCCCTCTCTGGTAGGACTTCCTGTGCACTGGCTTAAAAAAGCTCTCTTAGACACATTTTAAGAGTTCTCTGTAAGCATTTCACACTTTGTCTATCCTGGTTAACATTGGGGAAGTTGAAATCTCCTACTATTTTTTCCTAACATTTTACATTTCTTGGAGATTTGCCTGCATATCTACTCTTCTACCTGTTCCTGGCTGTTTAGAGATCTCTGTGTAATTTTCTTTGTATATTGGGACAGCCAAGTGTGGTCTAACCATTGCCTTATGCAACTACTTTCAATAAATCAAGTAGGAAGTCAATTCCATTGTTAACTGAATACACATGAATCACCAGCGCATAGAATAATTTCTTGCCATTGCAAGGCATATAATTACGTAATCATTGTCTGTTTTCTTTCACCCTAACACATAACAACTTCAACTACAAAGACCATTCACCTTATCATGTGCTTGCTCTGTAATTTAACATGATGTGTATTCTGAAGTACTGTATATTGTTCTCAACCTACCAGAAATCTGTGTTAATTTGTTTTACTACACTGAAGCTGGTCATTCTATTGAATGAGGCGTATAACTATAGTGAATTTTGACTTGATAGTGAAATTTATGGGCTTTCGTCCCAATAGCAAGTCCTACCAAGCAATATATGTTGGCAAAATGTGGAACTAGCAGAGATGAAAGTATCTTGGATGTGATATCATGGTGGTGTTAAGGTCATTTCAGAATTAAAAGATAGTTTAATTATTTTCATTTTTCTCCACTTGATCAAAAAATGGAACTATTGAAATATAATCAAGTCATACATCACATAACAAATTGGAGGAAGAAAATATTTGATGAATTTTTTTTCCTAAGAAAAAGCATTTAATACACGAGAACAATGCCATGGGGAAAAAAATTGATTGTATTTGCCCAAGAATGGTTGAATTAAGCAATAGCAGCAAGCATTTTTATAGGAAAAAACCAAACTTGATATTGTGTTTGAAGGTAATTTGTTGTTCGAATGAAGACACCCTATGGACCATAAATACATACTGCTTTCAGTGTATCTACTGCATATGCACACGCACCATCAAAACAGAGAGATTTTCACTGATGTCAATCACTGGATACTGTCATGCCATAAAATGGATTTAAATAAAACCTGATTATAATTGCACACTAATTTAATAAAATGTCTTTAATACTCCGTGCTATGATTGTGAAAGCACTTTTTAGTTTTCTAGGATTAGTAATAAAAGTAAGAATTTGCTTTTATAAAGATTTTATGATGCGATGCAGCAATCAGTCGGGAACACAACATTACAAACATTGAAAATAAGAGCATGAGTAGGTGATTCTGTTTTTTGAGCCTGTGCTGCCATTCAATATGACCGTGGCTGTTTATCCAACCCAGTACCCTGTTCCTATTTTCTCCCCATGCCCTTCGATCTTTTAGACCCACGAATTATATCTATTTCCCTTCTTAAAAACATGCAATGTTTTGGTTTCAGCTGCTTTCTATGACAGAGAATTCTACAGACATACCACACTTTGGATGAAGAAAAACCCAATAATCCTTATTTTGTGATCGCGGTTCGGCAACTTCCTTCCTGCATTTACCCTGTTTTGTCCTGTAAGAATTTTATTGGTTGAGATCCTCCCTAATTCCCATGACCTCCAGTTGATAGAGTTGTAACCAATCCAGTCTTTCTTCATTTGTCAGTCCTGCCATCCCAGGGATCCCAGCATTATAAATTGTTGTTGCACTCCCTCCAAAGCCTTAACGTCCTTCCTCATATAAGGAAGCCAAAACTGCACACAACATTCACCCAGGCCCTGTACAATTGCAACAAGTCATCCTTGCTCCTTTACTTGAATCTTCTTGCTATGAAGGCCAGCATACTGTATGATTTCTTGACTGCCTGCTGGACCCATGTGCTTACTTTCAACAACTGATGTGCAAGGACACTTGGCTGCATCTCCCCCTTTCTCAGTCTATCACCATTCAGAAAATAATCTGCCTTCCTCTTTTTGCTACCAATCTGCCGTGTATTTCTCCAGTGATTCAACTTGCCCAAGTTGCACTGACTTGAAGATGCTATATTGAGCTCTCATCTAAATTGTTAATGAATGTTGTGAACAGTTGGGCTCCAAGCACTGACCCCTGTAATATCCCCCAGTTCACTGCCTGCAAATTGGGAAAAAAAAGACTTGTTTATTCCTACAGTTTGTTTCCTGTCTGACAGCCAGCTGTCTAACCCCCAATCCCAAATACTTTAATTTTATATTTTATTCTCATTTGTGGCACCTTATTGAAACTTTTCTTAAAGTCCCTGGTAAAGCACATAAACATATCCAGAAAAAGTGCATTTCATTATGCCCTACTTCCATCTTGTGGACAATTGTTGAAGAAACAGGCAGTGAGTTACTCCCAGCTTCTGAGATCACCTTATAGCTACTGCGTTTATGTGACTGATGCAGTTAAATTTCTGATCAATGGCAAACTCTGGAATGTTGATACTCAGGGCCTGAGCAATGGCAAATGCTATTGAATGTCAGGGGCAGGTGGTTAGATTCTCTCTTGTTGGAACTGATCAGCACTGGAGTCGCACAAGAAATCCTGTCCCCTTATCAGCCCAAGCCTGAATGTAATTGTGGATGTGGACTGTGGAGTTGCAGATAGAACTGATGATTCTGCAATCGGTGAACATCTGCTCTTCTGGCCTTATATCGGAGAGAAGGTCACTGATAACTCAGCTGAAGTTGGTTGCACCCAACATGACCCTGAGGAAAACAAAGTGTGGAGCTGGACGAACACAGCAGGCCAAGCAGCATCTCAGGAGCACAAAAGCTGACGTTTCGGGCCTAGACCCTTCATCAGAGAGGGGGATGGGGGATGGGGAGAGGGAACTGGAATAAATAGGGAGAGAGGGGGAGGTGGACCGAAGATGGAGAGAAAACAAGATAGGTAGAGAGGAGAGTATAGTTGAGGAGGTAGGGAGGGGATAGGTCAGTCCAGGGAAGATGGACAGGTCAAGTAGGCGGGATGAGGTGGTAGGTAGGAAATGGAGGTGCGGCTTGAGGTGGGAGGAAGGGATGGGTGAGAGGAAGAACAGGGAGGGAAGCAGAGACAGGCTGGGCTGGTTTTGTGATGCAGTGGGGGGGAGAGGAAGAACTGGGCTGGTTTTGGGATGCAGTGGGGGAAGGGGAGATTTGCTCCCCAGAGGAGCTCGAACAGTTCATCCACTTTACCAACACCTTCCACCCTGACCTCAAGTTCACCTGGGCCATCTCCAACACATCCCTCACCTTCCTCTCAGTCTCCATCTCAGGTAACCAGCTAGAAACTGATGTCCATTTCAAGCCCACTGACTCCCACAGCTACCTAGAATACATCTCCTCCCACCTACCCTGCTGCAAAAATTCCATTCCCTATTCCCAATTCCTTCGCCTTCGCCGCATCTGCTCCCAGGATGAGGTATTCCTGTCCCATACATCCCAGATGTCGACGTTCTTCAAGGACCGCAACTTTCCCCCTGCAGTGGTCGAGAATGCCCTTGACCACGTCTCCCGCATTTCCTGCCACACATCCCTCACACCCCGCCCCTGCCACAACCGCCCCCAGAGGATCCCCCTCATTCTCACATACCACCCCACCAACCTCCACATACAACCTATCATCCTCTGACACTTCCGCCATCTACAATCCGACCCCACCACCCAAGCAATTTTGCATCCCTACCCTTGTCTGCCTACTGGAGAGACCACTCTCTCCGTGACTCCCTTGTCTGCTCCACACTCCCCTCCAACCCCACCACACCCGGCACCTTCCCCTGCAACCTCAGGAAGTGCTACACTTGCCCCCACACCTCCTCCCTCACTCCCATCCCAGGCCCCAAGATGACCTTCCAAATCAAGCAGATGTTCACCTGCACATCTGCCAATGTGGTATATTGTATCCATTTTACGCGGTGTGGCTACCTCTACATTGGGGAAACCAAGCGGAGGCTTGGGGACCGCTTTGCAGAACACCTCTGCTCGGTTCGCAACAAACAACTGCACCTCCCAGTCACGAACCATTTCAACTCCCGCTCCCATTCCTCAGATGACATGTCCATCATGGGCCTCCTGCAGTGCCACAATGATGCCACCCGAAGTTTGCAAGAACAGCAACTCATATTCTGCTTGGGAACCCTGCAGCTCAATGGTATCAATGTGGACTTCACAAGCTTCAAAATCTCCCCTTCCCCCATTGCATCCCAAAACCAGCCCAGTTCGTCCCCTCCCCCCACTGCATCCCAAAACCAGCCCAGCCTGTCTCTCCTTCCCTAACCTGTTCTTCCTCTCACCCATCCCTTCCTCCCACCTCAAGCCGCACCTCCATTTCCTACCTACCACCTCATCCCACCTCCTTGACCTGTCCATCTTCCCTGGACTGACATATCCCCTCCCTCCCTCATCACCTATACTCTCCTCTCTACCTATCTTCTTTTCTCTCCATCTTCGGTCCACCTCTCCCTCTCTCTCTATTTATTCGAGTTCCTCTCCCCATCTCTGATGAAGGATCTAGGCCCGAAACGTCAGCTTTTGTGCTCCTGAGATGCTGCTTGGCCTGCTGTGTTCATCCAGCTCCACACTTTGTTATCTTGGATTCTCCAGCATCTGCAGTTCCTATTATCAATGACCCTGAGGAGCTCCTGCACGTGTACCCTGGGACTGAGGTGATTGACCTTTAACAACAAAAATTATCTTCAGCTTTGCTGGAAAGACTCCAAGCAGTAGAAAAAAATACTGCATTTCCATTGAGATCAAGGTGAGGATATTATAAAAGTTTATTGAGACCATCTCTTTAGGGCAACAGGGAGGAATGAAAGAGGTCAAACAACTTCTTTTGAATTCTGCTGACAGAATAGCCAAATGTCATCATTGTTGAGAAAGGAAGGTGATGGTATAGTTGTATTGTCTTTGGATTACTCATGACTGAACAATGACTCTGGATCCAATGAAATATAATGTGAGCTCACATGTGAGCAAGGAAACCTCCTGCTGATTACCACTCTCTGTCTTCCATCAGCTGATGAATCACTGTTGTTGAGCAATTCTTCGAGAAAGCACCGAGGCTGACAAGGATGCAGAAATACTCTGGGTGGAAAACTTCAACGTCCTCACCAAGAGTGACTCAGCAACACCACTATTCACTGAGCTGGTCAAATCCTAAACACCATTGTTATTAGCTTGGGTCTGCAGCAGGTTGTGAAGGAACCAACAAGAGGGAAAAACATACTTGACCTCATCCTTACCAATCAACCTACCACACATGCTTCTATCTGTGACAGCATCGGTAAGAGTGCTCACAGCTCAGCCCTTGTGGAGAATCTTCTGCACGTTGTGAATGACCTTCATGTGTGGCACTATAACCATACTTCAAACAGATCTCACACTCAAGACTGGACATCCATGACATTCTGTGGGCCATCAGTAGCAGTGGACTTGCACTTCATTGTAATCTGCAACTCATGGCCCGGCATATCCCTCAATTAACCATTATCATCAAGCTAGGTGACCAACCTGAGTTCATTGGAGAGTACAGGAGGGCATGCCAGGAGCAGCACCAGGCATACCTGAAAATAAGGCTTCAACCTGGTGAAGCTACATAACTCGTCTCCTTGTATGCCAAACAGCTTAAGGATGAAGTGACAGAACTAGTGATTCCACACGCGACAGATCAGATTAAAGCATTGTAGTGCTGCCACATTCAGCCAAATGATGATGGGCAATTAAATAACTCATTGGAGGATTTGACTCTGTAAACATCCATGTTCTGACAAATGAGAGATTCCAGCATGTCAGTGCAAGAGGCAGTTCTGCAGCATTTGTAACAGTCTTCAATGGGAAATTCCAAGTAGTATTTCACTTCAGCCCCCAACAGCAGTCCCCAGCATCACAGATGCCAATCTTCAGTCAGGCAGTTCACTTCAAGTGATGTCATGAAATATGTGGAGGCGGTGGATACTGTAATGGCCGTGAGCCCAAATAACATTCTGGCAATAGGACTAAAGACTTTGGTGAGGGCGGCATGGTAGCCAGTGGTTAGCAACACTGCCTCACAGCACCAGGGACCCAGGTTCAATTCCAGCCTCGGGCGACTGTCTGTGTGGAGTTTGCACATTCTCCCCGTGTAACATAGGTTTCCTCCAGTTTCCTCCCACAGTCCAAAGATGTGCAGACTCGGTGGATTGGTCATGCTAAATTGCCTGTATTTTTCAACAATGTGTAGGTGGGTTATAAGGGGATGGGTCTGGCCGGGATGCTTATAGGGTTGGTGTGGGCTTGTTGGGCTAAAGGACCTGTTTCCGCACTGTAGGAGTTCTGTTCTATTCTATGATTAGAACTTGCTGTTCACCACTACCCTCTACCCCCACACTGTTCCAGTATAGCTACAGCACTAGCATTTACCCAAAAATGTGGAAAATTGGCCAGTTTTTCCTTATATACAAAATCTAATTTCAACCAGCTTTCTGTGAACTGCCAATGAATGCTTTCCAATCTCTGGGCTTTTTAAAAAAAATCTTGATTCTTCAGAACCAAATGCAAGCCAATCCCCCTCCCTAATGTTTATCCCCTTTGATGTTAACATTTTCATAATCCAAGCAAATTTTCATGATCTCTCAAGAAGCTGCTATCTCACATATGCTGGTTTAAAAAGCTGGTTTAAAAATAATGGCTCCAGAAACACAGACGAGTAAATCATGAAACCCCATTATATACGTAAACTAAAATCCTCATGCCACTATTTCAAAATCCAAACTTTGAACCAACTTATAGGTAACATATATTTAAATCACACTCTCTGGTTCCCACTGGCCACATTTGTCGTGTGCTAGTCAATGTTACGAAAACAGATTAACCGGCCACTTCTTCCTGTTCATGAGACTTTGTTAGCTTTAAATGGGCTACAGTCTTTCTTATGTTACAACAGTAACTATATTTGAAAAATACTTCAGTGGCTGCAAAACACACCCTGAAGATGTGAAAGGAGCTTTGTAAATACATCTTCTTTCTTTCACGTTCTTTCAGGGCTGTGATAACAGTTTGATATTTTCTCCCAATCTGTAATCTCTGAGTCCTATCAAAAGGCTGGTCAAGATGATGTTGGTCCACTAGAGATTAAAAGTGGTATGTTTTCAATGACTATGGGGAAATGGCAGACATGTTGAAGGATCACTTTGTCTCAGTATTTGCACTAGGGAAAGAGGAAAGCCTGCTGTAAGTGCCGAGGAAATTAATATTGGATTGGTAGCAGGAACTGAATAAAATTAACATAAGTAAAACACCAATAATGAGGAAATTAATTAAAAAGTGAAAAATGCCCAGGACCTGACAGTTTCCATCTGAGGATGTTAAAGGAAGTGGGGGAGCACATTGTTGACACGTTAACTATAATGTTTAGGAGTTCCCTAGTTACTGGGGTTTTCCCTCTGGAGTGGAAAATCACATGTCACTCCACTTTTTAAGTAGGGTGAAAGTTAGCCTAAACACCTGTTGGGGGAAAATTGTTGGAGCCTATAAATCAAGGCTGGGTTAAGCAGGGTGAGCCAGCATGGGTTCGTGAAAGGTAGGTCATGTGTTAGGCCCTCAATTATTCACATTATTTATTAACAAACCAAACAATGGTATAGAAAGTGATATAATCAAATTTGCTGGTGGCATAAAATTGGGTGGCATTTTAGACAGTATAGATGATTGCATAAAATTACAAAGGGACATTGTTAGACTAGGTCAATGGGTAAAACTGTGGCAGATCGAGTTCAATGTAAACAAGTATGAGATTATCCACTTTTAACCAAAAAAGGACAGATTGGAGTACTTTCTAGATGATATGAAGTTAAATACAGTGGATACCCAAAGAGCTTTGAAGGGAGTGTTAGGTGTGTAGATCTTTAAAATGTGACAAACAGGTGCAGAAAATAATCAAGAAAGCTGATGCCTAGAGGATTGGAGTACAAGGATGCAAAATTTATACAAAAGCCCGATTAAGCCTTATCTTAGGAGCACAAAAGCTTATGTTTCGGGCCTAGACCCTTCATCTGATGGAGGGTCTGGGTCCGAAATGTCAGCTTTTGTGCTCCTAAGATGCTGTTTGGCCTGCTGTGTTCATCCAACCCCACATTTTGTTATCATTAGTTTAAAAAAGCTCCGGAATAAATATTTTACATGGTTCCAGCTGTGCAATCCTGACTGGCTTTTAAAAGAAGTCGAATAAGGTGTTCATAAACCACCTTTGAGGTAATCATTTATAAACGTGTAAACACAATTTTTAAAAAAATGCATTTCATACAAATCCACAGAACACTCTAGTTACATTTCATTGCAATTTTCTTCTTTAGGTTCCAAAAGGGACATTAAAGTTAAAACACACGCAATATCATTGGACGCTTTATTTGCATTCTTCATCCTTACAATATTTTCTTAACAACTGAAGTCAGACTCAAAAAGAAGCAAGCAAGGTAAATAAATTATGTTGGTTGTCTTGAATTCCAATTTTCTTCAAATGCGTCTAGGTTTTTTTTACGAGATCCTGTCCCTCTTCTATTCTGGGGCGTTCTCTGTCCTGAATGATTTCCATAAGCACATGTCCCACCTCAAAGACACCATAGGCGTTTGAGAACAAGTCTTATCCTATCTGTCTATAAACCCAGGGACTGGTCCCATGCACCCTCATAGAATTTCTCTGTGTACTTGCAATTCTTATCTCTCTTCTCCAGCTCCTGCCTGAGTTTTACTGATTTAGCCTCATATCACCTATTCTGGTAAACGTATCGGAGTTCTATGAAGGAGTAATGTGCACTGTGGATAAGGAAGAACCCAATGCCTGAAGTTCCAGATATAATAGGCACTGCAGATGCTGGAGAATCCGAGATAACAAGGTGTAGAGCTGGATGAACACAGCAGGCCAAGCAGCATCTTCGGAGCAGGAAAGCTGACATTTCGAGCCTAGACCCTTCATCAGAAATGATGCTCCTAAGATGCTGCTTGGCCTGAAGTTCCAGGACGTGTTTTCTATGATAAGGTGTCATAGAAAAAGCTATTGCACAAAGTAGAAGCATGGGAAGATGGAAATACGTTATCACAGGTTGAAGATTAGCTGGCTCAAAGAAATAGAGATTATGTCTACATAAGTCTTTTTCTGATTGATATGTGTCAACTGGATTTCCGCAGGTGTCCGCATTGGGTATAAACATTTTACAATCTATATCAATAAGTTAGAAAATGGAAACAAAGGTATGGTTACTAAACCTGAAGATGACACAAAGGTAGGAAATTATGTGGTGAAGAGAACATAAGGAGGTTGCAGACTGATGGAGATAAGATTGATTGAATGGACAAAAATCCTGCAGATCCTGCAACTGCAGAATTTGAATGTGCAGAGAAATCTAGATATTCCAGGAACAAAATGTGACTGTACAGGTCGAGCAAGTTTTTAAGAAAACTACTGTAGTGCTATCCTTTATTTTGAAAGTAATTGAACATAAAAGTAAGGATGCTATGTTTCAGTTAAACCATCTCTTGGGGAGACCCCTCCCTTGACTGAATGCTGTGCAGTTTTGGTGTCCTTATTTAAAGAAGGTTGCTTTTCAAAGGAGCTCTCTTATTTTGATATTTGAAATGAATGCTCTAACATAAGAACACAAGAACTAGGAATAGGAGACGGCAATTTAGCTCCTCACGATTGCTCTGCCATTTAAAACAGTCATGGCTGATCTCATCTCAGCTTCAACTCCATGTTTCTGCCTACACTGCATAGCCTGTCAAACATTACCAATTAAAAATCCAGCAATCTTCTCGTTAAATGTACTCCATGTCCTAGTGTCCAATGCACTCTGTGGTACTGAATATCAGAGATTCACAACTCTTTGAGAGAAGCATTTCCTCCTCATCTCAGTTTTAAATCTGCTTCCCCTTAGTCTCAAACAATGATCTCTCATTCTAGATTGCCTCATAGCAGAAACAGCCACACAACATTAAAATTCTTTGGTTTATGACTGGGCTTGTTTCCATAGGAGATCAGAAAGGGGAAGGATATTTTGATTGAAGTATGTAAGGTCCTCAATGGTTTCGACAAATTGGACAAAGAACAGATACTTTGTTTTGTGGCTGAATCCAAAGGAAAGGGGCACTGTTTAAATGTTAGAAGCACAATCAAGGCTCCTACAGCGACTACTTCCTGGGAGTCTCTGCTGATTGAACTGAACATGGACTGTTCCAGGAATTAGGGTGCGACTGTGCCTGGACTACTTGCATCTTAACTATCTTCCCCTCTCAGGTGGGAAGAACCCAGAAACAATCAGCTTCACCCCATACTGATGGAATGCTTAATGCTGGTGATTCTGACCCTTCAGCTTCTCCCGCAGAGCCAGGTGAGTCCCTCTCTCCTTCCTGGATGCTGAATGCATCTTATGTCTTGTCCTCTTGACTCCTGTTCTCTTGTTTGGGTTGTAGCTGGCAATTTCGGGCAATGTGGCTCACTTGCTTACATCTTGGCAGTCTTCAGTCCAACATGTGGACTCCTTGTGGCCAAACCTGCCACATTGGCTGTATAACTCGACTGAATGGCAGCTACTTTATGCAGCCGGGCACTGATACCAAACTGAGTTGCTTCATTGGCTGACATCTCTATTGAGCTAGCAATTTTGAACTTGACATCCAGGTCTCTCCGTTAGTCACTTCCACTGAATGGCTTCATGCTGGAGGCCACACGCTAACGCAAAGATATCTCTGAGGAACCCTCTGAATTCACAATGTTCCATTAATCTCTTTAGGGTGGCTAAGAATTGGTTGATGGACTCCCCTCTCTTATATAGAAGCAGAAACACTCCGCAATCATCAGTGACTTTGGTGCAAAGCGACATTCCAATACTTCACGTAAACCAAAAGAACTGCAGATGCTGTAAATCAGGAACAAAAACAAAGTTGCTGGAAAAGCTCAGCAGGTCTAGCAGCATCTGTGAAGGAGAAAACAGAGTTAACGTTTCGGGTCCAGTGACCCTTCCTCAGAACATGTTTATGACCTAACATGTCCATTGTCCAGGGACTTGTAATATTTGTTATTATACTGTTCTTATGTTATGTAGTTCTTTTTGTCATGTAAAATGTGTTGTATCTACAATAATGAAAAAGACGACTGCAAAAGGACAAAGGACCAAGGAGGTGGCCCTACTGTGCCTACCATTAACTATGTAATTCCTGTCTTGGCTTGTCTAACCAAAATGCAACACCTCATATTTTAAGACATTTGCAGTTCTGCAGCTCCACAGCGTGTTAACTCTGACTCCAGCATCTGCAGTTCTACCTATCACTATCCCACCTATCTTGCCCAGCCCACCCCTACTCTCTCTATTTATTTCTGAGTTCCCTTCCCCTTCCCCATTGCTGAAGAAAAGTCCCGAACTAAAACATCAACTTTCCTGCTCCTCTGATGCTGCCTGGCCTGCTGTGTTCCTCCAGCTCCACACTGTGTTACATCTCATATTTTTCCAAGTTAAACTCCATATACCATTCCTCTGCCCATTAACACATCTGATCAAGATCTTGCTGCAGTTTTAGTTAACCTTTTCCACTGTCGACTATATCACCAACTTAGGTGTTATCGGCAAACTTACGAACCATACCGCCTATATTCTCATTCAAATTATTTGCATAAATGACAAGCAAAAAAGTGGACCCAATACTGACCCCTGTGGAACACCTCTCATCACACAGGCCTGAATAACAATACTCTACCACCATCTATGACTGTCAAGCCAAGACTTCACACAGATCTAGCAACTCAAAACTGGGCATGCAAGAGGTGCTGTGGGCCATCAACAGCAGCAGAATTGTACTCCAGCAAAATCTGTAACCTCATGGCCTGGTATATTCCCCACTCCACCATTACCATCAATTGATTGTTTGATTGATTAGCTTATTGTCACCTGTACTGAAATGCAATGAAAAACTTTTCTTATAAGCAGTACACGCAGATCATAGTAAGCAAAGGATGTGCAGATCAAAATGACTTAGACAGAGGCCTACAGGTTACATTGCACAGGGCATGCACTAGATGAGATCAACGTTAGCAAGATCAGCACTATTTGAGGCTAGTGAGTCCATTCATCAGTCTGATAATGGCCAGGAAGAAGCTGTTCCTCCAGGCTTCTGTATCTTCTGCCTGACTGAAGAGGTTGTAGGAGATCATTACCAGGACGCGATGGGTCTTTGATGATATTGGCAGCCTTTCTGAAGCAGTGAGCCATGTAAATGGAGTCCCTAGATGGAACATTGGCTTCTGCAATGGTCTGGGCTGTGCACACCACCTTCTGTAGTTTCTTATGGCCCTGGGCAGAGCAGTTGCCATACCAGGCCATTATGCACCCGGACAGTATGCTTTCAATGGTGTATCTGTAGAAGTTGGTGAGGGACCTTATGGACCTGCTAAATTACCTGAACTGCCAGAGGAAGAAGAGGCAATGTTCTACCTTCTTGACTGTCACATCTACGTGGGAAGTCCAAGACAGTTTGTCAGTTATCGTCACTCTGAGAAACTTGATCCTATTCACCCTCTCAACCTCAATTGTTCTCCTCCTTTCTTCCTGAAATCAATGATCAGTTCTTTAGTTTTGCCAATGTTGAGAGACAGATTGTTTTCATTGCACTACATCACCAAGCCATCTCCCTTCTGTATTTTGACATTGTTAGATCCATCCCACAATGATGATGTCATCAGTGAACTTGTAGATTGCATTCATTTGGAATTTAACAACACAGTTGTAGATGTACAGGGAGTGTAGTGGGGGCTGAAGATACATCTTTTGGGGGGCTTTAGTGTTGAGTGTTGTCATGGAGGAGGTGCCTTGGGATTGTCATGGAGAATCACCAGGAGAGGTAGAGAAGTCTTCAAGAAGTTAAACTTTTATTTGCAAACAAAAGCTGTGACAATCAGAAAATGGTTTCCCGATCGCCCCCCGATCCTCGGGGCTTGTTATCTTTTATACCTTTTCAGTTATCATGCTCTTTCTCGGGTTATCAGCATAACCAATTGTGTTAATTAGTGTTATCTCTCTAAGGTATTCGTCTTCTGAATTATCTCCGCTACAAAGATTTCTCGACTTAATAGACTATGATTGTTTTCTGCCGCAATGGTCTGCCGCACCGCACCTAATCTATTACAGTAGGTCATCGTGGCCTTCGATATTTGAGATTACATGTCACATGATGGTACTATCCTAATCACACTGTGCTACCATTGTTCCAGTACCATCTAATACCACATAATCCATTACATTGTGCCATTATGGCCCTCAGCCTGTTTACCTTTGTGTCACATGATTTGACTTGATTAACCTACTCCTACTGTCTTCCATTCATATATAGTTAATTTGTTTTACTTAATTTCTTCTATGTAGCCCTAATCAATTGTCTTATTGCTTTGTATGTTCCATTTTATTTTCCATGGGATCAACCCTGGTTCAATGCAGAGTGCAGGAGGGCATGGCAGGAGAAGCATCAGGCAAACATGAAGATGAAGTGCCAACCTGGTGAAGACACCAAACAGGACTACTTACATGCCTAACAGCATAAGCAGCAAGTGACAGACAGAGCTAAGTGATCCCACAGCCAACGGATCAGATCCAAGCTCTGCAGCCTTGCCACATTCAGTTGCAAATGGTGGTGGACAACTAAGCAATTCATTGGAAGAGGAGGCTCCACAAATATCCTCATCATCAATGATGGAAGAGTCCATCACACTATTATAAAAGCTAAGGTTGAAGCTGTTGCAGCAATCTTCAGCCAGGAGTGCCAAGTGGATGATCCATCTTGGCCTCCTGCAGTAGTCCCCACCATTACAGATACCAGTCTTCAGCCAATTCAATTCACTCCATGTGATATCAAGAAACAGTTGGAGACACTAGATAATGCAAAGTCTATGGGCCCTGACAGCATTCTGGCAATAGTACTGAAGACTTGTGCTCCAGAAGTTGCTGCTCCCTTCGCCAAGCTGTTCCAGTGCAGTTATAATACTGACATTTACATGATAATGTGGATAATTGTTCAATTACATCCTGTACATAAAAAGCAGGACAAATCCAACCCAGCCAATTACTGCCCTGCCAGTCTACTGTCGATCATCAGTAAAGTGATGGAAGGTCTCATCAACAGTGCTATCAAGCAGCACCTGCTCAGCTATAACCTGCTCAGTGATACCCAGTTTGGGTTTTGCCAGGGCCACTCAACTCCTGAGATAACAAAGTGTGGAATTGGATGAACACAGCAGGCCAAGCAGCATCTTAGGAGCACAAAAGCTGACGTTTCGGGCCCAGACCCTTCATCAGAAAAGGGGATGGGGAGAGGGTTCTGAAATAAATAGGGAGAGAGGGGGAGGTGGATCAAAGATGAATCAGTGGGAGAGAGATCCCCTGAGGTTGGTCCAGAGGGAGGGGATCCCTCTCCTCATCCCCTTTTTCTGATGAAGGGCCTAGGCCTGAAATCTCAGCTTTTGTGCTCCTAAGATGCTGCTTGGCCTGCTGTGTTCATCCAGCTCCACACTTTGTTATGTCAGATTCTCCAGCATCTGCAGTTCCCATTATTTCTGAACACAATTTTAACCTCACTGCGAAGCCTCTTCCAGGGATGCTCCTCCCTCCGGATCAACCTCAAGGGATCTCTGTCCCACTGACCCATCTTCGATCCACCTCCCCCTCCCTCCCTATTTATTTCAGAGCCCTCTCCCCATCCCTCTTTTCTGATGAAGCGTCTAGGCCCGAAACGTCTCCAGCATCTGCAGTTCCCATTATCTCTCCACTCAACTCCTGACCTCATTACAGCCTTGGTTCAAACGCAGAGTAAAGAGCTGAATTCCAGTGGGGAGGTGATAGTGACAGCCCTTGACATCAAGGCAACACTCAACTGATTGTGGCATCAAGAATGCCTCGCAAAACTGGACTCAATGGGTATCAGGGCAAACTCTTTGGTGGTTGGAGTCATACCTGACACATAGGAAAATGGTCAGTGTTGTTGAAGTTCAATCATCTCAGTACCAGGACATCTCTGCAGTAGTTCCTAATGGTAGTGTCCTCAGTCCAACCATTTTCAGTTGCTTCATCAATGACCTTCCCTCTATCATAAGGTCAGAAGTAGGGATGATTACACAATGTTCAGCATTATTAGAACATAGAACAGTACAGCACAGTACAGGCCTTTTGGCCCACGATGTTGTGCCGAACTTTTACCCTAAACCTAAGGACAACCTAACCTCTAGCCCTACCTTCTACTATCATCCATACGCCTACCTAATAGTCATTTTAATGCCCCTAATGAGGCCGACTCCACTACTGTCTCCAGCAGTGCATTCCACACCTTGACCACTCTCTGAGTAAAGAGGATTATGAGGACAGAATTCTTGCAATGCAGAAGAAAACTGGGGCTGCTCCTGCAGGAATGAATTATTCACGATTCCTCAGATACTGAAGCAGTCCATGTTCAAATGCAACAAGATCTGGACAATATCCAGGCTTGGGCTGACAAGTGGCAAGTAACATTTATGCCACACAAATGCCAGGCTATGACCATCACCAATAAGAACAATCTAACCACCGCTCTTTGGCATTCAACGGTGTTACCATCACTGAATCCCCTGCTATCAACATACTGTGGGTTATCATTGATCAGAAACTCAGCTGGACTCAGCACATAAACACATTGGCTACAAGAGCAGGTCAGAAACTCAGAATACTGCAACTAGTAACTCAACTCCTGACTCCTCAAAGCCTATCCACCAACTACAAGGCACAAGTCAGGAGTGTGATGGAACACTCCCCACTTGCAAGATGAGTGCAGCTCCAACAAAACTCAAGAAGCTTAATACCATCCAGAACAAAGCAGCCCGCTGGATTGGCACTCCACCCACAAGCATCCGGCCCCTCTACCACGACACTCAGTACATGCTGCTGCTTCTATCTACAAGATGCACTGCAGAAATTGACCAAAGTCCTCAGACAGCACCTTCCAAACCCACAACCATTTCCATCTAGAAGGACAAGACAGCAGATACATGGGAACACGACCACCTTCAAGTTCCCCTCAAAGCTACTCAGCATCCTGACTTGGAAATATTTCACTGTTCCTTCACTTTTTCTGGGTCAAAATGCTGGAAGTCTCTCCCTAATAGCATTGTGGGTCAAACCACAGCAAGTGAACTACAATGGTGCAAGTAGGCAGCTCACCACCACCTTCTCAAGGCCAGCTAGAGTTGGGCAATAAATGCTGGCCAGCCAGCGATGCCTACATCCCACAGATGAATAGAAACAAAAATTGTATCCATTTAGCTAGCTATCCCTCGATACCATGTGATCTAACTTTACTAGTCAGTCTCCTATGTGGAAGCCAAATTAAAATCAATTAAAACAATGTCCACTGCTCTGCCTTCATCTATCTTCTTCATCACCTCTTCAAAAACCTAAATCAAGTTTGTGAGAAGCAGTTTTCCACATACAAAGCCATACTGACTATACCTCATCAGCCCTTACCTATCCAAATACATGTAAATCCAATCCTTCAGAATCCTCTCCAACAATTTGCCAACCACTGATGTAAGGCTGATCAGTCTATGGTTCCTTAGCTTTTCCTTCCAGCCTTTCTTAAATAATGGCACAACACTGTCCAGCCTTCAGTTTTCTGTTACCCCACCCATGGCTACTGATGCCACAAATATTTCAGCAAGGGACACCATGGCTTCCCTAACTTCCTACAATGTTCTGGAAAACACCTGATCAGCTCTTGGGGATTCATCTACTTTAAAACATTTTAAGCCCTTGAGCACCTCCTTTCTGCAAAATGGACTCTTTTCAAGACATCGCTATTTATTTCCCTAAGTTCTCAAGTTTCCACATCTTTCTCCACAATAAATAGTGATATGAAATATTTATTTAGTTTCTCCCCCATTTTCTTTGGCTCCACACCTTTATGGTTCTGTTGATGTTTAAGGGGCCCTATTTCCTTCCTTGTTACTTTTTTGCCCTTGATATATTTGTCGAACCTCTTCAGATTATCCTTAACCTTATTTGCCGAAACTATCTCATGTCCACTTTTGTCCTCTTGATTTCCCTCTTAATTGTTTCCCTACTCCCCCTATACACCTCCAGGGATTCACCTGATCCCAGTTAAGCACAAGGACAAATCTGGGGCTACCCAAGTAATCCTACCCCCTCGAACCAAGTACCTAAGGTACCTAACTTGACACTTGACCCTGATTTTTTACACCAATGCTTCAATTGTGAAACATGTTGAGTTGACATCATTTTCAGCAGCTTCAGAGAGGCATTTTTATGTTCTGGGTAATTTTATGTTATCTATGAATTCTTAGAATTTCATTCACGTTCTGGCAATGTCTCTCCAGATCCCCCATTACACTTGATATTGGACGGTCATGATTTTATCTTCTTTAAATTCAAACTGTTCCAAATCATTTATTTCTCTAATATTTTGACCTATATCTAACAGTTTTCATTGATTTGTTGTAAGTTGTGATAGCTAATCTGTTTACAAATTGTGTTCCACTGTTGAATGTAATAGTTGAATTATTAATCCATTCTATTTGTACTCACCCATGAAAGTGAGATTTCATTTGATTTTCATGGCAATCATAGAGATAAGCACTTTTATCCTCATTTATCACATGCTAGAATATTGGAAGCAGTATCCCAATTCCAATGACCAAAAACATAGGATAATGCTTGTACTGTTCCAGTATTCCATGTTGTTATCCTTATCCAGGTAAATGATTCCACACACCCATACTCTTTATACTACCTTATCACAATATAGTCTACCTACATTGTTAAATTACGCCTTACCTTTATAAGGTAATAACTAAATTCTTGTGGTATCTCACAACTTCTTTTGTGCCAGCTATTCATAACGTACTTGTTCTAGCTGCTTGTATATGATACCTCTGAACAGAAATCCCATTGTTCTTCCAGATAGGAATAGTTTCCTACTGTAAAGGAGTTGCTAACCTGAGTGAAGAAATATGCATGATTCACACGGATCAGTGTACTGTAGACAATTAAATCTACTCCAAAGCCAAAGAGAAGTCGTCAGGTTGGGGAGGTTAGTTAGATTGAAGGGTGGGTATTTGAGTTGAATTGGATGGCATCAGTTGTTAGTGAATTTATAATTGTCTCACTGGATGTAGTCAGGTCAGATAAGAGGGACCTGTAATTGAGATTGTGTACGGGGTGTTTGGTTGCCCTTGTGTTATGCTGTTAATCATTGGTTTGCAATAAAAACTAAAGTATGTAACAATTTTGAAGTAGTATCAGAGATAATGGGAACTGCAGATGCTGGAGAATTCCAAGATAATAAAATGTGAGGCTGGATGAACACAACAGGCCAAGCAGCATCTCAGGAGCACAAAAGCTGACGTTTCGGGCCTGGACCCTTCATCAGAGAGGGGGATGGGGTGAGGGTTCTGGAATAAATAGGGAGAGAGGGGGAGGCGGACCGAAGATGGAGAGTAAAGAAGATAGGTGGAGAGAGTATAGGTGGGGAGGTAGGGAGGGGATAGGTCAGTCCAGGGAAGACGGACAGGTCAAGGAGGTGGGATGAGGTCCATCATGGGCCTCCTGCACTGCCACAATGATGCCACCCGAAGGTTGCAGGAACAGCAACTCATATTCCGCCTGGGAACCCTGCAGCCATATGGTATCAATGTGGACTTCACCAGTTTCAAAATCTCCCCTTCCCCTACTGCATCCCTCAACCAGCCCAGTTCGTCCCCTCCCCCCACTGCACCACACAACCAGCCCAGCTCTTCCCCCCCACCCACTGCATCCCAAAACCAGTCCAACCTGTCTCTGCCTCCCCAACCGGTTCTTCCTCTCACCCATCCCTTCCTCCCACCCCAAGCCGCACCCCCCGCTACCTACTAACCTCATCCCACCTCCTTGACCTGTCCGTCTTCCCTGGACTGACCTATCCCCTCCCTACCTCCCCACCTACACTCTCTCCACCTATCTTCTTTACTCTCCATCTTCGGTCCGCCTCCCCCTCTCTCCCTATTTATTCCAGTTCCCTCCCCCCATCCCCCTCTCTGATGAAGGGTCTAGGCCCGAAACGTCAGCTTTTGTGCTCCTGAGATGCTGCTTGGCCTGCTGTGTTCGTCCAGCCTCACATTTTATTATCTTGGGTTCAAAATTGGTTTGACAGTCACAGACAGAGGGTGATGGTAGAAGATTGTTATTCAGAATGAAGACCTGTGACCAGTGGAGTTCCACAAGGTTGGCTATTGGTTTCATTGTTGTTTGTCATTTTTGTTAACAATTTGGATGAGAACATGGGAGTGATGGGTAGTAAGTTTGTAGATGAGACTAGATTTGGTGGTATAGTGGACAGTGTAAGTTATCTAAGAGTATAACAAGATCTTGATATGATGTGCAAATGGACAGAGAAGTAGTATATGGAATTTTAATTTAGAAATTTTGCCATTGCAAATCAGAGCAGGAATTTCACAGTTAATGGTAGGGCGCTAGGAAGTGTTGTTACACAAAGAGACCTGGGAAATCTGTGTTATGTTGTTCCGTCATTGAGGATGGGGACATTTATGGATCCTCCTCCACCAGTTCATTGTTTAATTGTCCCCCACCATTGATGACTGGCGAGATTAGATCTTAGCTGTTAGTTGTGGGATTGCTTAGCCTTGTGTATCATTTGCTGCCTATGCTATTTAGCTCATGGGTAGTTCTGTTCGGTAGCTTCATTAAGTTGATCCCTCATTTATAGACATGCATGGGGCTATTCCTGGCATGGCCTCCTGCAATCTTCATTGAACCAGTGTTGATCCACTGGCTTGATAATAATGTTTGAGTGGAATGTACCAAGCCATGAGGTTACAGATTTTGCTGTCATACAGTTCTGCTGCTGTTGATGGCCCATGGTGCCTCATGGATGCCAAGTCTTGAGATGTTAATTCCCAATTATGCACTCCCTCCACCACTGACATTCAGTAGCAGCACTGAGTACTACCTACAAGAAACACTGCAGAAATTCAGACCCTTAGACAATATATTCCAACCCTATGACCAGTTCCCAGAGGGCCAGGCATAGCAGATACATGGGAACACCACCAACTGAAATTTCCCCTTCAAGCCACTTACCTTCCACACTTGGAATTACTCACTGTCCTTCCCTTTCAATTTCCTCCCTAATGGCATAGTGGATGAACCTGCAGCCCATGCACTGCAGTGGTTCAGGAAAGCGGCTCACCATCACCTTCTCAAGGGCTACTGGGAATGGGCAATAAGTGCTGGCCCAGCCAACAATGTTTATTTCCCACAAGTGAATAAAAAAAAAGTGCGTAGTTGAAATCTGACATTAATGGATAGGTGCTGGAAGGCCTTTTTGATATTTTGTGCATTTGTCACACTACGTGCTTTTCTTACGTTTTTTTTAAAAATACGTTTAGTGTTTAAAAACTGAAGGAACTGCGGATGCTATAAGTCAGAGACAAAAATTAAAATTGCTGAGTAAGCTCAGCAGGCCTGGCAGCATCTGTGAGGAGAAAACAGAGTTAATGTTTTGGGCCAAGGAAGGGTCACGAGGATCCTTAGTTCAAGAGGATGGTAGAGGTGGGAATCCTTAGGACATTTGGGAATTATTTCGGTGAACACTTGAAAATTGGTAGCATACAGGGTACGGACCAAATGCTTGTCTCTCTGACTCTATGACTGATGTCCACACACAGACACACACACACACACACACACACACACAATGCCTCCACTGTTCAGTCAAACCCAGAATGTATGCATGCAGGTTATATCAAGTTGCATCTTAAGAGTTTGTGATTTGGTGTTGGTCCACTGTCAAGTAGAAGTTAGTTCTCAGGCGTGAGTAATGCTATCACGTGACAGCTTGCCATTTTGTAATTTGCCAAAGTCTTGCTTTCATCTGCATTCTATTCATATATTCCAATAGAAGGAAGGGCATTTACCATATAGAACATTTTAATTTAATTCCTTCCTCCAGGGATTCGTTAGTGAGTTCTGCAATTTGTCTTATATAATGTTTGCACAACATTGTTTTTCTACATTCAATTACAATTGAGATTTTGTATTTCACAAAGTTGTATTGGCAATGCTATTGTGTAAATAAGATATTGAGGGAAGAGTTTGCTTCTTGCTGCGTCAACTGTTGAAACATTCTTCTTAATCTTAACACAGAAACAGGTGAGTCAGATCTGTTCAGGGACCCAACCTTTAGTCAAATTGCTGTGTTTGTGTAAATGCTGCAACACTTGGTAATTGTGCATGTGAAGAATATTGTATTAACTGTATCAAATTCCTATTAAATAAATACATATAGAAGTCACAGAGAAAATGCAAGGAATGTATTGCACATACCATTATTTAGACTTAAGTAATGATATTCTGTAATATGGAAAACAGCTCATCAGATTAAAATCACCCAAGACCATTTTGGTGCCCGTGTTTTACATGCATCTGTTATTTTCTTGTTTTGTTTTGTTTGTATTGTGAGTTTGGTATTCCTGGCTGAGGGGAAATTGCAAAAAGAGAAGGCAATGCGGGGCAAGAACTATATTATGCATTGCAGAAGCATCTGTAAGTGAATTAGAGATGTACCATGAGGGTTCTCACAGCTGGTACATGTCATATACCAATTCCCGTGGATGTCAAGTGCCTGTAACTAGAGCCCAGAGAGTATGCCAAAGGTGTTGATGCCTGTCTTCAATGTGGAGGTCATTTCAAGCAAACAGCAAGCTGAAGTTGCGAGTTACCTGCTCTGACTTTCATGTTGAGAATTCTTGATGTCTAGATTATTCAGTGAGACTGGTAAACTAGATGCTCAATATTAATGAGGCAAGTTGTACAATTAATAAGGCTTTTAACAAGCTTTAATCCTGTTAATCGGCAACTCACCACTGCCAGTTTGTGAATACATAAAAGATGCAGTGAGTTCCTCTGAACATAGGCTAGATCTCTCCAGACTTCTTGTGTGATTTTGCCATGTCCCCTGCCATAACTCCCAGGGCAGAAATGGCTAGCACGAGGGGTCATAGTTTTAAGCTGGTTGGTGGAAAGTATAGAGGGGATGTCAGAGGCAGGTTCTTTACGCAGAGAGTTGTGAGAGCATGGAATGCGTTGCCAGCAGCAGTTGTGGAAGCAAGGTCATTGGGGTCATTTAAGAGACTGCTGGACATGTATATGGTCACAGAAATTTGAGGGTGCATACATGAGGATCAATGGTCGGCACAACATTGTGGGCTGAAGGGCCTGTTCTGTGCTGTACTGTTCTATGTATGTTCTATAAATTGCCAAACTGTTTGCACTGCTCTGATACTTATCTCAGGGAAAAGCTTGCCAGCAAATTATCTGCAAATTTCATGGAATTTCTGCATTTGCGATTAGATTAATTAAAATTGTGCTTAAAATTATGTCTGGTATTTAATGATTAAAGGAACCTGTAAATAACATAACTTATTTTCCTGCAGTTACTCAGTGTCACCAACTCAGAAGGGAAAATGCTTAAAACACAACCTGTCCTTCTTTCAGGTAATTCATTCATTTTTGTACATTTTTAAGATTATTTAACATTTAATTAATGTTTTGATTTTCCTTTCTGCTTGTATTTCTCTTTTTTTTGTTTTTGTATCTAAATTGATTCTTGTTTACCCTAGTTTTTGAGGCTTCTGTATTTTAAGTCACCTTAGATTTGGAGATTGACTTGAACAGTAGTTGTATCGTATGCTCTTACAGCAATTTGTGGCGCAAGAAAATTTTGAACTGAAGGTTGAGGAAAATATTTGAAATAGTCAAAGCACAAGGTGCCCTATTCCAACAAAGTATAAGCCATTTTCTACAGCTCCCACCTCAAACTCCAGTTCCTGGCCATTGCTTCCTTGCTGATTTCAGTTCACATTCTTGGGATTAACTTGACTATATTTCCAAAATTACAGCAGCAATTACATTTCAAGAGTACCACATTTATTGTAAAGTGCTTTGGGACTTGCGGAAGTCTTTCAAGATGTGTTAGAAATGGGCCTTTATTTTTCATAGGCTCAACTACCTGTATGTACTTGAGCTGAGCTTCTGTCTGTCACCAAAACCAACAACTTGCACAATGGTCCTATCACCAGTCTGCACCCCAATGCTCAAACCCTCATCCATGTTTTTAGTTACCTTCACAGCTGACTGTCTGTTCTGTCCCAGTTGGCTTCCCAGCTGCATCCTCCATAAGTGTGAATTCGTAAAAAACCTGTGACTGTATTTTAGCTCTCATCAGACTCTGTTACTCCATCATTCCTACATTGATTACTGCCCAACAACTACCGCAAGATTCAAATTCTAATCATGCACCATACCCTAATGTGGCCATATTCTTCACAAATTCAGAAAACTCCTCAAACTAGTTCTATCTATATCTTTCATTTTCTTCATTCTATTATTGTGTGGTTTTGCCCTCATTCCTCAAGCTTTCAACTGATCAACCTTGATCCCTTCCTTTATATATCCCTTAAAGCTTGCCTGCCCTTTTGTCAATTTTTGCCTGGTGACAGGCCAATGAGGTACCTTGGATATTTTGTTATATTGAAGGTGCTACTTGAACGCAAGTTGCTGTTGGGCATTTATCCTGTTTCTTCATGGCCTAGATTTTAAAAAAAGACTTGTTTTTGACATAGATAAACATTAATCTACAACTGTCATCCTGGTGAAAAGTCATTAAGTAGAAAATTTAGCTAGATTTAGCTGGCTAGATCTGACTACATTTCGAATATGGCAGAAAATGCAATAAATTTAAACCACTATAGGGGTTAAATTAAGCTCTCAGCATTAAAGTATGTTGGAGTAAATTTCACACCAGAAACAGTTTCAGTGAGCCTTTACTAAGTGTTAGTGGCAAGGTAAACTATTTGCTCAGATGGCAATTGAAGTTGTTAAAGTTTATTCTTAGATATTGAGTTATGTGACTTTGGCCTTGTAGTGGAAGAGGACACAAGGGTAGGCAAAATTCAACACAGATTACCAAACTTCCTCAAAAAATTGAAACTTGCATAACCTTCTCCCTGAAGAAATTCCTCCTCATCTCAGTTTTGAACGGTCATCACTTCATTTTGAGGCTTTGCCCTTGGGTTCTAGTCTCTCCTACTAATAGAAAGATTTTCTTTACATCTACCCTATCCAGGCCTGTAATTATTATGTGAGCGTCGATGAGATGCCCCCTCATCCTCCTAAAATCCATCAAGTACAGACCCAGAGACAGTAAGGGCTATAGATGCTAGAAGCTAGAGTCAATAATTGTGGAGTTGGAAAAGCACAGCAGGTCAGACAGCATCCGAGGAGCAGAGTCCTTAAGCACTCCTCATATAATAAGCACTTCATCCCTGAGATCATTCTTGTAAACCTCCTGTGCACCCCATCCCCAACCAGATGTCAGCACATCCTTCCTTAGATATGGGGCCAAAAACGGCTCACAAATTCCAAAATGTGGTTTGACCAGAGACTTGTACAATCTCAGCAGTACATCTCTGCAATGTTTTCCCGCCCTCTTGAAATGAATCTAACATTACATTTGCCTTCCTAACTGACAACTGAACCTGCATGTTAACCATAAGAGAATTGTGAAATAGGCCTCCCAAATCCCTTTGTGCTTCAGATTTCTAAAACCCTTCCCCATTTAGAAAATAGTTCATGGCTCCATTCTAATCACCAAAGTGCATAACCTCGAGCTTTCCCATATTGTATTCCATCTACCACTTCTTTGCCCACTCTCCTTGTTCTTCCAAGTCCTTCTGCAGCTTCCCCATCTCCTTACCAATACTTGTTCCTCCACCTATCTTTGCAAACCTAGCAACAATACCCGCAGTTCCTTCATTCAGATTGTTAATGCATAAATGAGGAGGAAGGAGTTAAAAGAGCAAGTGTTAAACCTGCCAGTCATTGTTTTCTGCTAGTAACACCTACCTTAACACCTGTTCTTACCTATATTTCTCCTTTACTATTAATACGACTCATTTTGTCTTTTAATCTGAGCACCCTCACCAGCTCCTAAGTTTGTCCTTCCTTCTCCTTCAGAACAAGTTAAAGTTGTGATTTCCCAATATACTTCAGTTCTGAAGCAGACTCATATTGGAAGCAACATGTATACACTGTTTTTCTATCCACAAATGCTGGAAAACCTGCTGAGTTTCTCCATTCTGAACAAGGATCTTGGCCTGAAACATCAGCCTTCCGCTCCTCTGATGCTGCTTGGCCTGCGGTGTTCATCCAGCTCTACACCTGTTATCTGAGTTTCTCTAGCACTGCTGTTTTTCTTTTATTTCAGATCACCAATATACACAGCATTATGCTCTTATTTTAATAGATTGAAAAAAAATGGTTCAGCCCTAAAATGTCAAATGATGCACAAATTGAGCTTCTTACTTACTTTGTGAACGTGATTTTTCTTTGTTCCAATCATTCTTTGTTCACATGTTTAGAGATGAAGGCCGCCACACCTCTGAGACGAAAGAAAGACAAACGAAAAGGAAGCATTGCTAAACCTGGATACCAGATTCAAGTGAATGGAGTTTTATATGATGGTAAAAAAAATTTTGTGAATAGTTGCAGAATATCGAATCACAAGTAAAGGCAGTTTCTATCGCAAAATTTGTTTGATTGTTTAAGTAAGACTGGGTACTGCTTTTGTGATTCCTCATTTTGTACGCAAATATAAGCAAAATAGGAAACAGTTCACCCAATTCTTGAATCAGCTTCAAACGTTTCTGCATGAAATATTACTGATGAATTCAGCTTCTCCCAACACACCACCTTCTCAGAAATTAAGAGATCTGAATGACATTGGAGTTTAAAGTAAAATTTTAAAGCTTTGATAGTCAAAAAAATTGTGTGTGCCCATTCAGGGTGCGCAGGGAGTTGGCATGAACTGCAGCAGTTCAAGAAGACACTTCTCAAGGGCAATTAGGCGTGGGCAATAAATGCTGGCCCAATCAGTGATCAAAAACAAAGTGCATGAGGGAATGTGGAAGGCAAATGGCATATTGCCTTTTTTATAAGGGGTTTGAAATATAGGCATAAAGAGGTCTCATTACTGTTGTACACAGCTGTAGTGAGATCACATCTGGACTACTGCATGCAGTTTTGTTTATCACATTAAGGGAACATTTTAGTCATAGGTTCACTAAATTAGTCCCTGGGATGACGGGTTGTTCTATGATGAGAAACATTGTAATTAGGATTCCTCCAGCTCCACACACAATATGATTGCCATTGTTGACAACCTTGTAACTATTGAGCTATTCCTTACTGTGCAGCCTTGATGCACATCAAAACCATCCTGCAAGATAATGGTAAACCCGAAAAGATCCTTTCTCACCATACACCACGCAAACTCATTAATGGGCCTTTGGCTATCACTTCCAATTTTGAAAATCACACATAATTCTCAAAGAGTAAGGTACCTTACAAATTTGCACAGCAGGCAAAGGCAGTATCATAAAAGGTTGTATGATAAAATTCAATGTCAATAGTGGAGGATTTAGTGATGATAACGCCATTGAATGTTAAGAGGCAGTGGTTAGATTGTTACTTATTGATGATGGTCATTGCCTGGTATTTGTGTGGCATGATGCTACTTGTAACTTGTCAGCCCAGACCTTGTTGCATTTGAACAAGAATTGTTTCAGTACCTGAGGAGTCATGAATGGTCCTGAACAATATGCAATCGCTGGCAAGCATGCCACTTCTGATTTTATGATGAAGGGAAGGTCATTGATGAAACAGCTGAAGATGAGTGGGCCTAGGATACCACTCTGAGAAACTTCTGCAGAGATGTCCCGGAGCTGAGATGACTGACCTTTAACAACCACAACCATCTCCTTATGTGCCAGGTATGCCTCCAACCAACTGAGATTTTCCCCCGATTCCTATTGATTTCAGTTTTGCTTGAGCTCCTTAATGCCGCACTTTGTCCAGTGTAGCCTGGTTGTCAAAGGCTGTCACTCTCACCTGACCTCAGAAATTCAGCCCTTTTGTCGATGTTTGAATCACTGTAATGAGATCAGGAGCTGAGTGGCCCTGGCGGAACCCAAACTGGACATCACTGAGCAGGTTATAGTGGAGCAAATGCTGCTAGATAGCACTGTTGATGACACCTTCCATGACTTTACTGATGATTAGGAGTGTACTAATGCATGGTAATTGGCCAGGTTGAATTTGTAATTGTGGCCTTGGATTTGTCTTATGGCTTTGTAGTTTTAGAGCTAAGATTCTGCACATAGGTGGCTGATACGCAATGGACATCAGGCACCTCTGTTAGGACAGGTGCGCCTTGCACTAGTTGGATCTGCGTTTGAGTAGATCTCTTCAGACTAGCCCTTTTTCACCCTGAATGAACAACTGGCTGGTAAATGTAACCCATAACTAGCCTGTCTCATCTCTCTCCTGGCTGAAAAACCACACACTGCAGAATTAGCATTCTTGCAATCAAAATACAGTAAAGCTAAACTTTAGGACCCAGAATATGCTGACATTTGCTGAGAGCCCAACGTATGATCACGTGGAAAGAATTGTGCCATTGTGGCCTGGCAACTAGTGAGACACAACATCAACATTGCTGCTGTTAGGGAAACGTAGCTCGTTGGAAGACGCAGCTGAGAATGGCCTTCTTCTTGAAAGGGATCTGGAATGTGAACTCCCATTTTCACAGATTCAATTTTGGATTTTGAATCACAATTCAGTGAGATGCTCTCTGAATGTCCTCTATGTGTTAGTGAGAGGCTGATGATGATCCTACATCTCCAAATCAGCCATAAACAATATCTCAACACATACAGCCCAACTTCAGGTTACAATTATGAAGTCAAGGAGAGGTTCTGCATTGATTATGATAGCTTCCTTGTTTCTATCCCCAGTGACAATGATGTCATTGTCCTAGGAGTTATAATATGTGAATTGGAAACAATCTCAAAATCTGGAGTGGAAATATTGTCAAAAATGTCATGGGGAAAGCCAATGTCATTAGCTATGTCTATTCTTGACCAATTGCATTCAACAAGGCCAATTTTCTAGACTAATATTGAGTGCAATACCTTCAAATTGTGAACCAACTTCCATTCCTTCCTTTCTTTCAGCTTTACTTCTTACATTCTCTGTCACCATGTCCTCTGTCCCCAACCCCCACTTCAGTGGGACTATCTGTTCTGTCCAGTCTGGCAGTTAGACACACCATTGTTCTGCCGTTTTCACGTTCCAACCACTTAATCTGAACTATCAACATCCTTTCTCCCCGATGCTCCACACACCCCTACTAATGCATAAAGGCTGACCCTTCCACTCTTCACATCAGCTCTGATGAAGAATCTTTTAGATTGGAAACACTAGCATGCTCACCCTTCATGGATGCTGCCTGACCTGCTGTGATCTCCAGGATTTGTTGTTTTCAGTTCTGAATCCAGAATCTGGGGTAATTTGCTCCTACCATTCACATCCATGAGCCTCAGTTTGCAGATGACTGCTACGTGATGGTTCGCTTCAGAATGGTCAACCTTTTAAACACTTCCAATGACATAGTTGGCTTGGCCTTAAATGTTTCTGAGATAAAGTGTCTCCATCAGCTTTCCCCAAGCCAAGTGAACATCCCTCACGCCACTCTCACTGACAGAATGACTTGGGAGTAGATGCAGTAATTCCCATAACTCAGCAGCCACCTTTCGCAAAGGACTACCATTGATGGCAGAGTCTAGCACCACATCACCTGTACCAGAGCTGCCTTCTTCCAGCTGGGTGTCTTTGAAAACAGGAACCTTGGGAAATCAACAAAGGCCCTAGTCAGTAAGAACATAGAACATAACAGTACAGTACAGGCTCTTTGGCCCTTGATGTTGTGCCGACCTGTCATACGATCTCAAGCCCATCTAACCTACACTATTCCATGTACGTCCATATGCTTAGCCAATGACGACTTAAATGTACCTAAAGTTGGTGAATCTACTACCGTTGCAGGCAAAGCGTTCCATTCCCTTACTACTCTCTAAGTAAAGAAACTACCTCTGACATCTGTCCTATATCTTTCACCCCTCAATTTAAAGCTATGCCCCCTCGTGCTCGCCGTCACCATCCTAGGAAAAAGACTCTCCCTATCCACCCTATCTAATCCTCTGATTATTTTATGTTTCAATTAAGTCGCCTCTCAACCTTCTTCTCTCTAATGAAAACAGCCTCAAGTCCCTCAGCCTTTCCTCGTAAGATCTTCCCTCCATACCAGGCAACATCCTAGTAAATCTCCTCTGCACCCTTTCCAAAGCTTCCACATCCTTCTTATAATGCGGTGACCAGAACTGTGCACAATACTCCAAGTGCGGCTGCACCGGAGTTTTGTACAGTTTCACCATAACCTCTTGGTTCCGGAACTCGATCCCTCTATTAATAAAAGCTAAAACACTGTATGCCTTCTTAACAGCCCTGTCAAACTGGGTGGCAACTTTCAAGGATTCCTGTACGGCTATTATGTTAACCATCCTCTTGTACTGGTGCAAAACCTGGACTTACTATTTAAATCATACAAATACCCTTAAGAAAGGTTCACCACTGGCTCCTGTTTTGGATCCTAAGGATCAAATAGGAGTGCCATCCATGCGACCATGTCTCCCTGAAGCCCCGCTCCTGAGGAGCCAATCTTGATGGATGGGGAATTGCATCCAGACACCTGAAAACCTCTCCCTAGGCAGATTGTCTTCCCCAGCTGTATATTGGCCAACACTTAAAGGATGGCCAAAGGGAAGGGGATAAGGTTGCACTTAAGGGGATCATGCTAAAGCATGGAAGCATTGGCACCACTGCCTGGGAGGGGAAAATTGACAATGCTCAGTGTGGCATCTCCTGATTCAGCAAGGTGCAGGACACTTTGAGGCTCAGCAACATGACCACAATGTTGAAGGCAGTCACAGAGGGAGGACAATGAAGTCAACCCTGAGTCTTACTGTTCCATTTCGCCATGCAACAACGTGCTGCCATTGTGCAAAATCACATGGATGTAAAATTATGCTCCTCTGTCATTTGAAGGCTGACAGATGTCATTTTTGATTCTGAGGATCCACTGACAAATTAGTTTGACTGTGTGATTTATTGCTGAGCCATCATAACTAGGAAGCTGACCAGAGTGCAAGTCTAGCCACCTCCTCCAAAATCACAAGGAGGTGGGACCAGGTTGCAGAGCTGACACACTTTTTGGGGACAATTCATTGGACCTCACCAGCTTCCAGTTCTACGTCTCAGCCAAAGGAAAAGCCAAAATCCTGAGTGCAAAATGGTCAGAAGGAGCGACTATCCAACAAAACCCATTGTTCAGTGAAGGTTACAAAAATTAATCTACTTTACTTCTTTCTTGTTCGATCTTGGTGACAGCATCTCCTGTTTACGAGGAGAGGGACAAGGTTTAATATCTGTGTCTTACTTGCATTTATCTGAATGCACAACCCACTAGTGTTCCTGCTCAAAAATGTGATTGAATGGGCACTCCTGTCTCACTATCACACATGCCCAGCTATTGCTTTCTCATTTGTCAGGTATCTCTAAACGTTGTATGGGAGTAGCAGCCTAATATAACTGCTTCCATCCCTTATCTCATTGCATTGTTTTGTAGATTTGTATTCTTCAGGGAAGTAGCAGAACATTGGCCCCATGTTCTTTTTGCCTTCGGAACAGTTTTATTCTCTTTGTGAATGCATAAAGACGTAGTATAGCACCTTTACAACTGAACTAGCAAAACAAATACTGAGAGTTGGAGACACACTGTTGAATATTGTGAAATTAAAATTAACCCCATAAATGTTGATTCAATACAGTAAACCCTTTTCGTGCTTGTGCAGATAAGCAGCTGTGACATGTTCTTTTGCAGCTGTTGCATCCACTCAAATAAGAACAAATTTCCAAGAAAAAGGCAGAATGATAGGAAACTAGTCACTCCACCCACTTTGAACTAAACATGATACTATTCACTTATCTCCAATTCCATGTAACTCAGCCCTATGTTCTCAAATTATTTTTCTCATCTTCAGAAGAACTATCATTATTTTCTGTAATCCCTTCGACTCAACACTAATGTTTCTGCCCCACTAGATTCTATGCCATTGGAGCACTCTGTATGTAACCTCTGCACTCCATTGGCCACTGTGTACCACTTCTTGAGCTGCTCTCAGCTTTCATTTTTTTGTGAAACAATATAAAATCATCTTGCCTCTTCTCCATGGTGCTGCTTCCTACTTCAGAATGTGGTTGAGACCCTTCTTGATTAAAATTAAGTTGTGCCATTGAATGAATAGAACTTTGTAGAGTTAATACCAAACAGAGTAGGCAGGATCTAGGCCCAAAACATCAGTTTTCCTGCTCCTCTGATGCTGCTTGGCCTGCTGTGTTCATCCAGCTCTGCACCTCGTTATCTGGGCATATTTGGTTCATTTTTGGTTTGCCAAGCCATAACAAGTGAAGTGCCACAGCCGTCACTGCTGCAGTTTCAATGATTTGGAAGTTATATTAATGAATTGAATGGAAAGTACTGAATGGACAGTAGCTAAACTTGCTGATAATACAAAATGAAATAAAAAAACAAGCTGTGAAAAGAATAAGAGGGATCTTCCGAGAGTATTTTTTTAATTTGTTATTGGGAAAGGGAATTGCTAGCTACACCAGCATTTTTCACCGACTCCGAATTGTTCTTGAGAGGGTGGTATTTGCATTCTGAAACTACTGAAGTCCTTTTTGTGTAGGTACACCCACCGTGCTGTTAGGAAGGCACTTTAAGATTTTTGAGCCAGTGACATTGATGGGACAGCAATGCAAGTTCCAAGTCCACATCAGCTTGGAAGGAGTATGCAGATAGAGATATTCCAATGCATCTGCTGCCCTTACCGTTCTAGGTTGTAAAGGGCATGAATTTTCAAGGGACTGACAAAGGAACCTTGGTGAGTTTCTCAGTAAACTTGTTGATGGTACACTGCTGCCACTGGCTGTCATTGGTGAAGGCAATGAATGGTAACACCGGTGGAGAGGGTATCAATCAAGTGGGTTCCTTTGTCTTGAATATTGTCTAGCTTCTTGAGTGCTGTTGCAGTCGCACCGTCCAGACAAGTAGGATATTTATTGCATTCCTGAATTGTGCATTGTAGATTGGTAGAAGATAATGAGGAGACAGGAAACGAGGCTGTAGGGTTCATACAGTTTGACCAGCTCTTGTAGCCTGGTTCTTATATGGATGATACCATTCAGTTCCTTGTCAATAATCACCAGGATGTTGATAATGGATAATTCAGTGGCAGTAATGCCATTGAATGTCAAGAGAAGACAGGTAATCCTTAAACTCAAAATAGAAAGCAGGTTTGGGACAGCGCTCTTTCTCAACCATTGGCTGGTGGCAGTTGGTTCCACAAAACATATAACAGAACTTAAGTTCAATGACTAAAAAAAACACTAACCATGAAATCATTGTCAATTGTTGTAAGACCCTTTCCAAAATGACCTGGAATGCCCATCAGGTGGACCAAACAAAAGTCTACTAAACAAAATGAGACAGACAAAATGAAATAGTATCGACCAAGGAATGGCAAACCCATTAATGGCACAGATTAATGATATTATTTTAAGAAAATCAAATAAAACACTGGGGTTCATTTTTAGTTAGATAGAATTGAAATGCAAAGAATCTACATTAAGATTGCTTAGAAACTTGGTTAGACCAGACATTGATATTGACCCTACAATTTGGAAAATTGCCCAGGTATGTTTTATCCACCAAAAGCAGGACAAGTCCAATTTTGAGGTCTTTCACCCATTGTCATCAGGAGAACGAGCAGTGCTATCAAGCAGCTACCACTGAGCAATAACTTGTTCACTAACCACAGCGTTCCAAACTTTTACAGCTTACTTTAAACATAGAAATAAAGAGCTGAATTTCAGAACTCATGTGATGTGACTTGTAATAATGGAAACTGCAGATGCTGGAGAATCCAAGATAACAAAGTGTGGAGCTGGATGAACACAGCAGGCCAAGCAGCATCTCAGGAGAACAAAAACTGACGTTTCAGGCCTAGACCCTTCATCAGAGAGGGGGATGGGGAGAGGGAACTGGAATAAATAGGGAGAGAGAGGGAGGCGGACCGAAGATGGAGAGAAAAGAAGATAGGTAGAGAGGAGAGTATAGGTGAGGAAGTAGGGAGGGGATAGGTCAGTCCAGGGAAGACAGACAGGTCAAGAAGGCGGGATGAGGTGGTAGGTAGGAAATGGAGGTGCGGCTTGAGGTGGGAGGAAGAGATGAGTGAGAGGAAGAACAGGTTAGGGAAGCAGAGACAGGCTGGACTGGTTTTGGGATGCAGTGGGGGAAGGGGAGATTTTGAAGCTTGTGAAGTCCATATTGATACCATTGGGCTGCAGAGTCCCCAAGCGGAATACGAGTTGCTGTTCTTGCAAACTTCGGGTGGCATCATTGTGGCACTGCAGGAGGCCCATGATGGACATGTTGTCTGAGGAATGGGAGGGGGAGTTGAAATGGTTCGCGACTGGGAGGTGCAGTTGTTTGTTGCGAACCTAGTGGAGGAGCGCACCTCCCAGTCGTGACACCTCCACTCGGTTCGCAACAAACAACTGCACCTCCTAGTCACGAACCATTTTAACTCCCCCTCCCATTCGTCAGACAACGTGTCCATCATGGACCTCCTGCAGTGCCACAATGATGCCACCCGAAGGTTGCAAGAACAGCAACTCATATTCCACTTGGGAACCCTGCAGCCCAATGGTATCAATGTGGACTTCACAAGCTTCAAAATCTCCCCTTCCCCCACTGCATCCCAAAACCAGCCTAGTTCTTCCCCTCCCCCCACTGCGTCACCAAACCAGCCCAGCTCGTCCCCTCCCCCCACTGCATCCCAAAACCAGTCCAGCCTGTCTCCGCTTCCCTAATCTGTTCTTCCTCTCACCCATCCCTTCCTCCCACCTCAAGCCGCACCTCCATTTCCTACCTACCACCTCATCCCGCCTCCTTGACCTGTCCGTCTTCCCTGGACTGCCCTATCCCCTCCCTACCTCCTCACCTACACTCTCCTCTCTACCTATCTTGTTTTCTCTCCATCTTCGGTCCGCCACTCCCTCTCTCCCTATTTATTCCAGTTCCCTCTCCCCATCCCCCTCTCTGATGAAGGGTCTAGGCCCGAAACGTCAGCTTTTGTGCTCCTGAGATGCTGCTTGGCCTGCTGTGTTCATTCAGCTCCACACTTCAATATGCAATGTGACTTCCCTTGTTATAAAGACAGCATTAGACTGTGTGATGCCAGTAAGCCTACCTAACCAAAGATAAAGTCATTGAAAATTGAGGAATGCTCTCCTGTGGTTGGAGTCATTGGATCCTGGCACGGAGGTCGATGATTGTGGGTATCCAGTGTATCTCTGCCAGAGTTTCTAAGGGCAGACCCAATCATGTCTGACAGCTTTGTTAATTACCTTCCTTCCATTATTGAGTCAGAAATAGGAATATTTGCTAATGATTATATGGTGTTCAGCAGAATTTTCAACTTCTCAGATATTGATGCAATGTGTTCATCTGCAGTTAGACCAGAGCAAATTTCAGGATTGTGCGATATGTAATAAGTAGTATTTGTACCACACAAATACCAGACAATTACCATTTCAAGCAAGAAACAGTGTCACCATCTCCCCCATATGTTCAGCAGTATTAGCATCATTGAGGATTACCAATCATCGTTTAATTAACTAGGAAATCTACAAAAGTACCAAGGTCACAAGAGCATGTCAGAAGCTAGAGTCCATAATGAGTAGCTCACTTCTCAACTCCCAAAGCCTGTTAACTAATTCACAAAGTTCAAATGAAGAGTCCAATGCAATACTTTTCACCTGTCTGGATAAGTACATCTCCAAAAGCTAATAAAGTTTAAAGAGATCCAGGACAACACAGTTCCACTTGATCAGCACCCTATTCACCACATAAAATACTATCAATGACAACAGTGTAGAAGGTGCACTGTAGGACATGATCAAGCCTCCTTTGAAACCTTCCATCCCTGACCACCTTGCAAAACAAAGCCACTGGAGGTGAGGGTGCAGTACCACCTATAAGTTCCCATACAAGCCTCATACCATCTTACCTTGAAATTATATTGGTGATTCTTGACAGGTACCCAGCCACTCGAAAATTCTGGAAGGCAGATGGCCACTGTCTTCTCAAGGGCAATTAGGGATGGGCAATAAAGGCTGGCCTGTGTCTAATGATAAAGGTATCTTGTGTAGAAAATAAACACAGGGATAGATGTGTTGGATCCAATAAGCTGCTTCTGCGTTTGGACTCTGCGAAGTCATTGGTTAGTTATTACAATTGCACCTGAAAGATAAGCAGTTACATAAAATTAAAATCGCAACACTCTCCACTGTATCTTTGCTAAGGTTTAATGGGTTTCCATTTCCCAGTCCTGTCTCATGTTCCATATTTTCTAAACGTTTCAAAACAGTTTCTGATACTGATCCACGGACGCCGCTGGCTCCATTCTTGCGCTTCATGCTATTTCTTCCTGGAACAAAAGCCATGTGTTTTGAAAGTGCCTGTGGATGCTGTGCTGTGCTACTTGAATATGATGACCCAATAAATCCAGGAAAGAAGATTGTCAAATCAGTAAATTCAGTAAGTTTATCGATGCAATTTCTTTTTCCCCGTGTGTCTGTTTAGATTATATTGTTGCCTTTTTAAAAATATTTGTTTATTTGCGTAGATATGTTCAATTGCATCTACTCATGCAGAAATGATTTGACTTTGTGCCCAACCCAGGGCCATGTTTTCGTGCATCAGTTGGGAACGACATGGTGAACTGACATGGTGATTGTTCTGGCCAAAACCCCACATGGCATATTCCATACCTGCCCCTTTGTATTTTTAAATGCCAGCGAGAGATGTTGGGTGGGCTCCTGTCAATGGACGGTCCAATCAGGCTTCAAGTTAGCAGCCCTAACTTCTCAACAGGGAGTTACTAACCTGAAGGTGGAAGCAGTGAGGGAGAAGGCCTTTTATATGTTCTGAGTTTTATAAAATGGTTACAAATACCTGGGCTTGAGCCTGGAGGGGCAACACCTCCATGGGATAGTCATTAGCTGCAATCTTGGCTGGGTGCAATTATTAAGGGTGAAGAAGCAGCTCTTTGTATGCACGACCATGGCCTCCTCCTCCTTTCCAACACTGCTGTTCTGCTGAAAGCCCACGCCAATGTGGGCTTCCCATTTTTCTAACTGGAAATCCCAGTCGGAGTGGGATTGGAGCATTAATAGGCTCCTCGATATCTTCTGCCTATCAGAATGCAGTCGATCCAACCCCAATAGGCCTCATTGAAAATAGGTACAGATCATGGTGACAAAATGGTACAACAGCTCTTCTGGGTGCTTCCAATCTGGACCTCAGCATCAATTGAAAACTTCATTGCTGCGAACACTCATCAACTGATTTTCAATCATAGGAATAAACCTCTGCATGTTATCAACTTGGTTATATAATATGTATTTTGATGATAATTGACAGATACATTCAGCTTTATGCATTTATTTGAAGGAGCAGAAGTAAATTCTCAATGCCTAATTGTCAGATGCCCCATTGAACTGCTAATGCCCATTTCACTTAGGTAACCCACAATGCAGTTAGGGAGGAAGTTCCAGTATTTTGTAGGAATTGTGATACTTTCCAAGTCAGCACGGTGACTGGCTGGATGGATACCTGGGGGAGGTGGTTGTGTTCCTATGCATCTGATCTCATTGTTCTTCACGGTGGTAGTAGAGCTGGGTTTGGATGCAGCCTTGATGCATTACTGTAGAGCATCTTGTAAATGGTAGACTCTGCTGTTATCAGCATCAGTAGTGGAGGGACTGAAGGCTTGAGGGTATGATGTGAATCAAGCAGACTACTTTGTCCTGGATGGTGTCAAACTTCTTAACTGTCATTGGAGCTGCATATACCCAGGCAAGTGGGAGTATTGCATCACATTCCCGATTGTGCCTTGTAGTTGGTGGACAGGTTTAAGGGAGTCAGGAGTCCTTACTCACTCTAGGATTCCTAGCCTCACATCCATTCTTCTAGACGCAGTATTTGTATGGCTGGTCCATTCAGCTTCTGATCAATGGCAACACTAGGATGTTGATAGATGATCACAGAGTTATTCTCAACAAATTAAAATATTCAGAATTAGATTTCATTGCCACGTGTACAGGAGTACAGTGAAAAGTGTACACCGTTACCACTTGCCGGCACCATCTTTCAATACAAAAACTAGAATTTAAAAAAAGCAACAATAAGAAATAAAAGAAACAGAGCCAAAAGGAAAGGAAAGGTCCAGATCACCCTCACCAGCTTTGCCAATGCTGCAGCCACCATCTCACTGCCAGAAACGCAAAGCAGGAATGTTAATCTGATAGTCCTAATTTAAAGTTAAGTTGTCTTTGGAACACTCAACTCTGAGCCTCCATCCCACCACCTCAAGCTCTTGCCCACTGCCACAACAGCGCCAGTCTTGCTGAAGTAACTGCCACTGATGCTGCCAGCTCCTACGCTGGGACCAAACTTGCTGCCATCACCACCTCCACCGTCAGGCATCAGGTCTAGCCACAGACCTGGAGCCTCAGCTCAGCCTGTGAATCTGGGCCAGGCATTAAGCCTGGGTCCTGTTCTTCGCTCAATGGGAGACCTTGGGCCTATGTAGAGCCGCATCTATCTTGTCCTGGCATTACTGCCGCCGCTGCCTCAGTCCACTATTCCACGCTAGCAAAAGGTAAAATAAAAGACTTTAAAGAAGAAAAGGCAAAAATAAAAAGAGAAAAAAGAAAATCATATTGAAGAGGATGAGCCCCAGGCCTAGGAGGCTGAATACTGTTAATCCACCACTGCCATCTTGACATGGTCAATGATTTTGTTAGCATGTACACAGCAAATTTCTTTATGTATAGATTATGTTTGCAGAAAGCAGATCTCTTTGTAAATGTACAGAGAAAACATGGGTGTGACGATATTATGACAAATAGGGAGATTTCTTTGCTCTGTTTAATAAGGCTTTGTTACAATTAAAAGTGCCATAGAAGTTTCATTTGCTGATCTTAACTCCGAAATGAAGGTCTAGTGAAGAAGGCATTTGGTGCCTGTGCCTTTATTGGTCAGTGCATTGAGTATATGAGCCGGGAGATCATGTTGTGGCTGTACAGAACATTGGTTAAGCCACTTTTGGAATATTGTGTGCAGTTTGGTCTCCCTGCTATAGGAAAGATGTTGTTAATCACAAAAGGGTTCAGAAAAGATTTACAAGGATGTTGGCAGAATCAGAGGGTTTGAGCTATAGGGAGATGCTGAATAGACTGGGACAATTTTCCCTGGAGCATTGGAGGCTGAGGGGTGACCTGATAGAGGTTTATACAATCATGACGGGTATGGATAGAGTGAATAGCCAAGGTTTTTCTCCCCAGAGTGGAGGAGTCCAAAACTAGATGGCATAGTTTTAAGGTGAGAGGGGAAAGACTTAAAAGGGACCTAAGCAGCAACTTTTTCCTGCAGAAGTGGTGTGTGTATGGAATGTACTGCCAGAGGAGTGGCAGAGGCTGGTACAGTTGCAACCTGTTAACTCTATAAACAACTCTTCAACTCTATAAATACATCCAATCATTAGCATTCTCTGGAACAAATCCTACCTATTTACCTTTCATCATGAATAATTGAAGTACTAACTTGAGACTACCATGGCCTGTGAGGTCATGAGAAATTCTTCAATTACCTTCGTTTTAGTTGGACCTCTGAGCTCCAGGAATGAACTGAAATTCACATTATATCTCGTTTTGGGCAGGACTGCCATAATGTAAACCTGACAGTTATTTCCACATATCTATCACTTAGTAGAATCACAAAAATCAATTCTGAGGATCAGTTCAAATTAATTATTCTAATTTTATTGTCTCTCTGTGTGTTTTGCATTATTGTGATTATTTGTACGAATTGAATTGTAAATAAATTGGAATTATGCTTTCACCCTTGTAAAAACAATGTATTTGAACCCTATAATAGTACTGATGTTTTTGGCCCTCAAATCCAAATGTCTTTTCTAAACAAGAAATGGCTACAGAAACAAAATAACTACATGGGTAAATTCAGAAAAATGCTGACTGAGACAAGTGGGATTTAACACCTAATGGTATCACAGAAACCTCAGACAGGACTGTCAAATCTTATGCTACAAAGACAACGAGGAACTGACAACACCCTCAAGAGGAAGCCACCCTCTGCAGATTATGGCCCAAACTACAGACACATTTTGTGACTTCCTTTTGAAAAATACACAAGAACAGGGATTAAAAAGCCAATTTCAACTCTGCTGGAGTATACTAGTGGGACCAAACATTTTTGTTTGCATGCTGGCATACTATGAAGGTCACAGTCAAAGAACAACCCTATGTTGCATGTAAAGATACTCACTCATTCTATGTGCTAGAAGTCAACTAGCTAGGAGCAAGACAGAAAGGCTCTGTCTCTTCTTAAATGCTGTAATTGAATCATGATCAAAAGGCAAGTGCTGGAAAGTGGGGCTAGTATAGAGTAGTTTATTGTCAGTGCAGACTCAATGGACTGAAGGGATTGTTCTATGATGTATCGTTCCATGAGACAGAGATTGAAACTTTTTTTGACACCTTCAAACTGTGACACAGCAATTCATCTTTAGTCCTAATTACTACAGAATAAGCATTCACGGAATGGAAATTGAAATACAGAAATAAGAATAAAGAAGCTAATGCTGGACTGAAAGATTGCTGTGTGTGATATCAGTTCCAATTCATGAAGCACTAGTCCTGGGGAAAGAATATTGTTCCAATTGAATTGGCTTCGCTGGGATTAGTGACCTAGTGAATTGTAATAACCAGGCCATAGAGAGGGCAGTAGGATGGGAGGGTGACATAGAAGGGAAGTTTTAAATATCAAAATAAACATGAGTAAGCAGAAGTTCAGGGCGGTGTGGTGAAGAGGGGAATGATAATCAAAGCGGGACAGGACTGGGCAGAAAGTATAATCAGAGAGCAGTAGAAGTTAAAATTAGAGAGAGTCAAAGCTTAAGCAAAAGCTTAATGTTCTTTATCTGAATGCACACATTTGTAACAAGATAGATGAATTTACAACGCAAATAAAAATGGATAGATATGACTTGGAAGCTTTTACAGAGATAACATTGCAAAGTGACCAGCACTGAGAACTCATTATTCATCATAATTACAATTTTCCAGTGGAATGTAAGAGCAGGAGTAGGTTATTCAGCCCTGTCAAGCCTGTTTCACCATTTGGTGAGTTCATGGCTGATTTGTTACCTAACTCCATTTACCAGACTTTGACCTATATCTCTTTTATCTACCTCAGATTTAAAATTAACAACTGATCTACTATTCACACCCATTTGTGGAAGAGAGTTCCAAACATTTGCTCCTCTTTGTGTGAGGAAGTAATTCCTAGTATCTCTCCTAAATGGCCTGGTCCTAATTCTCAGACTATGTCCCCATAGAATCCTCAAGTAGCAGACATAGATTATCTACCTTGTCTTTTGCTGTTAATATCTTGATGAATTTTTATAAGATCACCCCTTAACCATCTACATTCTAGAGAAAACAGGGCTCTCCTAGGGCTGCATGTAGCTCAGTGGTTAGCACTGCTGCCTCATAGCACCAAGGACCGAGTTTGATTCCACCCTTGGGCGACTGTCTGCGTGGGTTTGCTTTGGATGCTCCAGTTTCCTCTCACAGTCCAAAGATATGCAGGTTAGATGGATTGGCTGTGCTAAATTACCTATAATATCCAGGGATATGTAGGCTAGGTGAATTACCATGGGGAGTATAGGGATGGAGGGGTTGTTGGTTCTGGGTGGGATGCTTTTTGGAGGATCAGTTTGGACTTGATGGCCAAATGGCCTGCTTCGAGGGGTTCGCCTCTCTTCTCCTCATACTTTAATCCCTAAAGTTCAGGTACATTCTTGTAAACTTGTGTTTTAATCTCTCCAAGGCCAATATATCCTTCCTGATGTACGGTGCCCAGATCTACTCACAGGACGACACAGTGTCATGTATAACTGCAGTATGTCTTATGTATCTTTGTACTCCAATCCATAAAGCTATTTCATTAGCCTTCTTGATTATTTTCTGCTCCTGTTTGAAAGGTCTATACACCTGGATCCCAAAGTCTCTGTGGACATCCACAGTATTTAAACCAGAAGGCTATTGGATGTCCAAGCAGAATCAGGCCATTTGGCTCATAGAGTCTGCTCCGCTATTTGATCATGGCTAATATGTTTCTCAACTCCATTCTCCTGCCTTCTCCTGTAGCACTTAGTCCCCTTTCTATTCAAGAACCTACCAGTAGTGATTGGAGCCTAGTGGATCCATCGACTCTGAAATCCTTGATGGGAGTTGTTAACCTGGGCCAATCAGGGAGCCCCGGGTGGCAGATATAAACAGGGGATTTAGAGAGTCTCCTAATTTCAGGGACTGACACCGAGCTGTACTGTGCACATGTAAATAAAGGGTGATTTAGTGACAGGATACCAGCCTCTGTGTAGTTATTTCAGCGGTGATTGGAGAAAACTTGGCTGAAGAACATTCACTCATGTCAGTCATCTCTGAGTTAGTGTAAGCATTTCTGGTGCTGTACTTTTAAGTGGGAAGCTTGACTTGTTCAATCATACTGTTGAAGACTGGGCCCAGTACGTGGAAAGAATGTGTGAGTGATAATGGGAACTGCAGATGCTGGAGAATCCAACATAACAAAGTGTGGAGCTGGATGAACACAGCAGGCCAAGCAGCATCTCAGGAGCACAAAAGCTGACATTTCGGGCCTACACCCTTCATCAGAGAGGGGGATGGGGAGAGGGAACAGGAATAAATAGGGAGAGAGAGGGAGACGGAGCGAAGATGGAGAGAAAAGAAGATAGGTAGAGAGGAGAGTATAGGTGAGGAGGTAGGTAGGGGATAGGTCAGTCCAGGGAAGACGGACAGGTCAAGGAGGCGGTAGATAGGAAATGGAGGTGCGGCTTGAAGTGGGAGGAAGGGATGGGTGAGAGGAAGAACAGGTGAGGGAAGAGGAGGCAGGCTGGGCTGGTTTTGGGATGCAGTGGGGGAGGGGACGAGCTGGGCTGGTTTGGTGATGCAGTGGGGGGAGGGGAAGAACTGGGCTGGTTTTGGGATGCAGTGGGGGAGGGGACGAGCTGGGCTGGTTTGGTGATGCAGTGGGGGGAGGGGAAGAACTGGGCTGGTTTTGGGATGCAGTGGGGGAGGGGACGAGCTGGGCTGGTTTGGTGATGCAGTGGGGGGAGGGGAAGAACTGGGCTGGTTTTGGGATGCAGTGGGGGAAGCGGAGATTTTGAAGCTTGTGAAGTCCACATTGATACCATTGAGCTGCAGGGTTCCCAGGCGGAATATGAGTTGCTGTTCTTGCAACCTTCAGGTGGCATCATTGTGGCACTGCAGGAGGCCCGTGATGGACATGTTGTCTGAGGAATGGGAGGTTGGAGTTGAAATCGTTTGCGACTGGGAGGTGCAGTTGATTGTTGCGAACTGAGCGGAGGTGTTCTGCAAAGTGGTCCCCAAGCCTCCGCTTGGTTTCCCCAATGTAGAGGAAGCCACACTGGGTGCAATGGATACAATATACCACATTGGCAGATGTGCAGGTGAACATCTGCTTAATATGGAAGTTCATCTTGGGGCCTGGGATGGGGGTGAGGGAGGAGGTGTGGGGGCAAGTGTAGCACTTGCTGCGGTTGCAGAGGAAGGTGCCAGGTGTGGTGGAGTTGAAGGGGAGTGTGGAGCGGACAAGGGAGTCACGGAGAGAGTGGTCTCTCTGGAAGGCAGACAAGGGTGGGGATGGAAAAATGGCTTGGGTGGTGGGGTCGGATTGTAGATGGCGGAAGTGTCAGAGGATGATGCATTGTATCCGGAGGTTAGTGGGTGGTATGTAAGAACGAGGGGGGTCCTCTTGGGGCGGTTGTGGTGGGGGCGGGGTGTGAGGGATGTGTTGCGGGAAATGCGGGAGACACGGTCAAGGGCGTTCTCAACCACTGCAGGGGGAAAGTTGCGGACCTTGAAAAACGTGGACATCTGGGATGTGCGGGAGTGGAATGCCTCATCCTGGGAGCAGATGCGGCAGAGGTGGAGGAATTGGGAATAGGGGGTGGAATTTTTGCAGGAGGGTAGGTGGGAGGAGATGTATTCTAGGTAGCTGTGGGAGTCAGTGGGCTTGAAATGGACATCAGTTTCTAGCTGGTTGCCTGAGATGGAGACTGAGAGGTCCAGGAAGGTGAGGGATGTGTTGGAGATGGCCTAGGCGAACTTGAGGTTGGGGTGGAAGGTGTTGGTGAAGTGAATGAACTGTTCGAGCTCCTCTGGGGAGCAAGAGGCAGCGCCGATACAGTCATCAATGTAACGGAGGAAGAGGTGGGGTTTGGGGCCTTTGTAGGTGCGGAAGAGGGTCTGCTCCACGTAACCTACAAAGATGCAGGCAAAGTTTGGGCCCATGTGGGTACCCATGGCCGCCCCCTTTGTCTGTAGGAAGTGGGAGGAATCAAACGAGAAGTTGTTGAGGGCGAAGACAAGTTCGGCTCGGCAGATGAGGGTGTCGGTGGAGGGGGATTGGTCGGGCCTGCAGGACAGGAAGAAACGATGGGAATTGAGGCCATCTGCATGCGGAATACAGGTGTATAGGAACTAGACATCCACAGTGAAAATGAGGCGTTGGGGGCCAGGGAATTAGAAGTTCTGGAGGAGGTGGAGGGTGTGGGTGGTGTCATGGACGTAGGTAGGGAGTTCCTGGACCAAAGGGGAGAAAATGGAGTCCAGATAGGTGGAGATGAGTTCAGTGGGCAGGAACAGGCTGAGACAATGGGTCGACCAGGGCAGGCATTTCTGTGGATTTTGGGAAGGAAATAGAAACGGGCGGTGCAGGGTTGGGGAACAATGAGGTTGGAGGCTGTGGGTGGGAGGTCCCCTGAGGTGATGAGGTCATAGATGGTGTTGGAGATGATGGTTTGGTGCTCGGGGGTGGTGTCATGATCAAGGGGGTGGTAGGAGGAGATGTTGGAGGAGCCAAACTTGTCCTCACACTCAACAACTTCTCGTTTGATTCCTCCCACTTCCTACAGACAAAGGGGGTGGCCATGGGTACCCACGTGGGCCCAAGCTATGCCTGCCTCTTTGTAGGTTACGTGGAATAGTCCCTCTTCCGCACCTACACAGGCCCCAAACCCCACCTCTTCCTCCGTTACATTGATAACTGTATTGGCGCTGCCTCTTGCTCCCCAGAGGAGCTCGAACAGTTCATTCACTTTACCAACACCTTCCACCCCAACCTCAAGTTCACCTGGGCCATCTCCATCGTTTGGACTTGGCAATGTAACCCTAACCCTAACCCTAACCCTATCCACTCCCTACCTCCTCACCTATACTCTCCTCTCTACCTATCATCTTTTCTCTCCATCTTCGGTCCACCTCCCCCTCTCTCCCTATTTATTCCAGTTCCCTCTCCCTACTCCCTTTTCTGATGAAGGGTCTAGGCCCGAAACGTCAGCTTTTGTGCTCCTGAGATGCTGCTTGGCCTGCTGTGTTCATCCAGCTCCACACTTTGTTATGTGGAAAGAATGTGATGTGTTTTCCGGGTAAACAACATTGGGGCAGATGAAACACAATGAGTAGCCCTTCTGACTACTTGCAGACCTGCAGAGTATTTGGTTATTAGGGGCCGAACTTTCCTAAAGGCACCAAACATTAAAACCTTTCAAGAGTTGATGGATTGAGCTAAAGAATATTATGACCCCCAATCTCCTGTCATTCTGAGATGTTGTTCATTTTATTTGGCAGTTTGAGAACCGGGGAATCCATATCAGGACTTTGATGAGTTTAAGACAAGTGGCAGAGGCGTGTAACTTTGGTTGAACCCTTAGTGAGATGCTGTGAGACTCTTTTGTATGTTAATGGCATAGCCATGCAAAAGCGCCTACTTGCCCAACTAGATCTTAAACAGGCAATATAACACTACAACTGGCTTTGGCATTAGAAAATGTGGCAATTGGAGCATGGGAGCTGCAGGGTATCTCAATGGAATTAGTCACCTCTGACAATATCTAATCATGGACATCAGAAGATCTTGTCCTGGCAAAACTAAAACATTTGGTGGTGATGGCAGGAAGCAGAAGGGCCATTACAACCAAGATTGAAATATTTCTGGACTCAGGAAACCAGATCACCACAAAGAATGGCTTTTTACTCTGGGCAGAAATAGTGATTGCCCCAAGTAAAGGGTGCTACCATATTCTGGCTGAGCTCCACCAGGGTCATCCATGAGTTCTCAAAAATGAATATGTTGGCAAGAAATTATGTCTGATGACCAGGATTAGATGCCAACCTTGCTGCATTGGTGGGTCAGTGCCCAGACTTCCAACAGTACAAAAATTGCCACAGGCAGTGCCCCACTTTCATAGGAAAGGCCTGGACTTGGTTGCACGTCGACTATGCTGGTCCTTTCATGGGCTCAATGTTCCTGGCCATTCTAAATGCCCATTCAAAGTGGTTGGACATGCGTAGAGTTCATTCGCCAAACTCAGGGATGACATTGAAAAGCTGTGAGCATTGCTTGTGATGCATGGACTCCCAGAAGTATCGGTCACAGACAAATGGACATCTTTTACCAGTAGGGAATTTGAGTATTTCCTAAAGTTGTGTGGTATTTGGCATGTTCAGGCAGCACCATACCATCGGCCGTCCCATGATCTGGTAGAAAAAGAGGTCCAAACATTGAAGATAGGCCGAAAGAAATAGCCCATAACTTCATTTGGTGCCAAACTGTCCTGGTTCCTGTTCAATTATAGGACCACCCCACAAGCAGTGACAGGAGTAACTCCAGAAGAATTGCTGATGGGGAGAAGACTCCGTACCAGGTTAACCCTGATATTCCCAGAGCTTGCGGGGGAGAATGAAATAGCAGCAGGAACACCAATGCCAGTCACATGCCTCCTCTAAGCAAGAGAGATAATTTAGTGCAGGGGATGGGGTTTCGCACCGGAATCATGGAAGTGGCTTGGCATGGGTATGAGGTCAGGTCGATGCAAGATCAGGTCCCTTGACATACAAAGTTCAGGTGGATGAGGTTATCTTGAACAAACACGTGGATGACCTGAAAGCTGTTACCATGCAAATGAAGCAGGTACAAAACATACCTGGCCCCTCAGAACAGCCAGAAGGCTGGTCAGAAACCAGGTGTTCTCCCCCTCTATCTAGCTTCAAGGAAACATTGGAGTCCGAGATAGGTGTGGCCTTGATACTGTTACCACCGGAAGAGGAGGAAGAAGTTCTCCTAAAATGCTCCAGGTGCAAGAGGTGGGCTATGGTCCTGTACATGCTGTCCATGTTTGGGTCCAAGGCAGAGGAACTGGACCTGGAGTGAAAATGACCCAGGAGAGGCTATAAGAGGAAGAACAGGCATACATTCCCGGACTTGTTGGTTGTGGGGCAGCATAGGGATGTTGTGATTTGGAACAGGTGGATCTTAGTGACTTGATTGGGATTATTAACCTGGACCAGTCAGGGAGCCTTGGCTGACAGATGCAAACAGGGAATTAGAATCTCCTCAGTTGAGCACTGACTCCGAGCTGGCCAGCCATAACCAGTGTATTGTGCACATGTAAATAAAGGGTGACTTGGAGATGGGAGACTGGCCTCTGTGCAGTTATTTCATTATTTACCTCTGTCTTAAATACACTCAATGTCTTGGCATTCACAGACCTCTGTGGCAATGTGTGATATAAACTCACCACTTTCTGCCTGAAGAAATTCCACCTTATCTTAGTTCTAAAGGCTTATCCCTTCAATTTGAAGAAGTGCCTCAAATCTTAGTCTTTCCTACGAATGGAAACATCCTCTTCACATTCGCTTTCTTCAAGCCATGTCGGTATTCTATAAATTTCAACCAGACTTCCACCTCATTCTTCTAAATTCCATCGAGTACAGATCTAGAATCCTCAATTGCTCCTCATACAGTAACCCCTAATCTCTTCAATCATTATTATAAACCTCTTCTGGACAGTCTCCAATGCCAGTACATCGTTCCTTCGATATGGGGCCCAAAACTGCTCACAATATTCCAAATTCAGTTTGATCAGAGCTTTATACAACATCTCTACAATCGTATTCTCGTCCTTATGAAATGAATCTTAACATTGTATTTTCCTTCCTAACTGCCAAGTGAAATCCCTTTGTTCTTCAGATTTGTAAAGTCCTATTTAGAAAATGTAGGACATCTTAGTTCTTCCTACTAAAGTACATAATCTCACATTCATCCAAACTGTATTTCATTTGCTATTTCTTTGCCCACTCTCTTAGCCAGTCTTAGTCGTTGGGCAGCCTTCCTGCTTCCTCAACACTTACTCACCCCTCCACCTATCTTTGTACCATCTGCAAACTTAACACAATACCCTCAGTTCATTTTCTGAAGAAGAGTCTCGACCCGAAATGTCAGCTTTCCTGCTCCTCTGATGCTGCTTGGCCTGCTGTGTTCATCCAGCTCTACACAGTGTTATCTCAGAACCTTTGCCTACATTGTTAATGAAAGGCCTTCTGTAAATCTAAATAGATGATGTCCAATGGCTGTCCTTTGTCTAACTTACTCGTTACCTCCTCAAGTAATTCTGACAGACTGATCAGGCAAGACCTCCCCATTTTACTATGCTCTTGCAAGTAATGAACTCTTAAGATCTTACTAATGGCCCAAGTCAGACTAACTGACCTATGCTAACCTACCTTCTGTTTCCCTCCCTTCTTAAACAGGGATGTTGCATTAGACATTTTACAGTATATTCTCCCTGACGCCAATGATTCCTGAAAGATCATCATCAATGTCTCCACAATGTCCTAACCTATCTCCCTCAGAACTCTGGAGTCCAGTCCATCTAGTGCATGTGATTTGTCTGCCTTCAAACTGTTCAGCTTCCCCAACACCTTTGCCCCACTATTGGCCACTACACCCACCTCTGCCCCCTGACTTACTTGTAGTCTTGGTATTTTGCTGGTGTCTTCCATCCTGAACACTGATACAAAGTACCGACTTGGTTCCTATGTGTTCCCAGCTCTATGCATTGACCCAGCCATTTTCCAATTGCAGTTAGTGTACACTGAATAGCCAGTGAATCAAGGAACAAAGTTTGTGGTAAATCGAGTCATCACTGGGTTCTACCTAGTCACCAGGCAACACCCCCACTGCCACCGACAACCTCCAGGTCCTGTTATACCTTACATTGCCTGTCAACTCAACTGTGCACATCCCCCAATGTAGAGACCCACGAGATTGACTTTCATCGCCAAGTGTCCTCCCTGACCCCCTAAGCCCTGCCAATATACCTTAATTATGCTCATTTTGATTCACTGTGCTCCCATGGTACATGCCCATTCTACTTTACTGGGTCAATCCTGCTTTTGACCCTTTCTTGGGGGACCAGTGATTGCGAGAGTCATGTCTTGTTTGCCTGTGGATGGGATCAGTCTGTTCTACAGCAATGACCTGGATCTGTCAAAAGTAATAACATCCCCACTGGCCTCTGAGAATCCAGTGAGGTCAAGGAGATGAAATAACCGCAGGAGGAAGTGGCACACACTTTTCCTGACAGTTTGGACTCACCAGGCAAACACAGCCAGTGGAGGATGAGGTGGCACATCAGCCCCTCATTATCTTTGTAGTCACAGAGATCTCAGTCAAGTGTGTGCTGACTTGCCTCTCTGTCCCTTCAAAGAGATGTTGTTTGGAGCTCCTTCACATAGGTAGGTAGGAATTTCCTTGATCTCCCCATCCTGACAGCATTTAAATTATATCCATAGCCATTGTGGCTGTGTCAGTCCTCTTTTAGAAAACACATTGGAGCATTAGTTCAATATACCCAGACTACTTTAAGGTTTGGAAGAATGAGGGGGAATCTCGTGGAAATATAAAATTATAACGTGGCTAGACAGAAGGAAAATCAGTCTGGTAAACCTTCATTGCACTTTCTCCACAGCCAGAACATTCTCCCTCAGATAAGGGGACCAAAGCTGCACACAGTAGCCTACCTCAGGCCTCACCAAGTCCCTTGTGGCTAGACATCCCTTCTCCAGTTGTTGAATCCTCTCACCACGAAAGCCAGCACACATAATGTAGATTTTATGATTTGGGTGAGGGAATGAGATGTAATATCTACAAATTTGCAAATGACCCGAAGCTTTTGGGAGGGTGAGCTGTAAGGAGATGGCAAAGATGTTTCAGTGCAATTTGGACAAGCTGAGTAAGTAGGCAAATGTGTGACAAATGCAGTACAATGTGGGCACATGTGAGGTTATCAGCTTTATAGGTAAAAGCAGGAAGGTAGGTTATTATCCGAATGGCTATGAATTGAGAGAAGGAAATGTCCTCACATACTAGTTACTGAAGGTCAGCAAGTGGATGCAGCAGGCAGTTAAGAAGGCAAATGGAATGTTGGTCTTGATAGTGAGAACATAGAACATAGAAGAATACAGCGCAGTACAGGCCCTTTGACCCACGATGTTGTGCCGAGCTTTTACCCTCAACTTAATGTTTGCCTAACCTCCACCCCTACCTTACACTATCATCCATATTCTATTTAATAGCCGCTTAAATGTGCCTAATGAGGCCGACTCCACTACCCTGTCCGACAATGCATTCCACACCCCTGCCACTCTCTGAGTAAAGAACCTACCTCTGATGCCTCCCCTATATCTACTTCCACTCACTTTAAAACTATACCCCCTCATAACAGCTACCTCCAATCTAGGAAAAAGTCTCTGGCCTTCCACTCTATCTATACCTCTGATCATTTTGTACACCTCTAGCAAGTCACCCTCTCATCCTTAGTCATTCTAAAAAGAAAAACCCTAGCTCTCTCAACCTTTCTTCATAAGACCTTCCCTCCATTGCAGGCAACATCCTGGTAAATCTCCTCTGCAGCTTTTCCAATTCTTCCAAATCTTTCCTGTAATGAGGCGACCAGAACTGGACACAATACCCCAGATGTGACCGAACTAGGGCTTTGTATAGCTGAAGCATAACTTCACTGCTCTTGAACTCAATCCCTCTATTAACGAAAGCTAAGACACCATATGCCTTCTTAACCACTCTATCTGCCTGTGTGACAGCTTTCAGGGAGCTGTGAACATGAGCCCCAAGATCCCTCTGCTCCCCTACACTGCCAAGAATTTTTCCAGTAACCCTGTATTCTGCTTTCAAGTTTGTCCTTCCAAAATGAATCACCTCACACTTTTCAGGGTTAAATTCCATCTGCCACTTCTTAGCCCAGCTCTGCATCCTATCAATGTCTCTTTGTACAGGAGCAGGGATGTCTTGCTGCAATTATCCAGGGCCTCGGTGAGACTATATCTGGTGTATTGTGTGATGAAGGATGTTCTTGCTATAGAGGGCATGTAGCAAGGTTTACCACTCTGATTCTTTGGCTGGCAGGACTGATGTTTGAGGAGAGGTTGAATTGGTTAGGATTACATTCACTGGAATTCAGGTGAATGTTATAGATGTCTTTAAAATTTTAACAGGGTAGATGCAGGAAGAATGTTCTCAATGACCGGGGAGTCCAGAACCAGTTGCAGTCTGAAAAGACAGGGTAAACCATTTAAGATTAAGATGGGAAATTCCTTCACCCAGAGGGTGGTGAGTCTGTGGAATTACCTACCAAAGAAAATGTTCGAGGCCAAAACGTTGTATGATTTAAAGAAGGAGTTGAATATAGCACTTTGCAAAAGGGGTCAAAGGATATGGGGGAAAAGTAGGAACAGGCGATTGATTTGAGTGATGTGCCATGATCATAATAAATGGCGCAGCAGGCTCAGAGGGCCAAATGGCCTACTGCTGCTCCTTTTATTAACCTATTTTCCTAATCAGCATGCTCAGAGATGTTATTAAACTCCTTTAAAGCAGTTGGAACTGGAACCTGAGCGGCCTGGTCCACAGGTAGGGACGTTAACCCAGCAACAGAAGAGGGCCCCGATGCTTTTGTTTAATACTTTCATGTTTCTGTTGTAACATTTGCCTTCTTTATTATCTGTTGTGCTTACTTTCTGTGACTGATGTACAAAGGCACAAAAGTCTCATTGCACCTCCCCCTTTCCTAATCTATCACCATTCAGATTTAATCTGCCTTCATGTTGCTGCTTCCATTTGCTAACATTTTCTTCATTTTGTTTTATGCTTTGTTTTGTGTTTAGTTGAACAATAACTGTTGTAACCACAATCTGTTGAATTACAGTGCTCAGTATTTGTTAAGTAACAGTTTTAGAAGAGGGTGATTCTGTGATTTAATTGCATATGTTCATCCAGCTTTAGAACAATAGGAGATCAGTAATTCCACCAAAACAATTTCCAAAAGGTAGCATGAGAGCTGTACTCCAAACACCCCAAGCCATGTGGCTGCTCTTCAGCGGTTGGGATTAAAGCACTTTATTAGATAAATTGCCCCATAAGTGTGTGATATATAAACAAAATACTGCAAACGGTGAAATTCGGCACTCAGCAGGTCTGGCAGCATCTGTGAGAAAAGGAATAACTTCTTCAGATCATTCAGACCTTCCATCAACCTGAAACATTTAGGCTTGTTGCAGTCTTCACACATATGCATAGGCTGATAGGTATTTCTAGATTTTTTTGGCTTCATTATTATAAGTGGTCGATGGTGAAATTGAATTGTCATAATACACAAATGATTTGGATGTGAAAATAAGAGTCATGATAATTAAGTTTGTAGATGACATCAGAATCGGTGGTGTAGTGGACTCTGAAAATGGCTATCTCAGAGCACAACAGGATCTTGATCAGATGGGGCATGGGCTAAGGAGTGGCAGATGGAGCTTAATATAGATAAATATGAGGCATTGCGTTTTGGTAAGGCAAATCAAGGCAGGACTTTTACATTTAATGGTAGTGCCATGGGGGAGTGTTCCCGAACAGATAGACTTTGGGGAATAAGTGCATAGGGTTCCTTGAAAGTAGAGTCGTAGATAGACAGGGTGGCTAAGAAGCCATATGGCATGCTTGCCTTCATAGAGGTTTATAAAATCATGAGAGACATGGAAAGGGTGGATATTCAAAGTCTTTTTCCTTGGTTGGAGGGAGTCCAAAACTAGAAGGCATAGGTTTAAGTTGAGAAGGGAAAGACTTAAAAAGGACCTGTGGGGTAACTTTTTCAGGCAGAGGATGGTGTGTGGAGGAATGAGCTGCCAGAGGAAGTGGTGGAGACTGGTGCAATTATAACGTTTAAAAGGCATCTGGATGAGTAAACAGGAAGGGTCTAGACGAATATTTGCCAAATGCTGGAAATGGGACTGGACCGGAATCAGATGTCTTGATTGGCGCAGACAAGGTGGACCGAAGGGTCTGTTTCCAAGACGCTTTGGTTCCATTTATTCCTCATCTCAATGATCCTAAATTCATGAAAAAGTGTAGACCTAAATATTAGCTTGAAAGCTTTATTACTTGGCTGATTTGCACAGTTTGTATACCATATATTCATTGCCATATATACAGCTCATAATAATACATTGTAAATGTTAAATCTCTTGTTTTTTTTGAGGAAAATTGCATAGTGTGCATTTATATCTATGGAACATATTGAGCTAATTTTTGAATTTTGCAGTGTTTATATCCAGTTGGGGCTCTCCTGTCATTGAAGAACCATCAAGTTATAACAATCGAGGCAGTGTCGTCCTTTAAGGAGAGTTTACACACCGTACAAAAGCGACTGGCTGATTATCATGGAAGTCAGTGTGGATTCTGCAGCCCAGGTTTTGTCATCCAGATGCTTGCGTAAGTGCTGACAATTGCCTTTATTAGCTGTCCAGTTAAATATCTTTGTTTGTTTAAAAGTGATTTCATGTACAATTCACAGTATTGACTGCAGGACTTTTTCTAAGAAAGCCGTGTTTTGTTCTTTATGCACAAATTGACATATATATTCAGCTTGATCCAATTTGAAGTGGGGTATATAAGAAAAGAAAATACAGTCTTTCTGTTCTCTCAATTTTTATATATTTTACAAAAGTATCATACTGTATTTATTTTGTACTCATATTATTTGTGAAGTTCATGTTTGAAATGTTTTCCTTGTTTTGTTTCAAGTCATATACACAGTTTAGAAGTGGGATTGACATAGAGTCAAGGTGAAAGATAAATAGCTGCTGTATTTTGTCCCGAGTCAGATCCAGAATTTTTCAGGTTAGTGTGGCTAAATTGATCTTGATGCAATTTTCAAGCATCAAGTGTGCAAACATAACTTTAGTCACACTCTTCACTTCTGACATTAATATTTCACTTTTAATAAACCTATACCTTTCTAATGTTGTGACTTTGATATTGTTAACTAGGGTAGTCAAAGTTATATGTGGTGTTAGCTTTGATTTTATTTCTAGTACACTTGCCTCCAAATAGCTTGGGTGTCGATGCACCATTGGAGTCTTGAGCACATGATCTACATTGACCCCTCAGTGTGGAGCTGAATGCTGCATTGTTAGAAGAGCCTCCTTTCAGATAACACGCTAAACTGAAGCCAACTACATTGTCCATCATTTAACTTATTGGATGCAAAGACTCCGCAGCGATACTTGAAGACAATTTCTCAATAAATACCAGATACATATTTTTGTTTTACTTCGATCTTGGGATAAGAGCATCATTTAATGCCTATCCTTAATTGACCTGGAGAGCGCTCTAGTGAGCTGCCTTCTAAAACCACAACATGGTCATTTTGTTTTTTGCTATTTGGAAACTTAACGTACACAACTGATCTGCGGCATTTCCTGCATTAAAAGTGACTCCAGTCCAAGCATCGGAATTGGCTGTTGCTTTATTTTTTGAGATTTAGGCGAGTGCTTCAGTGTGACATGGCCATGGAGGCTAAGAATCTCAATTCCTGGCATGACCACAGACCATAGGCCATGCATGCTCTGATCATTTTTTTAAAAGACCAAATGACCCAGCAATTTCAAGGACACTAACTCTTCCTGTGTTGTGATGACTGGCATAAAAATGATTCAAGACTGGTGAGGGCAAAAAAATTAGAGCCCACAGGACATAGTGAGTTGGTCAGAGGCAGTCTAGGCTACTTCTGTATTGTTGATCAATGATGTGCTTAGATTCAGGAAAAAGAGGCTACAGGCGACAGAGCTGCTATTGTTGGCAGTCTCCAGATAACCAGGATTCCTGAGAAACCCTGAGAAGCTGAAAAGATAGATAAAGGTTAAAAACCAAAAGAAATGTGGATGCTGAAAATCAGGAACAAAAACAGAACTTGCTGGAAAAGCTCAGCCGGTCTGGCAGCATCTGTGAAGGGAAAAAACAGAGTTAATGTTTCCGGTCCAGTGACCCTTCCTCAGAACGGAGATGGATGAATATTGCTGCCTCTGTGTTGGATAGAAGAGGGCTCAGAAGAAATGCTGGAAACCATTAGTAGCTCAGCACAAGTAGGAACAATGATTAAGGAAGCCCAAAAGCAGCATTTGCGTTGTAAGAAGTCTAGGAGTTTGGAGAAACTTGGCTCAGTTCTAGTTTAGTGATGCTAGCTGCCTTTGAAAGAAATGGAATTGTGCCTGTGAGTAGGCTGTGGAATGCAGTCATGGAAATCCGGTGGAGTGTAGTCTCAAGGGAAAGGATTAAGTTTAATTATTTGATTTGATTTATTGTTGCCACATATACCAAGATACAGATTATTCCATACAAAGTACATCAGAGTAGCAGAACACAGTGCAGAATACAATGTTACAGCCGCAGGGAACTTGTAGAGAAAGAGAACTTCCAGGGCTAGAGCAGAGGTAGAGATAGGAAGGAAAACAGATTTCAGACAGTTAAGAAGGTGATCAAAAAATAGAGTCTCAAACAATGGTAATTTCAGGAGTGCTCCCAGTCTCACTTCCTAATAAACACAGAATTAGGAGAACTGAGTGACTGTGCACACTTGCGCGCACTCCCTGTTTCTCTTGGGTAGCCTGATGATTATCCATCCTCTATCAGCCTGTGACTCTGTAATTCAACACCATTTCCCAACCATGCTCGCCATATCGTTCTCTTTCTCACAAATGCACCACAGTGACTCCAGCTTTTTCAAATTACTATCGCCAGTGAGCAGATTTGTCAAGCTGGCAAACATGCTTTTCCAGGTAATTTAGAATAGAATCATAGAATCTCTACAGAATGGAAGCAGGCCAATCAGCCCATTGAGTCCACACTGACCCTCGAAAGAGCATTCCACCTAGATCCACCTTCCTACCCTATTCCTTTAACCCTGCATTTTCCCATGGATAACCCACCTAGCCTGGATATCCCTGGACACTATGGACAATTTAGCATGGCCAAACTACCTAACCTCTACATCTTTTGGACTGTGGAAGGAACCCAGAGTACCTGAAGGAAACCCATGCAGACACAGGCAGTATGTGCAAACTCCACCCAGACAGTCACCTGAGACTGGAATCAAACCCAGGTCCCTGGTGCTAGATTGCTTGCCATGATTTTTCACTTGCCACAGATCATCTGGGACTTATGGAATACCTTACCAGTTACTCATCAGTCAGCTCCTCTGCTACACCAAAGTATGAACCAATTACTGGAGAGTGACAAAAGCAGAGAAAAGATGCACCATTTCCCCCCGTCACCAAACTTACTGCTCATCAGTCTGCACAGTCAAACCACATGCAGGCAGTGAAGAATGTTATCTAAGATTACCAAGCGATCTTGATCAATTGGGTCGACAGGCTGAGGAGTGACAGATGGAATTTAATTTGGATCAACACAAGGTATTGTATTTTGGCAACACAAAGGAAGGCAGGTTTTATACAATTAATGGTACTACTCTGGATAATGTGAAAAAACAGAGAGACCTAAGGGTTCAGGTACATAATTTTTAGAAATTTGCATCACATGTAAACATGATGGGCAAGACAGCATTTAGCACACTTGCCTTCATTGTTCAGACCTTTGAATATAGGAGTTGGGATGTCATGTTGAGGTTGTACAGGACATTGCTGAGGCCTCTCCTGGAAGACTGTGTACAGTTTTGGTTGCCTTGCTATGGAAGGATATTATTATGTTGGAGAGCATTCAGGAAAGATTTGCCAGGATATTGCTGGGAATGGAAGGTTTGAATCATACAGGTAGGCTGGCTAGCATATTTCTGGAGGGTAGGCGGATGAGGGGTGACCTCATAAAGGTTTATAAAATTATGAGGGGCATAGAAAAGGTGAGTAGCAAGGGTTGTTTCGCTGGGGTGGGGAGTTCAAAACTAGAGGGTGTATTTTTAAAGTGAGAGGAGAAGGATTTTAAAAAGGCCATGAGGGGCACCTTTTTCATACAAAGAGTGGTTCATTTGTGGAATGAACTGTCAGAGGAAGTGGTGAATGCAAGTGCAGTTACAACATTTAAAAGACACTTGGTAAAGTACATGAATAGGAAAGGTTTGGAGGGATATGGACCAATCACAGGCAAGTAGGACTAACTTGATTTGGGAACTTGGTCAGCATAGACTAGTTGGACCAAATGGTCCTTTTCCATGCTGTCTGACTGTATGACTCTATAAAAATATATTCATACCATTCAAAACTGAAACCACAGCAAACGGGTGAGATGGACAGACAATTAGCTCATCAGCTACTCTCCAGTAGAGCCTTTTTAGCCCTGACTAAGGCTGAAAGAAATGTATTTACTTTATTAGTTTATTACTCTTTACCAATTAAATCTGAACTGCAAACCAGACCAGATTTTTAGAAAATGCAGAAATTTAAAAATCTCCATCTGTCAAACTCATGCCTGCTTACTATGCTCACAAAGTAGAGGACAGAGTTTGAAATGAATGAGCTTAGAGATGACAAATGATCAAGATTTTGTGTCATGTGGATGCAGGAAGAAAGAAAAACCAGACGTCCATGTATAACTTGGAAATTGATAAGTTTGGACAATACAGGGAAGGAACAAACATTCCCATTGGATAATTGCTCAAGGGCTAGGAGACACGGACTTAATGTTTTAGGTGAGAGTTGCAGGGGTAAATGGGAGGATATTTTTCTTACTCAGCATGTAGCAATGACCTGGAACTCTCCCACTGCAAGGAGGTGGAAGTGGAAACCATCAAGGACATCACAAGGAAGTTAGATGGGCCGTTGAAGGCAGGTGGGATTAGCTTAGTTTGGGATTATGGTCGACATGAACTGGTTGAACCAAAGGGTCTGGTTCCATGCAGTCTGACTCTATGATTTTATAACTCCATAACTGATTGGACCACTGTGTAGAGCAGATACGAATTTGGTGGGCCAAGTCATCTCCTTCATGTTGGAAATGACTGTATAATTGCATATGATTCTGTGGCACCTCCAGAAAAATAATGGTGGAAATCTGAAACTTTTTCCTGTGCTGCTATTCCTCCACTTGTCCCCAGAAACCTGGACAAAGTCAGTTGAAACATTTATTGAAACTGTAAGACTTTGTTAGGCAAGAGTATGAGGGAGACAGAATCAAGATGGTCAGAAATCCAATGAATACAAAGCTCCCTTGAGTAAAGGACCCATCTGAGAATTAGGTTCTTTCACATCAAGTCCATGGCCTGCTGAAGAGAAAGGATTTGCATTCGGCTAATGTTCAGGATCATCATCCTGTAATCCATGCTTGTTATTCAGATAAGACCCCAACAATTTTGCTGAGCTACATTATTCAGAGATTAATTAATTGTTGGATGGCTCTTATATGAGCAGAACCAACTTTTGAAAACTTGCTGCTCATCGCATGGAGTAGCCACTTATTATCAGAAGCTAAGCTGGCTCTTTTCATTCCTCGGTAGTGTAAGGTTCTGCAAAACAAATATAACTTAATTTAATAAATATTGTATATATTCTTTGTTTTGAGTTATTCCTCTTAGAGGGTATAGTATTTGTCAACTTGGAGGGATCTATCTTATGATGGAAAGTGACTTTAGAAGAGATGAAGGGTCTAGGCCCGAAACGTCAGCTTTTGTGCTCCTGAGATGCTGCTTGGCCTGCTGTGTTCATCCAGCCTCACATTTTATTATCTTAGAAGAGACTCTGTTTACATTCAGAGAAGACTCTTGAAAAGTTCAAGTATACAAGTATAATTTAAGATCATCGAGCATATCAACATTCATTGGTGTGTTCATGAGGCTATTTGGGCAAGGCACTGTACTGCTATCTGTACTCAGGAATCAACTCTCAGCACAGATTTTGGAAGAACATAACATTAAACACACATTATGGTGGCATCGTGGCTCAGTGGTTAGCACTGCAGCCTCAGAGCACTAGGGACCCAGGTTCAATTCCAGCCTCAGGCGACTGTCTGTGTGGAGTTTGCACATTCTCCCTGTGTCTGCGTCGGTTTCCTCCAAGTGCTCCGGTTTCATCCCACAGTCCAAAGATGTGCAGGCTAGGTGGATTGGCCATGTTCAATTGCCCGTAGTGCTCAGGGGTGTGTGGGTTATAGGGGAATGGGTCTGGGTGGGATGCTCCAAGGGCCAGTGTGGGCTTTTTGGGCCGAAGGGCCTGTTTCCACACTGTAGGAAATCTAATCTAAACAAAAATGGACTTATTGACTGATCTGTGACAATATTGATTTAGGATATGTGTTTTTGACACTTGTGCTCAATCATCCATGCTTTGCCCCCAGACTTCTGAAGAACAATCAAACTCCCAGTGTTCAAGAAGTGGAGGATGTCTTTGATGGCAATGTCTGCAGATGTACAGGTTTGTAGATTCTTCAATAAACAATAAATTGGCACAATGTTCATGGGATCTTGCACAGATACAGAGACTTAATAGAAGTTGATTAATTTTTACGATGTATTTTATCATTTAGTTCAATACTTTAGAGACTGTGTAACACAAGGGGTCCTTGTCCATAATTGTAATCTCTGGGGTGTTGCATCGAGCCTGTGTGCGTTATTGCCCTTATACCACAATTGGATGCTACTATGACTAAATGTTCTCACCAAGAACTCTCCAGACTCTCCAAATATTTAGTTTTATATTTTTGTAAGTTTATTGATGCCGTCAATTCTTCTTACTTAATTTTTCCTTCAAGTCACTGAATGTAACCATGCAGGTCTGGCAAGATCTGAAGAAGGCAAATGCTGTGTTGGCCTCGATGGTGAAGCTTTTGACCGCAGGAGCAGGGCTGTCTTGCTTCAATTGTACGTGACCCTGGTGAGACCACACCTGCAATATTGTGTGCAGTTTTGGTCATCTTATCTGAGGAAGGGCGTTTTGGAAATAATTCCATGAAGGCTGGAACCCCATCACCAAGACATCCTTTATGTACGCATGCACTCTACATGACACTGACACAGTAGCACAATGCTGTTCCTAGAGCCATCAGAACCCTTTAAACTCCCATTTAAATCTGGCAGCCAATACTCCTTGGTTGGATCAGGTTAACAGCCCCAGCCAGGGAATTCATAGTCTATGAGATCCACCTGATTGGCCTTGTTCCAATCACTAAAGTTTTGGCTGTAGAGGGAATGCAATAAAGGTTTACAGATTGATTCCTGGGGTGGCAGTACTGGTGAATGAAGAGATTGGATTGCTTAAGACTATGTGAGGTTAGAAGAATGAGACAGGGACCTCATGGAAATCTACAAACCTCTAACAGGTCTAGACAGGGTAAACATAGGAAGCATGTTCCCACCAGCAGGGGTGTCCAGGAGAAGGATTCATCAACAAACGATGTTGGGTTGGCCATTTAGGACTGAGATGAGAAGGGATTCCTTCACCCAGAAAGTGATGAACCTGTAGAATTCTCTGCCACAGAAAGTCGTTGTGGGCTAAAAGGATCAAAGGAAATGAGGAGGGAACGGAAACTGGGCCTTGGATTGGATGATCAGCCAGAATCATATTGAACAGGGGAGCAAGCTTGAAGGGCCAAATGGCCCACTTCTGCTCCTACTTTCAACGTTTCTCTGTTTATCCTCATGTCACAGCTGCTTCTTTTGCCAATCACCTTAAACCAACGCCACTTGGTTCTCAACCTTTTCTGCCCATAGGAAGAGTTTCCCCTCTCATAGTATTGGAAACCTTTCCTTGGACTCAAAACAATTTCAGGTAAGGAAGACCATTCAGGCTATTGCAGTCCACCATCCAAATAGACCCTAAAATTGTGGCAATGAATAGTTTCTTAAATTGGTCGCCAGAAGGAAAATAGAAAGGTGTAGGTACAAATGCAGTGCTGTGTTTTGAATTAGTATTTTAATTTTGATTTGTGGATATATTTCTCATTAATTACTACGTTGGGACAAAATCAACATGAAGGAAATGCCCTACCCGTTCAGTTTGTTAACTTACTATTGCTCATCTGATGAACCTAGGTTATCGGCCTATTTTAGATGCGATGAAGAGTTTTGCAAAAGATTCAGATCCAAGTCTGCAAGGATCCCTCATTGATATCGAGGTAAAGCTGGAACTGTTGTAATTCATTATTCAGTTCGTTTAGATGCTGACAGTGATATTAAATCTTGGATGTGAGGTAAATATAAGGTTTTAACTTATTGAAATATCATTTAAAAGAAATAATTCTTAGTATGTTTGCACCAAGGGCTAAGTCACCATTTATTTTTCACTGCAGAAGCCTATGAGAAGGAGTCTCCTTGAACTGTTATAGTTTTCACCACAGTGATGGGCAGAATCTCCTCAGCCCTGTAGAAGGTGAGGAAGGAGGCAGGTAGATTGACAGATTTAGTGCCCAATATCCGAAGCCTTTTCTCATTTGTGCAAATAAATTCTGGATAGGAGGGCCCATGATCAATCATCTAGGTCTGCATCCACCTCGGATCTTTGAGAGGACAATTAATGACCATGTAAAGGCCTCTTCATACTTGACCTACCATTCTCTCAGCTTCTTGCAGTAAAACTCATAGACAGTCTACCTGAAAAGTAACTAGTTCACCTTGCTTGTCATTTGAAGAATGGCTGACCTCCAAATGCAAAAATTTCAGCAAGGTGCTGGCAGATTGATTTTGTCACTCGACTAGCAATTCGGAGCCAAATGCTAGTGCTTTGTGGACATGGGTTTGAATCCCAATGTGGCAGCTAATGAAATTTTATTTCAATGAGTGAATCTGAAATTAAAATAGCAAGTTCATTGGTGATCGCAAAACCATTGTCAACTGTTGTAAAGAGCCATTTATTTCAGTAGTGTCTCTGGGGGAGGGAAAATTGTTACCTGGTCTGGCTTATGTGTGTACCAGAGCCACAACAATATGCTCAACATTTAAATACCCTCTGAAATGGCCTTGCAAAACACTCAGTCGTATCTAACTTGTTACAAGTCAGCGTAAAAGGAATGAAATTAGATGGCCAGGCACCAGAAACACATATGGAACACACAGTCCCACAGATTCTGTAAAGTCATCTTTAATAACTTTGGAAGCTTGTGCCAGCATCTGCACCACCTCCTCCAGGGCCCAGCCCACAAAGCATCTCTAGTTTGCCTTGTTTAGGAACCATTCATGGCAGTTTTTGACTGACCATGCTTGCGTGGGTTCACTACAGACTTTCAAAGAAAGCATGGGTGTAAGAGATGTCAGTCTTTTGCCAGAAATCTGTTGAATATTGAGTTTTCTAAGAAGAACAAGGTGTACGATAGGACTGAATTTAGAGACACCATACAAGCATGGTAGTTAATGAAATGAATTTGATTAGATACAACGAGAAAGCTCACTAGTGGCAAGGAACACTCCAAAAATCTTGATGCAACTGGGACTTAGCCAAAACAGTGTAAGATTCAGCACTGAGCACTCTGAAGCTTAAAAAAGTTTCAAAGCTGAAGAGGAGTAAGGCCATGAAGGAATTTGAGCATATGTACAATAATTTTTTTTTAAATTGAAGGCATTGATGGACAAGGAACAAAGAGAAGACTAGCAATTACATCACACTTTTAAAAGCCTGAGGAAAATTCTAAAACACTTCACATGAAATACATTATTATAAATATAGTACCTTTTATGTGGATATATTCCACCTGGAATAGTCGCAAAAACAATAGTAAAAGTTCAGTGACATTATAATAACTAATAGTAATATTGGCTCAATGAATAATATAAGATAAGAGAATAAAGACATTGCTGGAAAATAAAAACCAAATGAACTGCAGATGTTGTAAATCAGAGACAAAATAGAAATTTGTTAGCAATGTCAATATTAGAAATTCCTGGAAAACCTCGCCAGGTCCCATTCTGAGGAAGTGTCACTCGACCCAAAACATTAACTCTGATTTCTCTCCACAGATCCTGCCAGACCTGTGGGGCTTTTCCAGCAATTTCTATTTTTGACATTGCTAGAAAGTCCTCTTCTTCAAATGATACCATGAGCTGTTTACATAGCAACAGGAGAGTGTGCAGGGAAAATGAATTGTGGCAATTTCAATGGCATGATCTGCATTTTGTTGAACTTGCCTTGCAGCCTTTAAAGCCTGGAGGTATTATACAGCATATTGGCTTGAAAACATGTAATGGGGAAACATAGTTCTAATTTGTGTTCATCTGTAGGATTTGAAGATATGTCCAATGACAAATCAGCCTTGTGATCAAAAGTTTACCACTGGCCCAGTAGAGGGCGGCAACACCTTGCTATATGCAAAATTTGGAATGAAATGGTACCAACCCAGAACCCTGGAACAGCTGTATGATATACTGGAGGAGAATCCTAAAGAACTTGCCAAGCTTATCAATGGAGACACTTCTAAAGGTACAGAAATAATAGAAATTGTGCTGTTTCAGAGTGTACTTTTCTAAGAAACACTTCCTAAGTCAATGGCACATATGAAAAATATATTGCACATGTAATATTAGCTGCTTCTTTACCAACGCAATAAACAATTTCACCAAATGGTAAATATATTCTCTGCTGGTTAAGAAAAGGCCATTGTGCTCAGCAAGTCTATTCAGACCCAAGTGCAGTTTTTGCTATCAAAGTCTTTACCCAACTTACTTCACATCTTCAGAGGTGTTTTATCGTATAACACTACCTTCTCCCTGATTCTCTGAGATGTCTCCTGATGCTTCAGGCGATCAATCTGGCGCAAAATACCAGGTAGATTAATCTCTGGTTCAATTTTATTATCCGGATGTATGGGAGGGAATGCTGATGGATAGGAGGGAGTCTGACTCTTAGCCTGTAATTAATTTACGGAAGTAGGGAACTACCACTCATGTTGTAAAAGCATGCAAAATTCATTGGAAAGTATATCACTCTTTTCTATCATTGTGGTCATTATAACTCCATCGGTTACATTTTGTGGGTGAAATAGATCTGAGTATGTAGGACACAGAACATAAAAGAGAGCAGCACTGGAATAGGTCATTTGGCCCATCATGTCTGCACTGACCACAATACCATTCTAAACAAATGCCATCTGTCTGCATATGGTCCATGTCCCTCTATTTCCTGCACGTTCACATATTTGTCTAAATGCCTGTCAAATGTTGCTATTATATCTGCGTCTACCACCTTTCCGGGCCAGGTGTACCATCGTTTGTGTACAATACTTGGCCTCGCACATTTTCTTTGAACTTTTCCACTCTCACCTTAAACCATGGGTAGCACAGCTGCTCGGTGGTTAGTAAAGTTGCCTCATAGCACCAGGCACCCAGGTTCGATTCCAGCCTTGGGTGACTGTCAGTGAGGAGTTTGCACATTCAACATGTCTGCAGGTGTCCACCAGATGCTCCAGTTTCCTCCCACATCCAATTAAATTGCCCTATTGTGTCCAGGGATGTGCAGGCTTGGTGGGCTAGTCATGGTAAATGTGGGATTACAGTGATAAGGTAGGATGGTCTTTGGTGGGTTGATGAAGAATTGATGGGCCGAATAGCCTCTTTCCACACTGTAGGAATTTTTTGTCCCTGGTGCTTTACATTTCAGCCTGAGGAAGAGGACTCCAATTGTCCATGCCTCTCATAATTTAACACATTTCTATCAGGTTGTCCTTCAGGCTGCGACACTCGAGTGAAAACAATTCAAGTTTGTCCAACCTCTCCTTATAGCTAATAGACTCTAATCCAGACAACATCCTGGTAAACCTCTTTCGCACCCTCTCCAAATTTTCCGTATTCTTCCTATTGTGCGGTGACCAGAACTGCACACAGTACTCTAAACGTGGCCTAACTAAAAGTTTATATAGCTATATCAGAACTTACAACTTTTATACTCAAAGCTCTGACCAAGGAAGGCAAACAAGCCATACACCTTTTTTTACCACCTTACCCACTATGTTGCCACTTTCAGGGAGCTTTGGGCTTGCACTCCAAGATCAATGTATATCACTACTCCTAAGGGTCCTTCCATTTACTGTATATTTTCCTCTTGTGTTTGACCTCCTAAAATACATCACCTCATACTCGTCCAAATTGAACTCCATGTGCTGTTTCTGTGCCAATTTTCCAACAGATCATTATCCTTCTGTAACCTTTGATAATCTTCCTGACTATCCACATTTCCACCAATTTTCATGTCATCTGCAAACTTTTTAATCAGACCACAGACATTTTCATCCAAATCATTTATAAGAATGTTACAAGCAGCAGAGGTCCTACCAGTGGTCACAGATCTTGAGCCAGAAAAACAATGCTCCACAACTACCCTCTATCTTCTATGATAAAACCAATTTTATATCCAACTCACTGTGGATCCCATGTAGTTATGTCTTCATCTTGTAGCAACTGCCTTTAACAATAATTTGGCTATACAATAAAGTGATTTTGGGAATACAAAGGAGTGTGGAGACTATGTCACTAGATTGATTGATATAGGGACAGAAGAACTAGGAGCACGAGCGGGGAATTCAGCCCCTTCAGCCTACTTCACCATTTAATACAATCAAGGCTGATCTCATCTCGGCCTCAATGCCACTTTTCTGCCCACTTTATATATACTTTCAACCCCTTCCTATTTGAAAACATGTCTAACCCCCTCCTTTGTACTTAGTGTCCCTGCATCCACCGCACTCTGGGTTAGGGAATTCCACAAATTCTCCTCATCTCAGTTTTAATATTCTAACACTATGACCTATCATCCTAGATTGCCCCATGTGAGGAAGCATCCTTTCCATGTTTACTTTGTCAATCCCCTTTAGCATCTTATATATCCCAATTAAATCTAAACTCCAGAGGGTGCAGGCCTAAACTGCTCACTCTCTCCATATAGAGGAAACTTCTCATCTCTGGAATATAAACTGGTTATGTGAGACACAAGTATAAACATGAGAGTTGATTGTACTGAACTGCAAATATTAACAATAAAGATTGTGCATAGCCCAAACAATATTGTCAGGTATCAAATTTTAGAGCCAATAATAAAGGTTTGTTAAATTTGACAACTGTGGAAATTCGGCAGACAAAACCAAAAATAAATCAACAAATGTGTGTTCTGCAGTTCATTCCTAAATAAGTAGCTAGTAACTGATGTAACAGTGACTAATAAAATAAATATTTCCTGGATCAGTCTTTTAACTATGGAATTGTTGGTTTGTGTCTGTCTAAGTTAAATTTAAGGTCAAATATTTTTGGGACCAAAATTCTGATGTCAGTGCCAAGATGCATCTTCAGTGATCTTCACTGTTGACTCTGCCAAAGTGTCAGACATAAGGGAGAAAGCATTTTTTTCACTGGTAGGGTTCTGTGGGATGAGAGGAAGTGTGGCTTTTGGCTCACAAGACTAGAGAGTACACAAGAAGCTGAAAACATTGTCACCCCGTCCCTCTGACTGTGTCCACTCTGACAATGAGCTGCCTCAAATAGGACTGCATGGAAGTGAGTAGCAAAGGCTCTAATTGACTGAATTAGCAGCTTTGTCAGTGAACTCCCATTCTCTCCAAGGCAGAAAGTGCCGAAAGAGCCAAAGATTTTTGGTCTTCCTGTGTTTTGAAGTAATAATAATTATTTTCATTCTCAAAGTCCAAATCATTTCAAGTAATTAAGAAAATGTCTAATCTGATTCATAATTTTCTTACAGGTGTCTACAAGGGAGTATATTTTGATGTCAATATTGATGTGAAAGGAATCCCTGAGCTTTACGAGGTCACTATGGGACCTGATGGCTTAAAGGTGTTTTCCAACGTTACCCTGACTTCACTCATTGACTACCTGAAACTGTATTCTGACCAATCACCATCTTACAACGCTTTAGCTGAACACTTGCTCAAGATTGCAAATAAATCTGTGCAAAATGTAAGTTTAAAACCCTGTTTTAGTTTTGTCAAACATTTCTTCAAACTTCAAGAAATATCCTTGTTTTATTAACTGTCACGAATAGAGGCTGAACCAAGCAGCCACAAACAATCCATTATTAGACAATTAGCTAACCTTTGACTCTACATTCAAGTAGGAAAAGGGGAGAGAAACTGCACCAACACACAATACCTTTCTAAACCAAAAACCTTCTGCCCCTATCGGAGTTGATTATCCCTCTGTTCCCTGCACATTCATGTATATGTCAAATTGCCTCTTAAATGTTGCTATTGTATCTGCCTCCACTACCTCCTTTGGCAGTGTATTCCGGGCAATTACTCACCTCTGTGTAAAACTCCTGCCTCTCACATTTCTTTTAAACTTAACTCTTTTAGTTAAACCTATGTCCCTGAGCCATTGACACTTAAATCATGCAAAAAACTCTGACTATCCATGGCTCTCATAATGTTGGAAACGTCTATGAGATCACCTCTCATCCTGCGATGTTTGAGTGAAAACAAACAAAGTCTGTCCAATCTCCCCTTATAGTTGATACAGTCCAAACCAGACAACATCTGGTAAACCTTTTCTGTACCATCTCCAAAACCTCTTTCTGGTAGTGTGGTGAGCAGAACTGTACACAATGTTCCAAATGTACCCTCACTAAGGTTCTATACAGCTGCAACATGACTTGCTAATTTTTATACTCTATGCCCTGAAAAATGATGGCAAGCATACCAATATGCCTTCCTAGCCACTTCATCCACGTGTGTTGCCACTTCCAGGGAGCTATGGACTAGAACACTAAGATCCCTCTGTACATCAATGTTGTTAAGGGCCTTGCCATTAACTATATATTTTCTCTTAACATTTCATCTCCCAGACTGCAACACCTCATACTTGCCCAGATTAAGCTCTATCTGCCATTTGTCCGCACATGTCTGCAACTAATTTGCATCCTTTGACAAACTTCTATACTATCCCCCAATCTTTGTGTCATCTGCAAAGTTACTAAGCCACCCATCTATGTTTTCATCCAAGTTATTTATATAAATCACAAGCAGCAGAGGTCCCCGTACAGATCCCTGCACAAAATCACTAATCATGGACCTCCAGCCAGCAAAACACCCTTCTACTATTACCCTTAGTCTTCTGTGGGCAAGCCAATGAATCCAAGTGACCATGCATCTTCATCTTCTAGATGAGCCTACCATGAGGAACGTCATCAAAAAATCCATGTAGACAACATTCACTACTCTATCCTCATCAATCATCTTCCCAAAAACAAAATCAATCAAATTAGTAAGGCACGACCTGCCTCGCATAAAGCCTTCTCTGTCTGTGTAGGCTTCAGTGATGGTGTGACCAGCTTGCTAATTGTTCTATCTGTGATGTTCTCAGCCTCATGGATGCTCCATAGTGAGAATATCCACAGCACTGGGCATTCCATGCAGCAAATCAGGAACTGAGCCAGACACACTTCCTGTATTCACAGTCACCATTGACTCTGGAAATGCCCCTGATTTCCTACATATTTCAGGAAAAGCATTCCACAGGGCCAAGTTCTCTTGCCTTATGAACCACATCAATGACAGGTAACAATCCAGAAATTCCTTACTCAACCTAACTCAGTGGCCACCAAACTCAGGTCTCTCACTTCTGCTTTCTATTCCTAGCAGACTACAACTGCAAAACCAAGTTTTTTTTAACTTCAAAAATATTCAAAAAGATAATGTTTCCATGTATTTGAGAAATTCAGAGGATCCAATAACTGAAATGGGCCCCAATTGTACTATGGTAGCAATTCGAACAGTGGTCTTTCTCCACTGTACCTTGGCAGCAACTGCCCCAAGCTTTAATGTGTCCCTCAGCATGTCACCCTGGACCTTGGAATGTGCTAGTCTGCAACACTCAGTAGAGGTCAGCTCTTTGCTCTAGAAGACCAACAAGTTTCAGGTAGACCAAAGAGCATCTTTCACCAAGATGATGGTCCTCCAGGTACAATTGGATCCGACTGCTCTACACCAATGCCATAAGTGCGATCTCAACCAGTGGGTGGGAATTAGAAAGCTAAAGACGAACCTTGACAAACCACTGCTTCTCTCTGCAGATTCCCATTGCAAAGGCATATTCCAGAAGGAAATTCGTGATAGTCTCTACCCTACACCTTCACCCCCTCAGCTGCTTTGAGGGCAGCATGCTATTGCGCAGAGACTGGGCATACATGAAGGATCTTCAGGGCAATGCCCTCATCACGACCAGCCAAGCTATGTCTTGGTATTTGTTGGACAGTTCTGGTGATGAGGCACTCTGACAAATAACTTTGACAGTCTGCTCAGGGAACAAAACCAATAGTATTCACCCTGTACTTTCCCTGCAGGGTATTGAAAGTGCTACGTGCTGACCACTGCCTGATGGTCTTGTGATCAAAGGTCAAATTTCTCCATGAAGGACAGGTGATACGGAACAGCCCAGCTATTTGGAGCATTCCGCAGCAACAAGCAACACTAGGTATAAGTAGAACCTCAGTGCATAGTGTCACTTGGTATTTGCATACAAAGGTCCTATGCACATCTTGATGCAGCCACACACAAAGGTGGCCATCAGGATAAGGGCAGAGTTGGGTATGTATCCCACCTACCAATCCAGAGCTTTATACATGGTATCCTTGAAGACATGGTCCATCTTTGACCTCCACATGAAGTGGAAGATTGCTCAGGTGACTGCAACAGTGTAGGTTCATGTTTTGGCTCTCAGAGATTTTTAAAAATTTCAAACATATATCTTATGCATTAAGATACATATATTTTCAGCATTCCCTTTCTTGGCTGAGTTCTCCCAGAATCTTCCTCAGTCGCTTCTCACTGGTGCCCTCTTTATAGCACTCAACCTCGTCTACTGTGTTCATTGCTCACAGCACAGCCACCTCTGCAATGGAGAGATGAAATGCAGTTTCCATGACCACTTTGCATAACATGTAAGTTCTGTTCACAAAACTGACCCCGAGCTTCCAGATGATTGCTGTTTCAACACACTACCTTGTTCCCATGCTAACATTTCTGTCTCAGTCCTGCTGCAATGTTCCAGCTTGAAGAACATCTTATTTTCTGCTTGAGGACTCTGCAGCCTCTAGAACTCAACATGGAGTCCAATAACTTCACAGCCAGATTCCATTCTTCCATGTTTTTTAAACCACTCTTGTTGAAAATTGGCTGAACTTTATTTATGAGTGATAGTGTACTAAAACTCCGTCTCAACTTCATAGTTAATAACCTATTGCTCAGTTCTGTTATGATGTGGATTACTTTTAGTGTAGTCACCCATTTTTTTTACCTATCCTAAGCCTATTATCGCATTAAATGGGTTGCTTTCAGTACAGCTAACCGATCTACCCCTACCCTTGATTCTTGTTAGCACTTCATCAGTTTGTCTTCTATCCTGGCCTGCTATCCATACAATTACTTGTCCATTTCATATCTCTCTATTTCTCTGGGCTCCACTCCCACCTATCCACCTTACCCCTTCCTCGAACGTCAACAGTTTTGATGAAAGGCTCTGCTTTCTTCCGATAGATATTGTCAGACTTGCTGAGTTTCATCAGCAATGTCTGTTCTTTTTTGTTTCACATGTCCTTTTGAAGTCTATTTGCTCAGGACACAGTGAACTTAAAACAATTACTGTCTCATTCAGAACAAGTGTTGCCAAAGCCAGAATTGTGAATGCTGACTTTTGTGTAACAACTTACAAAGAGATTGTGTAAAATGTCCTGAGGTGCTTTGCAGGAAATTTATCAAATAAAATTTGAACCATTTCAGTGAACTGCATCAGAAATGCTAATTCTTTATTTTCTATAATGAAGTCATCCTCAGTTAGCACATTACAAACTTTACGTTCACTAGATTTTCTTAATGTCAGTTAGTTAATGAAGTTTAATGATAATAAAATGTGAGGCTGGATGAACACAGCAGGCCAAGCAGCATCTCAGGAGCACAAAAGCTGACGTTTCGGGCCTAGACCCTTCATCAGAGAGGGGGATGGGGGGAGGGAACTGGAATAAATAGGGAGAGAGGGGGAGGCGGACCGAAGATGGAGAGTAAAGAAGATAGGTGGAGAGGGTGTAGGTGGGGAGGTAGGGAGGGGATAGGTCAGTCCAGGGAAGACGGACAGGTCAAGGAGGTGGGATGAGGTTAGTAGGTAGCTGGGGGTGCGGCTTGGGGTGGGAGGAAGGGATGGGTGAGAGGAAGAACCGGTTAGGGAGGCAGAGACAGGTTGGACTGGTTTTGGGATGCAGTGGGTAGAGGGGAAGAGCTGGGCTGGTTGTGTGGTGCAGTGGGGGGAGGGGATGAACTGGGCTGGTTGAGGGATGCAGTGGGGGAAGGGGAGATTTTGAAACTGGTGAAGTCCACATTGATACCATATGGCTGCAGGGTTCCCAGGCGGAATATGAGTTGCTGTTCCTGCAACCTTCGGGTGGCATCATTGTGGCAGTGCAGGAGGCCCATGATGGACATGTCATCAAGAGAATGGGAGGGGGAGTGGAAATGGTTTGCGACTGGGAGGTGCAGTTGTTTGTTGCGAACTGAGCGGAGGTGTTCTGCAAAGCGGTCCCCAAGCCTCCGCTTGGTTTCCCCAATGTAGAGAAAGCCGCACCGGGTACAGTGGATGCAGTATACCACATTGGCAGATGTGCAGGTGAACCTCTGCTTAATGTGGAATGTCATCTTGGGGCCTGGGATGGGGGTGAGGGAGGAGGTGTGGGGACAAGTGTAGCATTTCCTGCGGTTGCAGGGGAAGGTGCCGGGTGTGGTGGGGAGTGTGGAGCGAACAAGGGAGTCACGGAGAGAGTGGTCTCTCCGGAAAGCAGACAGGGGTGGGGATGGAAAAATGTCTTGGGTGGTGGGGTCGGATTGTAAATGGCGGAAGTGTCGGAGGATAATGCGTTGTATCCGGAGGTTGGTAGGGTGGTGTGTGAGAACGAGGGGGATCCTCTTGGGGCGGTTGTGGCGGGGGCGGGGTGTGAGGGATGTGTCGCGGGAAATGCGGGAGACACGGTCAAGGGCGTTCTCAATCACCGTGGGGGGGAAGTTGCGGTCCTTAAAGAACTTGGACATCTGGGATGTGCGGGAGTGGAATGTCTTATCGTGGGAGCAGATGCGGCGGAGGCGGAGGAATTGGGAATAGGGGATGGAATTTTTGCAGGAGGGTGGGTGGGAGGAGGTGTATTCTAGGTAGCTGTGGGAGTCGGTGGGCTTGTAATGGACATCAGTTACAAGCTGATTGCCTGAGATGGAGACTGAGAGGTCCAGGAAGGTGAGGGATGTGCTGGAGATGGCCCAGGTGAACTGAAGGTTGGGGTGGAAGGTGTTGGTGAAGTGGATGAACTGTTCGAGCTCCTCTGGGGAGCAAGAGGCGGCGCCGATACAGTCATCAATGTACCGGAGGAAGAGGTGGGGTTTGGGGCCTGTGTAGGTGCGGAAGATGGACTGTTCCACGTAACCTACAAAGAGGCAGGCATAGCTGGGGCCCATGCGGGTGCCCATGGCCACCCCCTTAGTCTGTAGGAAGTGGGAGGAGTCAAAAGAGAAGTTGTTGAGTGTGAGGACGAGTTCCGCTAGGCGGATGAGAGTGTCGGTGGAGGGGGCCTGGTCGGGCCTGCGGGACAGGAAGAAGCGGAGGGCTTCTGTAGGAAGTGGGATTGATGACTGTATCGGCGCCGCCTCTTGCTCCCCAGAGGAGCTCGAACAGTTCATCCACTTCACCAACACCTTCCACCCCAACCTTCAGTTCACCTGGGCCATCTCCAGCACATCCCTCACCTTCCTGGACCTCTCAGTCTCCATCTCAGGCAATCAGCTTGTAACTGATGTCCATTACAAGCCCACCGACTCCCACAGCTACCTAGAATACACCTCCTCCCACCCACCCTCCTGCAAAAATTCCATCCCCTATTCCCAATTCCTCCGCCTCCGCCGCATCTGCTCCCACGATAAGACATTCCACTCCCGCACATCCCAGATGTCCAAGTTCTTTAAGGACCGCAACTTCCCCCCCACGGTGATTGAGAACGCCCTTGACCGTGTCTCCCGCATTTCCCGCGACACATCCCTCACACCCCGCCCCCGCCACAACCGCCCCAAGAGGATCCCCCTCGTTCTCACACACCACCCTACCAACCTCCGGATACAACGCATTATCCTCCGACACTTCCGCCATTTACAATCCGACCCCACCACCCAAGACATTTTTCCATCCCCACCCCTGTCTGCTTTCCGGAGAGACCACTCTCTCCGTGACTCCCTTGTTCGCTCCACACTGCCCTCCAACCCCACCACACCCGGCACCTTCCCCTGCAACCGCAGGAAATGCTACACTTGTCCCCACACCTCCTCCCTCACCCCCATCCCAGGCCCCAAGATGACATTCCACATTAAGCAGAGGTTCACCTGCACATCTGCCAATGTGGTATACTGCATCCACTGTACCCGGTGCGGCTTTCTCTACATTGGGGAAACCAAGCGGAGGCTTGGGGACCGCTTTGCAGAACACCTCCGCTCAGTTCGCAACAAACAACTGCACCTCCCAGTCGCAAACCATTTCCACTCCCCCTCCCATTCTCTTGATGACATGTCCATCATGGGCCTCCTGCACTGCCACAATGATGCCACCCGAAGGTTGCAGGAACAGCAACTCATATTCCGCCTGGGAACCCTGCAGCCATATGGTATCAATGTGGACTTCACCAGTTTCAAAATCTCCCCTTCCCCCACTGCATCCCTCAACCAGCCCAGTTCATCCCCTCCCCCCACTGCACCACACAACCAGCCCAGCTCTTCCCCTCTACCCACTGCATCCCAAAACCAGTCCAACCTGTCTCTGCCTCCCTAACCGGTTCTTCCTCTCACCCATCCCTTCCTCCCACCCCAAGCCGCACCCCCAGCTACCTACTAACCTCATCCCACCTCCTTGACCTGTCCGTCTTCCCTGGACTGACCTATCCCCTCCCTACCTCCCCACCTACACCCTCTCCACCTATCTTCTTTACTCTCCATCTTCGGTCCGCCTCCCCCTCTCTCCCTATTTATTCCAGTTCCCTACCCCCATCCCCCTCTCTGATGAAGGGTCTAGGCCCGAAACGTCAGCTTTTGTGCTCCTGAGATGCTGCTTGGCCTGCTGTGTTCATCCAGCCTCACATTTTATTATCTTGGAATCTCCAGCATCTGCAGTTCCCATTATCTCTAGTTAATGAAGTTTTGTTGGTTTTGAGATTTAACTTTTGTTAGTCCTTAGTTTTATATTTTTGATGTCTATCCTTAATTTTATTTTTTAAATATTTTAACCTTTCACCTCCCCATTTTCATTATTAACAAGTAACTCTGGGTAATGGAACATGAAAAATCCTGATTCAATGAGTTCCAGAGCCGTGATGTCATGCTCCAACTGTGCAAAACGCTAGTGCGGCCTCAATTGGAATATTGTGTACAGTTCTGGTCGCCCCATTACAGGAAGGATGTGGAAGCACTGGAAAAGGTGCAGAGGAGATTTACCAGGATGTTGCCTGGTCTGGAGCGAAGGCCTTATGAAGAAAGGCTGAGGGGCTTGGGTCTGTTCTCATTGGAGAGAAGGAGGCTAAGAGGGGATTTAATAGAGACATACAAGATGATAAGAGGATTAGATAGGGTGGACAGTGAGAGCCTTTTTCCGCGGATGATGACGTCAGCTTGTACGAGGGGGCATAGCTACAAATTGAGGGGTGATAGATTTAAGACAGATGTCAGAGGCAGGTTCTTTACTCAGAGAGTGGTAAGGGCGTGGAATGCCCTGCATGCCAATGTAGTGAACTCAGCCACATTTGGGGCATTTAAACACTCCTTGGATAAGCAGATGGATGATGATGAGATAGTGTAGGGGGGTAAGGATGAGCTTATATTAGTTCACAGGTCGGTGCAACATCAAGGGCCGAAGGCCCTGTTCTGCGCTGCATTTTTCAATATTCTATATTCTAATTGTGAGCTGGTTAATCATTCTCTTTGAAAATTGTTCAAATAACTACAAGTTGGTATGTCATGTCTCACCCATGTTGAAAACTGACCAGACTTTACTTGAGTGATAATGGAACAAAACTCCATCTTCATTTCATTGTCGAATATCTGTTGCTCATTTGTTGAATCTGTATGATTTACCCTAAGAACTTTAAGAAATGAATTGGCATCTGGATTTTCAATATGAGAGACAGGTACAAAATGATAAATACATTTAGTGATGCCAGCGGTGCTATTGTATTATCTGAAAATGATGTCAAAAAATGTAACAGTGCATGTATTACATTCCATTTCAACAGATTGCCGGTTGGGCTGGAAATTTGATGTTGAAGTGGTACCACAGAGAGTTTATTTCTGATGTATTTGTGATCTTTGAAGCTGTTGGTGCAAAGTTGACTATAGGCAATAGAAATGGAAGGGAAACATACACACCATTGGAGTTCCTAAGTGTCAAAATGGAAGGAAAGGTATGCTTTTATGACCTGGTTAAGGAATATGCCTTTTTAGTTATAAATTCAGTTACCTACCTATTCATTGTCAGACATTTAAATGTTGAAGTAGATATAACACCTGTCCTAAGTCAGAACAAAGCAAGATGTTAAAATGCAGCAAGGCAGGCAGTATTTGTGGTAAGAAAAAGTCCATGTTAGTGATAGAACAACATCAACTTGAAACGTCAATTGTATTTCCCTCCACAATACTGCCAAATCTATTAAGATTTCTACTTTTTTGGTTCTTATTTCAACTTTTTACAGATTTCTGTTTAGAAATCCACAGTATCTTGCTTTGTTTTAAAATCTGTCTTTTCAGCCAGACAGATTGACAGTTAATTGTACAAACTTAAGAGTAGCTTAGTTAATCATTTTGGTAGTCAAGCACTTAGCAAAGCACAACAGTTTCTAAGACTGTTGTGTGTGATTTTTCAAAAAACACTTCCAGCATATCAGCCACAGACCCCTAAGGCTGACCTGTTGTCGCAGAGACAGGAAACATAAGCTATACATGTTTACAGGTCAAAAATCTGCCTTCGGTGGAGAACTTACTAAACTTAAAGATCTTTGTATGGGGACGCCCTTAATTGAAATATAGATGGGTTTTCCCCCATTTTGATTGAGGGATGGGAATGGAGGTGTGTCAGAAAAAGTGGGGGATTCATTTAGACTCCTAAGGCTCCTAGATTTGTAAGTGTAGGTTGCCCTGAGGGAGAAGTCTATAGTTTGTAGATTTCCACTGCACCACAGTGAAGCTAGAGATCGCAGGGGTCTGGAGGTCTGGTGCAGGTAAAGAGCAGTCCTTCACTTCATTGAGGCCATCCAGGGTCTAATGCTTGAGACCATGGTGGAGAGGAGAGAGGTCTGCCTTTGAAAGGATGAAGGAGTTATTGCTGCAGTCTGGAAAGCAAGCACTCAGCTTTAGCAGGCTCCTGTGGCCACAGACCTGGTTGATGTTGGGTAAGTGGAAATATTTCCGATTGATTGATCACACTGGTTGATGACATGGAAAATTGAACAATGGAGGTGAATCTCATTGCCCTCTGACCCTGTAAGGTCATATCTCTCATAATAATGAAAGTTCCATTCAGCTTTGACAAAAACATCACTGACCAGCATATACAGCAAATTGCAGTCATTTTTTTGAAATACTTCCAAAATTCTCAGGTCATCGATGATCAGTGGTTCATGGTAGATACTAAATAAAAACTGAAAGAATTGTGGATGCTGTAAATCAGAAACATAAATGGAAATTGCTGAAAAAGCTCAGCAGGTCTGGCAGCATCTGTGAAGAGAAATCAGAGTTAATGTTTCAGGCCTGGTGACCCTTCATCAGACCTGCTGAGCTTTTCCAGCAACTTCTGTTTTTGTTCAACAAAATGTGGCTTTTCACTTTAGCAATCCTGAACTTTTTACAGTCATTTGTTATTAAAGATTTCCGTGATAATATTGCAACTAAGTTAATATCTAAAGTCATTCCATGGAACTTACTACCTAGAACTATAATTTTGGAAACAAGCAACATAGCTTACATTTATTTCTTATTAAATGTAAAAATTCTCTCAGTACAGTCATTAGGTTTTTCAAGGCTGATAGATTTTTACATATTGACAGACTCAAGGAATATAAAGGGAATGCAGGAAGGTGTGCCTGAGGGGGAAGATCATTCATGGAGTTGCTGAACAGTGGAGCTGGTTCAAAGGAAGGAACGGTCTTCTGCTTTTATCTCTTATATTTTTAGGTACATGTCCACATAGGAATATTCAGAAACTCTAACCCAGGAAGTATAGATCAAGATCAAGAAAAGTTGCCATGTTTTTCTGTTTTTATTATTCTTGCTTTGGAGAATTTAATTTATATTTGATTCATTCAAACCCCTATTAGTTAGTAGTTAAAATGATAAAATAAAGCATACATACAGACATTGTCTCTACAGATGAAGAATCTAATTTTTAAACATTTCATCATTGTTAAGGTCATTCTGTGCGTGGAAATTCCAAAGCTGAAAGAGAATGAAGCGATGAACTGCTATAAAGTTATGCCCCAAACACAGGTAAATGGATATTTATTTTGGTTCACTGGTACCTGCGTGCCAAATTTACAAGTAGTTAATAGTAGAAACTAGCTTACGTCTGATGTATTTGAGTAAAATAAAAAGGAATAATTCATTACAGCCTCTTGATAAAGAAGAGGATAGTGATGTCCCAGCATAAATTAATATTTGTAGCAGAGACAGGAAGGGTTACGTTTAAACCATTGCAAATAAAGCTCAAGCATTTTCTAACTATGTCAGTCAATCACTTCTCGTACTCTTGGGCCATGGGAATATAGTTTGGTGGATTGAAGTTCAGCAATTTGTTTACAAGTGCTATCTATTATTCCTGCACAATTGAACTATTGGAAATAATCAGATATCTTTTGAGACTGTTACAGAAATGGGTGTGTTTTATTTCAGACTCAGTAGGAACGAACAAGATGTATTGGAAAAGAATTTGGTTTTTACGTAATTGCTGAGCAGACATTAGTTTACTCCTTGGGATTGAAAGGAATATAACATTCATTTAAACTCATGTGTTTAATTCTATGCAAATAATATATCATGTAGTTTATAACTAATCTCTTACCCAGTCTACATTGGGATATGGGAAAGAGATTTTCTCTTTTATTCCCCCTTTATGAAATGTATGCAATGTAAGTCAGCATGGTAATTGTGAGGCGGTGTTGTAGTGGTACTGTCTCTGAATGAATCATCCCAACCAATGTTCTGGGGTCACATGTTTAAATCCCACTGTCAAAGATGGTGAAACTTGATTTAAATCAAATCAGGAATAAAAGGCTAGCCTAATATTGACCACGCACAGTTGACTGTCGCAAAAACCACATCTGGTTCACTCATGTCCTTTAGCAAAAGAAATCTGTCATCCTTCCCTGGCCTGTACTATACATGACTCCAGACTCACACTAATGTGATTACCTCCTAACTGCCCTCTGACCAATTAAGGATAGCCAATGAATGCTCACCTAGCTAAGATAACAAAGTGTGGAGCTGGATGAACACAGCAGGCCAAGCAGCATCTTAGGAGCACAAAAGCTGATGTTTTAGGCCAAAGGATTCTCCAGCATCTGCAGTTCCCAGTATCTTGAATGCTCACCTAGCATCTGGTTTCCATGTCCCATCAATGAATGAACATTACTGGTTATGTCAGTATTTATTGACTGTCCCTAATTCCCCTATCTTAGATCACTTTCACATATACTGGGAAGGGTAAGTAAACTTGGTCACCAATTTGATCAGGATCTTGAGAACATGAAGAACTGTGTTGTGCATTGCATCGAGAAAATATTATGAGCAGCTGTAGGCCGTCATTATTGAACTAACTTTAATTACACCTATCCAACAAAGAGAGCAGCAGAGAGTGTAATATAATAAAATGGTGAGATCTTAAGATTTAGTGCGCTCCAGCCCTATTTAAAACATATTAATTAAATTATGTAAAATGGCACATTTTTTCCAAGAACACAGAATTAGGGGAAACAGTTATGTAGTGACATTGTAACTGGACTAATAACCCAGGGATAATGCTCTGGGAGCAGCAATTCAAACACCACAATGACAGATGGTGAAATTTGAATTGAATTCATAAAAATCTGAAATTAGAATCCAGTTTAGTGGTGACCATGAACCATTATCAATAGTAAAAACACATCTGTACTCTAAGGTCTGTTACCCTCAGTGTGTGACTTCAAATCCACAGCAATATGGTTGATTCTAAAATATTCCTGAAAAAGTCAAGAAACCACCCACTTGCATCAAACTGCCAGAGTCTAAAGAAAGAAGTATAGCCATATAGAACACTTGCAACAGAAATGACAATGGGACACTCAGTCCCGCTGACTGCAAATTCCTCTTTATTGTTATGGACCAGACCAAACCCCCTCAAAATATTCAGAAGATAGTCTAGACCCTTGCCTTTCTCTTATTTTAAAGGTAAATGTAAGATGCTACATTTGGATGCAATTCAATTGGTCAAACTACCAGATTTAGAGCAAAACACACAATTCATCCACAATAGTTAAAAAACAACAAAATGGGAATTGTAATAACTTAATTCTATTGGAAAACTTAATAGAATTAAAGATACAATAACTATAACGAATTAGTAGTAACTATTACTATATTTCAACATAGTAACATCCCATCAACACACACTTGGCAAAAGACAAATTCAGAAAATAGTTTGTTTTACATGCAACTCCTCCAGCAGCTAGGGAACCCCCAGCGTTTGACTATAACTGAGAGAGGGAGAAATATAGCTTCCAGTTCTCCAAGATCCCACAGCAACTGCTGAAACCTAAAATAAAATCTTGGTTTTGAGGGAATTCGACCACACCCACTCAGGCTGCTTCTATTATTCCAACTTTTTAAAAAATTCCAAGGCTTCACAACACAACACAACTACAAAACAACACAATAATTCACCACAACTTCTGTAATAGTCCATTGTAACTCCTGTCTATGCTGGCATATTGTCTGTCTAGCCTGTGGAAAATCAAGGCCTGCTGAATGGCACAGTGGTTAGCACTACTGCCTCACAGCTCCAAGGATTAAGATTTGATTCCACCATCAGACAACTGTCTGTGTGGAGTTTACACATTCTCCGGGTGGTGTATTACCTCTAGGTGCTCTAGTTTTCCCCCAGTCCAAAGAATTGCAGGTTATGTGGATTGGACATGCTAAATTTCCCTATAGTGCTAACAAATGTGCAGGTTAGATTGATTAGCCATGGGAAATGCAGGGTTGGCATGCCATTCGGAGGATCAGTGTGGACTTGATGGGCCAAATGGCCTGCTCTACACTGTAGATGTCATCACTAATGCCTGTTTCTTTAGCATTGCAGTCCTGTGAGAAACTAGGCTTGCTCAAAGAGGATCCATTAAAAATAAGCATATGTTTTTCCGATGGGAGAAAAGCTAAGAGGCAACGTGTTTCATAGCAAAAAACCTGAAACATAACCATTATGTTACAGTCCTTCTGTAAACAAAGCCTGATACGTAACAGTCTTCCTGTAAAGCCAGTTTTGATATTTACCAATACAATAGGCTAGTAAGAGTGCAGAGATCAGATAATAAAGAATCTTCCCTCAAAACTAAATGAACTGCCAGCAACCACAGTTGGCAACATGACCTAACTGTTCCTTTTGTCTAAGAGAGATGCTGACTTTTATCATTCATGACCTTCCCTGTTGGCACACAAATGAAATTTAGAAATGTTTCCATGCAAATAATTTATTATGTCTCTCGTACTGCCTTCCCATTTCTGTGATATAGAATTCCCAACCTTACGTGAGTGCCGGGTTTTGGGTACAGTTCAAAACTTCATCTGGTTCTAAGTTGGTGAAATCTTTCTCAATGGTATACACTGGAATCAGTGACAACTTCATGCATGCTTCTAAAACAGAAGAATTCCTCAAAGGCAGAGATATTACTTGCAATGAGACTTTGCAAGGTAAGTATATGATTCTGATTTGGCATTCATGGCAATTGAAAATCAAAATGTCAGTTACATCATATTGGCTCTATGCCTGGTGCATTTTGTACCTCACAGAATAGTTGTAAAGTTCAGCAATGCTTACATCCCATGAAAGAATAAAGAAAATAAAACACTAAATCTAAGTGATGTTGGAACAGAAGCAATTGGCATTTAGAGATGACCAAATCCTCACGCGGACCTCTTTTGGAGTCGGTTGTAAATGGCATCTCCTGTCTATGAAAATTGCTGCCTATTATCATGTGTGTCAAAGCTGAAAATTAAAGAGGACAGGAATTTGTTTTGGAAGCCATGTTTGGGAGGATTGGATGATGCTCTCTTATGCAATTTTGAGACCTAGCTTGGGGTGTGAGGATGTTTGTGTCTTTTCTCACCCCAAAGTCCAAAATGAAATATTTCAACAATGTTCTCAGTGAACTAGTGTCCACATAGAACTGCTCAGATTTAGTGCAAATTGTTGTTAAAACTCACCAGTCAACACCAGAAACATAGCTCTTATGAAAAAGGTGTCAACCTGACATAAATAACTATAAGTGCTCCTTGCTCACGAGCTCACTCATTCTCCACAAAATATCTTTATGTTCAATTGAGGGGGAAATTATTAATTATGATATGCCTTGGCTCCAGTACCATTCTGTCTAAGTGACAAATTGGCTATAATATCCCTGCTCTATCTATAGACGTCCAACTCATTGTTTTCAGCCATCTCAGAATAAGCCTTTCATGAGATAAAATCAAAATGAGCTGCCCTCATTCCTCATTGATGTAAAAAAACCCAATGATCCTCTGTTTATCCCTTCCCTCTCTTTCCCTAAATTCCACTTCCCTAAATTCACCATCTCACCCTTTTGTTTCTTCTTCTCACTAGTTCCCAGCCTGTACTCTCTCCTTGCAATTCTTCTCTGTCCTTTCCTAATCTTTCTTCTATCCCCTCTAACCTTGTGGCTTCTTCCCTGAAGACGTTCCCCACACTCCTCATCCTCCCAGGCGTAATTATCATTCCCTTGACATCACGTCTCCTTCCCCTGCTCTTCTCAAGCATTTTCCTCTCTCTTTCACTCCCTCTTTATATATTCTATTGGCCTCCCAACATCTGCTACTTGCATCTTGTCTTTCTTGCCTTTGTTTCACCTTTCTTCCTCCTCCTCCCAAAGCTGCTGCCTCCTGCACCTTTTTCCTTTCTGCCTACTCCTCTTCCCTTGGCTCAATTTTTTCTCCTTTCCCACTCCCTCTATCTCTATCTTTCCCTTTATACTGCAGGAGATTGATCGTTATAGATCTTTAATTGCTAAATTATATTTTGATACATAGTTACATATTAGTTACAAGGCAGAATATAAGTATTTTGTATATTGAGGTTAAATTTGTCTGGTCATTAATTACTAAATTTGATGGTTGTAGGTGCCTTGGCAACACTTGATAAGGAGGTAATTCCTGATGATGTTAGTCCATTGTTTGCAAAACCAGAATACAGGAAATCACTAGCACTTGGGCTTTTCTATAAGGTGAGCAACTCTTAAAAACACTTTTAAAAACATACCTTGTTATAAAAATGGAAGTAATTTGTGGGAGGAGGATAAGCAGAGATGAGTAGGAAGAAGCATGAATGACTCATTGTTTAAACTCACCACACAGCATAGCACTGTTCATACAAATGAGATGAATTCCAGGTTTGAACTTGGCCTCTCCTGAATCAACCAATCTTGGTTGCTTTAGCCTTGGAAACACCAAACTTTAGGGAAATGGAATATTGATGAACAATTTCAATTCTAATTACTACACAGTGAGATTTGATAAACTGTCTGCTTTAGTAGACGACAAATTGCCTCCATTCAGCTAGCCAGGGTTAGTTGAGTAGCATTCAATGTAAACTTCAAAGTGGAAGGCCAATATGATAATTTATTGTTTTAAAGTTCCCAGTGATTTGATTATTATATTTTTATCTGCTCCTGATCATTGATCAGTTTTTAGTGGGTGATTTCAAACATTATGAAAGCTAAATTCGTCTCTACCAGCATTGTCGACATCACATACCATTGTGAATCGGCATGTGATTTTTGACAGCACTAATTTTTATTTTCCATTGAATTGGAAAGTGTTGGTAAGATATTTTAATTTCAAGCTAAGTAAAAGTGAGATTAAGGAACAAGTCTCCAATAAGATTTTGGACAGTTGTTCTGAAAAAATTCAGTACTGCTGGCACAGACCAATTTCAACCCCAAAAATCTAAAAGAATGTAATTGCATTGCTAACGTTTGGTTCTAGTTTACTGATTAATAAATCCACTCTAAACTTTCTTTGATCAGTTTTTCCTGTCTCTACTGGATGAAAGTCAAGTTTCACCTCGCAATCAGAGTGCAATATGTCCTTTGAAACGCCCTGTATCCACAGGAAAACAAATATTCAGCAGCAGAGAAGCAATCTATCCTTTGACACAGCCTATTCCAAAATTAAATTCCTACAAGCAGGTAAGATTTTGATTTGTGAGGATTTCTGAAGAAGGGTCTAGGCCCAAAATGTCAGCTTTCCTGCTCCTCTGATGCTGCTTGGCCTGCTGTGTTCATCCAGCTGTACACCTTGTTACTTCAGATTTTGGTTTGTCTTCTGTTTGGTCCCACTTGATATATGTGTTCCTCATAAAATCAGGTAACATTAGGTAGCATAGTAGTATTTCACTGAATGGATAGCCCAGAACCCCAGGCTAATTTCTGGAGGCATGGGATTGAAATCCATAGACTTAAAGCAACTGTCATCCACTGTTGGGACCATTCCACACGGAAGAGAAGAGAAACTGAAAAATGGTTACAAATATCTGATACCCCAGGAAAGGAGAGTGTAAAGGCTACAAATTAGGTCAATGTAAAACAGCATGCAAGCATTTTGCAAGTTTTAAAATTCAAACATCTGATCCAGCAAAATGATACTTCAAGGGGAGAAAACTGATAGTAATGAGAATCAGTTTGATGCTGAGCAGTGTTGGGAGGCTCCCTTTACTAGAATAGAACAGCAAACTATTCAGCAAGATTAGGAATAGCCATGGAATTTGAATTTACTTCACCAGAATGGCATGGACACAGGGAAGGACCAAATCGTACGCAGAACTTTGAAGGAAAAGATTTTTAAGATAGTTAATTGCTTCAATGATATAGAAGCAAGTTTGAAATCAACATATGAAGCTATTCCATAGCAGCAATGGTCGATGATTTTTTTTTGCAAGACAAAGTATCAATGAGACATGAGATAAATTTGAATAAGTTTTAAAAACCTTTGATAATTATTTCAACTTGAGATTCAACAAGGCTTTAGAAAGAGCCAAATTCAACATTGGAGAACCAGTAATACATTTATTAATGATCTGTGCAAGCTGGACGAATGATGTGGATATAGAAAGTTAAGATCAGAATTATTAAGAGATCACACTGTTGGCAGTGTTGCAGAATACGCATCATGTGTTTTTTAGATTAACACAGTTGTCTTTCACTCAACCATAAGTATGCAATGCTGCAGATTTGGTTTTAGCAATAAAACCGAAGTTTAGTACACAAAATAATTAAACATAAGATAGAACATATTTCAAAACACATGGCAAAACTGTATTCCATCTTATTTCAATATTGTCACTTTACAGTAGTGAAATAACTGTCACATTTATAAGTTTGACTTTCAGATCCTGATCGTGAGAGCTTGATATATTCTCCTTGGTTATTCACACAACTAAGAGCAAATTTTCTTAGTTTCAAAAACTCCTAAATGTTTTAGCCATGTAATCTTGGTTTGTAAGTTTCTAACTAAAATCTTTGCATTGAGGTAGCCTATTCCCTAACTAGTCTAAACTAATCACCTTCTTCAGGAAAATTCTTGCAAAATAAGAAAGACTTTGTCCAAGAGGATGCAATATGGTCAGTTAGAAAAGCACAGGTCCAGAAGCATAGGAAAGCAATCCTAAGAAATGAAGAAAATCCTTGGTTCAGAAAAATTCCAGTGACCATACATTTCCTTAGACATAAAACAGTAAAAGAAACCCCAGAAAATAAGAGACAACTGGAAGGAAAATGCAAGATACAAGACAAAACCCTGAAAGAAATCAGTTGGCAAAAAGTCTCACAGGTGTCCGATATTCTAGATTGCATTCGTTGCAAGAAAGTTGAAAATTTTGGAAAGACCTGTCAAAGTAAAAGCATTGAAATATTTTTTGAAATGTTTCAAATTATGTTATTTATGAATACTTTAGTTTGTTGTATTTTGTGTTCAATTATTTTGTGTAATGAGCTTCTGTTTTATTGTTAAAACCAAACATGCAGTATTGCATGCTTAAGTTTGAGTGAACAACAGATTTTAGTTGGGGGATTTGACTTGTCCAGTAGAAACATCAGCTGGGATCACAACTGGTTCTATTTGGCAGAAAGAATAAGTGCAAGTATTTTATCTACATGGAACAGGATTGCAGGGCTCTGAGATATGGTGATGTCTGGGTGTCCTCATAGTGTTAATGAGGGGAAACCAGTGGATGTCATTTACCTTGATTTAACAAAGCTCCAAGTTAGAGATTAACATGTACAATTAAAGTGTATGAGATTGGAGGGTGTTCTAACATGGACAGAGAACTGGAAATGAAAACTAGGAATACACTGCCCTTTTTCGGAATGACAGGCAGTGTCTAGTGGCGCACCACAGGGATCAGCCCTAGGACCTTAGCTATTCATAATACATATTAATTATTTAGATGAGGGAATTAAATGTAATATCTCCAAATTTACATATGACATAAAGCAGGATGGAATGGTAAACTGTGAGGAGGACACAGAACTGCTTCAGTGTAATTTGGACAAGCTGAGTGAGTGGTCAAATTCATGGTAGATAGAGTATATTGGAGAGAAATGTGAGGTTATCCACTTTAGGAGTATGGCTATATAAGGAGAGTGTGGAATGTACAATGATCCCTGAAAGTCTTTGTACACAAATCACGAAGGTCAGCATGCAGGTACAGCAGGTGGCCAAGAAGGCAAATAGAATGTTGGCCTTGATAGCGAGAGGATTTGAGTACAGGAGCAGGGATGACTTGCTATAACTAAGCAAGGGTTAGTGAGACCACACCTAGAGTATTATGAGCAGTTCTGGTCTTCTTATCTGAGGAAGGCTGTTCTTGCCGTGGAGAGAGGGCAACAAAGTTCTATCACACTGATTCCAGGAATGGCAGGACTGTATGAAGAGAGATTAAATTCATTAAGATAACATTTTCTGGCATTCAGAAGATTAAGTGGAATCTCATAGAATTCTATAAAATCCTAATAGGACTGAACAGGTTAAACACAGGAAGGGTTTTCCTAATGACAAGGGTGTCCTGAATTAAGGGTCAAAATCTAAGGATACAGGGTAAACTATTTAAGATTGAGATTAGGATAAATTTCTTCACTCAAAAAGGAGTTCACCCTGTGGAATTCCCTACCACAGGAAGTGGTTGAGGCCAAAGCATTGTATTCTTTCAAGAAGGAGTTGAATTGGGCATATGGGGCTAAGGGGATGAAAGAATATGAGGGAAAAACAGGAACAGGGCATAGAATAGGATGTTGACCCATTGCCATATTAAATGGCAGAACAAGCTTGAAGGATGAATGGCCTACTCCTGCTCCTAATTTCTATGTTTCTACGTTTTTATGTTTGCATGAATCACAAAATGTTAGCATGCAAATAAAGCAAGTAATTAGGAAAGGCAATATAAAGTTATTTTTTATGGCAAGGGGAACTGAGTACAAAAGTAGTGAGGTTATGTTTGAGTTATTTAGGCAGCTGGTGAGTACACATCTGGGATACTGTATTTGGTATCGGTCACTTAATTTAAGGAAGGATGTAAATGTATTGAAAGTAATTTCCTCATTTAATACCTGGAATAGGCCTGATGCCTTCTGAGGAAAGGTTTGATAGGCGAGTCTTGAATCCATTGGCGTTTGGAAGACCAGGAAATGACTTGATTGAAAAACAAGATTCTTAGAGGTCTTCACAAAGATGCATGTGGGAAGGGTGTTTCTTCTTGTGAAGGAATGTAGAACTTAAGGGTGACTGTTTAAAAATTGGGGGCTGCCCATTGAGGGCAGAGATGAGGAGTTTATTTTTCCTCTCAGAATGCTGAGAGTCTATGGAGCTCTAATCCACAAAATATAGCATAATTAGTCTTTGAATATTTTTAATGTAGTGGTTGGTAGATTCCTGGTGGAACATGGTGAAAGGCTATTGGGATTTGGTAAGAATGTTGAGTAGTAAGATCAGCCATGATCTCATTGAATAGTAGAGTAAGTTTAGGGAGCTAAGTGGCCTGATCCTGCTCATAACCAAAATTTTCCTAACCTAAAACTGACAGAAATCTAGTTACATGGTCTAGGAATAATTTAAATTGTAATCAAAGGAAGGATTCAGGAAAGTACAAAGGAAAGCAGATATTAGAAATATTGCGTGTTCTACAATACAAAGAATTATCTCTTTTAAGCAGAAAAACTTGTCAGAAAATGAAAGAAGTTAATCAGCAAGATTTCAAGAGTCACGTTCAAAAGTGTCATATTACTTATGGGTTTAAGAAGCCTGCGTGTCTTTCCATAGCTATAAAACACCACATTCACTATTAAAGCGCGTCAAACATGATCTAGAAGATTCGTTCATGATGTAATCATAAAATTATACAGAACAGAAGAGCCCATTCAGCCCATCACAACTGTGCTGCCAAAATCTCGAAATCCTGGTCTGTGAGAGCTGGCCACACCCATCCAGGCTACTAATATTGTTCCAACTTAAAAATCTCAAGACTCACAAGTTTTTTACTCTCGTGGTTTTAATAGACTGCTCTCTACCTCTGCCTTACAACCTCTCTTAAAAAAAAAGGACAAAATAACCTCTTAAAGCCACAGCATCATCACACTATGCCCCTTACAATTTTACACGTCTCTACCACACCCTCTCTCAATCTCTTGTGCTGTAAGGAAAGCAATCCTAGCTGGTATAATCTCTCTTAATAACTGAAACTCGCCACCCCAGGCAACATCCTGGTAAATTTCATTGCACACAGTGCTATTACATCTGACCTATGATATGGATTCCAGAACCACACTGAATATTCTCGCTGTGGCCTAACAAACATTTTATGTAGTTCCTGCATAATTTCCCTGCTCTAAAACTCAGTGCTCAGTTAATAAAAGTATGACTCTATATGTTTTAATCACTTTATCCACCTCTCCTGATATCTTAAAAATTTATTGAACATGCTCACCTAGAACCCTCTGATTTTCAGTGCTCCCCAGTTTCTTACCATTCATCATGTTTTCCATTGCCTTGTTCGTCCTACCCAAGTACATCACTTCACATTTATCCAGATTCAATTCGATTTGCCATTGATCAACCCATCTGCATCTGACCAGCCCATCTATGTCATTTAGCAAACTAAGGCTATCCTCCTCACTAATTAACATCCACCAATTTTTGGATCATCTGTAAATTTTCTGATCAACCTTCCTGCATTCAAATCTAAATAAATTATACAAAGCACAGGCAGCAAGGATCCCAAAGCTGACCCCTGTAGACCTCATTGGACACAAACTTCAAGTAAGAAAAGCACTCCTTGACCCTCTGCTTCCTGTCATTCAGCCAACTGTTGGTTCAATTTGCCAAATTTCTTTGGATTCCATAGGTTCTTACCTATGCTATCAGTCTCCCATGCAGGACCTTAACAAATGCCTTACTGTCAACATAGACTATATGTTTGAAAAATTCAAGCAAGTTGCTCAGACGTGGCCTCCTCTTAAAAAAAAGCATGTTGATTGTTTATGTTTGGTCCCTGCTTTTCCAAAACAGTTTAATTCTGACTCTCAGAATTATTCCATTAGTTTGACCACCATTGATGTTGGACTGACTGGCCTGTCATTTCCTGGTTTGTTCCTTGCTCCCTTCTTGAATATCATACCACATTTGCTCTTTCCCAGACTTCCTGCACCACTCTGAGCCGAGAGAAGACATTTCTTGCAAACATTTTTGCAAGCACTTCTGCTATTTCCTCCCTTGCTTCACTCAATAAGCGACCTCTTAGGTAAGGTAATACCAGAAGATAATAATAGGTAATTGAGGAAAGTTGTAGGAAATTCAGTACGGCCATTGCCAGATAAATCAGTGATCAATACTTCTGATTGTACAGTCAATGCATCAGCAGATACTCTTATAACTGTGAGAAGCATTGTGGTAGCATTGAATGATGGACCAATTTTAATCATGTATTCCTTTGTCTCACTTCCAGGCTTGTGGTGAAATAGAGTACATCAATGACATATACCCTCTTTCTAAGGAGTTATTTTCAGTATTTTGTCTGAGCAAAGTGGGAAATGCAACTATAGATAACATTGACATTACAAGAGCTGAGAATTGGAATGGTGCTGTCAAGGTAAGTAGTTACTAACATTTGTGAGTGCAGTGTTTTCCAATGCGATCTATCTGGTATTGTCTATATGAGCAAAATAATGCCAACACATATATATTAATCTTTGAATTAATTAATCTCTTCTATTTCAAATCATAGGTATTCTTAGCAAAGGACATACCTGGAGCCAATACATTTATGCCTCCACCCTTTCAAGTTGAAGAAATTTTGAGCAGTGGTCGTGTTCTGTATGCTGGGCAGCCAATTGCATTATGCGTGGGAGGTATTGCATTTGGAAAAAAAGTATAAATCCAAACTTTATCAAATTCAATTCCCAGACATCTACTTGTGCCTGAAAACAAACACAGATGAGAAGCTTTGTACATTGGGTCATACATGAGGTTGCAGACTTGCTTGCCAATTCATGTTTGATTGCAGACATTTTGTCACCCAGCTACATAAGAGGCTTCACTGTAGGTACACTGATGATGTAACCTAGCAGCGTGACAATACATCTGCAAGCAAACACATTGGCTCGGCAAGTAAGCCTGCAACCTCAAACATAGGGGAGTCAGTGAGTGTGCTGGGCTTGTCTATTCATGTGATTATGGACCATTTAAGACTGTTGCTGCCAGCCTGTTACTGTTGGGCAGGTTTGAAAACAATACTTTTACTGTGTGTCTATAGGCAAGATGAGAAATTGGATATGATTGGTTAGCTTAAAGACCGTTGGCATTTTTTTAAAAGGCAAGTGCTTGGTGGGTTGCAAAACACTATGAAAGGATTAAACTGTCTAATTCGGTCCGTGGGTGGAAACCCTGGTTCACTTTGTAAACTGATAAGAGGAGGTATCAAGTTTCAGTGTGAAACAATGGGAGACAAAATGTAAAAGAATTGTGGAAAAGTGGAAAAAGAAGCAGATAAGAGATGACCCAAAATGAACATGTGGATATTGAAGGATTGTTTTTCACTACACATAACAATGTATCATCTAGTATTTCTCTTCAGTAGTCCCTCAGATTTGAGGATATCTGTCTTCCATTCTGGTATTGTAGGTCCTGACATGTCTAAATACTTGATCCACAAACCTTGCCACTGGTGAGGTCAATGGAGTTTGCTGGAGGAAGCAGGTGGGAAGCTTGTGTTTTCACCCACTCCTTCCACTGTTTGTGCCTGGCCTCCTGTCAGGGTCTGGGGGAGATGCTCCAAATGGTGTTTCTTCTTCATTTTTGAGAGGCCTAGTGCTTGACATTCCTTCGAATCAGTGGGGATGTCACATTTCTTTCAAGGGGGCCTCGAAGATTTTTTGAGGCATTTCTTCTGCTTTTTGTGAAATTACGTACAAACAAGGCTCAGAGAGTTTATTTTGGACGTTTTGCATCAGATGTGAATGATGTGGCCAGTCCATTGCTTGACTGGCTTCATTTAATACATGTAAACAAATTTCCAGAAAACCTTACATTGTTCAGAATCTAAAATGAAACGTAACTATATTTCCCCCAACAAAATATAGGAATAGAACTCATACTTAAACCAATATATTGTTCTGTCATTGTTAGACCCCAAGCTACCAATAGTAAAAATAATATTTCACGAATATACATCATGGCCTCCACCCACCCACCATCTGATCTAATTTATGCCTCCTCATGTCCACTTTGCATCTTTGAGGTCCTGAAAAGTTTTGGCTATAGAAGCAGAAGACAAGTAGCAGATAAAAGATGGTAAATAAGAGAAAGGTTATTTTTAGGGAGAAAAACCAGTGAAAAAAAAGGAATGCTTCGAAATGAATGTATTGATCCTCCATTTTGAAGTATATAAGACAAATCAGACCAGTCTGCCTTATTTACAACTTTCCCATTTTGTTTGCTGTCCTGGGAAATCACATATTGTGTGATTTTCCACTTCTTGAACATGGCGAGAAGGGAGCGTAATTGGGTGAATTGGCCCTAGAGAGAGATACTCACGTCTTTTTCATTAGCTCAACAATCATGTGCTGGCTGAGAATACCCAAGTAAAACTGTTGATTCAGCAATTAAGTGTTTCAGACTTTGTGCATTCTACACAGCAGCACCTCTACCAATCGGGTCCCCTTCCCAACAAATCAGCACTCTCCTCTCATGCAATATAAATATCATTTTCCTTTAACTATGACATTTTTGGTCAATTGTCCTCATGAGGACAAGCTTCAACAAATTATGTCTTTATTCAGTAATACACAAATAAATAATACGGTAACCCACATTTGCGCTCTGCTGTATAAATTTGTAATGCATTGTGTGACTATCTTACCAAAAGGATACCACGGTTGCATTTTTTTTAGATGTTAGATATAGAGATGTATAGATATAGAGAGATATCGCTCTCCACTGGAGTCGTACCTGAGGACTGGAGAGAGGCAAATGTAACTCCTCTTTTCAAGAAAGGAAATAGAGAAATCCCCGGCAATTACAGACCAGTAAGTCTCACGTCTGTCATCTGCAAGGTGTTAGAAAGGATTCTGAGGGATAGGATTTATGACCATCTGGAAGAGCATGGCTTGATCAAATACAGTCAACACGGCTTTGTGAGGGGCAGGTCATGCCTCACAAACCTTATCGAGTTTTTTGAGGATGTGACTAGAAAAGTTGATGAGGGTCAAGCTGTGGATGTGGTGTATATGGACTTCAGTAAAGCATTTGATAAGGTTCCCCATGGTAGGCTCATTCAGAAGGTCAGGAGGAATGGGATACAGGGGAACTTAGCTGCCTGGATACAGAATTGGCTGGCCAACAGAAGACAGCGAGTGGTAGTAGAAGGAAAATATTCTGCCTGGAAGCCAGTGGTGAGTGGGGTTCCACAGGGCTCTGTCCTTGGGCCTCTACTGTTTGTAATTTTTATTAATGACTTGGATGAGGGGATTGAAGGATGGGTCAGCAAGTTTGCGGACGACACAAAGGTTGGAGGTGTCGTTGACAGTATACAGGGCTGTTGTAGGCTGCAGCGGGACATTGACAGGATGCAGAGATGGGCTGAGAGGTGGCAGATGGAGTTCAACCTGGATAAATGCGAGGTGATGCATTTTGGAAGGTCGAATTTGAAAGCTGAGTACAGGATTAAGGATAGGATTCTTGGCAGTGTGGAGGAACAGAGGGATCTTGGTGTGCAGATACATAGATCCCTTAAAATGGCCACCCAAGTGGACAGGGTTGTTAAGAAAGCATACGGTGTTTTGGCTTTCATTAACAGGGGGATTGAGTTTAAGAGTCGTGAGATCTTGTTGCAGCTCTATAAAACTTTGGTTAGACCGCACTTGGAATACTGCGTCCAGTTCTGGTTGCCCTATTATAGGAAAGATGTGGATGCTTTGGAGAGGGTTCAGAGGAGGTTTACCAGGATGCTGCCTGGACTGGAGGGCTTATCTTATGAAGAGAGGTTGACTGAGCTCGGTCTCTTTTCTTTGGAGAAAAGGAGGAGGAAAGGGGATCTAATTGAGGTATACAAGATAATGAGATGCATAGATAGAGTTGATAGCCAGAGACTATTTCCCAGGGCAGAAATGGCTAACATGAGGGGTCATAGTTTTAAGCTGGTTGGAAGAAAGTATAGAGGGGATGTCAGAGGCGGGTTCTTTACACAGAGAGTTGTGAGAGCATGGAATGCGTTGCCAGCAGCAGTTGTGGAAGCAATGTCATTGGGGTCATTTAAGAGACTGCTGGACATGCGTATGGTCACAGAAATTTGAGGGTGCATACATGAGGATCAATGGTCGGCACAACATTGTGGGCTGAAGGGCCTGTTCTGTGCTGTACTCTTCTATGTTCTATGTTCTAGTGGGAAATTGTGTAGCATTCAAGTATTTGGTTAAAAAAATCCACAATGATTGGTCTAGTAGTGTTGATCAATTTATGAATAACACATTTTAGGACTTTTTTAAATAAAAGGTGTTGATTTCCACTTTTGCTTCAGTAGCTGCCACGACATGTGTGTTAATCGTATCCATTTTCATATTAAGTTTCACAGCATTACGCTCTGGAGATGGTAGATGTTATAGATGTCACCTACAAAGATCAAGAACCACCAATAGTGACCCTTGATGACGCTATTGAGAAAAATTCATTTTATCCATTACCGGGAAAGGGATTAATTGTTGGAGACCCTGCAGATGCTATTTCAAAGTCTCCTCACCATATTGAAGGGGAAGTTAGAGCAGGTGAACAGTACCATTTCCACATGGAAACTCAGGTAACTTTTTTTCACATTTAATATATAGAACTGTAATTAATTGAAAAGTTTATGGCAGCACAAACTACATAGTGTTTAAATTGTTGATAAATTTAATTCTATTTGAGGATTGATGTTATGATTAAAAATCCAACAGGCACCATATCCAAATCTCTTACTTGCCTCTATCTCCAGGTCTATTACAATTACCATCCCATTCATTTTGCAGTTTCAGTATTGGACTCCTGACTGATCTGGAATGCATTGTGAAAGACATTGGTGATGGGCAAAGAATAGAACAGGTACATGCCTGAAGGCAGTAGAGGCTAGCTGACTACTTTTAAAGTCATAAAGTCATACAGCTTGGAAACAGGCCCTTCGGCCCAATTTGTCCATGCTGACCAGGATTCCTAAACTGAACAATCCCATTTGCCTACATTTAGCCCATATCCTTCTAAACCTTTCCATGTACCATGTAATTTTTTAAGATAGTGGAAAAACAACAACTTCTTTCATCTGATTTTAATACCTGGGACCTTTTTTGATTAATTTTTTTAAACAGGAATCTTAAAATGGCCATGGCAACAGGTTGAAACAGCTCATGCTACCACCAGTAAACAAGCACAGTGTCAGTTGAAATTATAACTATTACCTTGTTATCTTAAAGCATTGCAAGTTAGATCTGTACTTCAGGTTTGACTTATACTTTTATGAATAAGTGTCACAAAATGAGATGAAAGAATTGTCTGCAAAATTTCCAGCCTGAAATACAATGAATTTAGATATGGGAAAACATGATTGAATGAAAATGTGTATGAAGGATGATTACTGGCAAGTGAGCTGAATGAGCGCAGCAGCATTCTAACCACATCTGGAACCTTTCAGAAGATCTAGATAGTTGTGCATGCCATTTTCCACTTGCACAACTCCAGAGAGTATCAACACAGACAACATGGCATTGTTAGTGATCTTTGACGTATGAAAGCTCTAGTGGATGATCCCCTAGTTTATAGGTGCAGAGACATGATAGAAGAAACCATTGCTGACCACAAGTAAAATCTGGTGTAACTGCATTCCTCTCATATGAAAATAGGTCATTTGGCCCAACCAGTCCACACGAATTCTCTGAAGAGCATCCCACCCAGATTCATTCCCCTAAACGATCTCTGAAGCCCTGTACTTCCCATGGCTAATTCACCCAGTGTGCACATCCCTGGCCCTGGACACTATGGTCAATTTAGCATGGCCAACCCACCTAACCTGCACATTCCTCGACTGTAGGAGGTAACTGGAGCACCTGGAGGTAACCCACACAAACATGGCGAGAATGTATAAACTCCACACAGTCGCCCGTGGCTGGAATTGAACCCAGGCCCCTGGTGCTATGAGGCAGCAGTGCTAATCACTGAGCCACCTGAATGGGACAAGATTACAATTAAAACTAAAACTGAAAGAACTGCAGATGCTGTAAATCAGGAAGATGAACCAAAGTTGAGGAAGGCTCACCAGACCCGAAAGGTTAACTTTGATTTTTTTCATCACAGATGCTGCCAGATCTGCTGAGCTTTTCCATCAACTTCTGTTTTTGTTACAATTAAAGGTGTTTGATATTGAGTGCATAGATCATGTACTGACAGCAAAAGGTCTTCTTGGAGATGATGACATAGTGAGAGCTGTGGCAGCAATGCAGTGACGAACAGCAGTAAAAGCAATGCAACAATTTATTGGATTCATCAAGTATTGGGCAAAATTCTTGCATAATTTGTCATGAGAGGATGAACTATTATGCCAAACCGCAACCAAGGACCTGCGGTGGTATTGGGGCATAAAACAAAAAGCAGCATTCATTAAAATCAAGCAACTACAGATAGCATTACAAGTACTGAAATGCTGTGGCACAATAGCAGTAAAATACGGACATCGATTTTCACTTCAGTTGTCTGATTTTAATACTTAAGACATTCATGGAATAAAATAGCTGTCAAAATTGAAAAACACTCAACTTAAAATGGTGACAACCATCAGATGATCTTAGAGTGAGCCTGTTCATGAAACCATCAACAAACTAGAAGCAATCTGTGCTGAAATTAACTGTGTTATCAAAACACATTGAAATTCAAACCTGTATCTACTGGTTGACTTACATCTTAACGACATATTAGTTGCATCTGTAAATTGCCCAGCTTGGAAAACAATGAGTTCAGACATGGGAATACATGAACGAGTTGTATTTCAAGCAGCTGCTTTGTCAAAGCACCAGAAGGAGAATGATGGATTTTTAAGAGTGGAACTGAAAGAATTTCTCTCTTCTTGTTTCCTCTCAGCATTTCAAAAGACAATATCAACAATAAGGCAAATGGGCAAAATTTCCACACACTTAGAATTCAAAGATATCTGTGATATTAGCTGCTTTTGAGTAGACAAGACATCAGTTAAACACTTGTGGTTTGTGTGTGTGTGCGTGTGCGTGTGTGCATATGCATGTGTGTGTGTATGTTCCATCTCTCCTCACCTGGTCATTTCATGTAGAAGTGAGATAGATGCTAGATAAATAATAAGATATTGAACATGCATTAAAGACTGTGGGACTGGAGCAACAGATATTGTAAACATGAGATAAAATTTGAAAATGAGATACACAAACAGTCAGCTATCTGTTCCTGAATTTGATTTAAATGTATCTGCACACTCCTGAAATATAGACATAACATTCTAGAAATATTCAGTAAGTTAAATAGCATCTGTGGAAAGAAAACAGAATTAACATTTCAGGTCTTTTTTAAAAAATTTCATTCAACCTGAGCAAAGTGGTAGGCTTTGACCATGTGAAAGCAGGAAGTGGGAAGAAGGGTAAATGGGAAGGGAATGCTAATGGGCAAAGTAAAGAAACAAAAGATGCATCATAAACGTTAACTAACAGCAACATGAATGCAGAGTGAATGGATGAAGAAAGAATTGAGACAAAATGAGCACATGAAACAGAATGTGTTTAGAGGTTACCATCTAAAAACGTTGGACGTAACACTGAGTTCTTCATACTCTCAAATATGAAGATGAGATACTGTTCCTCAAGCTAGTACTCAACTTCACCAGAACACTGCAGCAGACCAAGAACAGAAAGGTCAGAGTTGGAGCAAGGTGGGCAGATAAACTGGTGCACAGCAAGAGCTTCAGAGTCTTCAAGTATACATAATTATCATCAGCGATCATATTTCAACTGTTTCTTTTTGGATAGGTTTGTCGGTGCACGCCTACTGAAGATGGTTTGGATGTTCAGGCAGCTAGCCAGTGGTTGGACTTGGCACAACAAGCCGTTGCCGGTGCATGTGGATTACCTGTCAAGGAGTAAACAGATTTTGCCTTCTTATCACATTGTGACTAACTTGCGACAATTACTTTACAGCTTGTATTAACATTGAAATTGTAGAAGGCAAGCTATAACAGAAACACTGGGTAGAATATGGCATAATATGCTCGATTTTCCACAGCATAATTGACATTAAAATCATAAAAACACTTCTGAACAGAAAATAAGGGAGCGTGACAGTAAAGGGACAGGTACAGTTACCAGGATACTCAAACCTTAATTTGCAAACAACATGAAATAGCTAGTGATCTTTGTAGGCAAAGATTGGGAGGCACGGTGGCTCAGTGGCTAGTGCGGCTGCCCCCACAGCACCAGGGACCCAGGTTTGATTCCAGCTTTGAGTCTGCTTGGAGTTTGCACATTCTCCCCATGTTTGCATGGGTTTCCTCCGGGTGCTCTCCCACAGCCCAAAGATGTGCAGGGTATGTGGATTGGCCATGCTAAATTACACATAGTCCCCAGAGATGCTGTGGTTAGGTGGTTAGGCATGGGGTAGGGGAATGGATCTGGGTAGGATGCTCTTCAGAGGGGTGGTGTGGACTTGTTGGGCCGAATGGCTTGTTTCCACACTGTAGGGATTCATTGAGCAATTCCATCATCATTTAAATTTTAAAAATAGGCACTATAAGTATATTAACCTATAAATAAATGTAACGCTAGTATCTCTTCAGCTATGATTGCTGGATAATACAGGTCACAGACTTTGGTAAGACAGGAAATCTTTAGCAATCAAGAGGATATTATGCCTTAATTTCTTTAGTTGATCTCTGAAATCAAGAACAAGTCTAGTATTTGGTCAAGTAGGATCATAAGAGTATCTAACTGTGTATTTTCTGTATTTTTGTTGGACAATTATTTCAGATTTATGGCATTTGCGGCTTTAGTCTCTTGCATGCAATACTTATTTTCTTTTACTTCAGTATGATCAAAAATAATTATTGGGTTTAATAATTTAGAAATGTTACTCTTTATACAGTGTTAACATCACAGCGAAGCGTTTGGGTGGAGCTTATGGAGCTAAAGTTACACGAGCAAACTTAGTGGCTTGTGGTTCAGCATTGGCAGCACATTTACTGAAAAGGTAGGAACCAAATGAATACTGGACAATATATACATTCAGCTCTTTATATTGTAGTTAATAGAAACTTGATAGAATTGGATAGAACATGTAGCACCCTCTTTATACCTCCTTTACATTTGATGTGAATGTTTGATACTAAAAGCTGGATCATTCTTCTGGACCAGACAAAAGTCAGTGGAAAATTTACAGGATGTTCAAAATTCAATTTGGATTTTCATGCAAAAGGACAAATGGTGTCTATTGGTGTGTAGATTGGCTACAGATTTACGATATTTGTCAAAAAACCCAGAAAGGAAATTTTTTGTTAATTGCATCAACTACTGTGTTTTGGTATGTGTCGCTTGAAAGAGTAATGGAGGAAGATTCAATAGTAACTTTGAAAAGATGATTACTTGGTAAATAAGAAAAGAATCTGGCTCGGTGGAGTTGGAGTCAGATTAATTGGATAATAGCTTGGTCTTGGTGATCCGAGGGAGATCAAGTTAATATAGTTTCCCCGGCAGCATTTTCACAGAATGAATCTTTGACCTCTTAACAACTTCCTCCCATTGCCAAAAGGTCACAAAATAGAAGAAAAAGTAAACCTTTAAGCCTGCTCTGTCAACCAATTAAGTCATGGCAGCCTGTTTTTTTGAAATTCACATTCCCAACTACCCTGGTGACCCTTGATTCCTTTGCCTAATAAGAATGTATCTACCTTTGTCTTAAAATAACTCAATGATTCCTCTTCTATTGCCTTCTGAAGCAAAGTTCCAAAGTTGTACAACCCTCTGAGAGAAAAAAAAAATCACCCTTTTCTTGTTGTAAAAGGGTGGCTCCTCATTTAAAATTCTGCCCACTAGTTTTTTTTTTAAGCTCAGCTTTTACGGACTGCTTCTAATTTCTCCCTTCATAGTTTAACATATATTTCTTTGTTTATTTCCATGTGTGAAATACTTTGTAATGACTATTATGTCAAAATTTCTACATAAAAATTGTGATTATTTTATTGCTTCTATGAGATTGTAGATTAATTTGATTAATAAATAGATTAGTTTTCTCTTTCCTCACCCAATGTTGGCTCACTGAAGTATTGTGGGATATATGTACTTTGCATTATCTAAATACAACCCACAAGAAGTAATTAATTTGCTTGGTGTTTGGCTTTAATTGAAGAAAATAAATTGGTTATTATTTGAATTAATGTTGGGAAAGAAATCTGATTGAAGTGACCATTTAGGAATTATCTGTTTAGAAATGGATGTGAGGGTTGCAATGGTAATGTAACATAGAGATCAATGGGAACATGTGAGTAGAATCAATAAGTACAGTGATCATCTAATATTCAAAGGAAAGTGGTGACTCCTGAGCTTCTGGGATCAGTGACTCATCACCAATGCAAAACAGTTTGCATTGTGTAATTGGATAAAAAGACTAAATGTTCTTCACCAGCTTGGGGATTGAGAAAACATTGTTATGGAGCTTTCCCCTTGAAGACCGTAAGTTTGGAGTGGGGTTTGAATTTTTAGACTTCAATGACGAGTTATTCATATGTATCACATTGTTTTTACAGACCTGTTCAGTGCATGATGGATCTGGCCACTAACATGAAAGCAGTTGGCAAACGCCATGGCTATATTTTCAAATACAAGGTTAGAAAATATTTGAATTTCTTAGTGAACCTGTCTTTATGTCAATTATGTTGCCCAATTTTACAATTTACATTTTGTGCTCCAGTCCTTAAATGCTGCCACTTAGTCTTTGAATAATATGCCTGACAGAAAACGGTTGAAAATTTAACCTTGCTACATTATCTCGTTAAAGATGATCAAGATCTATCCTCATCCTTTTTGAATTTTATTTATCCTTAAGACGTGCCATTTTATTTTACTACATTACTCGGCTATTTACATTAGTGGTTTAGTTACCTGCTCCTTCAATGGAATCCTCTCTAACAGTGAGACAAAACTGAAGATAATACTCCAGATGCTTCATCAAGGTTAATTGTTACATCTGCATTATTTCCTTTAACTTATAAGTCTTAGAAATTTTATGCCAAAGTTTCATTTACTTTCTATCACTGCCTATAAACATTAAACAAGTGCTGCAATGGCCTATACATAAAACTTCCCACATTTCCTGACATTGCTTTATAAAATGATCCTTCAATTATGGATCATTTATTGGATGATAGAACATAGAACATAGAACATAGAACAGTACAGCACAGAACAGGCCCTTCAGCCCACAATGTTGTGCCGACCATTGATCCTCATGGATGCACCCTCAAATTTCTGTGACCATATGCATGTCCAGCAGTCTCTTAAATGACCCCAATGACCTTGCTTCCACAACTGCTGCTGGCAACGCATTCCATGCTCTCACAACTCTCTGCGTAAAGAACCTGCCTCTGACATCCCCTCTATACTTTCCACCAACCAGCTTAAAACTATGACCCCTCGTGCTAGCCATTTCTGCCCTGGGAAATAGTCTCTGGCTATCGACTCTATCTATGCCTCTCATTATCTTGTATACCTCAATTAGGTCACCTCTCCTCCTCCTTTTCTCCAATGAAAAGAGACCGAGCTCAGTCAACCTCTCTTCATAAGATAAGCCCTCCAGTCCAGGCAGCATCCTGGTAAACCTCCTCTGAACCCTCTCCAAAGCATCCACATCTTTCCTATAATGGGGCGCCCAGAACTGGACGCAGTATTCCAAGTGCGGTCTAACCAAAGTTTTATAGAGCTGCAACAAGATCTCACGACTCTTAAACTCAATCCCCCTGTTAATGAAAGCCAAAACACCATATGCTTTCTTAACAACCCTGTCCACTTGGGTGGCCATTTTAAGGGATCTATGTATCTGCACACCAAGATCCCTCTGTTCCTCCACGCTGCCAAGAATCCTATCCTTAATCCTGTACTCATGATGTACTTATGTGGTCTGGAACTACACTTTCCTATGAAGTAGACACAGTCCGGTCATGGAGCAACGCATCTATCATAACAACCGTTGCTTTAAAAAGATAATATTTTTGATTTGTTCCAGGTGGGATTTAATGATGATGGTACACTAAACGGTGTTATCATTACTTACTACTGTGATAATGGAAGCAGCCCGAACGATGATGAAGTTTCAACGTACTTTGGATTTTCTGATAATGGTAAAGTATCTCATTTATAAATGAAGGGCTCACATGTAGTCAATGTCTGAGCCTCGAGGGATAATTGTTGATTCCTTGAGTACCTTGAACTGTAAACAAAGAGAATTTTTGGAGTTACCAAGATCAATTACTAGACCCTCCATTTAATTCACTAACAAGGTTGATAATAATAAGATTTTGATGAGCAATAATTTAATAAAGCTGACTGGTTTTGCAGAGCAAAATTTGCCTTTTAATGTTGAGCGCTAAGATAATTAGCAGATTTGCCAGTAGGAAATAAATGTGTATTCTATCTTAAGCTCTTCATTCATGATCATTCTGGGTTGTACACTATAGAGAATGTATCATTTTTCAGTAAAATGTATTATGATGAGCAGCTACTAACTGCATTTAATGGCGTACTCAGAATTGTCTGTACGCAGGCAGTCACCATCATAAACTCTGGCAGCTTCCAGGAATATGAGACTGAATCTTATGGGTTTTTTGGCTAAGTGTGAGATGTGTTGTGTTTTTTGGAGCATTTTTCGACATGAGATTTCTCACTATATCTTACTTAACTCAGTTCATAAATGACCTATTCCATTCCTATGGTATCCTTCACATCCAATTCTATCCCAATCTAACAATGCGCCATTCCCGGAAAAAAACCCATCATTCGGCAGATTTTGGCACAGAGACACATGGCTGACACTCCCTGACACAGACAGCAGAGTTCTCTCATTCTAGTCACTGTTTCAGCACCGTGTCAAACAGTTCCCTCTCTAGGTCACCACTGCTCTATCTCCAACTGGACACCCACATCTTGTCATCATTCAGTCAGGCATCACCACATACAGGCGAGCAATTGGACAATTCCTAACTGGAGCTTTTAATTACAGACAGTGAAAACAGTCACAAATTAAACGAGTCAAGGCTGCTGGCCACCACAACAATATAAACCAAATGCTAGCATCATGACCAATGGAAATGTAATGTTCTGTGATGGTTGGCTGACCCCAGCTCAAGAAGATGATTCATACCCACAGAGCGCAGGGCACTTCAGAATGGGCTAGTAAATATTGGGCTAGCCATTGACACCTACATGCTATGAATAAAACAAAATGGTGGCTGAGATGGATATGTCCCATGGAGAGTTAAGTAATCTGATTGGTTTCAAATGCCCACCTGTGCATACAGGAGGGCTAAAATTGCATCCATTGAATTTGGCAGTGTCATCTAAATCAACTGGCATTCAACAGTACAGACGTAGATCTATTTAAATGAACTCCCCTCTACTTTTGAGGTTAAAATGTAAGTCACACGTGAAAACCCCTCAATGACTCCAGTCAGTTTAAATTCTTGTTATATGCTAAAGTCGAAACATCCAGTTTTTTATTGCATTTAAAGCATTGATTAAATTTAAACACACTAAAGAAACGTTATACCATCAGATTTCTGAAATAGCTCAAGATGTAGTCTTGAGATGTACTCTTATCTTTCTCCTATCATATCCAAGGTGTGAACCCTTTTTTTTGCAGCTTACAAGTGTAAGAACTGGCACCTGATCCCTATTGCACTTAAGACAAACCGTGCAGCTCACACATGGTGCAGATCTCCAGGTAACAGAACACTGTTGCATTTAGGTTATGTATGTTTTAAGTAGGTTTAAAACCTAAAAGCTATGTCTTAAATAAAGCAGTTCACTGCGTTTACAGTATCGGTTACATCAATATGTAGAAGTGCGAGTGAGGCCAGGCATTTTGCCATTGAGAGAAAAGGAATAATGTTTGTGTAATAGTTTTTTGATCTGTGGTGTTTGATTTAAGATTGTTCAGCACAGGAATATTTGAGCTGGAGACTACAAAACTTGAATTGGGAATGACAATGTATTTGTTTTAACCTAACCTGTAATATCTAACCAGATTCATGCAATAAGCAAACCTCAGGGAAAGATTTATTCATGTCCAGTTCATGTCACTCAAGGCAAATTCTCAGATAGTTACATTCTCAGACTATATTCATTGCCTGATTTGTTAAAGGCAATGCTCATTTCAGAAGTGATTATTTTGTTTTTATTGAGGCTACATGCGATCTTTAAAATGAAAGCTTAAGACCAAAGTCTTGCTTCTTCAGTTGCTGAACAAGTACTCACTGAAGATAATTTCTACATCCAGTTTTATTTATAGTATTGCTTTGTCATTCAAACTGGCATCAAGCTTAAACTGGGAAGCAACCATAAGTTACTAGAGAAAGAGGTTTTCAGCAGTTCCCTCTAATTTCTAGTGCTACTTTAGGGTAAATGCTAAAGCAGTCATTGATGACTAAATTTGTGTAAGTATGGACTAAATTAGGAAGTGGAATTGAACTGCGAGAAGTGGAATAGATAAAGGGGAACTAGCAGATACAATGCATTTGGATTTTCAGAAGGCATTTGATAAGGTACCACTCATTAGACTACTTAATATGATATTATTCCATGGTGTAGGGGGTCCTGTATTAGTACGAGTAGAGGATTGGCTAATTAATAGAAGACAGAGTTGGGATGGGGAAACATTTTCAGAATGACAACCTATAATTGGCGGAGTTCAAAAGGGATCAACCCTGGGGCCACAGTTATTTACGATATATATTAATGACTTGGATGTGGAAAGTGTACATACTGTCATCAAGTTGTGAATGGCATAAAACTAGATAGGAAAGCAAGTGGTGAAGATGATTGAAGGACTCTGCAAAGGGATAGAGACATGTTAAGGGAGTGGACAGAAACTTGAAAATGGAAATAAAATGTGGGAAACTGAAAGGTTTTGGACTTTGGCAAGAAGACCAGAGGAGCTGAGTATTATTTAAATGGAGAAAGACTGCAGAAATACAGAATAAGGGGATTTGGGGAATTCATGTCCAGGAATCACAAAAAGTTGGCATTTATCTACATTGGTCAATAGAGAAGGAAATGAAGGATAAAAACAGGGAAGCCCTTCTAAAACAATACAAGGTCTGGAACCAGACCACAGCTAGAATACTGTGAATAATTTTGGCTCCTTATCTATTGGATTCATTAGCATTGGTCAAGCAGAGAATGTTCATTAGGCTCACTGGAAGGATTTTATCATGAGAGATGTTGAGTAGGTTGGGCCATTAGAGTTTAGAAGAATGAGTGTGAGCTTATTGAAACATATAAGATTCTTCAGGGGCTTGAGGGCATAGACACAGAGAGATTATTTCCTCTTCCTGCAGAGCAAAGGATCAGAGGGCATAATCTCAGAATAACAGCTCACTTCTCAAACAGTGATGTAGAGGAATGTCTTCTCTCAGAGTACAGAATCTGTGGACTTTATTACCGCAAAGGGCTTTAGGGAATTGTTTGTAAATGATATTCAAAAGTGAAATAGTGAGATTTTTAGTCATGAAGGGAATTAAGGTAAAAGGAAAAGGCAGGTAAGTGAAAGTGAGGATTATCAGATCAGCCATAATCTCATTGAATGGGAGAGTAGACTTGATGGGCATAGTGGCCTACATCGTCCCCTGTGGTCATATGGTCTTATAGGAGATAGACAGTAGATAGATTTCTGAAATATTGGGGAGTTCAGGGCTATGATGAGCTGAGCTGGCACAAAGGAGGATTTAAGATCTGGGGCAGGTTGGCCATGCTCTTGTGCAAGACGGGGCAGATTTGAGGAGCTGAATGGCCTACTCATATTCCTATTTATCGTGTTGTTATCTTATTATGTAACTTCTTGTTAAAGAGATGAAAATGAAATTAATATTTTAATCATTTGTCAGCATCAGTAAATAGATCAATAAATTGATAATCTGATTTTGGGAATGTGGATCATGGGGACCTTTGACTAGCACACAGAAGGAACTGTTTGCTCTTTGAATGTTGTCTCTTGAGCAGAAAGTTTCATCTCAAAGGCTGCACCCAGTACAATGAAGCACTGTACAAAGCAACATTGAAATAGAAGCCCAGATTACGTGCTTTTACATGACGTTAATATATCAGAGGCTAGAGTTCCACCACTAAGTCAAGTTGACATACAAATATAAACTTTCTGCTTTTCCAGGTTCAAAACCCAACATATTTGTCATCGAGACAATACTTGAACATGTGGCCAAATTTCTGTCATTGGATCCAATCAATGTAAAGCAGAAGAACTTGTATGCTCAAGGAGACATCACACCACTGGGCTTTGACCTGCCCTACTGCAGTATCCGGGATCTCTACTCAAGTGAGTCTGATGCTAGATTGGACAGATTCTGATTTCATGATGACCTATTATTGTCTTTGGTAATTAGAGCAGTGGGTATGAAATCCTGTGTAGCTTTGCACCTATTTTTCTGATCAGTGCATTGAGTGCAGTCAATCTAAAGATTGCTGATATAGTTGATTAGGCTAGCCATAATATGAGGATGGATTTTAAGATTACTCAGAGCCCTTTAGCAAATATTTTCATCGATTTAGCAATCATATTCCAAGTTGATACATAAACTTCTGTCTTTCAGCCCCTCAAGCATCCAACATTGACAATAAAAATGTTGTTTTCAGTATTTGATTTTTAATTTGTCTTAAATGGCTCCTCGTTGTAACTAGGTACTAAACCACAGGAAGATAATAAAATGTTAGGCTGGATGAACACAGCAGGTCAAGCAGCATCTCAGGAGCACCTGAGATGCTGCTTGGCCTGCTGTGTTCATCCAGCTTCACATTTTATTATCTTGGATTCTCCAGCATCTGCAGTTCCCATTATCTCTGAAACACAGGAAGAAATGGTTTTATAATGTAGGCTCAAGCTGCCTGCTGGTATGTGTTCATACAAGCATCACATTTATTCTGTGGCCGAACACATTTTTAGGTGCTTGAATGTTACAACTTTCCACTGTCCGTTCTGAAGTTTACGCTTCTCGTGATGAAGGAGAAAGATCTATCCAGGTCACTGAGGAAGAACACTGATCTGTGGTCTTAATAAGCCAGCTGAGCTGGTCAACATATCAGTGGCCAGAACTGACATCATCATCATCTACCTCCAAAGCTGTCAATGATTGTACTGGAAACCCTGGCTAAAAATATCTCTAGAAACAAAAACAAAAATTGCTGGAGAAACTCAGCAGGTCTTGCAGCATCTATGGAAAGAAAGTAGAATGAACATTTTGGGTTCAGCGATCCTTCTGTCCTGTTCTGAAGAAGAGTTATGAGACCTGATATGTTAAGTCTGCTTTCTCTCCACAGATATCTGGCAGACGTGCTGATTTTCCCTAGCAATTTATGTTTTTGTTTCAGATTTCCAGAGGCGACAGTCCTTTGTTTAATGTTAGTCAAAAAATTGTTAACTATCCTTCACAACCCCTGGAAGAAACAGCATTATCTTCATTCCTTCACAATCCCTTCATTCAGAACATTCACTTTTGCTAGCCTTATAACCTGAATATAACGATACCAAATCTGAGAGCAGGTTGTCTGCCCAAGTTCTGAACTGAAGACTTGCAGAACCAAATGAAACTAATTGTTAGATCAATCAATGAATCAAATAAATCAAATAAATCTGAGGAAGGGTCACTGGACCCGAAACGTTAACTCTTTTTTTCTCCTCCACAGATGCTACCAGACCTGCTGAGCTTTTCCAGTGACTTTGTTAATGTTCTTGATTTACAGCATCCACAGTTCTTTTGGTTCTTAATGAATCAAATAGATTCTTGCAGCAGTTGGCAATGGTTACATGGTTGCCATTAGGTCAGCTTTTTTATTCTGGTTTTGTATTGAATTCAAATTCCACCATACACCTTGATTGGATTCAAACCCATGTTCCCAGAACAGTAACCTCAGATTCTGGGCTATTACTATATTGACATTACCACTATGCTACCATCTCCCCATGAAACTGGGCATCCCTTTATATGCTCTTTCTGTCACAGAAAGTCATCAGTAGCAGTAAAATTAGTGCAGCAGTCAAGCTGCCACTTTAATAGACTCCGGCAAAAGGAAATATTTTATAAACAGGAAAGTTTGGTTTGTGTGAAGTTGATTTTACAAATTAGTGTACTCAACATGGAACTTGTATGCTCAGAAGTCACATGAAACCAGGTTGTAGTCCTGGTTTATGAACAAGTTTATTTGAAACACAAGCTTTCAGAGCAGTGATAGTAGGAACTGTCTACTCCACATTAATAATGTGGAGATGCTGATGTTGGACTGGGGTGGACAAGGTGAGAAGTCTCACGACACCAGGTTATAGTCCAACAGGTCTAACAGCACTGTCCAGACCAGAAACATCAGCTTTCCTGCTCCTCTAATGCTGCCTGGCCTGCTGTGTTCATCCATCTCTACACCTTGTTATCTCAGATTCTCCAGCATCAGCAGTTCCTACTATCGCTGCTCTGAAAGCTTGTGTTTCGAATAAACCTGTTGGACTACAACCTGGTTTCATGTGACTTCTGACCAAGACACTAATGACAATGCAATGATCAGTTAGCACACTTCTGACTCATCTAATTTTTATTTGATTTCGATCATGGCTACTGATAAATACACAAACCATGTGAAAAATAGATCTTCTTGCTCTGAAAGAATATTGTACTTCCATGCCTATCTATGCAAAAACATTTGAACAAAATGAAAGCGAAACTGTCTTTTTTTCTCTTGCACTCGTTCAATGAATTGGAGTATTAAGCATTTTTATCGTCAATCTGAACAGCTCAGTTAAAAAAAGTGGATGTGACTGGCCGACTTCAAGCAATTAAGAAATTCAATGCAGACAACAGGTGGAAGAAGAAAGGACTGGCAGTGGTTCCCCTCAAATACTGCTTGGACTGGACTGAAGGCTTTTACCTGTGTGAGTGCTGTTTAGAAACACTGGTTCTATGGCTGGTTTAGATTGCATCAGTGAAATCATCAGAGGTTGCATACCTATTGTAGAAGAAAAGAAACTCAATTGTCCTCTTAAAATATGATTCCAATTTCACTGAATTAACTTCTATGCATCTAACTATGTTAAGACTGTTTATGCTGGCACTTCTTTTACAGGATATTGGGTTTGGGGAGGATGCTTTAATCAATAAAATCCAATAATAAAATCGGTTCCGAGGAACGATCAACGGACCCAAAATGTTAACTCTGACTTTTCTTCGCAAATGCTGCCAGACTTGCTGAGTTTTTACAACTTTTGTTCTTGTTCCTGCTTTGATCAATACATTTGCAGACCGCTTTGCAGAATACCTCCAGTCCCAATGCAAGTATGACCCTGACCTTCCTGTAGCTGGTCATTTTAACACAGTATCCTGCTCACATGCCCGCTTATCTGTCCTCAGCCAGCTGTAATGCTCCAGCGACTACAGCGCAAACTGGTAGAACAATGCCTCATCTTCAGCTGGGCACTTTACAACATTCGGACTTAATATTGAATTCAACACCTTCAGGCTCCTTACATAGAAGCATAGAAGATAGGAGCAGTTGGAGATCTTTCAGCCCTTTGAGCCTGGTTTGCCATTCTTCCTTCTCTTTTAGCTTTGCTTGTTGCATTCTCTGTCACCATGTCCTCTCTCTCCTTCCTCCATTCCAGTGGGACCATCTGTTCTTTCCTCCCTGGTAGTTAAATTGTTCTGGCAATCTCACATTCCGATCACTTAATCTGAATCAACATCCTTTCTCTCCCAGCACTCCATCCTCCTACTATTACATAAATGCTGACCCTTCCACACTTTACATCAGCTCTGATGAAGAGCCATCTAGACTCGAAACGTTAGCTTGTTCTTCTTCATGGATGCTGTCTGACCAGCTATGAGGTCCAGCATTTTTTGGTTTCAGTTCAGATTCCAGCATCTGTAGTAACTTGCTCCTAGGTTTATTTATCATGTCTTGTGTGACACAAGAAAAAGTATTTGATTTTAGTTCAGCTTGGCTACAGATTCTTCCTTTGTCAGGGTACATAACATTAACAATAACTCTTATAGAGTTCCTGCCATGGAGAAGGAGACCATTCAGCCCATCATATCTGTGCTGCCTCTTCAAATGAGTGATTTACTTTGTGCCATTCTCCTGCCTTCTCCCTGTAACCCTTCACATTCTTCTTTTTTAGCTAAATCTATTTCCTCTTGAATGTGTCATTTGTCTCTGTCTCCCCTACACTCACTGATAGTTCATTCCAGACCTTAACTACTCACTGCTCGTAAATGTTTTCCCTGTATCATGAATGCTTCTTTTAATAATTACTTTAAATCAGTGCCCCTTGTTCTCGACAAAATCACAGTTAAACGATACTGGAACTATTAGCTGAAATTGACTCAAGAGTTAGACTCATTTCAGTTGTACCCTCCATGCATATTGGCCTAATTCAGATTGGATAGTACAGTGCAAAGCTATCCATTGCTCGGGATAAACGAGCTCTAACTTGATAGGTCTGACGATATTTGAAAAGCATGAACCAGTGCATTAATTATTCTCCTTGTGGAGCACGTTGAGTATGAACTCCCTTGGTGGTAGGCACTGTCTTCCCTGTTGGAGCTCATCACCTGAACCTTTCACAAAACAAACATAGCAAGGCTCTTGTAATGCAGTGGTGGTGTTCCTATCCCTAAACTGAGAGGCCTGCCTTCAAGTCCCACCTGCTTCAGGGGTGTATAACATCTCTGATTAGAAAATATAAAACAGACCCAGAGATGAGTCTGCAGAAGTGTATATCCCTGGCTGAGACAAGTCTGTGTACACCACTATTTTATTGCCCAACAATAAACAATGTTCTTTACCATTTGGGCTTCCTAAGTTGTTATTGCATTCGTGTCACTTAGGGAATCACTTAATCCAAATAAATCCTTTGGATTTATGGGGCTGGATTTTCACCATTGTGACAGTAATTGAGAGCCAGGAAATGTAGCAACTTCATGAACCTGAATCTGATTCTGAGGAACCCATCCACTTCATTTTCAACCTTGGATGCCCAAGTCTGGCTGAATCTGAAGCAGGTATGAGGTCCGAATGGAAATGGATAGGGAAAGAAAATGGACAGGCCACATCAGAACCCTGCAATGGATTCAGCAAGGTCAGAGTCCTGTGTGCAGGTTTGCTATACACAGCCTAACACACACCACTGGGATTTACTGGCCTTTAGGAATGGGGCTCAGAATCGATCCCTATCTGCCATTTTTAAGAATGATCCACCCCCATCCTGGGCCGCGGCATCTTGATGAAGCAAGTTATTTATTTCCATGGCACTTATATGAATAATTTATTTGCCACTCAACTATCATGTTGTTTTTTATGACCCTTTCATTCATTCATTGGCAGGGATGTGGGCATCTCTGGCAAGGCCAGAATTTATTGCCCAATCTCAATTTGGCCTGGAGAAGGGCAAGATTTCTTGAACTACTGCTGTCCTTATGATAAAATAATCCCAAAGTCCTGAGGGGAAGGGAGTGTCAGGATTTTGACCTGCCAATAATGAAGGAACACCAATTTATCATATTTTGGTAAAATGTTAATTTCATTTGGTTTCTCCTCAAGGCTTATTGGGTTTTCTCATACTGTCATCCCAAACCTGGCACATTAACTATCCACCATTCTCTCATGGCTCCACTTTTGCCATATGCTAGCACGATTCCTCCCATTCTGTAGCTGAAAGCACTCACCACTGCCAGGATATCCCTGGATCCTTGCCGCTGGTGCCAACTTTAAAAGGCTACTCATGATCTACCACTCTCACAACTGATTCACAGAATCACAAAATGATTACTGCTCAGAGGAGGCCATTGAGCTAATCAGGCCTGCACAGGCTATTAAATGAGCACTATAACCTAGTGCATTATTCCCTCCTTTATTCCCATACTCTTTCACATTAAAGTTAACCAAATAGTCATCCAATGCCATCTTGAATGCCTCAATTAAATCTACTTCTATCACACTTTCAAGCAATGCACTCCATGCCCAAATAACTTGCAGAATAAACCATTTTTCTTCAATACATCTAATCTAGTTACCCTCTTCTTTTGCGAATGGGAAGTTTCTCCCTTTTCACTCTATGCAGCACATTCATGATTTTGAAAACTACGATTAGAGCTCCTCTTAGCCTTCTTCCCTCAAGAGAACAGTCTCACCTTCTTCAATCTATTCTGATAACTGAAATTCCTCATCACTGGACTCAGTGTTGTAAACCACTTCTGCATTATCTTCAATCTGTTCACATCCTTTCTGTAATGTGGCGCCCAGACTGGAAGCAGTTCTCCAGCTGAGACCTAACAAGTGTCTGATACAAGTTCAACATCAACTCTTAGCTCTTGTACTCTATGTCCCTTGATTAAAGATGAAAATACTGTCTGCTTTATAAACTTCTCTTTCAATCTGTCCTATCACTTTCAATCATCTGTGCATGTATGAACCCATATACACATCCTCCAGCCCCTTAGAATTGTATCCCATATTTTGTATTGTCTTTCAATGTTCTTCTACCAAAATGCCTCACTTTACCCTGCTCTGCACTAAAACTCATCCGAGACCTCTCTGCCTACTCAACAAACTTTTCTGTGACCTTCTGGAGGAAACTGTCCACTCTACAGTTTATAATTCTTCCAAGTGTTGTGCCATCCACAATTTTTAATATTTCCCACTGCACACTAAGATCTAGATTATGATCATATAGCAGAAAAAGCAAGTGTCCCAATATCAACCCCAGAGAACTGTATTACGAACCTTCCTCCGGCCCAAAAAATATTCATTGACCATTATTCTGTTTCCCATCACTCAGACAGTTTTGAATACACATTGCCACTGACCCTTTTATTACCATGACTTATTTTATACTCAAACATCCCTCACAAGTCTGTTGTGTGGCACTGTATCAAACACCTTCCCTAAGTCTATACACGCCATATAAACTGGGTTATCATTAGCAAGTCTTTCAGTTACCTCTTCAAAAATCTCCAGAAAGTTAGTTAAACATGATCTCCCCTTTAGAAATCCATGCTGACTCTTCCTAATCAACCTACCTTTTTCCTGTAACTACTAATTCCACCCAGAATAATTGTCTCTAGAAGCTTCCCAGATAACTCCAGTTTTGCTTGGGCTCCTCAGTGCCATACTTGTTAAAATAGTGCCTTCAATGATCACTACATTAGCAATCTTTACTAACACTCTGGGGACACTGATATGACAGCTAGACTCAGTAATGGGACCCAAAAACAATCAACAGTTGGTTGTAAAGCCCATCTATTTCATTTATGCTCTGGAGAGAAGGAAATCTGCCACCCAAGCCTTGTCTGACTGACATTTGATTTCAGATCCACAGACAACTTAATTTACCCTGTAATGGTCTGGCAATGCACTCAGTTTAGGGCATTTAGAATTGGAAACTAAATGCTGGCTCGTGGTGCCCATATTTCTGAAAGAATAATTATCTGAATTGTAAGAGTTATGTAATGTACTGCACCAACTTATGAAGTTCCTTTGTTAGCACAGTCTAAAAGTGTTCTTAAAGGAACATGGGCAGCAGACGCAATGAAGCACCAGCACCTGCAAATTCCCTTCCAAGCTACATACCATCCTGACTTTGAAATGTATTGCCAGTATTTAATTGTTGCTGTATCAACATCCTGGAACTCCCTTTGTATCTGTAGAAGTATTTGCACCACACAGACTGCAGCGGTTTGAGAAGGTAGCTCCCTTCTCAAACATGTGAGGCTGGACAACAAATGCAGACTTTGCAGTGAGGTCCACATCCATGAAAGAATAATCAAACAAAAATGGCAGGTTGTTGACAGTTTCACATATCTATCCTCCACAAACAGCAGCAGTCTTTCATGATATTGAAATAAACACACGCTTTGCAAAACCTGGAGCTATTACTCTGCACTGAATAAGAGAATGTGGGCCAACAGAGAACTGACTGAGAATACCCAATTGCAAGTCTAACAAGCTTGAATCCTTGGTACATTTCTCTGGAAATTAGACAACATGTGCTCAGCAGAAGAAAATGCTAACCAATTGTCACCTTTGGTGTTGCAGTTAATTCTCAAAATCATTTAGAAGTATAGGGCCAACAATTCAAAGGTCATTAAGTGTGCTAATTCCATTAACATACGCTTATTGCTAAAACACCATCATCTGCACAGACTCATCCATGTCATTAGACAGACTATAGCCACATGCCCAAAGACCTTCTGTACAGTGAACTGACCAGTGGGTTACAGCTAACCTGGATGTTCATATCTCTGCTACAAGTATATCTGCAAAAATGAGGAATGAGGATGCCTAACATTAATATTGATAATTAGGATATAGTTGTCAATAGCCATGTCTTGTGGGGGTTGACTGTTTGGAGTGACATTGGAAGAAGCCAGCAGAAACGGAAAACTCACTTGACTAGGAAGAGGGCCAGAGAAAACAAAGGACAACAAATCTAGTGTCTTCTCAGCCCACTGTTTCCTTCTGCAGAGAATACCTTGCCAGCTTGGGACTCATGAGCCATCAAGGCAATGCTACATAGAGTTAATCATCAAGGCCCAAACCATTGTCTCATGAGATAGATGTTAGTTAAGACCAAGACTTTAGAAAATATCAATAAAGAATTGGCTTATATATGGTCATCCTGAAAACTTTTCTCAAATATAAAGCATTTTACCAATATAAGGAATATCCCAACAACCATATGGCTCTCTGTTTTGACACTTGAACAGTCAAATAAAATTAGATTTAATGTAAGTTTGCTTCTACTTACACTTTATCAGATTCCACCTTATGTTCACCTTTTCCCTGTATATTTGATGTGTTTAATCTTAATTGATCTACAGCACATATTGTGCTTTCTAACTGTAATTTACTGTAATTTCAGGCACTGTTTCAATATTTGCCAGTGATGGTTCGGTCATAGTAACTCATGGTGGAGTTGAAATTGGTCAAGGCATTAATACTAAGGTAGTTGCCAAAGTGTATGGAGAGATTCCTTCTTGCACATAATCTGTTTATGTTCTTTAAAATTACCTAAGGTTTTAGAGTAGAATCGTATCTCGGGTTATGGATGTTGTAGTCGGTTGGCTCGCCGAGCTGGTTCACTGTTCCGCAGACGTTTCGTTACCCTGCTGGGTAACACTGAGGTAATCCAGCTCAACAGACTCCAGAGTTTACATAACAGGTGGGAAAACACAACGGCACTTCATCAGAGGCTGCACTAATGATGTTACCGAGCAGGTAATGAAATGTTTGTGAAACAATGAACCAGCTAGGCGAGCTAACCAACTACAACATCTTTAAAATTATTTTTGCTTCCTACATTTTAATTGCTTAATCCAATCGCCTTCCCATTGTTCTGTCCTTTTATTTTACTCCCACTACAATCTCTATAGTTTGAGGTTTTACTGTAGTAGGCAGAAGACAGATGTGGGTAAATGACAAATGAACCAGGTAGCATGCCTACCTGTATTCAGCCCAGTTCCTCAGCTATTTGCAGCTTCTTAATTCAGGTCAGTGTCAGCATCCTCCTCCTGTACTGTCCTCATCCTCCTCACGATTCTTACCGCTTTTCTGTCCTTCTACTTCCCCTAGCCCACCAACTTATTCAGTATCCATGTTACAATCAGAACTCACAAGCCTCATTATATCATTTGGAAGCGGTTCCAAAGGTCAAAGATTTTCAAAAATTACTATTTACTTGAATAGAGACCTGAAGAAAGGTTATTCTCTTCAGAAGCTCATAAAACTGTCAAACTAAACAATCACTTGATCAAGCACATAAGAAATAAAACACAGGTCCCCAAGTCCATCAAGAAAAGCAACATTTTTTCCCCAAGGGCAAATGTGACAGAAAGCTCTCCACTTCAAATCTCTTTACTCCTTTGCAAGCCACCTAAGCCATTGCTAACACACTATCCATAGTCAAAGAAACAAACATTTTTTTCTGCTAAAGCAAACAGGTATTTGAATTCAGGCAAGAATTAGTGTATTTGTAAAATCTTTAAAACCTAAGCAGATGAATGTGCTGAACTTCAAAGAATAAATGAAAATTCTGAATCAGCCAAAAAAGTGGATGAGCTGGAGTTCAAAGGAAAAAATGTATCAATGAAAGCAATTAGCTCTAGATCACATACTGTGCTAGTCTGAAATAATCTTTCTTCCTCCAATTTGTGCAAATCACAGTTCCAAACTATTATCCCACATGCTATTTGCAAAGCAAATATTAGCTCATAGAAATTCAACCAAATGTCAAACAAAAAGCTTAACAATATATGCACTACTCAATTTCCTCTAGGCCAAGGAGAGAGAAAAATTGGTTCTGACATTTTCACTATTACCATTTTATTTGATGCTTTGATTATTTTGAGATTGAAATGGTTGTCTGATTTTTCCCTCCTTCTATAAATCAGGTTGCTCAAGTGTGTGCCTATGTGCTAGGAATTCCAGTAGATTTGATCTCTATAAAACCAACCACAGCAATTAGCAGTCCGAACGCTGGTACGACTGGACGCAGCATCACCTGTGAACTGAACTGCCTGGTGAGATTTTATGTTTTTCAACATAGATATCCTCTATACAAATGTAAATGTGATATTAATGATTATATTCACATTATTTTGTAATGAATTTTCATCACTTTTGGCTAGTAGTGACAAGGAGAAATGTTCTTTTTGGTGATACAGTAAAGTTTTGTTGCGATAGCAGAATCCTACGATACTTAGACTTTACTTCTCATGCACCATTCAGCAGCATCCACATTTCAATGGATCATCCTTCAAACTTCCACCTCTAATATGAATGTTCCACCAAACACAACCAAACATCCCGTCCATTTCAAGCATTTTGAAGGACTACATCCTTCTGCAACAGACTAGCTCACTTCTCAACCACATCCAAGAACCCCTTTCCTTCCCATACAAGTACAGGAGAAGTATCAGCTGCCCTTTTACCTCCTCCCTTGGAACAATCCTGAAACTCTCTTTCCTGGTAAAACAGTAATCCACTTGTAGCTCTTTCAAAATCATACACTGAATTCACTGCTCACAATGCAGTTTGCTGCCCAATGGGGAAATCAACTGCTGATGGTACAAATTTGTGAAGCATCCTCTTTCAATCCACGGCAGTCCATGAATTTCCAGTCACTGGTCATTTGAACTCTCTGCCTCACCGTTCCACGGCCTGCTCTGTCCCCAGCCTCCTACACTTCTTTCAATGAAACTCAACACATACTTAAAATGCAGCATCTCATTATTTGATTGGCTATTCTGAATTTATATTATTTTCAGAAATTTCACATCGTGACATTTGCCCTCATATTTTCGGAATTATAGCTGTTGGTGATGCTTTTCTCACTTTCTCTCAACATCATTTATCTCTTACTTGTTCTGCCTTTGCCTAACATCACTACCCATTTGGACATTTAAACTTCCCTGAGTTCCAACACAGATCTTTCTTTTGTTCTTCTCCCTTTCTTCTTTTCCCTGATTCTGCACTTGCTTGAGCAATGATGAACCATTAATGAATTCCAATTCCGGCAGTAGATCAATGACCTAAAATCTGAATTGCTCTCCTCTCCACTACTGCTGACTGATCTGTTCAACGTTTTTAGACATTTCTGATATTTTGTTTTAGTTTCAGAATAAGCTGCACAGTCAGACTGAGGGAGGCTCTGCCTGTGTGAGACTCAGACAAAGTGAGGAACTGGGAATTTGGGCCAAAATGGGAATCTGGGGTAGAGGGGGAAAGAGATCCTTTAAGTAAGGCTTCCTCCATGAAATAAAGTCTCCAGAGCAAGAGGTAAGCAGGGCAGGAAATGAGGTGCAGAGCAAGAGCCATAGACATAGACATAGAGATGTTTAGCATGGAAACAAACCCTTCAGACCAACTCGTCCATGCTGACCAGAAATCCTAAATTAATCCAGTCCCATTTTCCAGCATTTCTCCCATTTGTCTCTAAACCCCTCCTATTCATAAAATCATTCAGATGCCTTTTAAGTGTTGCAATCATACCAGCCTCCACCACTTCCTCCAGCAGCTCATTCCATTCATGCAGCACCATCTGTGTGAAAAGGTTGCCCCTTAGGTCCCTTTTAAATCCTACCCCCCACCTCACCTTAAATCTATGCCCTATAGTTTTGAATTGCCCTACCCCAAGGAAAAGACCTTGACTATTCACCATATTCATGCCCCTCATGACTTTGTTAACTTCTATAAGGTTGCCCCTCAGTCTCCAACGCTCCACAGAAAACAGCCTCGTGCTATGCAGCTTCTTATTAATTGTTCTGTTCATTACATTCAGCAGTCCTCCACCTTTAATGGATTTTTTATTAAAACAAGCAAAGCAAAAACAGATTCCCACACTGTCTGTAAAAACTCCAAACACCCTATATACCCTTTTCTGCTTCTTGTCAACATAGTTTAATGAAGTTAAAATGTTGCAAGATTGTTAATCAATGTCATCTACTTATTTCACTCATTTGCTTACAAATTTCTACATTTACCTCCTTTGCACTATTAAGTGATGATGCGCACCCATATTAACATTCCTTTTATTTCATTTCAATTCATATGGAGTTTGTTTCTAATCTTTTCAATTATGCCCCTATTTTTTACTACCATTTTATTACCTCTAACTAACAGAGTCATTCTTATCATATCTTCTTTCCTTTTCTAATTATGCTGTAACCTGCAATAATCCATGCTGTTTTTTTATAGCCCTATTTCAGTTATTCCTAGTCTACATGGTTAATTGTTACGGATCATAACTCCAGCTTCCACATTTCATTTTGGATGGCAAATACATTGCTGCACAGACAGCTTAAATTGCCTTTAGTACTTTCCTTCATTAACAGTCCTTTAGTTTTGAAACTATTTGTTGCCACAGCATTTGTTACCCTTGCTCTAACCCTGGCATGCCTTTTACTCTCAACAACTACTCTGCATTCAACTTGTTACTTTCGTAAGATCCACCTGCTTCTGACTTATTTAAAGTAATACTTTATTGTCACTTTTATCTTTTCCAGTTGAACATTGGTTCCACATCAATTCAAATGGAGTCAATGTCAACAACACAGCTCCTTTCTAAGGTGTTCAAATGTTCATCTAAATAGTTCTTGAATATCATGAGGGTTCTTGCCTCTACCACCGTTTTAGACAATGAGTTTCAGATACCCAAATCCTCTGGATGAAAAGACTTTCTCAAATCCTCTTTAAATCTCCAACTCCTTACCTCCCCTAATTATTGACCCCTCCACAATAGGAAATTTTTCTCCCTATTTACCTTGTCTCTACCACTTAGAACTCTGTACACCTTAGATCAAGTCTCCCATCAGCCTTGTCCGATCTAAGGAAAAGAACCCCAGCCTGTTTAGTCCCTCTTCACAACTGAATTGTTCCGGACCAGATAACTACTTGCTGTGTGTATGCCACTGGTAACACAATCTGATGAACTTCTGCCCATTTCTCCTCTGTACTAACCTGCCAAGGTCTCCATTTTTGCCTTAGGATTCTATCCTTAAGGTAATAACATTCAGGAATACATTCTGATTCCTTTTCCAAGTAAGGCTTATGATATAAACATTTTATTGTCTCATCTTTTTGCTGTAACTCAATTAGTCGTTCAGAGCTAAACACCTCTGCCTGATCCTCTACGTGTTTTGGCTTTTTCTTTACTATTTCATCAAACAGGGTATCAGCCCCTTCATGTTTCTCTCTAGATTTCCCCTCTTGCTTTAACTTGTGACTATGAGATCTTGTCACCACACAGTCTAGAAAAATTCCAGATATTTTTCTTTTAAATCTTCAGTTCCCTGATTTTCCTTTGGCTGTCCATTACAAGGGGCATCACCCCCATCTTTGACCCTGTTAAGTTGTTTCCAAGAACAAACTGTGTTCCTGGAATAGACACTCTTTCAATCACTCCTCCTGTCACTTCCCCAGTCTTGATTGGACTTTCTAGCCTTATTTTACGCTGGGGAATGATCAATCTCTCTCCATTTGTTCCACAGATTATCACTCTCTCAGATAACATTTCAGAAGGAGTGCAGATACTTTTATCTCTTACTATTAGAGACTGACCAGCTCCCGTATCTCTCAATATTTTAACTTCTTTCCCTTCTCCCCCTGTTCTTCCTGAGGAAATCTTACCCACAGAGGTGAAGTCTTTGAAGAGATTGGACACTGTCTTACTGTCCAGCCTGTGGTTAGTCAGTGCAATTTCCTGCAGCTCCTCAACTTCTCTTGGGATTTCCTTCATTAACTCAACTAATCCCACCGGTTTAGCTTCTTTTACTACATCCTTTTCCCCAGTGCTTTTCTTAATCCACCAACTCTCTGACTTTGTGTCCCCACCCCCCACCCTCACCCCCACCCCCACCATTACAGTGGAAACACCTGAGGCCTTTCACCTCTTTTTCACCTTGTTGGATGTCTTTTTCCACATGTTCCCCGTGTGATCTACTTTTTGTTTTTCATTGAAGGTTCTCCCTTTCTCCCAATTTCTTTCCCTCATGGAGGGGAATTTCTGTCAGAAGCTAGGCTTCAGTTTACACACTAATGCATAATCATCTGCCATTTCTGCAGCTCTCCTCGCTATTTTAAATTTCCGTGCCTCTCGGGAGTTCTTACCATTTCTGGAAGTGAGTTTTTGAACTCCTCCAGAAGATTAATCTGTCTAAGATCCTCATATGTCTTTTCTATCATTAATGCACTCACCCAGCTATCGAAATTGCTATGTTTAACTCTTACATATTTGACATAAGTCTGACCTGGGTTCATTTATTATGTTTCTGAACCATTGTCTATATGTTTCTGGTAGCAGTTTGTAGGCTCTCAAAATAGCCTGTTTTACTTCTTAATTTTCTCTTGACACCTCCTCAGATAGCGCTGCAAACACCCCACTAGCCCTACCTATCAACCTGATCTGAATTAACATTACCCACACAGTCTCTGGCCAGTTCACCTGGTTAGCTGATTTCTCAAAGGAAAGGCTTCTACATCTTTCTCATCAAATATTGGTAATGTTTTGACGTATTTGTTCATATCCCTATCAGGTCTTTGGCAACAATGGATCTACTCATCATTACACATTCCCCCTCTCTAAGCTTATCTTCTGTCTTCATTTCCATCCTCTTAAGTTGGCTATTCTGTTTAATTTACAACTTCTGAAGTTCCAACTCTCTTTTTCTTTTTCTTTTCTCTCAGTTGTAACCATAATTCATACAGTTTCAGTTCCATTTCTTTATCTTCTGCCCAGCTCTTCCTTCCTTTTCTTGATCTTCTAACTCCAATTGTCTAATTTTCAATTTTCTTTTTCCTAACTCCACTGCACTTGCCTGTTTCCCCGGTATACCTAAATGTTTGACTAACTCCTTTGCAATTTTAGTTTTCCTCTTGTCCCTAGTTAAATCCAAATCTAACCTGTTTGCTAAGTCAAAAACGACACCCTTACTCTGTCTTTCTAAACTTTCTTGGCAAATTTGGGAAGTATCCTCAAACCCCAGAACCTCTTTAGCAATGTTAAGAGCAATTTCCCCCATGTTTGATTTAACCAACTGCAAGTAACTGAAATTAGACAAATTTTCCACTTTATTGCCTAAAGATCTTGGACATTAATCCCCAAGTCTGTTTAAATCAGCTGTGACGTTTCATACCCCAAATCTGTTCAAATCTGTCTAAATTCATTCAGACCCATCCAGGTCACTTAAATGATCCAGCCAGATCACAGACCTGAGCCCTAATTTGTTACAGAGAAGTCAAATACCTCTGATAATTAAAACTGAAACACCCAGAGAAGCTCATTTCAGCTTGCCTTGTAGTTTGCTGGAGGAAATGAGAAAAATGGCAAATAACCTGCCTTTCACCTCCCAAAGGAGAGGTTAAATGAAATGAAATGCTTTCACTCACTCTATAATCAACAAGTAACAATTTATTTATCTAATGCTAACAGTGAACAAATTAGCAAAACTACTAACAAATTGAATAATTTTCCTTTAACCACTAACTATTGCCTAATAAAACACAATTCTAATGCTATGCTGCTCCGATAAATCCAAGTCCCACTTGTATAATCCAATTAATAATATAAAATAAATCCCAGACTCTCAAAACTGCAGTCAAGATGGGTTTTCCGAAAGCTCTATACCCTCTCCAATGATCATCAGAAAGGAATGTCTTTCCCCGTTGAATTTTGGTGTCTGAAATGTCTCCCTCCATCGAATTCAGATGTCAGGAATGTTAGCTAAGAGTGTTGAGGTACCTTACAGATGCTGCTTAAACAGACAGTGTAAAGAGTCTGTGAGCGCTAGAGTTTTACTCTTCGATGACAGTTCGCTCTCACCCTGATTTTCAATAATACTCTTCTTATACACTATTGATGACTTGTCAATTTTCTTATAATAGGATTGGTCCCAGGCTGTCAACACCATCAGATTTAAGTTCAATTAGATTTCAGTCTCTAAGCACCTCATTTAAACTAATTGGTTGATGTTCAAGCTAACGCTTTAACGTCAGAACTGTCTGTGTATCTGCAGCTGCTTGCAAACATTTTTGTCAAAATCTCCAAACTTAGAAAAGCACATCACTACCTAAAGGGACTATTTTTACAAACAAATTCTAACTTCCTGACTTCCAATTAACAAGTACTCTGTAGAACTTTGAACAATTTCCTCACGGCAAACCTCCACAAACAGCAGTCTGATCATGACCAGACAAGCTATTACGTTTTGTGATGCTGATGGTGGAATAAATATTGGCTAAGAACACTGAGAATCTACAGACCTAATGTCCTTCCAATTTTAAGGCATCTTTCAAATCCACTTAAGAGTCAATAGGCACCTTGGAAGGATGGCACATCCAACATTGCAGCACTCCCACAGCAGTGCTCTGGATGTTAACTTTGAATTTTGTGCTGAAATTCTGGAGGAGGCCATGAGCCAGCAACCGTCTGACACAGAGGTAAGGATGTTACCAAACAGGGCATTTGGAATGCCTACAACATGTCACATTGCTCAATGTGATGGATCTTTCCAATGTATCACATCCAGTTGGTGCCTCCTTCCAGCTGAACTCTCACCTCACTCAATGAATCATATAGTATAGTGGCTAAACAGGAATGAAAGTGAGGACTTCTTGAAATTGACGAATGTGTTTTGTTTCAGAAAAAAATAAGATGGTGACTTATAAATGCAGTTGAGGATTAAAATGTGGAGTTCTCTGCCACATGGAATAGTTGAGGTGGTACACATAAGAGAAAGCTAGATAAGTAAACAAGGGAAAAAGGAACAAAATAGTATGTTGATGGGACATGCCTGACCTGTTTTCATACTGTAAAATGTACGTATGTAAACATAAGTTGCTATTGAGTGAAGGACAGGACTGCAATCTTAAGCTGCCTTTACACTGACTAGGGCTGTTTCTGTGCTGTTAAGGATTCAGGATCTTGCACATTTCCTTGGTAAATATGTTTTTCGTTGCCATGTACTTCAATGAACAGATGTTACTAATTAGGCATTGTTCTTTAGTTGTGAGCTCATATAAATTTGAGATACCTGGATCTCAAGGGATGTTTTGAGAAAATATTGAGTTGCTGGACCATGATTGTATTCACTTTTTAAAATCTGGTCAACCTGTGATTTGGTTTCCTCAAAGGGTGTAAAAAATTGTTGCGAGATATTGAAGGAGAGACTGAGTCCTGTGAAGGCCACTCTCCCACCAGGTACCCCTTGGAAGGATCTGGTGGCAGCCTGTTTTAAAGCCAAAATGAATTTGACCGCACAATATTGGTGAGTAATTTAATTCATCAAGTAATCCTTAATGAGTCTGAATGTTGAAGTTACTCACGCTACCTATGTTGGCTTCTTTAAAAATGTAAGACTTGGATTTTGTAGTCAGCATCAATGCAATGTGTTCCACTGACCTCAAAGAAAACTACCTACAGAAAAGTGATCTCTGTGGTTTGGAGTATCCCTTTTCTGATATTAGTTTAGAATAGAGCAACAGGGTCAAAGAATTTCTAAGTCATAGATTGTAGAATTCCTACAGTGTTGAAACAGACCCTTCACCCCAACAAGTCCACACCACCTGTAAGAGCATCCCACCCAGACCCATCCCCTGTAACCCACCCCTGAACACTACGGGCAATTTAAGCATGGCCAATCCACCTAACCTGCACATCTTTGGACTGTGGGAGAAAACCTGCGCTGGCACAGGGAGAAAGTACAAACTCTGCACAGACAGCCAAGTCCCTGGCACTGCGAGACAACAGTGTTCATCACTGAGCCGCCATAACGCCCTAACGCAAAGCATTCAACTCGTGGTTAAAATCCTACAGACTTGTCAGTACGGGGATTGAACTCGTGACCTTGGTGCTATTAGCAGAACATTCTAACCAGCTGAGCAAACCGATAGCTCTGTGTCTGGTAACAATGATATAGTTTAACAGGGTGTGCTGCCTATTACATTAAGGATTTCTCACAGATAGCAAGCCTGGAATTAAAATGCACTAATTGTCTTTATCTTTTTATACATTTCTAAGAGAGCAAAATAAATTATTGTCTAAGGCGATATTGGAATCTAATTTATCACAATATCACTGGATAACCGGTAGTATTATAGCAATGTCATTCGATTCGTGATCTAAATCTCATTATTGTTGCAGTTGGCCTTTAAATTCAATTAATAAATTTAGCACATGAGGTTAGTCTCTGTAATGGTGATCATAACAACGATTTTTAATTGCTGTACAAAACTCGGTGACTCACTAATTTTCTCTAAGGAGGTGACTTCAGAACCACAACAATGTGGTTATCTCTTAACTGCCCTCTGAAATGGCTTATGAGGCCATTCATTTCAAGGGGGAATTAGGAGTGGACAGTGAATTCTGGCCATGCCTCTATTGCCCATAACATAATTGGTTTCAAAAACCTAAATGTTTTTACCAAAGTATGAAATATTGATATTACACAAATGTGAAGGTAGTTTTTCAGGACCAGAGAAACTGTTCAGAAGTAAATATGACTTTCTATGTCTTAAAATCATATATACAATCTATTAACAAGATGTAGCTTTCAAGGTTATATCAATGTTGCAGCATCTAATGCAAGGTTTTGTCAGTTCAGTGATGAATAATTGACTGTGTTAAGTTACTAAAAGCAGCTTCTGAAGTTTGATGTTAAATTGAATATGTATGGACTGCAGGGTTGATGTCAGTTTCAGAGGAGAAATGATGATGAATACTGATAGCCTGACCACTGTAATAACTGCAAGGCTTGTGCCATCACGAGCTTAAAATCTGGGTTCAGATATAACTTATGTTGAACTAAGTTTACAGTGCTCTCGTTTTTTATCTTACTCCTTCAATTCTTCATATTTACCGTATTGAACTATATTCTATTGAAACGTTGGAAGTAGCAAGTGCCCATATGCTAAATCCAGATTAGCATAACACCTATTTACTTTGACTCGCGAACATTTAAAAGTGATTATTGGCCTCAAGTTGCTGTACCTGAATAATCTCATACTTTATGATACGTTACCTCTGGTTACTGATATATCTAGTAGAAAAGAAATTGCCCCCTGACTGGCTGGTTATGAGTTAGAAATTCATTGATTTGTTGATGGGAGCAATGTTTGAAAATAATAATTGGAGATAACAAAAACATCATCAACAATTATTATCTTTATGATACTGCAGGTATCTATTTAACCTGGTGTTAATGTGGCTTGCACATAGCATTCCCAACAGTGACACAATGGCCATGATTTTTGATTTGATTTATAATTGCCACATGTAGCTTGGTACAGTGAAAATGTTTGTTTTGCAAGCAGTACTGGCACATCATACCAAACAGAGTGCTTTATAGTAATAGAACAGTGTGAAGAATACAATGTTACGGTTGCAGGGATAAACAAAGAGCAAGATCAACCTTAAATTTATAATTTGAGAGGTCCATTCAGAAGTCTGATACCAATGTGGAAGAAGCCATTCTTGAATCTATTGGTACATGTGTTTAAGCTTTTGTATCGTCTGTACAATGGAAGATGTTGGGACCTGAAAGAAGCACTGACAAGGCTGAACTCTGATCCTGAAATGTTGGTGGGCTTGAGAGATAACCAGACTGTGGGATTGAAGGCTACTGAGGTCCTTACACCTATAGTTACACAGAAGAAGAACCACCCTGGAATACTGGCACTTGGAGGACTGCTGGAGCCTTTATTGACATTGAAAGGGAATAACAGTAGTGATGGGTGGGTGTAAACAATCTACTGCCTCTCACTGTCATTGCTGAATGGAGTGACACAGCCAGTCCTGTGATACACTGATCATCGTTGCTCAGGATAGTGAGCAAAGCAGCCAGTGCTGCAACACTATGTCTGTTTCCATGGTGGTGGCCCTGGAGAGACAGGCCAGGCTCCCTCATGGGGATGCTGGAGTCACAAACGTATGTACTCCATTGCCCCAGACCGTGGTGTTCAGGACTAAAGGCAGGGTAATAGTAGGATGGGAAACCTTCACCCAAGTCCAGGTTGCCCTGTTCTGACAAGGAGATAGGGTGGTGCTCGGAGATACCCGGCCAGAGGGGGAAATGCACACACGATCCTCAACAGTTTCCACTTAGAGCACTGCAAGACTAACCAAGATTTCTCCCTCCATCCTGCCTGTCCATCTCCAATCCTTGGAGCTTCAGGCCAATACTCTGGCAAGAAGGTCTTCAGCATGCCTGCCCTGTGCAGACCCAAATCCTCCCAAGTTCACCTCAGCAATCCTCCAAGGCCCATGGGCTCCACAATGGAGCCAGCTTCCTCCACCCTACTTACAAAATAGGATAATTTAGAATGACACAGCTGGAGAGGACAAGAAAATTAAACTGCAGGCAAGTGAGGGCCACAGCTGATGATGATATGTGAACAGTCTGTTTCCTATCCAATGCTTGTTTTCCACCTACTGTACGGGTGTCGCGGATCAGCAATCAGCTCCAATTATGTCATGTCAGCGCAGGAAATGCAACGCATTAGCATGACATTGGCTCACTCTGACCTCTGAACCGTCCCTCCTTGAGCATTCCCGACTATTAGGATGGCTGTGTATGCAGTAGGGTAGCTTTCAGTGAGTTCCCCATGGTGATGTGACTATGGAAGTGCAACACATGGAGAGGGCCAGAGCTGCAGAATGGGCAGGGTATAGACTCCCGACATGCCTGTGTCGTCAACATATCATGAGTTTGTGGCCATTGCTCTTCCCCATGAACATCCAGTGACTGCTTTACAGATACTGCCACCTCCTTCGCATACGGCTCACTTACCCTGCCCATTGTGAGTGTGTATACAGCTGTCTCCTGAACACTGTGCACTTTGTACATGTTTCATGATTGAAGTGAAAGTGAGTGGTGCTCTGTTACTGGCTTTCAGTCTCAGCATTAACATTGCTGCTGAAATGTTAAACATCAATCCCTCCTTCCAAGGTATCCCTACCATGAACCTCATGGGCTTAACAAATCCCCAGTCATCACACAAGACATATACATGCATGTCTATCTATGATTCCTCTGATGCTTTACACCAGTTTCAAAACTTCCAGTTTGCCGTTTCCAGCTGCCTTCTATTTACCGTGGATGTGCAATTCCCTTACATGTCCATTCCCCACCAGGAGGGGCTTAAAGCTCTCTGCTTCTTCCTGGAGCAAAGATCTGAACCATTCCCACCCACCACCACCATCCTCTGCTTGGCTGAGCTTATCCTCACCCTCAACAACTTCTCTTTTAATTCCTCTTATTTTCTTCAGTAAAGAGGGGACCCCATGGGTACTTGCATGGGCCCTAGTTATGCCTGTCTCTTCGTGGGGTACATGGATCATTCCTTGTGCCGCTCTTATTCCGACACCCACCCACAATGCTTTCTCCAAGATGGCGGTGATTTGCCATCTGGTGCTGCTTCCCTCTCTTATCTAGAATTGGAGAAGTTCATCGAATTTGCTTCCAATTTCCACCCTGCCCTCACTTTCACCTGGTCTATCTTTGACTCTTCCCTTCCCTTCCTCAACATTTCTGTTTCCATTTCTGAGGATAGACTGACCACCAATATCCACTACAAACCCACTATCTCCCTCTGCTACCTAGGCTATACATCCTCACACCCTGCTTTTTAAAAATTCATTGATGGGATGAGGGTGTTGCTGGCTAGACAGCATTTACTGCCCATCCCTAACTGCCCAGAGGGTGGTTACGAGTCACCCACATTGCTGTGGTTCTGGAGTCACATGTCGGCCAGACCAGGTAAGGATGACAGATTTCTTTCCCTAAAGGACATAAGTGAACCAGATGGATTTTTCCACCAACTGACAATGGACTCATGGTCACCATTAGACTCTTAGTTCAGGATATTTATTGAATTCAGATTCCACCATCTGCCATGGCAGGATTTGAACCCAGGTCTCTGGATTAATAGTCCAGCAATAAAACCACTAGGCCATCGCTTCCTGGAAGGACTGCAACCCATTCTCTTAGTTCCTCCTTCTCCATCGTGTATGTTCAGATGAGTCCAAGTTTGACAAAGGAGCCTCTGAAATGTCCACCTTTTTCCTAAAGTGAGGATTCCCCAGCACCATTGTCGACAGGCCCCTCAGTAGGGTCTGACCCATCTCCCACACTTCCGCTCTCATCCCTTCTCTACCCTCCCTCAACAGTGATAGGCTCCCTTTGTCCTTACCTACTATCCCACCTATCCTATCATTTACTCCCTACCCCACCACCCCTCCCTATTTTCTGCATAGAAACTGACGTGTTCCCAGCCACCATCAGTTCTGAGGAAGGGTCACTGGACCCGAAACGTTAGCTCTTGATTTTTACTTCTCAGATGCTACCTCACCCGCTGAGCTTTTCCAGCAACTTCCGTTTTAGTACATGCATCTCTCCACCTGCTCTGGTTTCCGTGTTAGGTTTCTCCAATGTCTAGAGTTGTTTGCAGAATTTGGAAAGATTATAGCCAGAACGTTAATGAGGCGAGCTGAGCTGTCAATAAGTGCTAATTCCCATCCATCATCAACTTGCCACTGCCTGGGGAGAATGTCACCACACAGTATGGTAAAAATGTAAAAAATGGGGTGAACTCTTCACTAGATTCTGCCCTACATCTTATTTTCTTACCTAATGGGTCAAGATATTTTCCCATTTTTAAATTCAAAAGGATGACTGCTTGTTATTTTTTTAACATTGTACGTATAATTATCCAAAATGGCCACTTTATGGTATATTTTTTGAAAAATAAAGTACATTGATTAATCACTCTATATTTGCGCAGGGTGTCTCCTGACCCAAACTCCAAAGGTGTCCCTCAATATTATTCGTACGGAGTGACCGTGGCAGAGGCTGAACTCGATGTCCTGACCGGCGAGAACCAGATTAATCTAGTGGACATGCTCTTTGACTGCGGTGAAAGGTACCCGCTCTCAATTTCCCAAAGTTCCCTCTTACAGTCTCCTCCGTTCTCTTCCTCTCCTTCAGCACACCCCCACCCACACCGCACCCCACCCCCACCCCCAACCTCCTGTATTCCTCCTGCCATTCAAGCACCTTGAATAATCCTCCCCTTAAGGGCTGGATTTTCATTTTCAGTATGGAAATTGAGAGCCAGGAATTTTCTTCCACTGCTTGCAGAAAGCAGTGTAGGAGCAACAATGTCAGTATTTTGCATTGCAGGCTCAGCTGCAGATGGTTTTGGAGATCAACAGTTGAAATTTGTCACATATATTGTTCTTAGACCTTCCAAGAATAGAATAAAATGGAATATTCTTTTATGGTCAATCATACTCCACATTCATTGTCGGAGTGCAGTGAAAAACTTCGATAATGTTTGCCTTTTTATGGCTAGATCTTAAGTACAAGTACCTGGGTACAATTCTTGTATACAGCAGAGGAATAAAAGCAGTTACACTACCTCACAGAGTTGAAAAATAAGTTAGGAATAGTAGAGCATTAAAGTATGGAAGGGATGAAAATAAAATAAATATGTATATATTTAAAAATATATTTAAATAAATATAAATATAAATAAATATAGAGATAGTAGGAACTACCGATGCTGGAATCTGAGGTTAACACAGTGCAGAACTGGATGAACCCAGCAGGCCAGGCAGCATCAGATGAACAGGAAAGCTGACCCGAAACGTCAGCTTTCCTGCTCCTCTGATGCTGCCTGACCTGCTGTGTTCTTCCAGCTCTACACCATGTTAGTGCATTGTAGCAGCTCAGTGCTGGGCCTCTGCACGTGGTCTGCCTGCTGTGGCAGACCCCAGCCCAACAGCCGTCCCTGTTCCCCTTCAAGCCCCAGCCTTCTTCGTACCAGCACTCAATTGCCCCAAGCTAATTTCCAGGCCTACCTCCCCTGCGCTGATCTCCGCCTGGGACTTGATGCCCGCTTGCTGCACCAGGGCTCACTGCTTGTACTATTCTGAGGCTTGCTGCTCACACTATACCGGAGCTTACAACCCATGCACTGCAACAAGCTCGCTGCTTGCACTGTTCTGGGGTTCCCTGCTCACGCTATTCCAGGGCTCACTGTTTGGACTGTTCTGGGGCTCCCTGCTCACACTGGTCGGGGGCTCGCGGCTCGCACTGTTGTGGGGCTCGCTGCTCGGGCTGTTCGGGGGCTCGCTGCTCGGACTGTTCCGGGGTTCCCTGCTCGGGCTGCTCCAGGGCTCGCTGCTTGCACTGTTGCGGGGCTCACTGCTCGGGCTGTTCCGGTGTTCCCTGCTCGGGCTGTTCCAGGGCTCGCTGCTTGCACTGCTCTGGGGTTCCCTGCTCGGGCTGTTCCGGGGCTCCCTGCTTGGGCTGTTCCGGGGCTCGTGGCTTGCACTGTTGCGGGGCTCGCTGCTCGGACTATTCCGGGGCTCGTGGCTTGCACTGTTCCGGGGCTCGCGGCTTGCACTGTTGTGGGGTACCCTGCTCGGGCTATTCCAGGGCTCCCTGCTCGGGCTGTTCCAGGGCTTGCTGCTCGGGCTGTTCCAGGGCTCGCTGCTCGCGCTGTTCCAGGGCTCCCTGCTTGTGCTGTTCCAGGGCTCCCTGCTCGTGCTGTCCCGGGGCTCCCTGCTCACACAGTTCCGGGGCTCCCTGCTCATGCTGTTCCGGGGCTCCCTGCTCACGCTGTTCCAGGGCTCGCTGCTCACGCTGTTCCAGGGCTCCCTGCTCGTGCTGTCCCGGGGTTCCCTGCTCGTGCTGTCCCGGGGTTCCCTGCTCGTGCTGTCCCAGGGTTCCCTGCTCGTGCTGTCCCGGGGTTCCCTGCTCACGCAATTCTGGGGTTCCCTGCTCACGCTGTTCCAGGGCTGCCTGCTCACGCTGTTCCGGGGCTCCATGCTCACGCTGTTCGGGGGCTACCTGCTCAGGCTGTTCCAGGGCTCCCTGCTCACGCAGTTCTGGGGATCCCTGCTCACGCAGTTCTGGGGCACCCTGCTCACACTGTTCGGGGGCTCCCTGCTCACGCTCTTCGGGGGCTCCCTGCTCACGCTGTTCGGGGGATCCCTGCTCATGCAGTTCTGGGGCACCCTGCTCACACTGTTCGGGGGCTCCCTGCTCACGCTCTTCGGGGGCTCCCTGCTCACGCTGTTCCAGAGATCCCTGCTCACGCTGTTTGGGGGCTCCCTGCTCACGCAGTTCTGGGGCACCCTGCTCACGCTGTTCGGGGGCTCCCTGCTCACGCTGTTCCAGAGATCCCTGCTCACGCTGTTTGGGGGCTCCCTGCTCACGCAGTTCTGGGGCACCCTGCTCACGCTGTTCGGGGGCTCCCTGCTCACGCTGTTCCAGGGCTCCCTGCTCACGCTGTTCGGGGGCTCCCTGCTCACGCAGTTCTGGGGCTCCCTGCTCACACTGTTCCAGGGATCCCTGCTCACGCAGTTCTGGGGATCCCTGCTCACGCAGTTCGGGGGCTCCCTGCTCACGCTGTTCCAGGGCTCCCTGCTCGGGCTGTTCGGGCTGTTCGGGGGCTCCCTGCTCACGCTGTTCGGGGGCTCCCTGATCACACTGTTTCGGGGCTCCCTACTCGGGCTGTTCCAGGGGTCCCTGCTGACGCCGTTCGGGGGCTCCCTGCTCACGCCGTTCGGGGGCTCCCTGCTCACGCCGTTCGGGGGCTCCCTGCTCACGCTGTTCCAGGGCTCCCTGCTCACGCTGTTCCGGGGCTCGCTGCTCACGCAGTTCTGGGGCTCCCTGCTCACGCAGTTCTGGGGCTCCCTGCTCATGCTGTTCCAGGGCTCCCTGCTCACACTGTTCCAGGGCTCCCTGCTCACGCTGTTCGGGGGCTCCCTGCTCACGCTGTTCCAGGGCTCCCTGCTCACGCTGTTTGGGGGCTCCCTGCTCACGCAGTTCTGGGGCTCCCTGCTCACGCTGTTCCAGGGCTCCCTGCTCACACTGTTCCAGGGCTCCCTGCTCACGCTTTTTGGGGGCTTCCTGCTCACGCAGTTCTGGGGCTCCCTGCTCACGCTGTTCCGGGGCTCCCTGCTCGGGCTATCCCGGGGCTCGCAGCTCGTAATGTTCTGGGACTCGCCACCCATGTGGTCCTCCGGGGTTCACTGCTGTTGTCTGCAGCTGCTCCAGGATTTGCCTTTGATGAAGAAGAGAAAAGGCAGGAAAATAAAGGAAAAAGAAAGAAAAAGAACAAGCGGAGCAGGGGAAGTTCCACAGGATGGTCCTATGGTGCTGCCATCTTGTTTGTTGATAGTGGGGAGCTATTTAAAAAATAATTGCAGACAGTTCAGCCAAGGTTATTAGAACATCATTTGTACCCTGTACACTAACATTTAGGTCAGTAAAATATTTTAGCAAGAGCAACGATTTGATCACTGATCCCCGGAGTACTGCACTGTAAACCTTCCTCCAGTCCAAAGAACAAGAATTAACCAATACTTGCTGTTTACTGTGACTCAGCCAATTTTGTTCTTGTCCCTCATAGGTCTGTTGTGCAACACTTTATTTAAATGCCTCTTTTGGAATTTCATGTAAACTGCACCAAAAGTATTATCCTCACCACCCTAATGTTATCTCATTCACAAAACCAAGCAAGTTAGTTAAACACAATTTTCTTTTAACAATTCAGAGCTGGCTTTACTTATTAATCAGCATTTGTCCAGATGGCTCGCAATTTTGTTTTGAGTTATTGCTTTTAGCCTCTTTCCCACTCCTGAAGTTAACTAACTGGTCTATAGCCACAGGGATAAACTTTCATAAGCATAGGTGTAAACATTTGAAATTCTCTAGTTTCCTGACAATATTGCAGTGATGGTATCCCTACCTTTAGGCTGGAAGCCCCGGGTTTGATTCCCATGCCAAGGCATGTTGTCCATGGCAGGAGCACTCGTATTGGCCAAACAGGTCGATTTTCAACTTATATTCTTCTGAGGCACTTGATGGCAGGTGGTGAGAGGATAGTCTCCTGGTTAGCCATGCTACAAAAATGCAGGGCCAGGCCACTGCAGCTCTTTGCCGCAAATTGCCCAACGGAAGTCCATGACCGAGCCGTCTGGATTGAGGATAGGAGAAAAGCTGTACAATTCTGGCACCAGCTTATCAATCTTGGTACAGACAACCTATTCTGTTACCTCCTCTTTATCAATTAAAAATGCTACAAAATGCCAAAAATTACCTCCTTTCATGAGAGGGTACACAATGGAAGGCAAAGAATTTGCTAAACCTCTATTTACTCACAGGAGTATCGATATCCTAGAGCCATGAAACTCCTACATGATGGGAATGGGGGTAAGAATACTGGAATTATGTCTTGTCCATCATTTCTAATACACCCACCAACTCCATTCTGATATAGATGGAGACATGAAATGCATACCCAAGTGTCTCCCAAATCAACTCATCATGTTCTGAGCTGTTACCTGTAACATTAGTACTGTATCAGCAGGAACATTGCTAAGAAAAAAATTGACTTTTATGAAGCACCATTCACCCTATATCCAACTTGTTACCTTTTAATAAGATTATTTCCTATTTACGTCATGATGAAAGAAAGGCAGCAAAATCAATGTGTTGTCAGGTGCCATGAACAGTAGGGATCTAAGTAACTAAGTTAACCTGTCATCTTTCTTCTCTTTATTACCTGCAGCATAAACCCTGCCATTGATATTGGACAAATTGAAGGTGCCTTCGTCATGGGCATGGGGTATTGGCTGATGGAGAAGGTGATCTATGATCCTGACACTGGGGAGGTACTGAATGCAGGGACATGGGATTACAAACCACCATTCAGCAAGGTAGGTTGTGAAGTGAAGGATGTATGTTTACTCAAATCAAGTGCATTAAAGCCATTTTGTCTTCGCTCTGGAGTTTTGCTTTAATTCTATTATCAACTGAAGTAAGAATTAACCGTGGTTTATAATTTTTCAAAAACCTGTTGTATTAGTGTTTAAATACAATGCAGTTACAGACGGATATTTATGCAATTCTTCTGCTTTGGGAAACAAAGTATCCTGCTTGGTATTCTCTTGTAGGTTGTACCTTTGACTTTCTAAAAGTCTTGGTTTCATATCCAAGTTGTTGCTGCAAACCGACTATCCCCAATACTTACATACACATAGTCACAGATAGACACAATTCCTCCCGAGCATGTGCTAAATCCAATCGAGAGCACAACATCTGGATTTATAACAGCTTTTCGTTCCAGCATGTCACTCTTAAACAACTAGTTGTACATTTCAACCTGAACAGGCCCTTTCTATTCCAAAGGTTCCCTCAAACAAAAAAACTCAAAGTTATAGCTTACCAAACACTTGTCAAATCCTGGAAGATTAAAGTTGTGTATGGGATCCTTATATGATGAGGGATATGAGTAATATTGAAGCAATCCAAAGGTGTGCTACATAATTCTGAATCATTTTGGGAAATATGTTAGTGTCACATCCTTGATTAAAAAAAAGTTTGGAATGGGAATCATTATATCAAAGGGGGGGTTTAATGGATTGACTATGTTCTATAAAAGATGAAACAGATTGGTAAAAATTGACAGAAACAAGTACCTGATGTCATCCAGCTTTGACAACACACAAGACAGTCAGCCATACAAACTACAAAGACTGTTATTTCTAAAACAGTTTAGCAATAATCTTCTTTTTTTCTCCTCAGGAACAATCCCACAATGGAATAAGCTGCCATAGGAAATAGCTAGAGCCCAATCATTCAAGATCTATCCTTAAATTATTTCAATTTAAAATTTTTCAATATTAGGATCACCATCTTAGCAAATCATGCCTAATTTAGAGTCATGGAGATCTAGAGCGCCAAAAAAGGCCTATCAGCCCAATATGCCCTTCCTGTCAAAAACAACTACATAACAATTCTAATTCTATTTTATAGAGTCATAAAAGTCATTAGTACTACCAATAAACATGGCAGTAGAATGTGGATATTAGCATGAGATGCTAACTCAGCTTAAAATAAAAGCAATTTTAACTCTGTTTCTCTATCCGCTGAAGCTGCCAGACTTACCAGGTTATTTTCTTTTCCTGACTTTGTTTTTATCAGATTTCCAGCATCTGCAGTATTTTGCCATTATTTTCAATTTTGTTTATACAATTGACTTTGTGCTGTTTTCAGTTCCTTTAGTGGGTAATTAATTCACATTTCCAACAAATCTTTTTAGTCTGATGAATACTGATATCTTCGGTTAAAATTGAAAAGTCCTCCAGGACCACAATACAGCGACATTACTTACATGCACATACGTTAGATGGTTGGAAAACTTTTACAACTTAATATTCTTGTGGCTGTAAAGTTATTTATGGATAGAAAATAAAGACATAGTATGTCGGAACATCTCAAGATCCTTTTCAGCCAACAAGGCATTTTGAACTATGACAACTGCTTTTTGTAGGAAACAGTGACTTAGCTTCAAAAATATGACTTCATTTATTTCATAGCAACTGAACTAGGAAACTAATCCCATGTGTGCAGTGATCGGAACCAGGAGAATCTTGTTGACTATGAGATCCTTGATTGGGGTTGTTAACCTGGGCCAATCAGGAACCCCGGCTGACCGATATTAACGTGGGATTTAGAATCTGCTCAGTTCAGGGGACTGACTCCAAGCTGGCTGACCATAGCCTGAGTGCTGTGCTCGAGTATATAAAGGGTGACTTGGTGATGGGATGCTGGTCTCTGTGCAGTTATTTCAATGTGACTTTTGCAACCATTTAAAAATGCATTTTGTTTCATTTATTTACAAATCGGCCTTTCAAAAGTGTTTTGGTTTTATTCAGTGCAAATTTTCACTCAATACTACCAAAACCATTCTAATATTGAAACAGTGAAATTACCCCTACAGTGCTGCTGAAAGGGGGTTCCAGAATTTCCACATGACTATCGAAGGATTTCAGGATAATCAGAGGTAAATGGAAGTCTGCTCATTGTGGTCACTGCCATGGAGACAGGTGATCAGAACCAAAAGAAAACACATTATTGTCCTCACGCAAACCCAGTGACAGAATAGGAGTCATGCAATTCTCTCTTTGAGTTCCCCAGACTTAAATGCATTAGTGAATGCACCCATGCCACTGTTTGGTGGAGGGATGTGGGACTTTAAAAGAGCTGTTTCATGAAATGTTAACACCCAGCGTCAGTTAAAGGAACACTTTGTAAAGTGTGTTGTGTTGTAATGTAACTGGGAAAAGTGCACGAATATTCATGGGCCACTGTTCCACAAGCTATCACAAACTCTAAATGTATAACAATCCAATATATCCACCATAGCGACTAATTTACCCAACTGTCTGTTATTCTGGACACAAGCAGTTCACACCAGGGTTTCATCATTAACCAGAAAATAACCCTATTTACTGTCAAAACCAAAAGAACTGCGGATGCTGTTTGGGAACTCTAATGTGAAGTTTCCTTATAACATGCTGAGAAATTGAGGTACAACCTTCTCAGTCTGTTGGCCATCTGATATGATTATTTATTGATAGTGTTTGATGATGTCCATGACACCAGATTTCCCTGGCTTGGATTTATCTTTTTGTCCTGAATAATAAGACAATTTTCCTTTTCAAAACAGACAAACAAAGAATATAACAAAAACAAAATTGCTGGAATAGCTCAGTAGGTCTGTGAAGGGAAAAACAGAGTTAATGTTTTGAGTCCAGTGACCCTTCCTCAGGACCATTCCTCACAAGTTCTGAGGAAGGGCCACTGGACCTGAAACGTTGACACTGTTTTTTTTTCCCTTCACAGATGCTACCAGACTGCTGAGCTTTCCCAGCAACTTTGTTTTTGCTCCAATTTACTGTAACATGCCTAACTTTAAAAAGAGCAGTGGAAAGAGAAGATTTCCAATTTAAGTAACTTAATCTATACCCCTTCAAATGCCCAAATATATATACTCAACTCAAACATGATTAAGATAGTCCAAAGCCAAACAGTTTAACACATAAAGTATGGGTGCAAAAAGAATATAAGCAGGATAAACAAACTTCCAAAGATCAAAAATCTCAACCAATAAAGCGGATAATTGTTTTCTCGCAGTGTTTTTGATTTGTTACAATGAACTTATTGCTGTTTTCTGTAGGGTGCTCGTCATTCTTTGATTTTGTTTTTGATCAGGTGAACTTCGATTTTTTTATGTACTCTTCTTTTTATGCTTTTTTTCTGTTTTACTGCTGTTTTTCCACATAAAGAGAGAAATATTGCAATCATTTCCATGATAGAATCATGATGGAATGATTCAATGAATGATTCAAAGATGGAATCTCCACAGCGTCTGGAAGCATCAAAGTGCAAGATTCAGCCCACTCTGAGTACGGGCAGCAAGATGCTCTAGGTAGAGCTCCTCTGCTCGCCAGTTCTTTTTCCTTTCTCCTTTCTTTTTCACTTTCTCTCTCCCTCTCCCCTTTGCAGTATTCCTCCCCCATCTCACCACACCTACAAACTTTAGGTATTTTTAACTCCAACTATTTAACTCTCACCTAAAGAAAGGAGTTGTCTCCGGCAACTGGGTGGGAGCTGAGCACGCAGGCCATGTCCTGCAGTGGCAGTGGAGTGCATGGGCCGGGAGCAACGTTGACAGGTCGGACATGGGTTGGAGCAAGTCCTGGAGGGACTAAGGCCCGGACCAACGGAGCAGCCAAGGGGCCACATCCCGCAGCAGCAGAAGAGTCGTATCCCCGGAGCGACGGTGAGCTGCGTAGCCAGGACATCATGGAGCTAAATCCCAGACGAAAGGGTGGCCAGGAGAGCTCTCCGGCAGGAGCCAGCTTCAATGGGCCGTGGAGCAGCGGTCACATTTTTGGAGGCTATTGCTGGTTCGGTTGGTTGCCCTGTGTGGCCTGGAGTGAGGCTCTCATTTTCCACATGGATAGGCCCCCCAGAAGCAGCATGGCGTGGACTGGTGTAACCCAGAGCAGGACACTGTTGGTGGCACAGCGTGGGTTGCAGAACCCTAGTTGGACTTTAGCAGTGGCATTGCAGCTAAGAAGGAAAGTTGGACTCTCTTTATTCTGTGAATGGCACTTAAATACAAGTGGCTGTGCACTTTACACTGCATTTTAATTTGAATGTATGTGACAATAAAGGATACTCAACAAAAGAGAGTGAGAATAAGAGAAAAACAGTAAACTGGATGTTTTCTGTTTGCAGGCTCTGGATATTTCTCTTCTGCTGTTGACATTTATAGTTTTAATACTGTGCAGCACAACCAATCAGAGGACTGTTGTCAGACAGAATTTCTTTCATTCAGAAGATTAGTCATGAACTTTCCCTTCTGCTTCCAGAAGCTCTTTGTCCATGGATACTGCCTGGCCCACTGTGATCTCAAGCATTTTTGTTTTCAGTTCATTGTACTGTACAGCTCGACAATATGTGACACTTGATTTTCAACTTGAAAAACTCTCCTGGTTTTACATTACAGCAGTCCAACTTCCATTTGAAATTATAGTCTAAAAAAGAGAATATGGTCTCATGCAGTGAAAAGTATGCATTTGGAATAGTGCAAATTCTGGAAAAATACACCTTAGCAAACCACCTGAAACAAGCTTTATCTCCTTATATTCCAATGCTCTATCTTTTGCTTGAATAGCAACTGAAGTAGCATCCCTATGGAAAGCAGAATAAAGTTATTTGGGCAACATACTGTTGCTTTCCAAAGTAATAATGCTGGCTTTTGTTGCATTAATACCAGCAGCATATGAGAATAGAAGTCCTGTAAGACGTGCCATTTTATTCAGTAGTAATCAAGATATTCCTTTAATCCAATACTCCAACCTTGAAGAGGCAGAGAGAGCTGTTAGCCATTGACTATCATTTTGCTCCTAGACAAGCTCCCATCACCAAGATCAGTCTGGGCTGAAAACTGACTGAATGCGAAATTAGACAAACTTATGACAGCTAAATTGTCCTAGGTCATGGATGTATTATTGCCAAGATTGAAATTTGGGCTATTGTGTTTTAAATTAAGTTCTTGAAATCACACCTCTGATCTTGTCTGAAACACGCTTAATTTTAGAATTGCTGTTTACTCTTCTGATCGCCTCTTGGGCAGGTGGACTGCATTCTGTGATGCTAAACACATTGATCAGGAAGGCCTCAGGTCTAAGTTTTGCTTTAGGTTAAACTTGCTGATGTAGAAACAGCAATTCCATCAGCATTCACAAACTTGTTCACTGATCGGTAAAACAGGATTGATATCTTTGCCTTTTTTTTAACTCTTCCCTTCTGCGTTTTAACAGCCTGTCTGCATTTGCAAACAAGGTTTACATATGAAGAATGTGCTCTTGGTTTGATAAGAAAGAAAAAAAACTGAGATAAAAATCCATTTCTTCCCTTCCTCAATTTTCCTAAATTGGCTGTTTTTCTTTTTGTTCAGATATATCCAGTTGAGTAGGTTCAAACTATGAACAGTTACTGTACTCTGGTATTCACGTGAACAAAATGGGTTTACCAGAAGTAGCAAGTATAGAATGACTGTTTATTAGTGTATTTGAGGGCTAGGTAAGATAACTTAAAAATATTCAGAATTTATAGGAAATAAATTGAAGTGCAGCTGTCAGTAAGATCATCTTGTTTGTGTTTTGTCTATCAGAGCATACCCATTAATTTCAACATCGAGCTATTAAAGAATGCACCCAACCCAATGGGTGTTCTTCGTTCCAAAGCCTCTGGTGAACCTCCCCAGTGTATGTCCTGTGTCACTTTATTTGCCGTGAAGCGTGCTATTGAGGCAGCACGTCAAGATATTGGGAAGGATTTCTACTTTCCATTAAGTGAGTATGATCAGTCGGTGAGTTTACATGGTGCAGTGTAAAATTTCTGATCAATATTATTTTAATCTTAGCATTAGCCCATTTATTTTAAACAGGCTAATGTTAACATTAAAATGAGATCTTCAAGAAAATCTATGTTTGTGGAACTATGATAATAAAGGTGTTTATTTCAACTACTCTCAACTTGGAAATCAAAGAACTGTGTGTGATGTCTATTAAGACTCTAAACATAATTTGAAGAGGATTTATTTAACTGAGCAACATTGCTAAGTACCTACAATTGTTGAAGCAATGTCCTAAGCTCGCAGCATCTAATTTTATGGGCTATTTTCTACATTTCCAAATTGGCTGCACTGCTCCTGTCCTCCTGGAAAATTAAGCGCAATGATATTGGGACAGTAGCCTGACATAGTCATGCTGACTGCTGATAACATGGGGCGTAAAATCTGCCTCTAGCCCCGCATTATGAAATTGGTGACTGTCCACCCAGTTGGAACATAGAACAGAGAACAGTACAACACAGTGCAGGTCCTTCGGTCCACAATGTTCTGGCAAACTTTTACCCTAAACCTAAGGTCTATCTAACCTCCAACCCTACCTTATACTAGCATCCATATGCCTGTCTAATAGCTACTTAAATGCCCACTATGAGGCCAACTCCACTACCCTTTCCAGCAATGCATTCCACACCCCACCACTCTCTGAGTAAAGAACCTACCTCTGACGTCTCCCCTATATCTACCTCCACTCACTTTAAAACTATGCCCCCTCATAATAGCTAGCTCCACCCTAGGAAAAAGTCTCTGGCTGCCCACTCTATCTATACCTCTGATCATTTTGTACACCTCTATCAAGTCCCCTTTCATCCTTCTTCTTTCTAAAGAGAAAAGCCCTAGTCCTCTCAACCTTTCCTTGTAAGACCTTCCCTCGATTCCAGGCAACATCCTGGTAAATCTCCTCTGCACCTTTTCCAAGCTTCCACATCTTTCCCGTAAAGAGGTGACCAGAACTGGACACACTACCCCAGATGTGGCCAAACCAGGTGTTTGTATAGCTGAAGCATGACTTCACAGCTCTTGAACACAATCCCTCTATTAATGAAAGCTAACACACCATATGCCTTCTTAACAAATCTATCCATCTGGATGGCAGCTTTCAGGGAACTGTGAACATGAACCCCAAGATCCCTCTCCTCCTCCACACTGTCAACAATCTTTCCATTAACACTGTATTCTGCTTTCAAGTTTGTTCTACCAAAATGAATCACCTCACACTTTATTGGGCTAAACTCCATTTGCCACTTTTCAGCCTAGCTCTGCATCCTATCAATGTCCCTTTGTAACCTAGAACAGCTCTCTGCGCTGTCCTCAACTTGACCCACCTCCATATTGCCCGTGAACTCAATAATCCACCCTTCCACCCATTCATCTAAATCATTTACAAAAATCACAAATAGAAGAGGACCCAGAACAGATCCTTGTGGTACACCACTCATAACTGAGCACCATGTTGAATATTTTACGTCCACTAACACCCTTTGTCTTCTCAGGGTCAGCCAATTCTGAATCCAATCTGCCACATTTTCCCCAATCCCATGCCTCCTTACTTTCTGCATGAGCATGCCATGGGGAACCTTATCAAACACCTTACTTAAATCCATGTATACCACATCCACTGCTCTACCTTCATCCATGCGTTTAGTCACCTTGTCAAAGAATTTGATAAGGTGTGTGAGGCATGATCTACCCCTCACAAATCCATGCTGACTATCACAAATCAAACTGTGCCTTTCCAAGTGATTATAAGTCCTGTCAGTCAGAGCCCTTGCCAATAATTTGCCCACCATGGACATAAGACGTTTGGGAATTTTGTTTACGCTGCATTTCCTGGGCTTGTCAAAATGGCACATTGTTTTTTTAAGACTTTTTTGTCTTTTTTGCACCTTCATTGAATAAGAAAGACTAATTCTGAGAGCAATAGGTTTTACAATTTGAACCATGGTTGTGGCATCATACCTTTGCTGCACAATGGCCTGGCCTAGACATCCATTTGAGCTCACAGCCGTCACCAACCCTCACCATGTCCTTGACACCACAGCTTCTCAGAACCTACAACATATGTATTACCACTAAGTTTTGATTCATACTCGTCTGTGGAAATAGCTATAATAAAAATTCAACACCGACTTACTTTTCATGTTAACTCAAAGTCACAGGCTCTGAATTTATCATGGCATCTAAAATCAGGCATGAGAGCCATCAGCCTTCATAATAACTGCAGTGCTGGAAGGGAGCAAGGGAAGGGTTTGTTGTCGGTAAGTTAGTTGCCCATGCACATATTATAATTGTGCCTACCAGACAGCTACTAGTTAGCCACCTGATGTTTTGTTGGTTATGCATAGACAGCAGGAATAAGCAGACCCTTCATTTTCCATTTCACCTCTCTCACTCCACTAAGAGACATAAAATCCATCCTATTGGTGCTAAATTCATAGGAGGGACCTAAAAGAGACATGTGACTCTGTATGTTGTGCCAAACATGATGATAATAGAAATAAGATGTGATTGAAGCATAGCATTCTGCTGGTCACTTGTACAATGACAACAAGGTCGATATAAATTTGCGTGTAATCAGAACCTGGGATTTAGTTAATTTCTTACTTTTGCTGTCTTACTTCTGCAATCTTTCGCTCTTTTGAGCTAAAGAAAGAAAAATTATAGTTATATATTGTCATTCAGGACAATAGAATCTCCCAAAGTGCTATGCTGCTAAATTAAGTACTTCTTATCTGTAGAGACTGTTATAGTATAGGAGATAAAATAGGTCTATTTGAGCATAGCACTTGTACAAAGAGTGATGTAAACATGACCAGACAATTTGTTTCTACGATATTGAATGAGGAATACATTATGGCCAGGCCACTGAGATGAAAGTAGAACTTATCCATCAAAATTAATGAGCAAATGTGATACCTGAGTTTAGCATTAATGTATCCTACACCCTCAGCCCATCAACATGCAAGGTCAGAGCAAATTTAAATAAACTGAGAAAACCCTTAAGACAATATCAGGAAAATAAAAGGTAGTCCTGTCCAAGACATGAAGCAATCAAGCAAGTTCCAGGAGACTGTACCAATTGATATGGTTATGTAAACCTTCTAGAACTTGAGATAATTCTCAGGAACTCATCTTTTAATGATGTCAGTAAATTCAAATTTGCATGTAAGTAATACATCTATTCCCAGAAATTGATGACTCTTTGTCAAAAGACATATTTTCTAGTACTGAACAGAGCTCTTAATTTCATATTTTGTCCTGCTATCCATGAGATTTCCAGATCAAATAATGGATCACTAAAAGAGAATTTATTTTATTCTTCATTTTTGAATCCTCAATTTTATTATCTTGAAGTCTGAGCCCAATCAAAATATATTTTAAAAATCTCTGACCCTATCTTGACATCTAAAGAATCTAAGGGTAAGGGGCAAGATTTTCAATTCCCTTGTCAGGGCTGCAATTGAAATTGAATGGGAACTAAAAGTAGCCACATCTGCCAAGATGCCAGTGTCTGATTTTATCTAATTCCAGCCATTGTCACAGAACTGGGGCATTATAGAGCAGTTTGGCTGGTAATCAGGTTTACCCATTGGCATCCAGTGAATAGTAGACATGGCTGATTAGGAGCAGGGCAAGTCCCAAATGGGAGTTTCCAGTAAGTCACCAGGTACAACCAGGTACCAGTTTAGCTGCATGGAAGCAGCAGATCAGGATGATGTGGCGGCCAATATTCCAAATAGCCCTCCCTGCCTCTTGCATGCAGGGAAAAAAAACAAATTGTATCCTCCAGAGGTTCACTACTGCCCCAAACACACCTGGGGACCTGCAAAAGGCTGAAAAATGCAATTATTGAAATTTACTGTCTGAAAAACATCGGGAAGAGTGTGACTCTCGCTTAAAGTGTGGTCTCATTATTTATCTTCTATTGCAGTATACGTCCATATCAGGAGCCAAACTAGGCACTGCGGAGGAGAGTTAAGATGCCAGTTTAGGAAAGCCCTGTTTCTCATTCACTCATTTGTATTTAGCCAGCACAAAGTCTCTCATGATGCTGTACAATCAAGTCATGTTCTAAGTGGTAAATTTTGAAGAAAATTGTTGCTTTTCAAGAATCCATTAATACATTTGAAAGCAGCATATTCATAAAGTTTTTCTAATATAGCTGAGAAAAGATTCATCTCAAAAAGTGTTTCAAAGCAGTGCAAATTCACCATGTGAATGTAATCTGATTTTAAATTGCTGAAATTAACTTTAAAAAAACTATTTTCCAGTTAGATTGGAGCATAATGATTGTTCCTTGAACTGATCTTCTTGGAAGAAAAATTCAGAAACTTTCAAATTGCTGTTAATATGTCTTTGTATCCAAAAGAAACAGCACAAGGGCCTGCAGAAAGAAAGTAAATTAGCTGACTCTCCATTGTGGTAAATTCATATAATCAGAATGAGCCGTTATGCTGGCTAATTAAGCAAAATGTTCCTTTACATAGTGCAAAAACTCACATAAACTTCATTTTATTGAAAAAATGCATTCGTAAAAGTATTGTTATCTTTAGCACGACGTTAGTCAATATCTAGTGAATTGTGGCAATAAAATCCGTGCAATTGAGCCAAACTCAAATACAAGCTACTCTGCTGTAGACTATTAATAACTAATTGTTGCCGTTCTGCACTTAGATTGAACTGCTGTAGTGAAACAACCTATTCAGTTTTCTCTACTATGACCTGGTGGCATCGGTTGTGGTATTTCATTATTTGGAAACTGTGATGCTTAAGTCAATCTGCTGTTTTGCTATTTTCTGCAGGTAATCCTGCATGGGCTCACACTTAGAGTTGCCCACATCAAATCCTTCTCATTTCACTTATTTAATGTGAGGGATATCTGCCACACAATGTATCTGCATCAACCTGTAGACCTTTTATTTAGACATAAGATATGACATAAGACATAGGAGTGGAAGTAAGGCCATTCGGCCCATCAAGTCCACTCCGCCATTTAAATCATGGCCGATGGGCATTTCAACTCCACTTCCCTGCACTCTCCCCGTAGCCCTTGATTCCTTCTGAGATCAAGAATTTGTCGATCCCTGCCTTGAAGGCATCCAATGTCCCAGCCTCCGCTGCACTCCGTGGCAATGAATTCCACAAGCCCACCATTCTCTGGCTGAAGAAATGTCGTCTCATTTTAGTTTTAAATTTACCCCTCTAATTTTAAGTCTGTATCCACGGGTCCTAGTCTCCCCACCTAACCGAAACAACTTCCTAGCGTCCACCCCTTCTTGTAAGTACATTATCTTGTAAGTTTCTATTAGATCTCCCCTCAAACTTCTAAATTCTAATGAGTACAATCCCAGGATCCTTAGCTGTTCATCATACGTTAAACCTACCATTCCAGGGATCATCCGTGTGAATCTCTGCTGGACACGCTCCAGGGCTAGTATATCCTTCCTGAGGTGTGGGGCATTTCCAGTTTCCAATTCCTGCTCACATCTTTGTGACTTTAGCAAATTTGAGAATTGTGTCCTGAGCAGAAGTCAGCAAAGGCAGTTCTAAAGTTTAAATGGATGAAGAATTGAACCCTGGTGACCATAGGCACATTCACTCAAGATCACTAGCAGGTGATACAGCAGGTGAAAAACTGTTCTGCTATGTGGGGTACTTGGCGACAAATGTAGAAACAATCAAATAAATAGGGTTATAGGCAGAGAAAACCCTCCTTGAAAATCCTCTTTCAGCTGTGACAAATCTAGTAGTTGAGAGAATCGTTGTACAAATTATTTGAATGTTCAGAAACATTATGAAAAAATTCATAAAATCGGCTTTTAAAAATAGGCCAATCGAACTGATGTAAGTAGGCTTATGTATGCTTATTGTTTGCAGTGACCTAGGTACTGAAATTGTTGTAAATAGTTCATGTACCAAACTAGGCAAATCAATAGATATGTTCTGTAGCACACCAGGGTATTTTCATAAAGGCAACACTTGCTGGCATCAAGGAGCGTGCTCATTAACAGCGAACTGTCTCATAAATATAGTAGCTACTATTTACAAAAAACAATTATGATACAATTTTAATGAACTAATACACCAAGTCACAGGAATAAACTGTGAAACAAAGTAAAGCTTTTTTTAAATGGCGTGATATTGTATGGTGCTTGTGTTCACATGCAGTTAGCAATAATTGGCAGGCTTTGGAGTCAGTGGACAGCTTATTTAATTCATTCTAAATATTTGGAAGTATTAGAATTGTCACAGCAGGAATGTTTCAAGTCCTGATAGCCTTTGTTAACTTCAGACACTTTTAAATTAATTTGAATTACAAGAAAATTGTGATTCTTGGAGTAAATCCAAATGTTTGTCAAGATACTTATTTCTCTGATGTTTCTTTATAGGTGGACCAGCTACAGTCAATGAAATCCAAGCTAATTGCCTCGTGGACTACAAAGACTTTTCAATCTGAAAACCCATCACCGATTTATGCAACCATAAATCCAACAAAACTAATCATCTTGAATATTATTTTTTGTTTTGATGGGTATTGCATAATACTATACAATATCAACTATATATCCATCCAGCCTAATGCTTTACAAGTTATCCTATGCTGATTACTTGCCTCAAATGTGTGATGAATATAATAAGGATTAGTTGGCTATTGCTTCGAGTTTCTATAGATCTGCTTAAGTAAAAGCTGATGGTAAGGAGAGTTTGGAAATATTTTAAGAATTATGTTCTTTCTTTGTGCATTAACATAGTCTACAGCTAGAAACTATAGAAATGTTAAAAAAAAACACAGCTTATATTAGGTTAGAATTAAATCCATGAAAAATAGGAACAGGAGTATGCCATTCTGCCCCTCAAACCTGCTCCACCATTCAGTAGGATCATGGCTGATCTGACATTCCTCATATCCACTTTCCTGGATTTTCCTGGTAACCCTTGATTCATTGTCTGATTAAGAGTCTAGCTATCTCAGCCTTAAATATACACAAGGATTCTGGCGCCACAGCTGTCTGTGGCAGGGAGTTCCAAAGACTACAACCCTCTGAAAGAAAAGATTCCTTCTCATCTTCGTCTCAGATCGATGCTCCTTTGTTCTCAGACAATGCCTTCTGAGATTATATGAGATAAAAAAAGATAGCCTTGCACACAAACATTTTTTTTCACAGATATGTATCAATAATCTTTCGTCTCAAGACGATGTTGCAGACTGACTAAGGAAATAGTCATAATCCCATCATTTGAACTCTTCAAGACTCATCTTCAGGTTACGTAAGTTTTTTAAAGTTAAAATGTGTTAAGATGACCATTTCAGCTGGTCATGCCTGATTTAGCTTGTGCCAAACATATAAGTTTTGACAGAAAATGGACTATGCTTTGTGATGTCAACACAACTGGAGCAGCTCCAGCATTATCTGTGGAGAGAAAAAACAGATTATTTTGAGTCAAGTGACTCACCTTCGGACCACAGAAGAGTTATTGGACTCAAAATATTAACTCTGTTTCTCTCTCCACAGATATATCTGGACCTGGTGTGAGTCTCCAGCAGGTTCCGTTTTATTTCATGTTTCCAGCATCGACAGTAATTTGCTTTTAGAATTGTAAGATGTATTTAGTGTTAACATCAACACACTTACGATTGGATACGAGCAACATGATTGTTGAGTGAATTGTATGTGCTCTAGGTGGTAACCTCATGGAGCCAGTTGGGCTGGTCATAAGAAAGGAGCAATCTCAAGAGTTTGTTCTGGCTGGAGAAAAGAACAGGCAGAGGAACAGGGAACAGATCAAAGAAAAACTGAAATCCTTGAGAAGAGAGGTGCACTCTGTTGTCTATGTTCAATATGAAAGCATGTAGTTCATATTCTTCTGTAAGTTGATGCCTGAATTTTATAATTGATGTGTAAGTTTGTCCTGCTTTTCTATTAATAAAGCTAATTCATAACTGAATGTTATTATTATGCCCAATCCTGTTGTATGGGAATTAACTGCACACTAATTTCAAAAGAAGGACAATGCTTTTAACGATTTGAGATTGAATATCCATCTGTAAATTTATAGTTAATGCACGATTTTTCATTTTAACTAATGCTATTTTTAAAAAATAGTTACTTGCCCATTCAAACCATTCCAGTTAACACTCTCATTCCACATTTCTCAATCATGTGTTGGAGGCAAGGCGTTGTGCATAAGTATCTGGTAGTATCAAACTATTTAGTTTGAATGGATTATTTTTCCTGCACCACAGTCAAACATGAAGTTTACAGCTCAGGAGGAGGACATTCAGCTCACTACACCTTTAAAAACTGTTTGCGGGAGCCATCCCAATCTGATCCTGTTGCCTATTTCTCTCCTGAGACCCTATATCACCGTCTGCTTCAAATCTTTATCCATTCCCCTCAGCTTTTCATGAGGCAGAAGTTCCAGCAACTTACTGCATAAAGAAATTTATCCCAATCCTTCTTTTTATCTTTTAACTAACCAAAGAAATGCAGAAAGCTGCCAAAGGGAGTGATCTTGCTCTGTACATTCTACCAAAACTATAAAATTGAAAAATATGTGCAAATGTCCTTTTGCCATCTCTGTTCCAGTGAAGTCATCCTAATATCTCAAGTTCCAACAAGTAGCTACAATTCTGGTAGTGGTGCTTATTCTGCTAAATCCGCACTGAACAATGTTTTTAATTCTCTTTTCATAATAGGTCAATCAACAATGGCCTAACCACTGCCTTATAGAAATAACCATGTGTAAGTTGCAACAAATCTACAGGGCTCAACAGCATTTGATCAACAAAGGATGTGGCATTGTGAACCAAAGGCACATAGCCTGTCAGCACATGGGATATTTTGGTGCTGTTTCAAGTTACACAATCCTGTAATAATCTGCTTTCCTTTTATCTCTATGTTGAAAATATCTCATTCATGGTTCACTTTCCTATTTTGGAGAAAATCTTTAGCTCCGGGTTAATTCTGGATTAGTTCTAGATAACATTTGAAATGTCAGGTAATTATAATTCTGGGATTTAGACTAATACTGGTTTGTGGAGTAGCATTATCCTATTCAGATTAAAGCAGAAGATCTCGCCTGAATATTTGGTTAGTTAAGAAATGATGTTCAGAAACTGGGAAATATCACACTTACAGCAAATGGGCACATTTGGAACAATCTAAATCGGAGGGTTACAGAAAGGATAAAGCCGTTAACTAATAAAGCCATTTAGATCTCTGAAACATATGATTCTGCCCATCCTTAGGTTGAGCCATGGGTAAGCATCTGACCATCATCTTTTCATATCCAATGGTAGCATCATCACTGAATCTCAAATTGTCATTGTCATCTGGGAGCCACATTGCTCAGAAACTAAACAGTAGCAGCCACATAAAGAGGGAAGAGATTCAAAACTGGGTATTCAGCAGCAAATAACTCAGTTATTAATTTTGCAAAGCCTTACCATATCAGGTAGGCTCCCAGACTATAATAGAATGTTTGGCTTTTACCTAGGTAAGTGCAATTCCAGCAATCCACAAGAAGCTCAATACCATCCAAGGCAGTGCAATGCGCTTGGTTGGTCTATCATTCGTCATCTTAAATATTTGTTGCTTAAATCAACATTACAAAGCATAATGGTTTGTGCCAGAGCAAGACAGAAATCAATGCCCTCAGAGCTGCCCTTAGCCCAGGCCCAGATGCTGCTCTGGACCCTGACATCCAACCCAAACACAAGGTTCCCCACTACCTCTCGAGTCTGATCCAAATGATTGGGTGCTGAAGTACCATCTGTCCAAAGCTAGTCAGTAATGTGTACCTGATATCTTGCAGCAATTCATCAAGGCATCGTTGAAAGCAATTTTCAAATCCATGACCTCTACAACAAAGGTGGCAGTTGTATGGGAACTACAATAATTTTCCTCAAAATAAACTGCAATATCCTATTTGTTTTCCTTTGCACTTGGTTACACAATCTCTCTCCATCTCAGAGCCTTACAAGCTCCTACTTTTTCGATAACGTTTTTTTAAATTTCATCTGCCATAGTGGATTTCACAATTTCCTACACTATACTGCAAGTCATTGAGGAAACCTCAAGTCATTTAAGAATTGTTTAGATGAGCACTTGAAATGATGTAGCATACAAGGTCACAGGCTAAGTGCTGGAAAATGTGATCAGAGTAGATAATTAATAGTTGACTGTCTGATTTCCAAATTAGACTGCAACTGCCATTGTGTTAAGAGCTTGATTGCAGAGGAATTTGTGAAGTGTGTTCCGGAAAAAAATTCCCAATTAATATGAAGATGGCTCGACTAGAGAAGGGATAAAACTTGACCACCTCTTGGGAAATAAGACCGGGCAATTGACTGAGGTGTTAATGGTGGAGCACTATGGAACCAGTGACCACTGTTCTAGTAATTTTAAAATAATTGTGGGAAAGGATAGGTCTGGCCCACAAGTTAAATTTGTAATTTGGGCAAGGCCAATTTGATGGTATTACACAGGAATTTTCAAAAATTGACTGGGGCGGCTGTTCACGGGTAAAAGGACGCCCAGCAAGAGGGAGGCTTTCAAAAGCGAGATGATGAGAATTGAGGGCCGGTATGTTCCTGTTACTGTGAAAGTTAAGGCTGACGGGAGTAGGGAACGATGGACGATTGGAGATACTGAGGCTCTAGTCAAGAAAAAAGAAGGAGGCATATGTCAGGCTGTAATAAAAGCTGAGAGGCCCCAGCAGAACCTAAACTGGGCATCAATGAGCAGGTTATTGCTGAGCAAATTCTGTTTGATAGCACTGTTGATGACACCTTTCATCACTTCACTATTGATTAAGAGTAGACTGATGGATTAACTAGATAGGTTGGGCTTGCCCTACATTTTGTCAACGTGACATAGGTTGTCAGTCGCCAGGTATGTGCTCGTATTGTCATTGCACTGGAACAGCTTGGCTCAGGGCACGATGCATCCTGGAGCACCTCTGATGTCTTTTCTTTTGTGCTGACTTAAGAGATGGAGGTGAATCATCTGGTCCACCCTTCCACTTCTGGCTGAAGGTTGATGCAAATGTACTGGGCTCCTCCATCGTTGAGGATGGGGATTTTTGTGGAGCTGCCTCCTCCAGTCAATTATTTAAGTATCCACCACCATTCACAACTGATGAGGCAGGACAGTAGAGCTTAGATCACTTGCTGCTTCTGCTGTTTTGTACACAAGTAATCATGTTTGGTAACTTCATCTGGTTGACACTTTATTTTTAGGTATGTCTGTTGCTACTCCTTGCATGCCATCCTGCTCTCTGCATTGAACCAGGGTTGATCTCTTAACTTGATGGTAATGTTAAAAAAGGGGATATGCCAGTCCATGAGGTTACAGATTGTGCTGGTGTCCAAATCTGTTGTTGCTGAAGGCTCACAGCACCTTATGGATACCTAGTGTTAAGTTGCCCAAAATAGACACAGAAAGTGCTGGGAACAGTGAGCAGGTCCAGCAGCAACTGTGGAGAGAGAACAGAGTTTTCAAGTCTCGTGACCCTTTGTCTATCCTATTTAGCATGGTGATAGTGCCCAGCAACAGAACAATGGATATTCTGAATATGATGATGTGTGTTTGAATGAATGAATGATTTGTTGTCACTTGTATTTTACAGTGAAAAGCTTTCATTTGTCACCATAATCTGGCACTATTTTGATGGATTAGGAAAAAGAGAAAATGAAAAGAAATAGCTTAAATAAAAGTCCACCTATGTATGAATTCTGAGTTGGCTTCACTAAACCCAACTAATGCAAAAATTGCCAATCCTCATGCGCCATCTTTCACCATTGGGCCAATTACCCTTCTCCATCGTCCATGCGGGCACACAAACATGGGAGACTATCGTCGCAGTTCGATGTTGCCATGGTGCCCTCCTACCATCGCTTTACTGCTGTCAACGCCACACCCAGCCAACAACAAAAATACTGATCCTCAGACACTATCTGCTAATGTCGCCTCAGGGCTCACTCTCCTCCATGCTGGGCTCCCTCTCCCCTCTGCACTGGGCTCCCTCTCCCCTCTGCACTGGGCTCCCTCTTCCCTCTGCATTGGGCTCCCTCTTCCCTCTGCACTAGGCTCCCTCTCCCCCTTTCACACAGAGGGTGGTGGAAATCTGGACCTTACTGCCTATAAGTGTGGTAGAGGTAGAAAGTGTCATTACATTTAAGAAGTAATTAGTGCACTTGTGATGCCAAATCAATCAAAGCTATGGGTCAATTCTGGTAAAAAGAGTTAGAATAGTTAGGTACTTGTTTTTGATTAGTGCAGACTTGATGGGCTGAAGGGCCTTTTCTGTGCAGTGTACCTGTATGACACTTCCTCCCGTAAGAAAATCCCCTTTTGTAAAGTGAGCTTGCGGGTGGGATAGCTAACTGTGAGGATGAAGGACACCCTGACTGGGATAAATTGCATCAGCCTGCCTGAACATTCTATATGTCGATCTTCATTTTCAGCCGGTGTGCAGTCTGCTCAGTCGTGGCAGGCAAATGCAGAATGCATACAGTTCTGGTCGCCGCATTATATGTGGAAGCATTGGAAAGGGTGCAGAGGAGATTTACCAGGATGTTGCCTGGTATGGAGGGAAGGTCTCATAAGGAAAGGCTGAGGGTCTTGAGACTGTTTTCATGAGAGAGAAGAAGGTTAAGAGGTGACTTAATAGAGACATACAAGATGATCAGAGGATTAGATACGGTGGACAATGAGAGCCTTTTTCCTCGGATGGAGATGGCTAGCACAAGGGGACATAGCTTTAAATTGAGGGGTGATAGATACAGGACAGAAGTCAGAGGTAGGTTCTTTACTCAGAGAGTAGTAAGGGCGTGGAATGCCCTGCGTGCAACAGCAGTAGACTCGCCAACTTTAAGGACATTTAAATGGTCATTGGATAAACATATGGATGATAATGGAATGGTGTAGGTTAGATGGGCTTCAGATTGGTTTCTCAGGTCAGTGCAACATCAAGGGCCGAAGGGCCTGCACTGAGCTGTAATGTTCCATGTTCTAGTTCTGCACTGGGCTCCCTCTTCCCTTCTGCACTGGGCTCACTCTTCCCTCTGCATTGGGCTCCGTCTCTTCCCTGCACTGGGCTCCGCCTCCCTTCTGCACTGGGCTCTCTCTCCCCTCAGCACTGGGCTCCATCTCCCCTCTGCACTGGGCGCCCTCTTCCCTCTGTGCTGGGCTCACACTCTCCCCTGCACTGCGCTCCCTTTCTCCTCCGCACTGGGCTCCCTCTTCGCTCTGCACTGGGCTCACTCACTCCCCTGCACTGTGCTCACTCTCTCCACTGCACTGGGCTCCCTCTCCCCTCTGTACTGGACTCCCTCCTCTGTCTGCACTGGGCTGACTCTCCCTTCAGCACTGGGCTGCCTCTCTCCTGCACTGGGCTCCTTCTCCGCTCAGCACTGGACTCCCTCTTCCCTCTGCACTGGGCTCATTCTCTCCCTTGCATTGGGATCCCTCTCCCCTCTGCACAGGGCTCACTCTCTCACCTACACTCTGCTTCCTCTCCCGTCTGCACTGAGCTCCCTTTCTCCTCTGCACTGGGCTCCCTCTCCCCTCTGTACTGGGCGCCCTCTCCCCTAAGCACTGGGCTCCATCTCCCCTCTGGACTGGGCTCCCCCTCCCCTTTACACTGGGTCCACTCTCTCCCCTGCACTGTGCTTCCACTCCCCTCTGCACTGGGCTCACTCGCTCCCCTGCAATGGGCTCCCTCTCCCTTCTGCACTGGGCTCCCTATCCCCTCTGCACTGGACTCCCTCCTCCGTCTGCACTGTGCTCCCTCTCCGCTCAGCACTGGGCTCCCTCTTCCCCCTGCACAGGGCTCATTCTCTCCCCTGCACCGGGCTCCCACTCCCCTCTGCACTTGGCTCCCTCTCTTCTCTGCACTGGGCTGCCACTCCGCTTTGTGCTGGGCTCCCTCTTCACTCAGCACTCAACTCACTCCCTCCCCACGCTGGGCTCAATCTCCCGTATGCACTGGGCTCCCTCTCCCCTCTGGACAGGGCTCCCCCTCCCATCTGCACTTGGCTCCCAGGCCCCTCTACACTGGGCTAAAAGGTGCTCCCCTACAAGGTGCTTCCACTCCTCTCTGCACTGGGATCACCTTCTCCCCTGCACTGTGCTCACTCTCTTCTCCACTGGGCTGCCTCTCCCTTCTGCACTGGACTCCCTCCTCCCTCTGCACTGGGCTCACACTCTCACCTACACTGTGCTTCCTCTCCTGACTGCACTGAGCTCCCTTTCTCTTCTGCACTGGGCTCCCTCTTCCCTCTGTACTGGGCTCATTCTCAGCCCTGCACGGGCTCACTATCTCCTCTGCACTGGGCTCCCAGGCCCCTCTACACTGGGCTAAAAGCTGCTCCGCTAAAAGGTGCTTCCACTCCTCTCTGCACTGTGCTCACTCTCTCCCTCTGCACTGCGATCCCTCTCTCACCTACACTGTGCTTCCTCTCCTGTCTGCACTGCGATCCCTCTCTCACCTACACTGTGCTTCCTCTCCTGACTGCACTGAGCTCCCTTTCTCCTCTGCACTGGGCTCCCTCTTCCCTCTGTGCTGAGCTCATTCTCAGCCCTGCACAGGCTCCCTAGGTCCTCAGCACTGGGCTCTCTCTCTCCTCTGCACTGGGCTCACTCTTCCGTCTGCACTTGGCTCCCTGGCCCCTCTACACTGGGCTCACTCTCTCCCCTAAAAGCTGCTTCCTCTCCTCCCTGCACTGTGCTCACTCTCTCCTCTGCACTGGGCTCCGTCTCTGCCCTGCACTGAGCTCCCTCACCCCTCTGCACTGGGCTCACTCTCTCCCCTGCACTGGGCTCACTCTCTCCCCTGCACTGTGCTCACTCTCTCCTCTGCACTGGGCTCCGTCTCCGCTCTGCACTGGACTCCCTCCTCCCTCTGCACTGGGCACACTCTCTGCCCTGCACTGGCCTCCCTTTCCCTTCTGCACTGGGCTCAGTCACCTCTCTGCCCTGGGCTTCCTCTCCCCTCAGCATTCGACTCCCTCTTCCCTCTGCACTGGGCTCACTCTCTCCCCTGCACTGGGCTCCCTCTCCCTTTTGTGCTGGACTCCCTCTCCCTTCTGCACTGGGCTCCGCTCAGCACTGGGCTCCCTCTTCCTTCTGCACTGTGCTCATTCTGTCCCCTGCTCTTGGCTCCGTCTCTCCTCTGCACTGGGCTGCCACTCCCCTTTGTGCTGGGCTCCCTCTTCCCTCGCCACTCGACTCACTCCCTCCCCCACGCTGGGCTCACACTCCCCTTTGCGCTGAGATTGTTCTCTCTCCTGCACTGGGCTCATACTCCCCTCTGTACTGGGCTCAATCTCTCCCCTGCACTGGGCTCCCTCTCCTGGTTACACTGGGCTCCCTCTCCCCTCTGCACTGGACTCCCTCTCCCCTCTGTATTGGGCACTCTCTCCCCTCAGCACTGGGCTCCCTCTTCCCTCTGCACTGGGCTCACTCTCCCTTCTGCACTGGGCTCACTCTCTCCTCTGCACCGGTTTCCCTCTCCCCTCAGCACTGTGCTCCCTCTCCCCTCTGCACTGGGCTCACTCTCTCCGCTGATAACAAAGTTTGGGGTTGGAGCTACACAGCAGGCCAAACAGCATCTGAGGAGCACAAAAGCTGACGTTTCGGGCCTGGACACTTCATCAGATGAAGAAAGTTCTCGACCCGAAACGTCAGCTTTTGTGCTCCTTAGATGCTGCTTGGCCTGCTGTGTTCATCCAGCTCCACACTTTGTTATCTTGGATTCTCCAGCGTCTGCAGTTCCCAAAATCTCTGATCACTCTCTCCCCTGCATTGGGCTCACACTCCCCCCTGCACTGAGCCAAATCTCTCCCCTGTGCTGGGCACTCACTACTCCGCGCTAGTCTCCCCTTTCCGTGCTGCTGGGGTTGCACCCCTCTGGACACTCCCCCACTGCACCAGGCGCACTCTCTCCCAACTCCCCCCCGTCCCCCCCGCATCTTGCTACCATCAATGCCAATGTGGTGCTGACGTTTTGCCAACCTTGCTGTACATGGCCAGGCCTTGCCGAAAAAGACTTTTAAAAATAAAAGGAAGACCAAAAGTTAACAAAATAAAAATGAAACAAAGAAAGCAGATGGAGGTGGGTGAGCCCCAGTCGAGGAGTCTGAACATAGCGCTGCTACTCTGGAACCATCTTGGATCTTTGTCTCTATGAGGACTGCGCAGTGCTCTCTCTCACGGATAGATACATTTGCACTGGGCAGATTGGTGAGATGGAGTCAAGTAGGTTTTTCCCTATTGTTCGTTCCTTCACCTCCTGCTGCAGACCCAGTCCAGCATATTTATTCTTCAGGCCGAAATCAGATTGGTCAGTATTCCTGCTGCCAAACCATCCTCGGTTGTGGATATTTAAGCCCCCTCCTCAGGGCATATTCTGTGCCCTTAACACTCAGGGCTTCCTCCAAGTATTCAACATAGAGGAGCACTGATCTGTCTCCTGGGTTGGGAAGTAGATTGATGTGACGGATGGTATATATGAGGCAGGGGATTTCCTTCCCCAGGTTTGACTTGATGCGTTGAAAGTTCCAGGAGGTCCAGAGTCAATTTTGGGGAGCCCAAGGCAACTCCCTTCTGACTGTTTAGCACTGTGCCAGCACCACTGCTGGGTCTGTCCTGCTGGTGGGACAGGGCATAACCAATGGTGATGGCGATGGTGGAGCCTGGGACATTGTCTGCAAGGTATGATTCTATGACTATGTCAGGCTGTTGTTTTCCCAGACAGCCCTCTAAGTTTTGGCACTAGCTCCCAGAGATTATTCAGAGGATTCTGAACAGTGGAAAAGGTTATTGCTGCTTCCAGTGCCTTAGTTGATGTCAGGTAATTCAACCACTCTCATTCCTTTTCTCACGGTTGTTAGCAGTTGATATGACTGAATGGCTGGCCTGATGATTTCTGGGGGAAGTTAGGAGTTAACCATGTTCCTGTGGTCTGGTGTATCCTGTATGCCACACCAGGTAAGGATGGCAAGCAGCTTTCCTTGTCTAAATGATATTAGTGAACAAAATGGGCCTTAATACAGTTGACAAAGATCATTATTCAACTGTTAATGCCAGACTTTTTACAGAATTCAAACTCCAGATTCAAACCAGGTCCCCAAAACATTACCTAATCTAGTATTACTAATCTAGTAACAATAGCACTGGGTCACGCCTCCACCGCCCTCACAAAAACCCAGCAAGTTAGTTAAACACAACTTACCCTGAACAAATTTCTTTTTATTTTCTCAACTAGCACATATTTGCCCAGGTGACTATTAATTTTGTCTCCAATTGTTATTAGTAGAAGCTTCTCCACCATCAAAGTTAAATTGATTAGCCTGCAGACGCTAATCTAAGTTTTGTAAGGCAGAATTAAATAATTTCTTGATTTGACCACAGTCAGAAGGCAGAGGGATTAAGCAGGAAAATAGGGTTGAAGCTACTATCAGATCAGCCATCATCTTGTCAAATGATGAATCAGACTCAAAGAGCCCTAAACCCACGCTCACCCATAATTTATGTGGTTTCATGTTTTACGTACTTTGAATTACTTTTTAACGCACCTTCCAATTGCTTGATCATGGCTGAATGGCTATGTTTTCATCTCCATGCACTTGTTCTCCCTTGATCCAGCACATTGCTTGTGTGGCCTCACCAGAAAGGCCACACATTCCCCTTATGACCTGATACAAACAAAGTTGATAAAACCCACTGGCAGCAGGAACCATGAGAGGAATGTAGGCACTTTCATCCCCTGCCCATCTCCACGCCCAACAAGGCCTAAATATCCAGTACATGTCTCTTGAATGCGAATTAGATCTAAATCATTCATCTCTATTTGTGCTGCTGATCATCTACATTTTAGAGAAATCTTTGCACAATCAGACAATAGGCATTTAACTTCATTTTTAACTATTATTTGTTGTTGTTCTTCACTGAGGTATATTGTGATATATGATTTAATCCCTTCATATCTCACTCTGGTTGCTTTTACCCAAATCACTATTCTATTGTCTCACCTTTTCACTTGAGACTCCAAAATCTCTATTCACCTGAATGCAGGGCAGAGAAGAAGATTGCAGTGGGAGGATGCTGTGGCTGCGCAGTTCTCTCCTCTTTTCTGTTGCTATTCTGTCCAATTTCAGGTGGTTTTGCGGAGGAAACTGCAGCAAAATGTATGGGGTCAATCTGTTTAATGCATAATTGAAACCTTAATGTTAACTACAATGTGATAAGCAGATCTAGCACTGACATAATTGTCACATGTTGTAGCATATTGCCATCTGGGGGACAAAATCTGTGACTGCAACAATTCACACAGCTCACCAAAGTTAACTATTGCTTTTAATGTATGAAACTCTAGGTATTAATTTGTGAGTTAATCTTTAAAGAAAAGAAGCAATTACATAACATCTTGAACAATCTCAGGATATATAATACAGACACGCTACAGAGGAAGACTTCTGGGTCCCACAAAGCTGCTATAACATTCAATAAGGTCACGGCTGATCTATTTGTGTTTCCAATTCCACATTCCTTTTCACCCCGATAACCATTGCCTAGTAAGAATCTATTCACCTCTGCCTTAAAAATAAACAATCACCCCTCTTGCACAACCTTCTGAGGCAGATTTCCAAAGTCACACTGTCTATTGAATGAAAAAAAAATCCTCATTTCTATCCTGAGTAGGTAATCCTGAATTTTAAAATTAATTCTGACTCACGACAGGAAAGATCCTGCCCACATCTACCTTGTCAAGACTATTCAGGATGTTATAAGTTTAAATAAAATCATCCCTCACTCTTCTCAACACTAGTGAAGACAAGCCCAGTCTGTCCAATTGCTCCTCAGTAGACAACGTGTTCATTCCAGGTATCAATCTAGTAAACCTCTTCTGGACTGCTTCTAATGCATTTACATCCTTCATTAAGTACATAAACAAAACTGTACACGGTACTTGAGATGTGGTCTCATCAATGCCCTGTATGATTCAAGCATAGCATCTTTACTTTATGTTTGATTCTTCTTGTAATAAGGAAAGCATCCTATTATCTTCTTGATTACGCACTGTAAGTGCATTCTAGCCTTATTTAACTTGCACTTCAACATCTAGATCCCTCTGCACTTCTGAATTTTGCAGTTGTTCTCAGTTGAAGTAATATTATGCTTTTGTACTCTTCCTGCCAAAGTGAACAACTTCGCATTTCCCCACATTATATCCCAATTTCCATATCTTTTTCCACCCATTCAATCTATCTACATCCAACTACCACTTCTTTATCTACGTTTCACAGCATACTTTCCTACCTGTCATGGTCTTATCTGTAACTTTATCAAACAAGCTTCGTTCGCTTCCCCATCTAAGATATTGATGTAAACAATAAACAAGTTGAGGCCCTTGTGCAGACACTGTGAGACCCGACCTGTCACATCCTGCCACCAAAAACCATTTATCATACTGTACTCTCTGTTTCCTGCCAATCGTCCATCCATACTATTATATTTCCCCCAATACTGAGTTTTGATTTTCTGCAATGACCTTTGATCTGGCACCTTATGAGATGAATTCTGAAATCCAAAAACTGTACAATCAGAGATACTGTTTTTAGGGGGTCAGTAGCTCAGTTGGCTCGATGTCTGGCTTGCAATACGGAGTGGTGCCAAAAATATGGCCCAGCCCAGTATACCAGTTTATGTCAGCCAAAGTACTAAAAAAGCAATGTAGTACTTTGAAGTTTTCCTGCAAATGGCAGCCTTCTGTTTTGTGAGATGAAGGATTGCATCGTGATAACCAACTTTATATTGTGTGTTGCCTGGAGAGGTCAGAAGCCCTATTCTGGAAGGGCCTTTCCCATTCCTTTACTGCAGTTGAAGGCAATGGGCTGAGGAGATGCAGGATTTATTGGCATCTGTTTTCTCTGGGCCCTTTTCTAGGCCAGTTAAAGCTTTCCATTTTGCCTCCCGACTACTGAAGCCCTTCCCAACATCTAACCTCCAGAGGTCCCAGCAACTGTCCTCCAGCTGTCTATTTTTATGCTTGTCATAATCATTTCTTGTGTACAGATGCCCCGTAACAGGGGCATGGACATCCAACATTGCTCATTGTAGAGAATGTCATCATCTATTTCATGTATAAAGGCAAGCAAACACAAACGGTATGGACACAATAATCCACATATGTTGATAAAATTAGCATGCTCCAGAACATCTGAATTAAGTGCCTTGTCCTGATGAGAGATGCAGAAGATACACCTGAGATGTTTGGTTGTCAGACAGAAAACGCCACCGTGGGGAGGTGATGGTCTAGTGGTAATATTGCTGGACTGTTAATCCAGAGACCAAGGTAATGTTCTGGGGACCTGGGTTTGAGTCCCACCACGGCAGATGGTGGATTTTGACATTGAATTAAGAGTCTAATTATGACCACGATTGGATTGGTGGAAAAACCCATCAGGTTCACTAATGTCCCTTAGGGAAGGAAGCTGGCATCCTTACCTGGTCTGGCCTTCATGTCAGTCCAGATCCATAGTAATGTGGCTGATACCAAACTGTTCTGTGGTCAGTTAGAAATGGCCAATAAATGTTGGTCCAGTCAGTGATGCCCTCATTTTGTGATTTTTTTTTAAAATTACATCCAGAGTGTAAAATGGCAAGAACAGACCAACAGACTGCGCAGAAATCAGCCCTTATTCCTTTCATGAAGAAGCTGAGTAGATTCTATATTGGGAGGTCACTGTGTAATATTTCTATCTGATCAGCTCCAGTTTTACATCCATGAAAAGTATTGAATCACAACTGCACATTTGTAAATTTATAGATGTAATGTATGGAAAGAAAACAGATACACTTCCATGGAAGAGCAAGCCAGGCTTGATGAAAATAATTTGTGAATCAATGAAGCAGAGAATCAAGAAAATCAGCCGAAATATTTCTGAAATTTAATTAGATTTATCTGACGTACAGAAATCACCACTGTTGACAATAAGGCTTGTAACATCATAAAGATATTAAGTTATGGAATTCACAGTAACATGAATAAATGTACCTCTAAATCACTACATGCTGAGACTCTACTGGGAATCACAAGGTCAGACAAGAAGCTGGTAATCTGATTTATAGCATGCCCAACATCCCAAAGTGCAATTCCAGCTGACCTTACAGTATTTTAAATGGATGTTTATTTACGTCTGGTCCTTCATTGCAGTTCCTAACTGTGAACAAGGGACACTTATTACTCCAGTTCACCATTTTCTTATCAATGCTTCAGATGAGGGAGAAGGGTTTGTGAGGATCCAGCAACACAGATGAAAGAGTATATTCTATGTGAAGTTTGTACATATATCTAGATCTCTTTCTGATGTCATAATTTTTAGTTTACAGAGCAGCCTGCTGTATTATCTACTACAGAATGACTCACACAACATCTGAAACAGGGATATGACTTTCTATGGAAATTAAAGTCACATGTAACTGGATCCTTTGAGGTCTTCCAGGGAAATGCATCAAATCCAGCAATGTGCAGTGTCACTACAAGCCAGGGACTGACCCTTGTGCCTGTTGACTATTGTGGCACAGAAAGGAATATAGCTCTCAGGGACCTGGAGGTGCTGGACAGGAAAGCCACTCTTTGTCCTGCAGACTGCCACAGGAGGCCATGCTACAACACCAAGCCACTCTGGATCCAGATGGCAGCCCATGCCAGCACTGTGTCTCAAGTCAGAAAGAACGCAGAACAGTCTGGGGAAAATGTTAATAATCTTCTGTGCCGCCATGCTACAACACCAAGCCACTCTGGATCCAGATGGCAGCCCATGCCAGCACTGTGTCTCAAGTCAGAAAGAACGCAGAACAGTCTGGGGAAAATGTTAATAATCTTCTGTGCTCCTCAGGATAAATGCCATTATTTTCTCTCTAATATATCAATCCGAAAGGGTCACCGCACATTCTAATTCCGAGCAATGCTGATAGCCTGTGACTCTCAGTATTGCACTCATTGGTTCCCACCGACCTCATCTCATAAACATTTACAGTACAGAAAGAGGCAAATCCAGAACATCATGTCTGCACTGGTCAGCAAAGAGCTGAAACTAATCCTATTTTCCTCTTTTGACCCATAGCCCTGAAAACTATAGCAAAAGTAAATGAATATCTGAAGACTATATAAATGTTGAGAGTTTCTCACTCAGCCACCTATCAGGATTGAGTGCCAAAACTCCCACCACCCTCTGGGTGAAAAAGATTTCTCCTCAACTTGCCTCTTAGCCTTTACTCTTATCTTCTACCTATGACAATTGGTTATTGACTTCTCTGCTACTGGATTAAAGTTCCATCCTGTCCACCCTATCTACATATCTCATAATCTTATTCACCTCTATGAGGTCTCCTCTGAATTTTTGCTCTTCTAAGGAGAACATCCCCAACTTATCCAGTCTCTCCTCATAGCTCAGGCTCTCCAAACTAGGCAATATCCTTGTGCAGCTCTTCTGCATCTTAGGTAGCAAAGTCACATCCTCACTATAACTTGTGACCAGAATTGCACACAGAGCTCCAGCTGTGGCCTAACCAGCATTTGTACAGTTCCAGTATAACCTCTTGTTCTTATTTTCTATGTTTCTGCTAATAAAGGTGAGTATCCTCTGCCTCTTTAGCCACCGTATCTACCTGCTCTGCTTTTGGTTTCAGGAATCTGTGGGTATACACAACAAGTTCTCTCTGATCTTCAGTACAGACTAGGGTCCTACCACTGATTGTGTGATCCATTGCCTTGTTAGCCTTCCCTAGTACATTACCTCATAATCTTCTGGGCTGAACTCCATTTGCCATTGCTCTGCCCACCTGACCACTCCGTTAATATTCTCTTGCATTTTATGGCTATCCTCCACCTTATTTACTACCCTACTAATTTTCATATCAAAATTCTTAATCATACCCCTTATATTTAAGTCTGTATCATCAATGCACACCACAAACAGCCTCAGTATGGAGTCCTGTGGAACCCTTTTGGAAACAGACTTCCAACACAGAAACAGTCCTCTCCCATCACCCTCTGCTTCCTTCTACTCAGCTATTTTTGGATCCAATGTGCCACTTTGCCTTGGGACTAATCGACTCTGACTTTCTCGACCAGTTTGTCATGAAGGACCTTATCATAAAGCCTTCCTAAAGACCATGTGGCCCTTATTGAATCGCTCATTAACACTTGTGAGTACCTCCTGTCCTCCCACGATACCAAACGTTCTTGCCCTATGCACTCGTTGGTGACTTCTTAACACCACTAACTGTTGTTCCATCCATTTTCATTTTATTCAATCCCTCCCTTTGTCTCAATGGCCTACGATTGGCGGGAATTGGCTCCTTGCACCATAAAAACAGAAAATTCTTGTATTCGCAGAAGAGGAGCAGAACCACTGTTGTGTTGCGCTGCTCTCCCATTAACACCCATGCTGACCCTCATTCTTTATGTGCACAAGACTTTAACCCTCTTAGACAACTAATTCTTCTTTTGTGTAGGCGCTAGCAGCACCTAGTGTACTCCACAAGAGAGTCCAGCTTCACCTCTGTTTGAGGAGGAATCTTTTGAACCCTCATTGACAAGGCTTCAGCTGCAGCCTCCACCAGCTCAGAGACTTTCACTTTGGTGGATACTCTGCGTAGATTACATGTGTGCTCAGGAGCACAATCTGGTGGTATGTCATTGGTGTCTCCCAACAGCTGGTTGAGAAAAAATGCCCCAGGTCTCTGACACTCAGAGGATAGCTGGTGACCAGGCACCTGCTCAGTACCCAGGGCAGAGACAATCACATAGCCTCAGCCATTAAGGAATTGTCAAAATGCTTAGACACAGAAACATTGGGCAAGTTTGTCAGAGACACTCAGGAAATTTGGCTGAAGGATTGAAAAGCCTGCCACATTATCAGTACCATACTGAGTATGGCATAAATGCATTTGGCTATACCTTTCAATAGATTGGTTACTGCCATGAAGAACCAATTTGAGCACATTAAGTCTTTGCAGGATACATGTGTGGATCTGCAGTCCATTACTATCTCCATAGGCTAGGCTAGATGGGGCAATTGACTCAGAACTCATACTAGGTGCCCCTTTCTTTGACGGGGACATTGTGATGATTGAACCCTTCATCCCTTTTACTCAATCCATTGTCATTACTCTCTATTGATTAAATCATTTATTGTCACTTGTATTCAATGTAAAATTGTGTACCTTCGCCATACGTACATGGCACCATTCACATTAACTTAGAGTAAGGTAAGAAAATAACTTAAGAGGGTCCAACTTCCCCTTCCACTGGCAGAGCCCTGCTCCAGGCTTTCCAGCCCATACCATGCCGTTGGCAACATCCCACTCTGGGCCATCTCATGGCCAGTTCTCATTGTGCTGCTTCATCAGCCCAATCTCTTTATGCCACTGGGAATTTCAAATCTACCAATCTCTATTTTACACATAATCAAAGACTGAGCTACCACAACTCTCTGTGGTGGGGAATTCCAAAGGTTCAGAACCCTCTGAGTAAATAAAATTCTCCTCATCTCAGACCTAAGTGATAACACCCCCTTACTTTCAAATTTTGCCCTCTGGTACTAGTTTCCCAAGCCAGGGAAAGCATCTCACCTGTACCTACTATATCTATCCCTTCAAGCATTTTGTAAGTTTCAATGAGATTGCTTTTCATTGATACTTTGCTTCGGCATGTACCTGAGTTTAATCAATTCTGCATGAACACAGCAGAGAATAAGACAACAGGAAGGAGCAAAAAAGGAAAGGAGAGGGAGCGGGGGGGAGAGAGAGAGAGAGAGAGAGAGAGATCAACATCTTACAAATGGTTAAATTCTCACAATTCCAAGGAGCCATTGATGGGGTTTTATAAAATTCATCTAAAATCTTTATTAATTCAATGAACTGGAAGGGATTCCATTTTCTAAATGTCAGATGATGCAAAGCCAGGTATCACATTCTGTACATTAATGTGAGAAGTAGTCATGGTATAGTCTTAATTCAACAATCAATCAATGATACCCATTGTCTAAGTCAAAGGATACAGAAAGATTTGTAAAGGTTTTGGTCATTGCCATGATCATCAATTTAAAAGCTTTCCATTGCCTTTTGCAAAAGTAGAGATTAATTTCTACTACATTCTTTGTTCAATAAAAACCAAAAGAACTGTGGATGCTGTAAATCAGGAACAAAAACAAAGTTGCTGGAAAAGCTCAGCAGGTCTGGCAGCATCTGTGAAGGCGAAATCAGAGTTGACGTTTCAGGCCCAGTGACCTTTCCTCTGTTCTGAGAAAGGGGCACCAGACCCGAAACTTTAACTCTGATTTTTTTCTTCACAGATACTGCAGACCTACTGAGCTTTTCCAGCAACTTCCATTTTTATAACATTCTTGGTTCATCTTTTTCAAGAAGGAAAACTGTGATATTATTCAGGATGAAAAAATAAATCCATGTCAGGGAAATCTGGTGTCATAGACATCATTAAAACACTATCAATAGATAATCATAGCAGATGGCCAATAGACTGAGAAGGTTGCACCTCAATTTCACGGAATGTTCTAAGGAAATTTCACATTAGAGTTCCCAAATTTTCAACCTATCACAACTTGCAGCAGGACCTTGGTAATGGTTAGTAAAACATCTGCAGCACTGAGCCACATTGGCAAACAAATCCCATTAATTCTGCTTCTCTGGTGGGAGGTGGAAAATCTAGGCCTGAAACTTAGCCACATAATGTACACCAGTTCAGTTATAATTGGAAAGACCTCTTAACTAAAGACATTAGTGAGCCAGTTGAAGTGATACTGAGATTTAACTGAGAAGAGATTTAATTGCCATCTTTATAGTGCTGATCCATAAGGCTAACTCATTTAAAATCCCAGAACGTGGCTTTGAGGAAATTATGAATTTACATCCGTTAGATTACTTATCTAGCACCATGACCACAGCATTAGTGTGAACGTTTGAATAGCAGGTTCTGATTAGCCGACAAAAAAATACATTTTCGATTTCTACATGAATACAGTTGCTACTTCTTACAGACACAAAGGAAGAAGACTTAACTTTAGTGTAAACAACGTGATCTCATATCAGTTACCTGTCATATATGTTGCCCGATTTTCATTTGAATTGTCTTAATTGACAAGGAAATCTTTGGAGAATGTAGAATGCTGAATCGATAGTCTCCATCCTATACTATTGCTCAAAGTTAAAACTAAATTCAGTACACATCTCCCTGTGTGTATGAATGTTAATGTTAATGTTAATGAATTCAAATTATTAATCCAGATTGTAGCATCAAGGAGCCTTTGCAAATTTAGAATCAATGGGAATCAGGGAGAAACTCTCCACTGGCGGGAGTCATACCTGACGCATAGGAAAATGGTTGTAGTTATTGGAGATCAGTCATCTCAGCTCCAGGACATCTCTGCAGGAGTTCCTCAGGATGGTATCACCTAGTCCTAATCACCTTCATTCCCTTCATCAATGACCTTACCTTAATCGTAAGGTCAGAACAGGGATTTTCACTGATGTTTGTGTGATGTTTAGGACTATACACAACTCTTCAGATGATGGAGCATTTCATGTACAAATACAACATGGACCAAAATGATATTCAGGCTTGGACTAACAAGTAACAAGTAACACCTGTGCCAAACAAATGCCAGGCAATGACCATCTTCAAAAGGACAGGATCTAAACATTAACCCTTGGTATTCAATGGGACTACTAAGGCGAAATTTCCCATTATCAAAATCTTCAGGTTTACCGTTGGCCTGAAGCTAAATAGGCCAGTCACATAATACACTGTGACTACAAAATCAGATCAGAGGCTGCAAATGTTGTATTAAAAAGCTCAACTACTTGCTGTCCAGAGCCTGTCCACCACCTACACGGCACAAGTCAGGAATTCGATGGAACGCAACCCACAAGTGCAGCTCCAATAATGATCAAGAAGCTTGATAGCATCCAGTACAGAGCAGTCATCTTCATTGTTGAGGGTTGTTCAAGAGGATAAGTTGAACTACTTAAGCTTAGAAGAGTGTTGGGTGATTTGATCAATGCGTATAATGTTTTGAATGGTATTGACAAGGTGAATGTGAAAGGATGTTTCCTCTTGTGAGTTAGTCCACAACTAAGGGACACTATTTTAAAATTAGGAGTTATTCTTTCATTCAAAGCTGAGCAGAATGTTTTTGTCTCGGACGGTTTCAAGTCTTTTGAATTCTATCTCAGAAAGCGCTGAGGGTGAGGTCATTAGTATTTTTAAGTTGATGCAGATGGATTCTTTTTAGAGGTGCAAATCAAGTATTATCGGGGTAGAAGAGAACATGGTATTCAAACTCAAACAGTTTAGCCAGTTTTATTGAATGGCAGAACAGTTCAAGGGACTGAATTGTCCATTCTTATTTTGAATGTTCATATAATTGCCAATAGATCGACAAACGTCAACTCGCTGCAGAACTGCCGCTCAGTAGCAGCGGTGTGTACCATCTACAAGATGCACTGCAGTAATTCGCCAAGGGTCCTTAGACAGTGCTTTCCAACCTCACGACTACTACAATCTTGAAGGACAAGGACAGCAGAAACATGGGAACACAACAGCACTAGCTGCAATTCCTCTTCAAGCATCCTGACTTGGAAATACATCATCAGTGTTGCTGGGTTAAATCCTGAAACGCCTTCTCAAACAGCATTGTGTACATGAGTTCATGCCTCTAATCCATGCTGAAACAATCAGCAGTTTGCACTTCATATCACATACATGATAAATAACAAAATGGTATTCTTTACAATTTGTACTGTCAATGGAGGGCAATGATGACACAAGGAATGGACATTCACTATGTTCTCTAAATCCTCCTACAAGAAGCAGCACACCAATAGTTCTTCAGAGCAAATGAGGATGGACAATAACTATTAGGATCTGGGCTTCACTAACTAGCCTATGTATGAATAAAACTAAATATGGTACAACCTGAGGACTAACAGGCAGGTTAGGACAGGACCATCAACTCAACCCCTCATTCAACATTCCCCAGTGTTCATTAAAACTTATAAAAGGTGTCTACAAATGAAAAATCGAGAACATTAAGCATAATCTCTTCTTACCTTTTAATCAAAGTAATCACGAAAGCCACTGGCACACATGTATTTGATACATTGTAGTGTTTTTTATTCATTCAAGGGGGTGAACAACACCAGCTATGCCTGCATTTGTTCCACACCTGCCCCCACCCCCCACCCCCACAATCGGCTGAGAGAAGTTGTGTGGAGCTGTTTTCCTAAACTGCTGGTGTCCATTGGGCGTAGGTACACACAGTGCCTTTAGGAAAGGAATTCCTGAATTTTGACACAGCAACAGAGAAGGAAATATGATAAGAGATCCAAGTCAGGATGTTGTGCGGCCTTGAGGAGAATTTACAGCTGATGTTGCTCCAATATATCTGCTGTGCTTGCATATTTTAATTTTATGAATATACCAAAATATACAATGTTACAGATTTACAATGAAATGTATACTGAGCAATAGAAATCCAAGATCATCTGCTGTCCAGAAAAAGATAGCCTTTTATTTATTTATTTGCAGAGATCAAATTTGCTATACAATCTCATGCTTTGATTAGTACAATTCAACTTATATTTTTATATAGAAACGGTCTTGCACAATCTTCCAAGCCATGCATTTTAATTTTTTTTAAACTTATAGAATCCGACATTCTGAGATGCATTAACTAAAATCAATATTGTATTAAATTGCCAGAGACTATTGTGGTATTGTGTTGAGCCAGGTTCACTCATTAACAAAATGAACAGATTGAAGCAGGATAAAGTTCATGCCACTAATCCATGCTGAAACAATCAGTAGTTTGCACTTCTTATCATGTACATGATAAATAACAAAATGATATTCTTTACAATTTGCACTGTCAATGGAGGGCAATGTTGACACAGGGAATGGACATTCACTATGTTCTCTAAATCCTCCTTGAACATCGTCCCTTGTGCTAATGGATTAATTTGGAATATCTCAATTCTACTGAATCAAAGATAATCAAAAATAGATAAGTTTAAACAAGTTTCACAGTGTAGATGTCTACAACTTAACACTTAGCACATTTAACAATAAAAATATAAAAGCATGTATATGATCATACTTGACATTTAATGACCAAAACACCACAATTCAGTCCAGCTTGCTTTAAATTGACATTCTAAAGGTTTTGCTTTGGAAGTCTCACCCTACAGTACTTTGAAATTTTTATTTTACTCAATCATAAAATGCAGTTTGAAGGTTTCTTTTTTTATACATTCAACAATACATTAAAATAAAACAATATGTTACATGACATTCTAAACAGACACTTGGCAAGATATATTTCTAACAGTTACCAAAATATTTAACCTAGGGTTTATTTCAGCACAGACCAAAGTAGAAGTACCTAAACATGACAATACCTCAGAACACAATCAACACAGGAACACTGGAGGCGTTATGACTTTTTAGTCACAAATGCAAAATTTAGCAGTTTAGGTTTTAAAAGGTTCCGTTCCGAGACCACAGCACTTAATAAACAGGCTTAAAAGAAATTACTTTTGGAATTACAAAGTGGAGACTTATTGAATAATGTGACATGTAGTTTAAAGCAGAAAATGTCAGTTTCTTAATCTGGACCAGGATTCAAAGCCTGCTGAAACAACTAGAAATTTTCGTACATCCTTGAATTGTATTGTGAAAGTCAAGATACTTATTTAATTAAACAGTAAGAAAGATGACAGATTATTTTGACTTTGACAAGTATCAAGAAAATATTCAGACTAAAGAGGTACTGTCTTCATAAAGCAAAGTGGCAATGATTTTTTCATTTTTTCATAAATCAGAGTAAACTCATGAATAGTGTCAGTCATGCTTTCACTTTAGTTGCAAATAATTTTGGCGGAGAGTGAGTTAAGAATTTTTTTATACCTTACTTTCTCTTTTTCCTGTCCTTTCACAACCTATGTGGGTTGTGATATGGGTGTTGATCTAGCTTGATCTCTCAATCCATGGCAGACGGAGACAACAATTTCAGCCCAATCCCTATTCCTTTCCTTTTTGTGAAGTATTTTGACTCCTAGGTAATATGATGGTAACTGGTAACAGGATTAAAGTGACTGGTCAATTAGGTCAATTCACATCTACTACTATTCGATAGTGCGCTTTGTTACTCTTATGTACTGTGCTATATCAGATAACTATTCAGCAGGAGTGAAGTAGCAGAGGCCCATAACACCAGTTTCTATTCTCTTCACATTGTCCGGCAATTCCCAGGGGTTCTTCTAATAGTCACACTTTCATTTGTACCTACAATAGATGGGGATCATGGCAATGTGGTGGCAGAGAATGTACCCAGCTCTCACACCCCGGTTTCCTCCATTTCTGCAGCAAGGATGTTTGCATACGGGAAAAAAAATTGTTTTTTAGACCTTGCGTCCAAACCCTTCACATTGAAGGATCTGAGGGGGTTAATGAAATACAGAGGACTGTAAATGTAAGTCACCTACATTATTTTTGAGGCCATGCTTTCTGCCACACCAGGTAGAAAGCTCTGTGGTCACCAGTCAGTCCTGAAGCTGGATGTATTATTCACTCTTATTTGACCTAGACAGTGCAATGACATATTTTGGGGCACAAAGGAGCACTGCAAAATGGCTTGGTGTAATAAAAACTGGACACATTTAGAATGAAATCAATGAAGTATTTACAGGAGATGCTGCATCCATTTGGCACTGGGATGCTGGTGAGTCAGGCGAGGGGTGTAGGGAAAGAATGTGCTGTGGGATAGCATAAAAAAACATTCACTTTTCCAATTTAGTGGTATTATTTTATTACTACAAATAGCATTTTTTTTAGAAAAAGAAAAAACACAATTTCTATTTACATAATGACTGAACGTAAATAGTCCAAAATAATAAATTCGATTGAGGGAGAACTCGATGATTTTGTTATTTATTATAGTCCATTCTTAAGTTAAATTTTTTTTTTTAAAAAGCCCCAATTCTTAATTGTATCGGAAAAAGTTCACTTTCTCAAGTGAGAATGTGTTTAAAATTTATAGCTTAAAATACCAATAGTCAGAAATTCCTCAAGTTTCAGTGGAAATCAGATGGAAATTCAATCAATGCATGTGCAAATTGTGCTTGTCGACTTTGAAACAACGCGATAGTGTAGTGAGGGCAGTTGCAAGGAAATTTCCTGTACATAGCTTTGAGGAAAACATTAATATTTAACTAGTAAATAGAAAGTTTTAGAAAATGTTTTCATTCATACAATGTGGGCATCACTAACTAGGCCAGCACTTACTGCCCATCCCCAATTACTGACTGAGCAGGTAAGAGTCAACCACATTCCTGTACATTTGGAGTCACATGTAGGCAACACCAAGTATTTATTTCGCTAAAGGACATTAATGAACAAGATGGGTTTACAAGACAATTAACAGTAGCCACATGGTTGCCATTAAGCTAGCTTTTTATTCCAGGCCCTTACTGAATTCAAATTTATTTGAATTATTTAAAGCATCTGCCATCGTAGGATTTGAACCCATGTTCTGAAAATATTAGCCTGGTGTTGGCTTTAAATTCTTGACAATGTCAGGAAATGAAGTTGACTTCACAGCTGAAATGTGAACAGTACCTAGTGCTGAGGATGAATATTGTCTGCTGGTTCAGCTATCTTTGCTGCTGAACTTCTATGTAATTATCCAGTTCTCTGATTACATCACTGGCATTCAGATTTTTTAAAAAATGAACTTTTTTTAAAAACTTCTATTCTTGGGAATTTGCATTCAAGATGCATTTGAAATTATGCTGGCTTGATTATATTTCAAACTTTCACTTAAAGTTCATTAGCTGAATCACAAACCTAGAATCTTCAATGAATTTGTATAGACAGACAGCCTAATAGAGTCTAGCTGTGTTTCTTTTCTCATTGGCAAACATGTACTCCCAGGTATTTTTGTTGAAACAAGATAAAATAAGTAACCTTAACAAAAGTAAGCCCTCTGCCTCTGAATAAACAGATATAAAATCACCAAGCTAAGTGTACATTAGCAAAATAAATGTTTCTTGATCTGAAAACTTTAAAAATCCATTGTTTACTGACTGTGCACTATGAAAATAAACACAATTTAGCTCTCAACCTGGCCCATGGCTGGTTTTGGGGTAGGGTTTTATCCATGTTAAATTGTATATTAAAAAAGTCTAAAAGATCACTGGAAACTGAATGACAGTCATTTTGGAATTTCAATGTGGTAAAGCGGGTAGCTTCCTCTGTGACTGACAGGTGAAAACAGTTGCAAACAAATGGTGTCAAGAAGCTGACAGAAATGAATTGACTTCCATCCTTTAGCTAAGCACAATCTGCAGCAAATGGGAAATCCCTACATGTGCCACTTAAACAAATGATGTTCACATTAGCTTCTCTTTCAACAGAGAATCCTGAATTTAACAGAGTGTGCACTTACTGGAACTCTCCAGGAAAAAGAGACTGAGAAGAAATGCTTGAATCACGTTAGAATGGGCCATTAGTTTATTCATGCAATGCAGACACAATGGCCTGAATGGTCACTTTCTATGCGGTAATTTTCCTAAGGTACAACAGAGATTTAGCAGCTGCTTCCTTACTCAGATGAAAGGCTTTTGCACACAGGTTACTCTGAGAGCGTGCTTCTGCTGCTTTGGTGGTGACTTCCATTACTTTGCAAACATTTTCATTATTTTGAACTTTTTTTTCCACTTTTGACCAGCACTTCCCAGCCACCAATGCTCAGATCAGCACAACCATTCTACACTGGATCTCAGACAGAGAACAATAACAGCTGCGTTTTCCTCAACTCACCTTCCACATTGTCGGAGAGATGAGATGAAAATGGAAATGTTGCTCACAGGACGGAATATCCCAAGTTAGTGCACACAGGCAAAGGTCTTCCTAAAGTAACTGAGCACTAGTAACCCAGGCTTGTCCATCAAGTGTCTTGCACCAAATGAACCAGATAGGAACTCATGGACAGTGCCAGTAAAAGGTCACTTCAATTTTACCTCTGCCTCTTTTCAGAGAACTCCTAGTAATATTGTTTGAGCCTCACAAACTGCTGCCCACAGATGTACCTTGCACGCAATGGATGTCATCCTTGTGAACTTTGTTTCTTATGAAGACTGTTAGATGAGCGAGTGCTTTATTTTGCTATTCTGGCTGGTTTTCCATGAATCATGGGAGTCTTGAAACACAAGTGACAATCAAAGCATCTTGACACCACAAAGAATGTCTTCAACAACTGAACCAGGGTTTCCTCCATGAACCTTCAGTTGGTCCACAACCACTCTCAGTTCATCATGAACATGTCTGAAGTTCACCAGGAACACGCCACAATATATTTATTTGCCAGCCAAACCTTCTTGAGACATTCACACTTTGAATCACAGCCAGCCGATGATACTTTGGAAATGTTACCCTGGAATATATGGTTGAAGGCATGTGACATCGGGATATGAGGCAGCACCTCCTACTGAAGGGAATGGCAATGGGTGAGAATTGAACAGAGTTCCAATTTCATATCCCCCATCTCTGCAACGATCACTCCTTCCGCTCGCCCCAAACACTTTCTTACTACATAAGAACAACAGAACTTTGCTACAGCTTAATGAGACACTGAACATCCAAGACAATGTCTTCCACTTCTAGGCACTGGTGAATAAACTTTAAGTGGGACCCCCCACAGATTTCAACATTGTTGGCTAAGAGCTTCTCAACTATTACAGCCAGGACCTTAGCAGATGGACTATACACCACCAAAGGCATAAGGGTTTTATGTTGTGGGAACAATAGGAAAGGGGAGAGCAAAACTATATAATTTGTGCTTTTTTTAGAACATTTTATATTATTAATTTTTTGTTGTTTCGTACAATGCTATAAAATAGTTTGCATCACCTTTCCCTGTTGGAATTGTTAGTTGTCAGGTGGCAACTCACATTTTTTCAGTTGTTTGTTGGTGAATTCGAGGACCAATGGGAAGGGTGTGAAATGCATGGCTGATTCTTCACAGAAGTGCTTTGAATCGATGGAACAGGTTGGTGTTCGGGGAGTGTGGGAGTGGAAGGAGTTGAGAACAATGACCATGCATGTCATCTGTATACCAGTACAATGGTAATGAACATCAGCCATTAACAGAGTCCGTAACATCCCAGGAAACAAGGTGAGCAGCTGGTGCTGCTTTCAGTTCACCATCTTCCTCCTGTTCCTGCACCTCTTCAGGGGAGTCAACTGCAGATGGTTTGTCCTCTGCTCCTTGTTTCTCCTGTCACTGCAAATCCTCACTGCTAGAGATTGAGTACAGCACATTATGATCATTCTAGGCACTGTGGTTCACAAATTCTGATGCCCTGCAGATCTGCCCAGGCACCTGAACAGCATGCTAACTGTTTGGATTGCTTGTTCAATGACACATGCTGTCATAAGCCTGTCTTTACACTGTGTATCCATCTTCACTGGTTGTCACTCACAGCTGTACACAGCACACAAGCTAAGCATTAACAGAGTGGAATCATTGGCAGTTGATAGATATTCCTGGTTGGTAGGGCTGTACAGAGTACCATGTGTGTGGGGTCAATGGTATTCGGCAATGTGAGAAACCATCCAGACACACACAGCAGAAAGCCCACTCATTCATCCACTGTGGGCAAATATTCATGACATTGTGAATGAAGGAAAACCATCAATCACTAGTCTGCCATTTTTATTCATGGGAAATCATAAACGTGCTTCCATTAGTGCCCTGGAAGGGCTCAAATGTAAAATTGTTGCAGGTGGTGGTCTCCTCTCGAATACCTGATACAGCATCCCAAACCTCCAGAAATATTGGTCTTCTGAAAGGTCAAGGAAACTGGGCATCTGAATGTATACTCTGTTATACTAGCAGTGCCTTTCTACTGCTCTCCTCTGCATTGTTCCCTGCTCTGTTGCCCACCTGTAGGACTCTCTAGAACAGACAAATACTGCTGCTGATGATGATGATGGTCATCTTGTTCCTCATCTGAGGTGCGACTGAGCCACTGTGCTGCCCATTCTGATCTAAAGTCTCAATTCCTGGAGAGTGCACAAGTTAGCCACTCGCCATGAGTAATCTCAGTCATAATGGGAGGTAAGGATGCAGCTTGAACACTAGGCATTTATTAATGCTATATGTTTGTCTTTTCATGGGTCACATGTATTGCCATTCTGTAGCCACTTTGGCTTCAAAGGCATGTTTTAGAAAGTTTTACAAATAATTTTGAATGTCAGTTAAAATGTCATTGAAAATTTGAAATTGCTATTAGCCTCTCTTGCGAGGTTCACACATATGCAAATAATCACACCAGAGTTCAATAAGGAAATAGGTGGAACAAAATTGCTTCTGCACTGAAATAACTCCACAAACACTGGTATCCCATCATCAAGTCACCCTTTACTTAACTGTGGAGAGTTCTTGACACTGATTCAGCTCCCTCACAGTCTGTGTCTCTCCTGTTCTTATCTGTCAGCCAGGGGTCCCTAATTGATCCAGATTAACAGTTCCAGTCAGGGAACTCATTTTCTAAGAGGTCCACCTGGCTCACTTAGTTACAATCACTGTATGCACATCCTCACATTTTCATCAAATTGAAACCCCTCACCTACACACTGCTCATTGTTAAACAAATCTCCCTAAATAACTTGTATTTACCATTAAAAGTAAGTCCTACCAAACAACAGGGCTGTTGTCTCATTAGAGACACATGGTGGTAGTTTAAACAGAGGGTGACCACACCTCAGGCAAAGGGAGAAGTTGAGATGAAGAGTCCTCTATGGTATCCTCAGCCAGTGCAGGATTTGCACCCACCCTGTTGGCATCACAAACCAGTTGCCCAGCCAAATGGGCTAACCAAACCCCATTTACCGTTATGTTATATATTTGTGCCTTATATTCAAACAATAGTGCAGCAGTAATTAACTGCTTTGCCAGTTAATTGTTACAAATACATATTGCTTACCACGACATTGACAGCACACTTGCAGTTGTGTAATTAAATAGTTCTGTTATACAAGTACAGAACTGAAACTTTCAAATTAAACAACCATTGTTATGTAATTTAGCATAAAGTATATTGTGTAGGAAGCAAAATAAAAAAGAATTTAAAAATAATATTACCTTCAACTATGTGAATCTAATACATTAAAGAGTTGAATCCCTGAGAGTTGCTTTATTATCAGTGGTAAATAAATAGCCCTCGTGTTGTGTTGTCCCTCTTACAAAATATATTTTCATAAAGTATGAAGGACACTTTCCCATCACATCTCATCTTAAAATAACTCACTGTAATCTAAACCTTCATGTTATTACAAAGAATATCATATAAATGGTCATGTAATCACACAATCAGAATGATATTTTAACCCACTGTTAGCAGTCTTTTGTAAGGGTTCCAGTCTGAGAGTCTGGGTCTTTATCACGTCTCTAAAACTACTGCTCTAGACGTGACGATCTTTGACATAGATTAAAATTATTACAGCTAGATATAGTGAAATATTTTCTTCAGAAACCATTTCTGATACTCGCCAGCTTTAACAGCAGAGTTGTTAGTAAAATGCATTCCCAACAGGCCTCAGTAAAACATGAACTGCTAATGTGTGAAGATTGTGGAGAGAAGCCAATGGACTGAATTTTCCTGTCAGAAATCGGACAGCTCACAATCCCCACCTCCACCACACCAAATGTACAAATGTAAAATTTGATGCGATGACATTGGGTCAGCTATCCAATGTCACCCAGCCAGACTCCAATAACATGGAAGGCAAGTTGGTGCCAGAACCTGAAGAACACTGCTCTTTTCAAATAACCAGTTAACAACCTGTTGAGTTTGTTAATAAACTGATCGACTGTAATGTTTTATTGCCCACTCTATTTTTCCCTAGTCACATGGTAAATACATTACGAGGCAGTACCACCAAGTAAGAGGAGACAGTGCATGGGTGGATGAAAAAGGGGCCATAAGGGCATGTAGCAGCACAGGCTACTTTTGAAGGTGACAGCATTTGGCTATTAGCAGACTTTGTTTCTTAAGTTGTTATAGTCTGGCATATTACTCATGCAAAGTGTGAGGAGAAGGAGCGCCTTTAAATTGGTGGCTGCAATGGATGAACGTGTTTTACATAAGCAAGAGGGGATGAGGGAACTGCCCACATGATTTGTCTGACTAACTTCTTGGCTTAACCTCTTTCTAAATTGTTAAACAATGAGGCATAGTGCCCTCTTTTTCAACACAGCCAGCCACAACTTGGTTAGTTGACACCGGATTCAACATGCTGACAAGAGAGGGGCCAGAGAGACACAATGCACACTTCCTCATTCAGGCCTGTATCCTACTGGAAACTGTAAAACCCAGCACACGATCATCGGCCGTGCGTTGAATTAATCCATTTTTTTAAAAATGTTGCCTTTTGAAAGTTGCATTTTACAAGTTGGTCTTGATCAAAATCCTTGACATTGAGGATGAATAAGTTTTCAGATCCTTGGGAAAATAATTTTTATGAATATTGAATAATTGTTTACCAGAACATGCTTCGAAATATTATTAAAATTGTCAGTAGTTTATTATTCACATGGACCCACACTGAGTCTGTGGCAGCTTTGATTCTAGATTTCATGAGCGTTTTTAAGACTTTGGACGGTAGGAAAGCCCAGCATAATACATAGCTCAACACAAACATGACACGACTAAACATCAGCACATATTAAAGACATTCAACATTCCATTTAGAAAGCTATTACTGAACATTCCTGATTACATTACAACATACGGAACTGAAGCCTGTTAAAGTATAGGCAAGCAGTGATACCCTAAATCACTATTTTAGTACGACTTGTAATTTCATGAATGGTTCATGTGTGCAACAAAGCTGCAATGTTACAGTAAGCAGACGTTTTTAAAACTCATGCCATTAGAACTTTTCAACTTAAGTTTGAAGAGCTCATTTCTTGAAGCCACTAAGAACTCTGGAGGCATTTCACCATCTTTCACGCTATTCTCCGTGAAACTCAACACTGCTATTTTTCAAGTTGTTCTTTAGGTATAATTTCTCTCAGATGTTTTGAAAGTCCTTCAGTTTTCGTATCTTATAGCAAGCACCAGTCTCTGAATAGCAAATGCCTACCAGCAGCTAGTCAAGTTGCTTGCTATTAAAACAGTTCCTAGGAAGGAAACAGATTGTATCACATTGAATGTCCAGACTTCCAGATGAACAGTTACCTCAAATGCTTGCCATTTTGTGTGTGTGTGCAAACTATAACGTGTTTTTTTTTAATAATTTAAAAGCAATGACTTTCATTTTAACTTAACTTCAATTTTTTTTCAATCTGCAGAAATTATGCTCCTTCATAAGTGTCATGTTTTCTAGTTATGAATGACCTTAATCTTTCAACCCAAGCAGAAGTTCTCCATCTTCCAATGCGTGTTAAGCCATCTTCCTGAAAGGTTCCATCTTTCTTTTAGGAAAACTCACATTTACCCTGGGTAAATAAGTCACACTCCATGCAGCACGCCATGTACACTCTGGGTTGTCATGCTAAGCTGCCGAAACTTTGCAGCCACAGAATTACTGGTTCTCATGCAGGGAGCCTGGGTTCAATTTTTAACGACAGCTCATACAATGTATCTTCATCCATAATAATTGATTTGTCAAGTAAGTATTGAATGACCTAAAACAGCAAGGAAGGAAACATCAAAAATTATAATTCAAAGAACAACGGTGTTGCAGCTGTACTGTGTTTCAATGACCAAGCAATTTAGAGGTAATTAGTACTTGAGAAAATGGACCTGGTTATTGTGGATATCAGATAATATATAATCACAGTATTTCATGTAAGAGTTAGTCAGGTGTGAAGAAACTGATGCTTTCTGACACTCATTTACCATATATCTAAATGGATACACACATTTCTTTAGCACTTCTCAATCCCACGGCTTTATTGTATTTTTGCTCTTGGCAATTATTAATAATACTGCCTGATACCAAAACTCTCAGATTGTGGGTTGATGCCCCGCTGTCAGAAATTGGTTAAGTACAGCACAATACAACATATTATTAGACACATCTAAGGTTTTGCTGCCAAATACAAATGTAGAAGAGTGAAAACTGTCAAGGCACACCAACCAAATCACCCAAGTCAACTTCAACGTCCATTGGGTCTTGCATGCGGTCTGTTGCTGTAGGAAGATTCCTAGCTGTACTCCAATGGTTACAATAGAATAACCACAAATTCAATCAGCGTTAGTCAGTTGCACAGTTAGTCAGACAGCCACTTCAGGATGAAATGGGGTGAGGTATTGTCTGAATTGATCGCCTTTTATCTTGAGGAAGTCTCTATTATCAGCATTCTTGCTCAAAACCGGCAACCCAAACAATATCTTGTAACTGCACTACAATGCAAAGTTACTTCAAATAGTACTTATAAAGTTGAATGCAGGGTCTGATATTTGATGCAGTCTATTCATTGCAAACCTGTATTCCAAAGTAAATTTTGAATCCAAATAATCTCTGAAGCTAGTAATTGAATCATCTGAAATTCAAATGAATACATTTGGCCACAAAATTTATAATAGAACTGAGATAGACAATCCAACACAGTGTTACCTTTGGTTGATGATCTATTCTGTATGGTGTTTGTTGGAACTGTCGCACCTCCCTGATAATATGCGATATCTAGTTAAAATAATTCCATTATTGGTCACCAATTTCATAAATCAAGAACAACAAAAAAGAGTGAATATATTTTATCCTTAAGTTCAAAAATTGATACATGCAAATAAGGTTGCAGTAGACCATAGCAAAATGTTTCTATGATTACAAAACAAGAACTTCCAATGGTATGAGAGATTGTAAAGGATCAGATTATTTTTGTAGCACTATTTCCAAAGATGTCTGATAATGAAGACCACTTCAGTAGAACGTCTGATCTTTTCTCCTCCCAACACTATTAGGTAAAAACTTCACAGCTTTGTAAGCAGTGACCTCTGATAGCAGGAATTTACCCTGTGGATTGTCTCTCCTCCACACACACATCTCAATGGTTCTTATCATTGAAACAGATGGCTAACTTATGTATCAAACCTTAACAATCTGAAGCAAAGAAAACCAGAAATTGCTTGAGAAACACAGAAGGCCTGGCAGCATCAGAGATGATAAAATAGATTTAACGTTCAAATTCAGAACTGAAGGAGGGTCACTAGACTCGAGACATTAAATCTGTTTTATCTTAGACAGTGCCTGACCTGTTTAGTTTCTTCAGCAATTTCTGCTTCTGTTTATTTCAGCTTATTTCAGTTTTCCAGCATCTGCAGTTCTATGTTTTATTGTGACTCCCCTGGAAGCCTAATAGTATTAAAATAATCTCTGCCAATTTAGCACTTCGGAGGTTTCCCTTTTGCCTCAAAAGAGAAAAACATTCTCAGGTCAGGACAATTGAAGCTCATGCAGTTTTGTAAGTTTTGGCAGCCTATCTTGACATTGTCCTAACAGCCTACCCTGGTTACATAAATGCTTTGTGGGCCTTGTTAGTTAATGTTCAGATAAGCACAATTGTGAGGAATGATGTAAGTTCACAAAGCCAGGGTATGAAAATTGATTGGGCAGAAATGATAAATGCAGGGAGTCACTTATGGGAATGGTGTACAGGTTCCATAACAGTTTTGTGAAAGGGAAAACATTTTGTACTAATCTATTGTTGTTCTTTGAGGAGTAACATACATTGTAGATAAAGGGGACCAGTGGATGGACTGCATTTAGATTTTCATAAGTATTTGATAAGGTTCCACATCAAAATTTATTGCAATGATAAAAGCTTGCAGTGTAGGCGATAGCATATTAGCATGGATAGAAGATTGGATAGCTGACATGAAGCAGAGAGTTTTTTTTAGACCATGATACTAGTGAGGGGTACGCCACAGGGATTGCTGTTGGAATCCATTACAGTTCATATAAATTACTTAAATGAAGATAGTTATCAAGTTTGTCAACAACCCAAAGAAAGATAAGATAGAAGGTTGTGAATAGGACATAAGGAGGCTAAAAAACTACATGGGTGGATAGAAAGAGTAGACAATGATGTGACAAATGAAGCAAGCATAATAAGGAAAAATATAAACTACCCATTTTGGCAGGAAGAATTAAAAAAAACTTTTTTGCTTAAAATTGTGAGAGATTGCAGAGCTCTGAGATTGTGGGCGGATCTGGGTGTCCTAATGCATAAATATCAAATGGTTAGTAAACAGTTACAACAAATAAATGGGACAGCCAGTTAGACATTATTGTTTATCATCGGGGATCTGAAGAAAATAGCAGGGAGGTAATGCCTCAGTTATACAGGATACTGGTGAGACCACATCTGGATTATTGAGAACAGCACTGGTCATGTTATTTAAGGAAGGATGTAAATGTGTTGGAGAAAATTCAGAGAAGATTTTCCAGACTAATGCCTGGAATGGGTGAGTTGTCTTATGAGACAAAGTGAGAGGTGACTTGATTAGAACATATAAGTTCCTGAGGGTTCTTTCCAGTTTAGATGTGGAGAGAACGTTACCTCTTGGGGAAAATTTAGAACTAGGGGTCCCCTGTTTACAAATGGTCACCCATTTAAAACTGAGATGAGGCAAAAAAATTCTCTCAGAGGGTCATGAGTCTTTGTAACATTCAGCCTGAAAAGATAGCAGAAACAGAATGCTTCAATACTTTCAAGAGACAGATTCTTGTTAAGCAAGAGGCAAATTATATCAGGGATAAGTGAAAATGTGATTACAATTAGATTGGCCATTTTTAAAAATGATTTTCTTTCATTCATGTGGTGTGCACCACTGACTGTATCAGCATTCATTATCTGTCCCTAGATGCCCTTAAGAAGGCAGCTGATCACCACCTTTCCCAGCTAGTAATGCCCGCATCCAATGAGTGAATTTTTAAAAATGGCTTGATGTACTAAATAACCTATTCCTGGCTTCTAGTTTGTGTTTTCTTACGTTGAGTTTGAGGTGAATCGCTGACCTTAAGGGAAGAAGACTCAAACGTCATTTTACCACACTTGGAAAATGGCAGTTAGAGTCGAGAAAATTACCTGGAATTTCTGAAGTTAAAGAACAAAACAATTTCATAAAATAGGTGGAGAAATGTATCACTACTAACGTTATGATCAACAGTTGTCAGCAATTATGTTTCCAAATTTAAGCCCTGTATACACCTCCAACACTGTTACTCATAATGAAAGCAAAATGACCAGTGTGGAATATCACTGAGCCTGCTCACCATTCTCATTTTGGAAAAGTTTACAAGACCTTCTTCAGTAAAATTCGGGGTACCCTCTTCTATAAATGCTAGATCAGTCAAATACATCCCGAGATATGGAACACATGGTGGATTACAACTGTCAAGAAGGAAAAGTTTAAAATTTAATAGCCATTCTTAATTTATGCAATAATCAATGTCATGTGATTAATCTAATTAAACAGAGAATCTCATTTTGATAAGATGGGCAAACGAGCAGATTGCTCTCAGGATGCATTACATATTTAAATTATGTTTCCAGTGTCTGTATGAGGGCATATGTCTAACCAATATTCAGGCTGTAGTATAATAATACTATTTGTGCCTGAGCAAACTGTTTACAACATTCCCAACTTCAATTTGGCTTTAAAAATAATTGCAGAGAAGCAGCTTGCGAAATGAAGATAACAAAATAAAATCTGGAAGAACATTAAAACCACAAAATTTTTTTGCATTTACAACCATGCTGGAAAGGGATACATGTTTTTGATCGATGACTTTCAAAAGCTGCCTCCAAGAGAAATGAGACAACTGTGACATGAAGTACTAAACTCAGGCTTTCCATATTGTCAGAGGTTTGAAGTTACTGAATTTAAGTTGACGTCTCGCATGCACGAACACAGACATGAGAATCATCAGGCTATTTTTCCCACACAGCTCCCTGCAAAAATATCCTCAAAATCATTTTCAACAGGGTTTACTGCAAAGTGATCTTTTGAGGCTTCCCTGGCTACACCCCTTCCTAAAAAAAAGGTGTTGAAATTAACTGCGGTGCCAACGCTTTCACTGAGCCAAGGCGCTGGAGACAGAGGAAAAGAAATTGGTCATTCAGCCCTTCAAACCTGCCTCACCATTCCATACGATCATGGCTGATCATACGCTTCAATGCTTTTTAACTCATCTCGTCCCCATAACACTGGTAATCAGAGATCTATCGATTTCTCCTCACCCTGGATCTAAGCAGCATTCCCCTTAATTTTTAAGTAGTACACCTTGATTTTAGACTTCCCCAAACACTGGAAACATTTGACTTGCATCTGCCCTGTCCATCGCTTTAGGTAATTTGTAGGTTTCATAGCAAAAAAGAAGGATATGAACAGGAGGAGGCCATTCGGCCCTTCAAACCTGCACCACCATTCTTCACGATCATGGCTGATCGTCCAACTTGATAACCTAATCCTGCTTTTGCTCCATAATCTTTGATCCCATTCACCCCAAGTGCTATATCTAGTTGCCTGTCAAATACATTCAGTGTTTTGGCATCAATTACTTCCTGTAGTAATTCCACAGGCTCACCACTCTCTGGGTGAAGAAATGTCTCCCATTTTCATCCTAAATCATCTATCCCGAATCGTCATACCGTGGTTCTGGACACACCCACCATCAGGGAACATCCTCCCTGCATCTACCCTGTCCAGTCGTGTTCGAATTTTATAAGTTTCAATAAGATACCCCCTCCCCCACATTCGTACAAACTCAAGCAAAAACAATCCGACAGACAATTTCTCCTCATAGGTCAGACCGCCCCACCCCAGAATTCACCTGGTAAACCTTTGCTGGACTCTCGAGAGAGCAAGAGCATCCTTCCTCAGAAAAGGAGAACAAAACTGCACACAATATTCTTGGTGTGGCCTCACCAAGGCCCTGCATAGCTGCAACAACACATCCCTGCTCCTGTACTCGAAACCTCTAACAATGAAGGCCAACATACCATTTGCCTTAATAAAAACCAAAAGAACTACAGATACTGTACATCAGGAATAAAAACAAAGTTGCTGGAAAAGCTCAGCAGGTCTGGCAGCATCTGTAAAGGAAAAAACAGAGTTAACGTTTCGAATTTGGTCTGGAATTGGAAAACTTCATCAATTTTGTCTCCAATTTCCACCTTGCCCTCACTTTCACCTGGTCTATCTCTGACTCCTCCTTTCCCTTTCTCAATATTTCTGTTTCCGTTTCTGGGGATTGACTAGCCACTAATATCTATTACAAACCCACTGACTCCCACAGCTACCTGGACTATATATCCTCACACCCCACTTCCTGAAAAGACTCCATCCCATTCTCTCAGTTCCTCTGTCTCCATCGTATATGTTCAGTTGAAGCCAATTTCGACAAAAGATCCTCCGAAATGTCCACCTTCTTCTTCAACTGAGGTTCCCCTGGCTCTGTTGTCGACAGGGCCCTCAACCAGGTCCATCTGCCGCATTTCCACCCTCACCCCTTCTCTTCCCTCCCGCAACAGCGATAGGGTTCCCCTTATCCTTACCTAACATCCCACCAGCATCCACATCCAGAACATCATCAGACGCCATTTCCACCACCTCCAACAAGATGCCACCACCAGACACATATTCCCCTTCCCTCCCTTGTCTGCCTTCCACAGGGACCATTCCCTCCACAATACCCTGGCCCATACTTCCTTCACCTCCAACATCACCCCACAGCCCTACTGCACCTTTCCCTGTAACTGGCGGTGTAACACCTGCCCATTTATCTACTCTCTCCCCCGTATCCAAAGACCCAAACATACCTTCCAGGTGAAGCAAAACTTCACTTCCCAGAATCTAGTCTACTGCATTCACTGCTCAAAATGTGGTCTCCTCTACATTGGGGAAACGAAGCGCAGACTTGGCAACTGCTATGAGGAACATCTACGTTCCACTCGCAAAAAAGACCCTGAACTACCCATTGCCTGCCACTTCAATGCACCACTTTGCTCCCTGGCCAACATCTCTGTCTCTGGCTTGCTGCGGTGTTTTAGGGAAGCCAAATGTAAGCTGGAGGAACATACCTCATTTTCTGCTTGGGGACCCTACACTCTTACGGGCTCAATATTGAGTTCAATAATTTTAGGGCCTAAACTCTCCCCTGTCCCACCCCCTCCCCACCCCCCACTCCACACACCAGACTTTGTTACCATACACACCCCCTGTTGTTAATCACTAACAGTCCCCATTAACAACTATTCACCCTCCCAGCCTGATCGTTAGCAACTCCTTTGTCTGTCCAACTGTCTTTCTCTCTCTTTGGGCTCTATCCTATTGTTTACTCCCTACTCCACACATCGCCCTATTTTCTGCATATAAACTGACGTTTTCCCAGCCACTATCAGTTCTGAGGAAGGGTCACTGGAGCCGAAACATTAACTGTGTTTTCTCCTTCACAGATGCTGCCAGACCTGCTGAACTTTTCCAGCAACTTTGTTTTTATACCATTTGCCTTCTTTACTGCCTGCTGCGCCTACATGCTGCATGCTAACCTTCAGCGACAGCCAGGTCCCACTGCATACTCCCCTCTCCCAATTTATAGCCATTCAGATAGTAATCTGCCTTCTTGTTTTTGCTTCTGAAGCGAATATTCTCACATTTATCCCAATTACACTGCATCTGTCATTGATTTGCCCATTCACCAAATCTGTTGAGATCATACTGAAGGATCTCTGCATCCTTGTCACAGTTCACCTTCCCACCCAACTTGGTATCACCTGCAAACTTGGAGATGATACATTTTGTTCCCTCATCCACATCAGTACTATGTATTGTGAGTAGTTGGAGTCCCAGCACCAAACCTTGTGGTACCCCACTAGTTGCTGCCTGACAATTTGAAAAGGACCCATTAATTCCTACTCTTGGTTTCCTCTCTGCTATTGAATTTCCTATGCATCTCAATACACTTCCCCCAAGCTCATGCGCTTTAGTCTTGCACATTAGTCTCTTATGTGAGATTTTGTCAAATGTTTTCTGAAAGTCCAAATATAATACATCAACAGGCTCCCCCTTGTCAACTCTACTAGTTACATCTTCATTGAATTCCAACAGATTTGTTGAGAATGATTTCCCCTTCATAAATCCATGCCGGCTCTGTCTGATCCTGCCACTGCTTTCTAAATGCTCTGCTATAAAACCAGATCTGTATTTCCTTGTGCGAGAAACCCATATGTATTGTGGTGAGGTGTGTCCTAAACGTCCATCGATGCTCCCTCCTGCTTGACCTGTGTGCCCCAGCAGCACTTAGCTTCCAGACCAGGCCTCTCTTTCACCAGTGCTGGACAGTCATCTGTCACCACTGCCTCTGGAGGAGCCTGGCTCACTGCCAGAGGGTTTAAGGCACTAACCACACTCATGGAGTGAGTGAATCCATGTTGAGGCTGGTTGCAGATGAACAAGTATGATGCTGTGTTCTCAAACACATGTGGACTGTCTTCTGCTGAGGAGGCTTAAGGTGGAACACGTGGGGCTGGTCACTACTAACCAGAGCAGTCAAACCCACAAATAAAACATAAAAACATAAAAACTGGAGCAGTGGTAATATTGACAGCTAGAAGTCATGGGTGCGACAGACTGCCATGGCATCTAGAGATTATGGGTTAAGCACGAATCCATTCCTCCTTACTGTCCACACCTGCTGATTAAACTTAGTATCAGATATGGACTGACCACACTGTTGGGCTGCCATTTCCAGGAATCCCAGCTCTGTCTCTACAGGCAGAGGAAACTCCAACACTCCACTCCTTGCTCTTTGCTCTCTTTCTGGCATGGTAGGCCCTTTATACTCCAAGATTTAGGGGAGAGGTTTCCGGAGATGTTGGGGAGAATGTCCCATCTGCCTCACTCCCATGAGGCTTCAGGTTGTCTTCCAATCCTCACCCTCTCAGGAAATCTGGGTAGAACACAGAGGAAGATGCACAAACAGAGGAAGCACCAACATGTGCAGCCTGAGCAACTATGAAAACTAGTGTAAGGAACACTTTACACTTCCACAATGTTCCTAGGCATTGCCATAAAATCTGGTCAGCACTCGTGTGAATGAAAAGTAACAGCTTTATTGAACTCAATAACTTACAAAGAACAGTAAGAGGTTCTGGAACCCTACAGACTCAACCGCCAGTTCCAAGTGGTCCAAAGTCACTACGAACCAGCTCCTTAGGCACATGACTGGTAACTATTTTTAAATTTACCTTTTACCCCACAGATATTAACCATTCACTACCCCTACTTTTCCCACTCACACTTTATTCACTTTGACAGGACAGCCCCCAAATTTGGTGTGATTGTTGGAAAAGGTCAATAAGCATCACCCACTCTGTAGAGGAGATATGATCGTGAGGGCAGCTTAGGATCTCAAAAGAGTGAGATCTAACATCTGGACTTCCTCAAATTCTCCAGCAGTGTCTAGCATATAAATGTAAGCTGTACCTAATTGCTGACACATCATAAATTATATCTTGTCAACTACAAAAGACTATTCTAATTAATCAAGGAAGTGGTTTGCTCTCTACATTCTAGACCAAACAGGTCTTGTAGAATCCTACCCTTAAACAGGATAGTCACGGGAGCTCAAATAATGCAGTGAGTGGGCATTGCCGTAATACAAAGCCCACCCTGGATATGCAGAGGAGGTCATTCCTCTTTTATTGGCACTGAGCCCAGTATTTCAGATGGAACCACTGGCCATTCATCTCCATGGGTAATCTTCATGTCTTGGTCATCCATGATGGTCTTTGACAACCATCACCTGGAAACAGAATCTGCATTTCTGAATGTCCTGGAAGGAGATCACACACCAAACTCTCACTGATCCCTGCAGCAAAGTATTGGGTCAACTGTGGTATCTCCAAGCTCAGTACCCAGCAAACTCTTCCAAAGATAGAGAATTCTCCTCTGTGTACCCTCAAAGGTGTTCTCTTACAACATTCACACAATTGGCCAATTTAATTACAGTCCTCCCTCAAAAGGCCCACATGAGGGATATCAGCTCTTGAAAAAGGCCTCTCTGCCCTTTCAAAGTGGTGATTTATCCTGGAGGGAGACCAGATGATATGGGATTCCTGAACTCACAGTTGCCCGTCCCACCTGTTCTGGCAGCAAGCATGGTGGCAATATTGAGGAACTTGCTACCCACTGGATCCAGTCTAGATGGCCACATCCTCCCTACAGCTGATTCCCTCACTTTTTCTGGGCTTGCCAACTTGCTGGGACCAAATCTAGTTCAGAGCTAATGCTTCAGCTCGTGATCTTTCATCAGAACAT